>NC_091681.1:8182500-8782500 GCF_030179915.1 Drosophila takahashii | reverse complement strand
AAAACAACAGCCCAGTGGCATTGTTGCTGCCGCTGCCGTAGTGCCTAAGTGGCACAAGGTAAAGTCGCATTGCTGCAGCCTCCACGTCCTCAGTTTTCATCCTCAGCCTCAGGTTCTCACGTTCTCAGGTGCCACGCCCTCGTTTTGTTTGCGGCGTGTGCGCCAGTGTGTGTGTGCGGCTCTATCTGTGTGTTTGCACTATTTGCACTAATTTAGTTGAAAAACAAACAAAGTCCTTTGTTCAATTTTCGCCTTTCAGATTTGAAAGCATGGAGAATGGGAGAGGTAGGGAGTTTGGTTACCACACTAAAAGAAACATTTTTTAAAGGTCTTGATTCGATGTGGAATCCAGTGCTGCCATTTTGTCCTCTTTCCGGACAGATCTGTCCCTTTTTTAACGACTTTATCCGGAAAAAAATTCAAACATCCCCTATCCGGAAATCTGTCCTTTTTTCAAAAATAAGGTTTTGAGTGTTATTTTTGCTAGTCGAAAGTGTATAAACCTGCTTTTATATGCTAAAACGCCGTTTTAACCGTTATTCTTATAGTTCGGCACTTTGAAAATAATTCTTTTTACAAATTATCAAAGAGATGTAATGCAGTCGATGGACTTTCTTTATAGTACGAATTTTTCTGTAGCAAAAATAGAGGAAAACACTTTAAAAAGTTCTCAATTTTTACTCTCAGCCTTTTTGTCAGAAAAAAATTTCATATTTGAACGACTCTTATTCGGGTTTGACGCAAATATTGCATTTTTTTGTATTACCAATATAGTTACTTGAAATGCTTTTATTATTTTAATAATTTTAGATTATTACGTATACGCACAAAAATTGACCATGGTAAAATGATCAAACGAAGAAGGTTGTGAGTCGGGCGCAATAGATCATTACATAATTGAATTTAATATAAAATCCATTTATATTAAGTAAATATATCACCCTTTGGTAAAAACAGAATAATGGAGGCGCATTTACTTTTGTCCTTTTTTTTGTCCTTTTTTAAATTTTTTTGTCCTCTTTTTCCCTGTTTTTTTTGGCTTTTCTGTCCGGTTTTTCCAGCTGAGTAATGGCAGCACTGGTAGAATCAGTACAAAAAAAAACTGTTTTCATTATTTTTGTAAAATATATCAGTAAATTAAAGTGTCTGCATAAAGAAAAGGCATAATTTCGTATTAGAAAGTTGAAATACTTTGACGTACTTTAATCGTTATAAAATAATAGAACAAATGAAAGAACAAAAGCAATACTCAAATATTGAATTTTGTAAAATTTACTTTGAGCTTTCAGGTTTTTTTCTCAGTGCTCCCTCTGAGATTCTTAGCCAAGGGCTGCATTTTTGATGCCGCTTAGTAAAGCAAGAAGAACAAGGCTGACAACAGCCCCGGGAAAGTGTTAGCCCATTTTCCGTTTACACCTTGCACTCGCATTTTGCCTCTCCGTAATTAGCAAAGTAATTTTTCTGTGCTTAAATTTTGCATGGCTTGCAATTAGGGCGCTTCATTCACTCTGATCCCTGGCAGTGGGAGCACGGCAATTAGCATGTCAATTGACGGGCCGAGTCAACAAACACAAATTCAATTTCGACATGATAAATAAAATGCCAGGGCCAAGAGCAATCGTGACAGTCATGATAGCAGTCACAAAAGTGGCACAATGGCAAATACTTTTACTTCTTTGTGGCCCCCGTAAAACAACGAAAGAAATAACAAACTGACAAGCAGGCATGCCGCTGCCTGTCTACTTGTACATTATTGTTGACCTTCGGCTTGTCGCAGATGAGTGGGTGTTGGGTTATTGATTTCCCATCGCCTCCCAGGGCACAGAAATATCGAATCGATATTTGAATATGTGTGTGCTGGCTGGGTGCTTAAAGTCGAGCGAACTCGGAGCTTTAAGCGAAGGAATTCTCAAGAACCTGGCTTTTCACCCAGTCAAAGGGCAGGTGGCAACCCGAGGCATGTGAATCAACTGGCAGGAGTTCAGATCCTGACCGCACAAACACTGACCTCAGTTCACAGCGTTGTGTAGTTTGATGCCTCGGATGCCAGGGATTACATCAATTACAGAGCCGACTTTCTTCAAACCGACCTGGCCGAAGGAGTAAGAATAACGAGTTGGGCAACAGGACCTTGCCGCCGCCTTACGATGCCCCAGTTTGCCCCAGCCACGCCCCCGGAACTACCTTCATTTTCATTTTTCCAGATGCACAAAAGTCGACGTCGTCGTTCCACTCGTTCGCACTGTGTACATTTGACCCGAAGTGCATTGGTCATCACGTGTGGCCATGTGTCTGCATTTGAGTGCACTTTGGTCAGCAATTATTTTACGTTGAGGTCGCATTAGAGGTGTGCGCCCTCGCTGCCAACAAAGTTGCCTTGGCCAGAACGAGTGCCACAGCGAGGGTCGATTGAGCAGAGAAAAAAGGCAATGGAAATAGTTTGAGTTATTGTCTATAACATGTAAAGATTTTTGTGTATCCCCATATCTCACATTTAAAGATACAAAAAAATTAAATATTTAAATGAAAAACCACAAAAGTAAATAATAGATCTAGTTTTAAAATATAAAAATATAAAATAATTGGTTGGGACACTTTTTTTTCTTATCCTGTAATTTTTTTTTTCATTCGCTTACGAAACGTTTTGGGTATCGTTTGTAAGCTTTCTTTTTCTTTGGGAAGTTAATAAAACTCACCCCAAAAGCACTCCAAACTTTAAGAAAATATTTATTAAAAAACGTTTGTATATTCTTAAGTGTTTAATAACTCATGTTTTAAAGCTTAGACCTCTCCTATACCATGCTATAAGATGAAACACTTTTTCAAACACTTTAATTGTTTTCCAGCTTATGAACTTGTAATTTCAAGTCCTATTCACATAGTTCCTAGTTAAGCAAACGAATCCCAAAGTTTTCAATCCACCCTCTTCACTCCCGTTGGCTGGAAAAAAGCGACTCTTCGGACACCAGAACTAGTCAAGGCATAAAGTACAAGAGAGTTTGCCCAGATCTGCCATCCCACCTAATGGTGGTCTCGTACACAAGGGATCGAAGAGCAAGGAGCCAGGATAGTCGGGATAGTGGGGATGAGAATAGAATGGGAGGAAAGTTGGTAGCCCGCAGGAGTAGTTGGCCACTGGCAATGGCAATGGCACTGGTCCTGATCAGGTCCTGGAACTGGTAGTCGTACTGGCACTGGCTGGCAGCATATTGAAGTGCTGTTCGACGCCAGCATTTTGCAGCTGCATTGTCATGTCAACCGATAAATTCACACATACGTGCCCGCATACCAGCAAACAATTGGCACCTTTGGCTATCCTTTTTTTGGCCTGGGCCACGTCGATGGAGCAATTGGAGCAGCTGCTCGGTGCTTGAAGACCCGAAAATCCAGAGTCGGAGCAAAGTGTGTGCACTGAACTGTTAGTTATGTTTGCTGGCAGGCAGGCAATCGGCTCACGGGTCGCATACGTAACGTTTCCGCTGCTTGACTACTGAGCGGAATGTCTATCAACCCAATACGTTTGCCCTTTTTTTCTGTCCAAAAGCGCTTTGTGTGCGTGGAATCGCGCCAGCGATGATAATAGCCCCAATTGACAGTCCTGGCCAAACTGTGTGCACCGCATAATTTAGTGGCTTCATAAAAACTGCCGCAAAAAACAAAATGTAACGCAAAAAATAACAACCGGGAATTCCAAGAGAGAACGGGTTTTCAGCTTAATTATATTGTTTGCAGAAAAACAAATCGATGGCTGAGTGCAATGGCAACATGCCGGCTTTATGGCCTATTTTCAACGTGGTGTTTAACATCAGATTAAGGAACTGTTACTGTGTTGGGATTTAAGATTACATCTATCTTGTTACTACTTACTTATGAAACTTTTTCATCTTTGTTATAAGTTATTAAAAGTTATATTGTATATTACAAAACAGCATTACTCTTTGTATCTTTTCTCTTTTAGAAATGAATTGATATTTATTATTATTCTATAAGTATACTTTAATCTACAGGTGTATTATCTAAAAGTCGTTAATTAGCTTTCACAATGTAATATCTATGTGTTTTGATTTGCAATATCGTTTAAATTTTGATGGTGATAGGCAATGAAGTTTAATTCACTTAAAAATTGTTAGCGATGAGCACTTTTTATCATCTAAATTTAAAAATTAAAAAGTCTGTTTGATTTGTCAGTAACTGCTATTGAAAACAAGTTGTTGGAGTTGGAAGAGATCAATAAGTGAT
This sequence comes from Drosophila takahashii, assembly GCF_030179915.1. Classification (NCBI taxonomy): domain Eukaryota; kingdom Metazoa; phylum Arthropoda; class Insecta; order Diptera; family Drosophilidae; genus Drosophila; species Drosophila takahashii. The sequence continues at coordinate 8,778,261 of NC_091681.1, read as the reverse complement.
ACATAAATTACTTAAATATTCATTTTAAACAACGAAAAGCTCCCAGACTCCTCGGCCAATAAATATTTTAATTCAATTTATTATGACCGCATTCAGAGGGTATAAGTCGGGTATTTGTTTTAGCGGCAAAAAGTTTACCAATTGCCAGCCAAAAAAGGTCGTTCACGAGGTTTCACTGTACTGGCCATAAAAACAATGTTTGCATCACGCAAAAAATCCCACTGATTCGCTGCACTAATTGAAGCCGTACGAATGGGCATTATATTGGCATTATTCCATTCATGGCGGGATTTCAGCTGTTGTTAATCAGTTTTAATTACTCCGCCCCCAAAACAGTAATGTGTGTGTGCCATGGTGGGCGTGTCATAGATTACAATGTGTGCAATTTACAGAGCCGCATGCAGTGTGGCCATATAAAAAGCCGCAGCATACTTATGCCGAGCTTCAAAAAGTTTTACCAGAATGCCTATGGCAAACATTTTGGCAAAGATTTTCGCAGAGCTCTGCGATTTGCCGACAGTTAGACAAGGCAAAAGTTTTCCCCCTCCTGAGGGGCTGGGGGCGGGATCCTTATGTGCGAGGGGGCGTGGTCGCCGGGCTGGGGACGTGTGTGTGCTGCAGTGGAATTTGCAATTATTGCCGCTTAGCACAAAAATTCCTTGCATGCCTGCGTGCCCACATTGAAAGTAACAACTTGGCAAAATTATTATTGTCAAGAGTTTTCAGCCGCCGCCATGAATGACAAAAATGAATTTTAATAAAGTTGAACAAATATTTGCATATTTGCCGGGGCGCTAAAAACTTTCATTGACTAACTTTTGCCAGACAATAAACCAATTGGATTTCTGTGCTGGCATTTCGATTTGCATGTGATGCGGGTCACGCTAATTAGCTTTCGGCATCGGCCTCGCAAACCAGAAGTACTAAAGTCAATATTATGCCTAAACCTGGCCCAATATTTGACCAAGGCCCAGGTTCCCGGATCATCAGCAATCCCTCTTTAAACCGGCTTTCGGCTTTTGGAAAATCAATTTTCTCGACGGTGGACACGTAGTCGGGCGTAATAACTTTAAACTGTTTCAGAACTCGGCGCGAAAAATTTCATTACCTTCTTGTTTCGGGGGAGCTGAATGGTTTTGGAATGGACAACCTTTTTGGCTGTTATTTTCCGCGGCTCTCAAAGTAAATATTTGACAAGACACAGCAAAAACAACAAGAGCGCTGTCCTTGCCGAAGCACTTAAAACCTAATTAAATTTGCATTACAATTTTTTCGGTTTTTATTTCTTTCTCCCGCTTGTTTTTGTTGCCTCTAATTTTGTTTTGAAAAACAGCCACGAGCCATAACTCGGGGACCGAGGAGACAAAGGCTGCGAAACTGGGCTGGCTGGTTGACAAACAGGATATACCGGACCCGGACAAGGCCAGCTAGCTGGTCAGCGGGAAAGCGGGAAAAGCTTCAAAGCCGGGCCAGATTTTTGAATTAAAATATTTCATAATTTACGCTTTGATCCCACAGCCATCGCGTCGGAAGTATAAGTACTCAAGTGTACAATAATAGGTATAAATATTATGAAAGTATTATTTTTTTGCTCTGAAAGACGAGTACAGGCCAATTAAGAACTTTGAAATATATATAATCTTTTAAAATTAATAAATCAAGAATTAACCGTAATGTGCAAGCTTTTTAGTTTTCCTTATTTAATCTTTCGTTACTTTATTTCTCTTTATGCAATGTAATGAATCACGATTTCAGATGGTTCTGTGGCTAGAAACTTTGCAGACTACTAATGACCCTCGTGATGTCGCTTTATACCTACGACAAGTGCCCGTTGAATGTTTGACACCTTTGAGGACTAAGGCTTCGGCTCGAAAAAATAAATTTCAGTTCACAATTGGTGGCATCCTTTTGAAATATGTCGTTACCACTGGAAATCTCAAGTTGAATGGGCCGAGGAATGCATTTTTTCCGGCTGCTGCAGAAATATCAAGCAATAAGTGCAAAGAAATAGCAAAAGAAATGGAAAAGCAGACGGCATAAATATGTATATGCACAGAGGACATGGTTGCATTTTTCACTCGCAGCTCCAAAGAAACATTTAAACTCGACTTTCCTGTTTCGTCTAGCTTTTGTTGATTTTCCACGTGTACTTTCTGTTTCCTTTCAATTTTTGTTCGTCCCCCACCAAAAGGCTTTATTCACATCCACAGAGTGTTTTCAATGTGCAACTGCAGCTGAAGCAGATGTTGTGCCCAAGCCGAGAATTTATGAAGGATCTTTCACCGCCTGGTTGGACTTGAATACCGAACTAAGTCGGGTATTGAGCCTCTAAAGCGGGCTCGTAAACACGTAGAATATTGGCCATTAAGTGGTGTCAGAAACGGGGAGTGACGTGGCCATAGATCAAGCCCTTTTCGGGCCACCCAGGAAATCATTTAAAAGACATTAAAATTTATTTGAGCGCTCGTTAAAATGTCCGCGGTACAAGTACACACAATAGGCAGTAAAGAGTGCGTGCGTCAGTCCGAAAAGGTTGTACTAACAGTAGATTATGTAAATGCTGCCAGCGAAAACACGTGTTCCCTTAAAGCCCCCTTCAGACCTTCAGACCAGCAGACCATCAGACCGTCAGACCTGGCGTATACGCAATACGTTGGCTGAAGCTGGGGGTGGGATGTATGTAGAGTCGGACAACTGCAATAAAGCAAAAACTTGAAGATTTATTTCCCCTGAATTTGCTCCTGCTGCTGCTGCAGCTGCACACCCACTGCCAGATATATATCCAAAGATATAGATACAGCGCAGTCCATATGTTGCGTGCAAATCACAGAGCAGACGGGCTGGTTTTCGGGTTGGGTTGGGTCGGGCTCCTCAACTATCTCTTCCTATGTCCTTCTGTCTGCCACCGCCGGCTACTAAAGACGTTGCCAACAGGAAGTTTGCAAACCAAAAACGGAAGCGCCAAGATTTATTATAAAAATGCTCATAGCTCAGGCAGGCAAGCGGCAGCATATTACGTTAAAAGTGCCCAACACACACAAAGATACGAAAAGTTTGTACGCACACACAGGCACACACAATAGTTACACAGAAAAAATTAAATTATTAAATTTAATTATTTAATAATTATGGATTAGGTTTATTTTATTATAGAATTTTATTTCTTTGGCTAAACAATTTTGTATAAGAAGAAAGCAATATTGTGATTTATCAATAATAATAAATTATTATACCTCACTGTTAATTACATTTGACTAGCTACCAGACTAATTTTGATACCTGTTTAAGGATTCTATTAAATGCAGCGAGATTTTATGATCTGGCCAGTAATATAGCTGTTTAGATTTTATATTTGTGGATAATGAGAAAGACTTTATGGGCGCTCATAGAATTTCATAATTTAACGACTTTTCCCTCAGTGCTTGCATATACCCATAAGTATTTATGTGGACTGGGCGAAAGTTGGCAGCAAATTGTGCGGTCCAACACTAAGGCGAGCAGCTCTTAATTGCACATTTATTTAGGTTCGCCAAGGCAGTCGGGCACTCGGAACTTAGGACTCGGCCACCCACCCACGTCGGCTAGTCTGCTGCTTAGTAGTTTATCATTCGCTGTACTTAAATTACTCCACCCCCGGCCCACAGGCACTGCCCACATGTGAGCCGGAGGAAAAACTTTGTTCTCAATTCTCGTTGGGTGCTCCTTGGCTTTTTTTGCCTTCGGTTTTCCAGGAAGCAGAAGCCTGGCAAAAGTTTTCGCCCCTTGACGCAAAACGGAAATCTGTATATTAAATGACTAATTATAGACATTTTATTACCTTGAGCAAGATAAATGGCCAACATGTGAGGAGGGCCAAGTGAACTGGTGAACCCAGCTTAAGTTTAGATCGGTAACTCACTGCGTTCTCTACACAGAACAAAAAATACCGTCAAGTCTTAATGATTCAGTTGAATCAGTGGATTCTGAAAGAATTCCTTAACTATTTTTGGAAAGTGCCAAAGAAGTCAATTGGGTTTTAATAACTTATTGAGTTATTGGGTTTTAATTATTATTAAGTATTTTAAATCGAAATATATATCTAGCTTCTGTGCATTTTTCGACTGTAAGTGAAATTATAATCAGTAGTAAATATAAATAAATTGTATATGTCGGGAATTAAATTCAATTCAACCCACAGGATTGTTCTGCCCAGCTTACAGCTTTTAAAAGTGGCAGTATCAGTAACAGCTTGTCAGTTGGCAGTTGCCAGAACATTTTCAATTAAAAACAGCCTAACCTTGAGAAAAAGGGGATGGGAAAAGACACTAGCATGAAATGAAAATGAAAAAATCCGCAAAATTAAAATGACAAAAGCGAGGCGTTTACTTTAAAATGCATTCACACAGTGGCGGCGCCGGCAATTTCCACGTTACGATTCGTTTCATTTCAGTTAGTGTGCCACAGCTGCTGTGTCTGAATAGTGTGCCCCCGTTCTATTTTCTTTTTCCCGCCCCTTCCCGCTTTTTCCCGACCCCTCAAGGGTGCATGAAATTTTTTTGCAAATGCAGCAAATGAATTTTTTCCTTGCTGTTGTCGCTGGCGTTGCCGTTGCATTTAGTGGCATCATGAGATGCTATTGCAATTTCCTTGCTTGTCGCACATACTAATTCGCACAGAGTACGGATAGACATTCGCCCTCCTACCAAATATAATATGTATACAGCCGGGCTCAAAATAATAGTTGGGACTGACAAGAAATAGTAAGATAACAGTAATGAAACTTAGCGATGCCAAAAGGCTGAGTACCGAGAATACATTTATTCTTTTTGTTTTAAAAGCAATATTGTATAAGGATATACACAACTCAGAGCAACTATAAACCGTCGACTTGTAAGTAAAAATGGATAGAAATTCTCTTTGAGTTGCTTTTCATTAGGTTAATGGCTATCAAATTAATGACAGTACTAGAAAGATCTTTCCTATTTTCCATCCCCCACTACAACTAGTATTTTGGACACAGCTGTGCGTAGGATTCTGTTTGGGGAACAACAGAAAACATAACCACAAACCAGCGTTGAAGCAAAGTGAGTGCGCTCAAATGCTTTGCATAAACGGAAAGTAATAATTTAACGCAAAATTTCCTTTTGCTGATGCTGCTTCTGGGTTTCAGCTCCTGTTCCTTACGCTTCAATGGATCCCTTCGAGGATGCCGACGAGGATGAGGATGAGGATGTGTGTGCGGTGGGTGGAAATGCCTTTACCGCTATTGCGCAAATTGAACTTTTAACTGTGGCACGAGCTTCCCCGGGCATCCGGTGCCAGCTGTGTGCGTTGCCAACTGCTGAGTTGCTGCTGTTGCTGTTGCCACTTCTGGCACTGCTGCTGCCGCAGGAAACGACAACATGACCTTCGGGCGATTGCCTGCTTTAAATTTGTTTAGCATCTTCCGCTTACGATATGGCAATAGCCCCCAGATGCATATCGTCAGTTGCAAAACTTCTGGCAACTTATTAGCCCTAGCTGTTTCAGAGCAATCGGCAATAGGGCCCCCAAAATCAAAAAAATTGTATACCTAACTCTAAATATTGAGTAAATATTTTACACAGAAAAATCATCTTTTAATTAGAATGTATATATTTTTATCGTTCGTTTATTCAAAAACAGAAAAAATAGTAACTAAGCATTAAAAACTAATTTATCGGACATCTAAAATGGCGAATCGTTTTTTCAGATTTCTTCAACTTTTATGAGTGTAGTATGTAGATCTGTTTAAAATGCAATAACACGTTCCCCTATACACATGTGATTATCTTTCTACTCTGTTTCCCTTTTTTCGTTACAATTTTTGTACTTGGCAAACATTTCTTTCGGCCTCAGCCTTTTCTCCGGAAAACTGTTTCACTTAGTCGAATGCATGTTTACACTTGAGACGAATGTGCCGACACGCAGAGAGACATGGGCGTAGTATGACACTGGTAAATTGGGAATTAGCAGTCGGATGACCAATGGAAAGAGGTTTACCTGGACCCGAAGAAAGGATTGAGCGGAAATTAATTCGACTTCGGCAGGCTTTTCGAGGATTTTCGGATCGGGGCTCCCCGGAGATCCCCTCAGCGCCACTGACAAATGCAAATTTCATTTTCATGCTAGGCTAAATCGAGTGCGAGAAGAAAAAAGCAACGCGGAACTCGGTACCGCAAGCAACTCCCAAGAAGATTTCAACATGTCCAAACATGCAAATTTTCCAGTCTGTCGCTGCCTCCTCGTTCTCTTCCCAAACTGGCTGCTTTTCTTTTTTGTACCCGTCTTTTCCCACCCGTTCTGTTGTTTTTCCCAAGCGCCGGCATGAAAATAAGTAGGGAAGGAAGCAGGAAAAATAGCAAACCCGGCAACCGGAAAAACGGAAGCAACGTGCAAGCATGCGTGACACAATTGAAGCGCCTAAAACGCCGAAAGCTCAGGCCAAAGACGCAGCTGAAGCGCAGAAACCAGAAACCAGCTAGCAGCAAACCAGCAAACCAGCTCTTACACAAAGAAAAAAAAAGAATTATGAGATTTTAAGTCTGTTAAAAGGAAGAGGATTGAAACATTTCAATGTTGAAGTTAATCTCTGATTTTTTTTTTGGATTTTTAAAAGAATGAATACACTGAATTTACTGGTTATACAGTTATTTTGCGTTATATTTATGATTGAGTATTTTAATCCTCTGCAAATATAATTTCTTTTCACAGTTTGACCTTGTTTTCGTGTGTAGAATAAACCGAATGGCTTGATAAAACTTTAAAAACAAAAAAAGGTACCTAAAAATAAAATGACCGAATAGAAAAAAAGATATTATTTTCAATGTTCAGCAACCAGTTCCTAGCCAAACTGAGTTGAGTTGAGCGGAGCCAAGAGAATATGCTTATCTCTTTCGTTCTCTCCGCCGTAGTCGAGCTATCGGGCCCGGAGGAATCGTTAGCCTGCCATTTTGGTCGCATCGCCCTGACGGCTAAACAAAACAAAACGAGACTCTAGGAAGGGGAAGCAGCTGCAAAGGCAACAATAGACGAAAGAAAAACAAGCTAGATACCTTAGGTTGGACCTACATGCCTTCACATACCCTATATAATAATTCTTTCACTTTAGAATACATCTTTTAGAAAAACCCAACTAATATATGCGGCAGGTCTTTATTTTTAGTATTATTATTATTTTATGGGGAATATCTTAGGACTTACCCATCTAAAAACCATAAATTTGTATAATAAAGATAGCATCTGTACAAGATTGGGTATGAGTGTTAGAACTTTTATTGCCTAACTTGTAAGATCATCTATTTCTTACGTTCAGGAAAATCTCGTTGAAACCGAAAAGAAAGCTCGATTAAAAACAATTACCATATACCCTCCATTGGAGGAGTACCTATTGAAAGTAAAAAAAAGTTCCACAGGACAACGGCGGCGAAGGAGAACGCACTCAAGTGATTTGACGATTGATTTTGCTGTGCTTTTGATTGCCCTTTTCGGGGGTTGGGAAAGGGTTCGCCGGGCTTTTCCAGCAAAACAAAGCCTGAGTGGAGAGTAGAAAGTGGAGTGTTGTAGCCGGAAAAGAGCATTGCCCGCAGCCGGCGACAAGTGCATAAAAATACACAATCAAATGGGAAAGGCAGCAGTAAAATTGTTTGGAAAATTGATTTTTCTTACATTTAACCGAGCATTCAATTGCTTATTTTCAGACAGACAAAAAGTGCCAAGAGTGCAAACAAAGAGCAAACCATCAAGTGAAGTGGAAACATTGAATTATTTATGTTCGGTGCACTGCGTTATGTTCTTCCTTTCTTGCCATTTCCGTTTCCTCCCATTTTGGTAACATTTTTTGTTCTTATTTTCTGTTTGCTAATTTCACTGATTGCTTTACCAGTTTGGGGCCTTCTTTCTTCTTCGGGCTTTCTTTTTCCGCCTTTTCCTCCCGTTTTGTTTGCCAATGCGCTATTTACTCTTCACGCACAAAGACAAAGGCCACGGGTCCCGGCGCACTTGAAAATTGCCTCAAATATTTATATACGAAGCAAGCTTCGTTAGGTTACCTGCGGTTATTTGGCCGAATCCCCCATCCTGCGCCCCATCATGAAGTATTCATAACACGGCAACTCAATTAATTAGGTTCAAGTAAAGCGCGTTGGCAGACCAGAACTAACCTTTGTGATATGGCGATGGCAATGATGAGGGGAGTGAATTCTACAGCATAATGCTAATTATTTTACATCGGCGACAGGGAGGCGGAATGGAAGTTTCAATTACAAGTTTAGACAAACGAAGGGCGGGCGCTTTTTCCCCGTGACATGGGTAATGTGTTGCCAGCTGGAGAGCGAATAATCATCGGGGGAATATCTGGCATACGTGGAAGGACGAAGTGCTCGAAACTCAATTAAAGGAAACCCATCAGTGCTGGATATTTCCCAAGAAGTTGCCCTAAAAACATTGGTACAACTGTCACCTGCAACTGACATGCTCCTTTCCATTTAAATTGCCTTATTAAAATAAGACTTCTGTCACAATATCGGAAACATTTATTGTTCATTTGTTTGTGCTCTCTTCATTTAAACAGAACACCTATGGCAATATTGTACCAAACTGTGTTTTCATAAAATATCAAAATAGTGTTTCATGTCTGTAACCCGCTCATTACTATTCCAATTACATTTTTACGTCTACCTAATTAACATATTCCACGCGTAACACGGGTGTTTACATTTTTGTGTGAAAACGACCAAAGTTACTTATGTATAATGGCTGGCTTTAATTGTGCTTGTATATATAGGAAAATCAAATTAAAGGGAAACTGTAGTTTTTATTGAAATGCAAGTATATTATTTAAATACTAGTAAATATTAAAAAATACTGGCCAGCAAACTAAAAGAACATAATTTAAATTACAGGGATAACGTTTTGTAAAACTTTCGACCTTAATAAAAGATTTAGCTTGCATCTCAAGAGATAAGTTATTTTCATTCTTGTAAATCTGTGTGAAATTAGGCACCCGGAGTTAAGGTAATATTTTCATTTAATTGTATTGTAATTAAATTTGAAATTACCTAAATAGACATCAAAGTTGAAAGGACTTTAAGAAATAATTGTACGAAAATTTCAGTCCCAATCAAAAGCTTTACTTCAACCACAAATAAAAGACATATTTTAGATCCGCACATTTATTTGTATTTGATATCTAGTAAGTTTGACCACAAAGGAAACTTCCGACAGTCCCAAACGCTTCGCCATGGAAAAGTATCGCCTTACACCTTTCGCTGCCATTTGGCAACCACTCATAAAACCCATCCGTGTTTGACCACCTTTGGGGATCCCCCGTGGAACACTTATTGATGGCACTGTTGATAAATTCGAAGTGACATTGTCCGTTGCCAGGAGATGGGATGCGATGCGAAGGAACCGCGCAACTTATTAGGACCCTGCTGGGCGACTTTGTCATTGCCCCGGCTTTGTTGTTGCCGCCGCTTTGTTTTTAGAAACATTATTAATTTTAATAGAAAACTTTGCCAGCCGAGAGGCGTGTGAGGGATGCCAGGGTCCAAAAATTAATGAGGGTTGTCCACTTGGCGCTTGTTGAATTTGTAATTTGTTGCCTTCCCCGTTCCCATAGGAATAAGCGCTGCTTCTTAGTTTCCCTACACTGGGAATAAAAGTTGCAGTTAAAGAATTTAAATTCAATTTTAATTCTGATAAACCCCTGTTATTAATTAACTATTGTAATATCGTAAAGTAATGCGTAGATGCAGTATTTACTCACGCCCAACTATCGAATATTGAGTTAAATTTTTCCGAGTGTGTTCTGCTGTTGCTTTTGATGTTGCCGCTGTTGCTGTAAATGTTGCCCGGAGATAAGCGACAAAGTGTAAGCGTGGCAATTATTTGGTGATTTCTCAATGCTCTCACCGCTCGAGGCGAATATTCCGCGACGAGTCGGAGGTGCAAAGACAGGAAGACAAAAGGCTTGGCCATATCGCAGAGCACTAAACTTAATTTAATAGCGGCAATCGCGGCAGCAGAGGTCGAGATGGAGGCCCCAAGTGCGCATCAATTTTAAAGCCGCACCGCGCACTCTAGTCAAGTGGGCGGCACATAAAATCACATAAATAAGCGTACACTCAAAAAAAAATTTTAGAAAATCGCCTATGGATTTGCTTTACTGGCGATTTTTTTCTATATTTCTGGAATATTTCTTGAATTTAATGAATTTTGATTAATTGGAAGAAAATTTTCTTTACCAGTAGAAAATTTTTTTATTTTAAAGAAAAAAATCGCCAGTGAAGCAAATCCATAGGCGATTTTCTAAAATTCAGGGCGATTCATTTTCTGAGTGTAATAACTAATGTAAACAGCGCGGTGAGCGGTCGCGTAGAATCTCCAATCTCCTGCATTTGCATTTGCGCGCGAGAAATTGCCGCAATAAATTGCGCCGTAAAAACACATCGACATGGGGTTGAGTGAAGGTCCTTCGTAGCTGGTAAGGTCGAATTGACACGGTGCCGCATTAAAGGCAAAGTGCACACACAATTACAATGAGTGGGCGGCGAAAAAAAATTGAAGAAGCGAAGTGAAATAAATGCGAAAACTTCAAAAAACGCTCAAGGTAAATGCCAGCCAAGGGCTACAAATGTGGCCAATATAAATTCTCAATAGCTGAAGTTCTCCCTCTCAGCCCGGCCCAAATTCTCCCCCGGATTCCTACTCCGGAGCTGTACGGTTTTGAGGTTTCCCCCTCGCTCCCGAATGTGTGTGTTTGATTTTTATTACGCTGACAAATGGCGTGGCGCATTTAAGCCAAAACCCTTTTTGCGTTCGGTTCCGTTTGGCAGTGAAAAAATTTGAATTTCAGCTTACCAAACAGCCAAACATATGCGGCGGCGCCTTCATCGTCGTTTGCTGGGTTTTGCAGCACTTGGAAAAATCCAAAAGGGTTTCTATAACAATTTCAAATCTCACAATTCTTTACTCTCCCAAAAAGATGAATTTAAAAAAGTCTTTTTGAAAAACACGTATTTCTTGTAGGTTTTCACCGGTCAGTTTAATGTAGAAACCTGTATGGAAGAAGTGCATATATTTTGAATAACTTATTTTGATCAACTTTTTAAACAGTTTTGAGCTACTTTATTCTAAGTGCAGTGCTGCTGCAGCTTATGTAGCACACTTTGGAGCTTAGCGTGTAAGGCGCATAAATCGTGCAGCATTTTCCCTGCCAAGCCGCGACATGACAGCTCCAGTTCGCCCCGTATCTGCACCCCAAAAACCTCACTCCCACTACCAGCGAAAATCCATTTATTAGCCTTCCCGCGAAAAAAAATTGAATAAATCGCTGCGCGCGATTCACTCACCTAGGCTCAATTGATTTTCCAAAAACCGGGAAACTTCAAGGTTGCTTTAAACGGCAGATACACAACCACCCACTTGACTTTCCACGGGCATTTGTTTAATTTGGCGTAAGACAAAGACGGCGAGGAGACGACGCGTTTCCATGCATCAAATTTTAAACAGCAATCTACTGGGGCCCATGTAAATACAAACCACGCGCTCGAGATTACGCTTTATGATACGTGATAACGCATTGCGTAACCTTTTCGCAGATAATCCTGTTAGACGGCCTACGCACTTATCCCGCGTCCTCCGACCCTTCTTCCTGCCCTCTGACTCTGTGTCAATGTCAGAAAGTGCCTTAGACATTTGCGAAAGGTGAAAGGATACACTGAACGAGGGGGCAGCCGGGCTTTGAGCCCTGTTGACTTTGTCAAGTTGTTTGCAACTCATCCCAAATCCGCATGTCGGCGGGTTGAGCGGAAAAACTACTAAGGATTTATTTTATTTGCTTAGTTCTTATCCAACTGTGCAAGTAAATCATCATGAAATTGTTAGTATTGGTACAAATAATTAATTTTAATTTATCCATACTTTCAGTAGCGGTTATACATATATTATGAATTCGTTCTAAAAATATTTTGTATCTGCTCAATAAAGACCTTAAAGAAAATAGAAAAAGGTACGCTATAATTAAAAACTGGCAATATAACTTAAAATATTACAAATTCCACATTATTTATTTATTACACGTGTACGTTTGGCCGTCTTTTTTCTCATCTTCAAGCGTATTGAAGATTCCCTGTACCGGCATTTGGCAACTGGTAACTGGCGACCGGGGTCTTTCCCCTTTTCCGTTGACATCTTAACACTTGCCGCTTTAACATGCCATGCCACATTTGGCAATGGTGACAGGTGCCTTTAGTTGGGTCTGGCAGGGCATATGGCATAAAGCTCTGATGTCATCAAAAATGTCACTCAAAAATTTATGAAAAGCGAAAAATGTGCGAGAGCGCATAGACGAGGCGGCAGACGAGCAATTCATACATATATATCCTTCTACTGAATTTGTGAGGGTTTTGCGGAGACAGCGTGGGAATGCGAACAGAGGAACCTAGAGCTACTTCTATCGCATATAAACTCACTTAATGCGAGTGCATATTGATAAGAGACAAGGACGCGACAGAGCAGATAGCCCGTGGGGGGGGAGGGGAGGGGCAGGATTATGGGTGGATGTGGACGGGAGGGGGTTCCATATCAGCAACAGCTGCAGGAAGTGCGCTTAAATGTGTCGCCTGGGCCGGATAAAACGTTAAGCCTTTGCGAGGACAACCCATGTGGCTATGAATTATTATTGTTTGGCCCAAACGAGCAGTCACGTCTACTTGCAGCGATATCGATTACCGACCAGGCCCAGAAATCAATTTGATGCTCCGCCACCAGCACTTCCTGATTATCCAGCCTCTATTGTTGTCACCCGGTGCGTATACGCAATATTTTGCATATATTTTTTATTCGCGATTTCGCGACCGTGTTTTCCTTTCGGCTCTCGCGTACGTGCCTCGACAGGTGGATGAGTGTGAGTGTGAGTCCCCCACCTTGTTGTTGTCATGCAAATGAATCGCTCTTTGCGATTTCTTTCCGATGCCAGAGCCACAATCAAATTACGGCCAGGCCATAAAAAAGTTCGCTGCTTAATTGCCAGCACTCCTATCTCAAGTCGAACAGTCGAACAACAAATGCCGCACACATGTGTGCCGATAGGAAACTTTTAAAGCCGATCCAGGCTTTTGCCTCGCTGTAACTTTGGCTCCAGGATTATCGCATATTTTTCATAAGTGCGACGTGACTCCATTATTGGCAGCGACTTTTAAACTGGAACTGCACTCAAAAATAAGATGCTGAAATTTTACAATTTTCCCCGGAGGGTCTCTTAATATTTAAATACAAATCGAAAACAGGCTGTACTGCTGCGACTTTTTTAAGTATACTTAAGTTTAAATATATTTAATAATTATTTGAAATTGTTCCTGTAAAAAACTTAAAGGCCAACAGGTGCTGTTAGAAATCTCGCTAAGCTTAGGTTTGCTCTAAAATCCACATTTTCCTTTGACCATTAAAAATACTATATTTTGGTTTTTTAAAAACTTTTAGGCCTTTAAAATTTTTAACCACGTTAAAAATGCGTAGAAAGTGGTAATAATTTACGAAACCATTTTATTTATATTAACCATTGTGATATTGTCCAAAAAATTAGAAAAGTCTTTAAGTTGAAAACTTGCCTCTATAAGAAGTGGTAGTTGCGAAATCCACGAAATTTATAAAGGTGTAAGGCATATCGGATTAAGTTCGAGGAACTACATAAACGAGGGTCTTTGAGGTCGCTTATTCGCATGCGTCCCTCGCATACATATTGATTAAACCAAGCACTTTCAATACTAAGCGCAATTTAATGTTTCTCTTTATTGGCAGGATTATACGCTGTAGGTCGCTGCAGTCAAAGCATATCGGGTAAATACCATAGCTTCAAATTCCTTGTGTAAGTCCTTGCAATTTGCAGCCGAGACTGGAATTTGGCCGCAGCTAAGAAAGTGCTGCGAAATTAAACGAAAAATCTGTGTGTGATGCCAGGGAATTTAAACTTGATTATTCTGTACTCTTTCCATATCCAAATTAGCCCTTATTTTAGCAGAGAAAAGAAAATTCTAGGGAGATCTAGACGAATCTAGCCGGCTACCCCTGATGTGGTTCATTTGCTCGAGACTTTAATATCCTGCTGGGGACGACAAACAAAAATATTTATTATCATATCATATGCCGGGCCCAAACCAAGCCCATAAAGCATGTGCATAGCCCTCAGATCCCAGCTAATGCCTTGGCTTTTTTGAATTTTTTCCACATTTATTTTGTGGGCGTGCCCGGTGGAAACTTGGAGCGAGGGAGGAGTGCAGAGTCGGAGGCCTGGGGTTAATGGCCTGGGCCTGGGTCATCATCTGTGCGGCGCACATGCATGGCAAATTACTGAATATACAATTACAAAATACACTTTTCTAATTGTAATTGTAATTGTAATGCAGCGTCCAAACAGGACTGGCAAACAAGCCGCAAACCAGCAGCCAGCAACAATAATGCAAACAGTTTAAGGGGCGCCCAAGTCGGAAGGTGAAATTATATGCCTATGTACACACCGGGCACATAAAGCCGAAGTGCTCATGTGTGTTGACATATTGTCCTCGTCCTGGTCCTGGTCCTGGTCCCAGTAGTGTCCCTATCCCAGTCCCAGTCCTGTGTTTCCATGTTTATTTGTTTGCCAAGTTAGTGTTAACTTTAGTCATTCAGCCAGATATCCGTCGGTGGCACTTCAGACGACCTCCATTTGAGCGGCTGCTGCTCTTGCTGCCGCTGCACGTCGTCATTATTATAACGTGCCCGCCCAGCCAAGTGACAGTCTGCAACAACAGCTAGAGCAACCGCACCCCTCATCCACCTTCCACCTGGCTAACAATGGCTTCGAGCTGCTCATGGATTACCACGGCAGACGGCACTCGGCAAAATGGCTTACACTAAAATCAGGTTTTATATTCCATATTTTTAAGGAAAAACTATTTATTTAAGATACTTATGAGGGACTTCAGTTATAATTAGTTTATTTTTATAATTGGTTGTCAAGTTATCTTATCTATTTTTGCTAAAAAAATTGAAGTAGCTTAAATTATTTTTAAAATTGGTCTATAAATGAATCATATTTAAAAAATTTAAACAAAATATTAAATGCAAAAACTACTTTAGCACTACTGTTAAAAACATATATGAAAATAAAATTTATAATGAATTAATTAATATTACATTATCCACTCTGTGTTTTATAAATATTTTACTATCTAAATAATATACATTCACGTTTTAAAGCAGCATGAACATAAAAATTATTATATTATTATTATATTTTAATTAATGGAAATGTAAATCCGCATGAAAATGTTAGCTTCTTTCCCCAACTCGGCTTCTACATCGCTTCTTTTCTTCTAAAGATCTAATTCAAGCTTTTCTGCCGCCAGTCCTCACTTATGTAAGGAAGTAATGTATTTTCTCTGAGTGTAGACCAGACTACGCCGCATCCGTCATTGGCTCTTACACATGACCTCATTAGCCATTGAAACGTGACTTGTTATTTGACTTGTTTCGCGAGCAGGCTGCGTCTCTTAGTGCACGACTGTCCCTGTGTGTTTGCGATGTGCATCTGTCCCTCAGATATCCAGATATCCATGTACCCATATATAGCCATATACCACTCCCCTCGCATTTGTCTGTGAGCCCGCTCAAACTCTAATTAAATTTGCCGCCGCTGCAATTTAGCTGGGCCGAACCGCAGGACCTCGCATATGTTAGCGAAAAGTGTCATTTCCAGCGAGCGAATAACGAATAACGGATAGCGAATAGCGAATTACGAATCACGAGTCCCAAATCCCAAATCCCGACCGGAGCCAAACAATTTTCGGGCATTTCCGAATGGCAGCGGCGGTTGGCTGACCTCAACGTTTTTCCTGGTCCGCCGGTTGCGAATTGCAGGTTGCCGGGGGGATTAGGCACAGCAATTTGCATTGCAAACAAAGTGAAAACAATCAATTTTATTGCAGTTGCATTTAGTTAATTAACACCAATGCGCTGCGCGTCGCAGGGCTTACGGTTGCCCCAAATGAAAACGGTATTCGGGACTCGGAGCTCGGAGTTTGGAGTTTGGAGCTCGGATCTCGGGATTCGGTGGACTAAGTCGCTCGTAAATTAGCCCGAATTAATTAATGCTCATTAATCAAGCGCAAAGACACACAGCAGTCCGGCAGCAGCACCAGCAATGCAAGATCACACAAAAGACGGCAGTAAAACTCAGCCCCTAAATTTATTTATTTTTTGCTCATCAACGAGCAGTGTGTGTATGTGGCATTCATTCAATTTCACTTCCTACGGAGTCTCCCAAAATCTGAACTTCAACGCTTGCCACAACTAATTATGCCACTAATTGAATTTTCGCATTAAGCGCTGACCTAGGGAGTCCAACCCCACCTCCATCGCCTGCCTCCTGATGAACGTCCATCTAGTAGGACGCTGGCCATTTCATTGCGATGGCTTTGGGTTCGTTGTGCACGAGTGCTGGAGTTAATTCAGTTGCCGCGCTATTGATTATTTCCTCTTTTCAGGCGGCCCAACTTTAATTACAATATTCACTGGCAGCCATTGTGTCATTATACTGAATCAAGCAATGGGCTAGAATGACTAAATACAGATGGCTTGCTCACTTAACACCTTGCTATATAAAATAGCAAAATCTGCATATGCAGTTCAGAGTAAGGAGGAAACTTTAAATTAGTCAAATGTAGGGCAAACATCTGTAATATTATATTATTATTAAATCTTTTTTTATTTAGTGTATATAATACTTTAGATCTAAAACAGAATAATATCTTTATTCATTTTCATTACTTGACTATTACTAAAATTCCACAACCCCACTCAAAAACACTATTTTGTTAACTATTTAGTTTATGGTAATTTTAAATGCAAGAGTAAGGATTTAAAATGGAATGACACCAGTGGGTTAAGTTCCAAACCAATTCAAACGTTTGTCAAAGTCCATCGACGTTGCTATTTGGCTTTATTTACCAAACGAAACCATTCTCGGTGGCAGAGCAAATGTTTGGATTTATGTAGCGGTTTCAAATATTGAATTGAATATTATGGAATATCTGCTGGTCGCTTCGTTCAGCTGATGCACACAACTGTTTTTGTTTGCCTGGGCTGGCGATTGCTTTCTATTTGTCGGTGCCGTGTTAAATTGCCATGGCCGGAAATAAGTACCACTGTGCGAATGAAGTCTAATATTTTGCTATGGCTATTTGAAATTGAATCATTGAATTAATCGTTTAGTCTTAAGTTATTTCAAATCAATATTTTATTTTTATCAAATTATGGTTTTTAATATTATATAAAACTAGTCAAATATTTTGTAAAAACTTGTTTAGTTTATACATTTTTGGGATCAAAATACAAATATTTCAATTTCACTTTTAACTGAAAAACCAAAAGGTAACTTACCATGTTAAGTTGGATGGTTTTCCTATGATTTACTCTAAAACTCTACGGGATACAGCGCACTTAATCCGAGTGCCAAGCAGAGATGTAACATTAATTGAAAACTCTGATTGAACGTAAACACACATCCACATATACAGGGCACAAATCAACACTCGAATATGTGTGTTGTGGGCTAACCAAGCTGCCCACATTTTGGTCTGCCTGTGTCTGTCTCTCCGACTTTGTGTGGATTTTCCTTTGCCATTTTCCTGGCCCATTGCCGCCGCCACTCCCCTCTCGATTTTGTCGCCGGACAAGCGGCATTCATTTCCGTATGACTTGGAAATTTTGCGGCTTTTCACTTTGCGGTTATCCCCGAGCACAAACCGCAAATGTAAAACTAATGGCATTCCAAAATTTATGAATGCAATGTGCGCAATTGTACCGGAGTGTGGAGTTTGGGATCTTGAGTGTACGTAGTCCTGTGATAATTATTTTGCCATTAGAATCCGATTAGTTGGAGGGCTTTCATTTTCAGTGTGTGTGCGGGTGCATTTGATTCATTTCCGCTGCCATGTGCGGGCTTCTGGGCCCCGGAGACCGAGGAAGGAGAAACGGTCTTCTGGCTGCAGTTTTTGGCTTAAAAATTTAACGCCCTCTAGCGCGATTATCGCTGGCATTATGAGCTGCCTGATGAAGTTCAAACAGCTAAAATAAATAAGTTGCCTCCACGCCACCCGTTATCCAGCAGCTTAAATATTTTCAACGTCAATACTCTCGCAGTTTCACCCATTTGGCATCAATAAACTATAAAAGCGGAATGCTTGCGGCCCTGTCTGCGATGTTTACACCCAGCTAAAGAGCGGGAAAAGGGTGGAAAATGGGGGAAAGCGGGAAAAAGGGGAGACGGGGAAGGCTGAACTGAGATCCTGCGGGCTGTAGTAAATATAAAAGTAAACGCCAAGTACATAGACAAACACAGTCAGTGCAAGTCAATGGCAATGCCTCGGCGAAGGCAACCGCCGCCAATGTACTGTAAAATTTATGACTTGAGCGCATTCCACAAAACATTTGTGCCTCGGTCTACAGAGCAAGAAACGTGTAACAAAACCGCACACATAATATTTACCAAAAATCTTTTCATTTTTAGAACTCTATTTTAATTTATGTTTATTAAATATGGTAATTTAAAATAATTTACGAAGGATATTAAGCTATTTTAAATGTGTAGTAAGTGGATAAAAAAATTATTTAATATACCATAATTTTAAATGTTAAGTATGATTTTGAAATCTGCAATCAATTAGCGTATTTTTTTCACTGTATCGGCAGGAAAAATAGGCAAAAAATATAGTTTAAGAGTAAGACCCACGGACAGACGAGCGTGGTAAAGTTTACTGCGGTGATGGAGTGTGGAGAAAGCTCCTATTTCAGCTCCTTCGTCCTTTCTTCCTGCTGATGCTGCAGCTTGCATTTAATGTTCTGTTGGCCGCATAACTTGGGGCATAAATAATGAGGCCTGGCAGTAACAATAACCAGATATTGGTTGCGGCTTTAAGTTTTACGCCGACCATAGGCTAAGTCGTAAAGTCAACTGGCTGGAGTGAAAACTAGTTTCATACCCAATTAATATAGCCATAATAATAAGGATACCCATATAAACAAAAGCCACTAAATCTAAATAATATTTGCCAATATACACATACACAAATTCGATATGGAATATGGGCAATTGGAACTTATTTCATATCAGTAAGAACTAGATATGATTAATGTCAAATTTATGATTTAAACATACACCCAAAAAAAAATCGACTGAAATCGCCCTTGGTTTTAGAAAATCGCCTATGAATTTGCTTTACTGGCGATTTTGTCTATATTAAAGAAAGTTGGTTTTTAAAATCAAAGACGTTTTTTCTAAAAATCAAAAAAAAATAGACTGCAATTTAGAAATATTTTGCTAGAAAGTAAAAAATTATTTCTTAGAATTTAGAAATAAAGGTTTTCTAAAAAATAGAAATACGGTTTTTTTTAAATATAGACAAATATTTTTTAAATAAAAAAAAAAAATTTCTCAAATTCAGAAAATACAAAAATCTATTTTCGGGCTTCGGAATTATACCCGGTTGCTTCTGTGACGCCACGGCCTTTGTGTTGTTTTTTTTTTCGTTCTTGTTTGTCACCTTATTTTAATTTCCTTTAATTGAGCACATGGGTGGTTTCAAATTGGAACTGAAATGAGAGTACAAATTACAAATTATAAATATAAAAACCCAATAACTTACTATTTTGAGAAAAACATCTTGGTCGCCGCACGCGGGATTCGAACCGCTAACCGCTCGCGCCTCACAGTTTGCAGTCAAGCACTCTACTAGCTACGCCACGGAAGCATCACGTGAGGCGCTGTACAAAGTCTATTCACATTTTGTTCTCCTATTTTTACTCAAATTGATCTGGCTTTCTTCTGGTTATTCCTTTTAGTTTATCATTTAATTTTACTTTTAAATATTTATTGATTAATTTTAATATTTATATATTTATTATTATTATGGTTCAATAGTAACAGTAATTGAATGTTTCAAATTTGAAAAACTTAAACAAAATGCAATACATTTTTTTTATTAATATGTAACTATTAGTGTTAAAAAAAAAACAAAAAGACACCACGAGTTTTTAGTCTCGACGTGGGTTTGAACTCACTCTTGCAGCCGCAAGCTTGAATAACATATGCATGCACGCACGCGTTAGACCCCTAGGCTACCAATCCCGGAAATTTTCTTCGATTAATAGCGATTTTTTCTTAGGCTAAAAAAAACTTTTCTAAAAAGTCTATAAGAAAGGAAATCGATCAAATACGGTTAAATTTTTTATTTTCTAGAAAAATATTTCTTAATATCACACATTTTTTTCAAAATGTTAGAAAAATCTTCAAAAAATTTTTCTGTTATTAGAAAAACAATATTTCTATTATGTAGAAATATTTATAATTTTAATGTCAATTTTTTTTTAGTTTTAGAAAAGTTCAGTCTTTTTTTTTCTAAAATCAATGGCGATTTTAACCCTCAAAAAAAGAAAGGATGATTAGAAAAATAAACCTTATAATTTAGAAAAAAATGGATTTTTCTGTATTTCAGAAAATATTTTCTAAAAACACTCGTTCAATTCAGAATTTTTTTGAAGATTAGAAAATTTTTCTGAAGATTAGAAAATTTTTCCTCTTTATAGAATATTTTTTTGAAGCACAGAAAAAATTTTTTTTTCTATATTTAAGAAAAAATAATTTTTTGAGTGTATTAACTTGATATTTTATCATATCAGTTATTTCATAAAAATTATAAAAATTAAGATTAAGATACCAAATGTAGAATTTTTAGAACAAACAATTCAACAATTATTCCTATCAAATTCGATATAAATAACTTAATCCCTAAAAAAATTTTAGTAAAAATATAAAATTTACCTGCACATATCAATCTCAGCTTTTGTCAATTTTTTTCTGTGTATGGTATTTAAAATCTCCATTCATATTTCACTTGTTTAGCAAATATTTTAATCGACAATCCACTTTTTAAGGATCAGTTTAGGTTTCAATAATAATAGGTTAAAACTGTATTTTATAAATATATACATATTTATTCACCTTAGCCATCTGTGCTTTTGAATGATGCGATAAAAATGTAAAATGTTTTCATGTCACATTTAATTGAACAAATACAATTGTAACCAGCTCATGAGTGCATTTATACAGTTAAATAATTACGTTATACTCCGCAGGCAACATAAAAGGATGTCGACAGTGACTAATCTTGGCCAAGGCCAAGAGCAAGTCAAGTTTGGGTTTTTGCTGAGACAGGTTAATTTGGCAGGTCAATCAATCTTGAATTACCGAGGCGCACTGATTACAAAGAGATGCATCATTAGTCTGTCGGAGAAGTAATCTTCTTGTGTGCTGTTTCCCCACGATTTGGGCCTTCGAAAATATTGTAAAATGCTTTGAATTAAATGCAGACTTTGAGTGCAATTACTCGGGTTAAGCTCATAGTGCTGCCAACTGTCTGCCAAAAAGTTGTCTCCAAATTCCTTTGGCTTTAAATGCTAATTATAAGTTGTTTTTGCACAGACAGTGAAACTTTATCCAAACTAGATATGCATATGCCAAATAAACAAGTGTATGCATATTCACAAATATATATGGTACACATGCGATAGAAAAATTACTGAGTGTTTAATTCAAAAAGCATATGAAAAGTTTATCCTTCGGACAAGAACATGATGTCTCTTAATAACTTTTTGCCAGCATTTTGTTTGCTGTTTTCCTCGTTTTTGCTTGACTCTTTCTTGTTAGCCTGCCAACACACACATTTATATATATAGTCGAGCGAACTGGACATAAAATGGGGGCGATGGGGGCGTGGCTGAGCCTTTGGCAATGTCTACTTTGACATTGTCGTAGTTTCCCCAACCATGTTCGTGGCCATGATGCTGGTCCTGGTTCTGGTTCTGGTCCCGGCAATACTCTGGGCAAATTAACTTGTTTCAATTAATAATCCCCCAGCAAATATGTCAACCACATGGGCCTCGGGCCGGGATCTGCATCTGGGGGTAGCTGGGGGGACCTCGGGCCGCTGCTGAAAGTCAAAAACTATGCAAACTTTTAGCTGACTTTGACATTTATGGTTTTCCCCCGGGCCTGGCCAAAGTTTTTGCACCCTCCCCATCCCCATTTGATTTTTGCCGATCGGAACAGTCCGAACATTCCGAACGGTCCTCCCTGTTGACGGTTCAAAGTTTTTCGGCAATACGTTTAGTTTTTGGCTACATTTGGCTAATGAGTTGACCCGGACAACGGGTTTATTTGGCTGGCCTGAAGTGCTCTCCCGGCGTCACGTGCATCGGCTCAAATTTGTACACATTATCAAATATTTTGGAGAACTCCTTACTGGCTGGAGTGGAAAATGAAAGGGGTTTTGGGCTAGATGGGATTGGAAAACAGAAACCAAGATGGCAAGTTGTGTGACTCGCCTTGGCCCTTTGGCCGCGCTGGTGCCATCTTTCTGGTTTAATCCAATTTATGTTGCTGACGAAACTTTTGCGGAACAACTTAAAAGTTTTGCGTTTAAATAGCATCAAGTCAAATCGAAAAAACAAAGTATGAAAATGACTTTACTTGCACATGCTGAGAAATACTGTGCTCTTAGGACTCAAAATAAAATAAACATCTTGACATAAGTTACAAAAAATCTTTAAATTTAATTGTGTGATTTTTCTTTATTTATTGGTTGAGTTAATGAGCTAAAAGTGTTTTACTAAATAATACATAAATACAAAGTAGATACTTAAATTGGGTTGATTTTGAAGAAATGAAGAGCCTAAGACTTACGTTTTTGTTTTAAAAGACTTTAATGTTTTATCAAGGCATAGGCGTTCTAAAACATATTTTTTCCGAGTGAATTTAAAAGAGCCAGCGAAAATGGAAAAGGGTCGGATCACAATGTGTGTGTGTGTTGAGAATTAAATAAATTGCGCATTTTGACACATTTTGCCACGTTGACTTATTCGCCAGCTTCCCGCTCGCCACTCATCCGCCCTATTGGCCAGCAGCCTCGTTAGCCCCGCCCTGTTCGCCGCCCCTGCCCTTTTTCCCTCCGATGCCGACGACAACACGAATCAGCTATAAAATAGTTTTCGACGCTGACGCATGCCGCATAGCAATTTTCCACACTGGCCCCTGCCGGTTACAAACTTGCCTTTTATTTATTTGTTTAGAATTTTTCGCACGCCTCTCCGGGAAAAACCCTTTTGCGCACGGGTCACTCGATTCGGGACGGGCTAATAAAGTTGTCGGAAAAAATTGTTTAACCATAATGATATGCTTGGGGGACAAGTGTTGTAATCCTTTTGCGGCATAACCCGTTTAATATGTATTGAAATTCACAAAAGAAACCCACATTAAGTGGTGTCCTCGGACCCGGGTCCTCGCCTCCCCTGATCACTTTGATAAGTTGTAAAGCTTAACAACGGTTGACGGCACAAATTGCCGCACGGAAGAGCCGAAGTCAAATATGCAAAAGCCAAATGGAGGCCATTGATGCTGGTTTGTGTTGTTGGTTGTTGGCTGTTGCTTGCTGGCCGTTAACTGAAGGCCGCTCTTGTTGGCCGGTTGGCGGTCGAGCAAGCAATCAGGCCTCACAATTTGCATTGGCCAAAAGCAGAGCAGCTGCTCCATCCACAATTTGTATGTACACATGTCCGTCGCTTTAGGGACTGTTTTGCACTGCACGTGCCAAACAGTTTGTTGTGTTTTTCCTCTTATTTTTCTGTTTCTCGTTCTGTGCAGTTTTGTTTTCATTCCAGCAATTGGAAAATGTTGCACAAAGTGCACGCCACACCCACTTCCACTTCCACTCGGAGTCGCAGTCCGCAGTCCGGTGGCGGCGATTAATCAAAAATTGTTTACTCCAAGTGATGGATGTGCAACATGGTTTTAACTTGCAACCGAGCGTGTCGGGCAGCCAGTCAAAAGCTAAGCAGAAAGGCACATTTCTGGCATTCCCTGGTCCCAGATAGGGGTCTACAGCAACGGGAAGCTTTTTAGCTCAAAGAATCAATGATTAAGATTGTTAAATATGATTGACAATTTTCTGGCAATAAAAATAAAATTAAAACGGTTGAATGAAAATATACAAGTTAGTGCTTTCACTGGATTTGTAAACTTTTGTAGCTTTTTATAAAATTTTTACCAACGTTCTTGGGTTCTTTCATTAAAAAAAGGTTGGCCAAAAATATTTTATTTTATTATTTTTTTAATATTTGTAATTATAATGTAAGCTAAACACGAAAACTGTACTCAATTGAAATTAACACCCAGAAAGTAGGGAACAATTTTTGGACCAAAACTGTCAAAATACTGGTATTAATGCCTTAAACTAATTGTAAGGAAAGCGGATTAGCAGTTCTATCACTGCGGCCATCGCCGTATGCCGGTACTGGGCAATCATATTTACATGAGATATATAGAAAATGTTGCAGTGGCAGGCTCTCTAACATCGCACCATTTCCCGTGCAGCTGTAGCTGAAAAAGTAGTTTCTCTTCTGGCTTTTTGCGCTTTTTTTTTAGCATTTTCCTTTTTTGCCAGTTTTTAAGCTGTCAGAGGATGGGTTGGAGTAGCAACTGTTTGACCATTTGTTCTGGCCCAGAAAGAGATAGGGCGGGATGAAAAGCGGGAGGAAAAGCGACTAGAGACTGGTTGCTCGACGGGCTTCGTTTTCATTTTTCCATGTCATGTGTCAGCGCAGCGTCTCTCGCCCAGCGGCAATCACAGACGCTGGTTCTATGCAAATGCGAGTATAAATGGATAACTCCATCATCGCAATTCATGCCACTAGCTGCTGCAGCGGCTGTAGCTGCTGTAACTGCTGTAACGCAACTGTAACTGCCGCAGTAGTGCACCGAGAAAAAATGTGTGACTTTTTGTTAGACGACCTTAAAAATAACAAGTTTACAAGGCTGCCTTAATTTTTATACCCTTGCAGAGGGTATTACGATTCCAGTCAGAAGTTTGCAACGCAGTGAAGGAGACGTTTCCGACCCCATAAAGTATATATATTCTTGATCACCATCACTAGACGAGTCGATCTAGCCATGTCCGTCCGTTTCTACGCAAACTTGTCTCTCAGTTTTTAAGCTATCGGCTTGAAACTTTACCAAAAGTCTTCTTTCTATTGCAGGTAGTATATAAGGCGGAACAGACCGGATCGGACATTTATATCTTATAGCTCCCATAGGAAGGATCGAAAAAAAAAATTTAAAAAAGTCTAGCTTCGGTGTTTTTCGAAATATTACCTTCTACTCTTGGGGATATTATTTTTTAAATATTTCTGAATTTTGAATTAAATATTTAAAAAATCGGAAGACTATATCAAATAGCTGCCATAGGAACGATCGAAAAATGAATGGGAATGTAATAGGAAATAAATGTTAGCTTCTTTGGTTTTTATTAAATTCCCTTCTACTCTGGGACATGACCCTTTTTAAATATTTCTGAATTTTAATTTTAATTTTATTAAAATCGGACGAAGATATAATATAGCTGCCATAGGAAGGATCGAAAAATTAATGGGAAATAAATTGGAAACAAATTATAGCTCCGTTGCTTTTTATTGTATTCTCTTCTATTAGGATATGATTTTTTTTTCGGACCGAAGCTAGCTTTCTTTCTTGTTTAAAATTACTTATTTAGAATTAAATATTATGTTATTTAAATATTCAACGGATAAGAATCAAAATAATATTATTAGTTAGTGGATTCTAAATATAAATGCAACAGATATTTGAATATTTTTTATGATTTCTCTCTGTGTATTGGCAGTGGCGCTCGGAATCGCGTTCGCCATTGTGTTGGTAAGTAGCAGTCGAGCCATGACCGCGAAGAGACAGTCGCAATCGCAACAATTGTATTTGCCTTGGTCCTCCTCGGCCATCCTGCCGCCCCGCCCCAATCTCTCCGAGCCACCCCATTCGTCCTTCTGCCGAGTGCAATTTGGCCAACAGCAGAAATTATGCAAAACCAAAAAAATGGCATGCGAACTTGGCATAAATCAATAGAAAATTTATACGTTTCGCCGAAGTGAACAGTTTTAGCGTGTCTGCTGCGCGACAGTCGGACCGGAGGTCTAGGATTTCGCGTGTTCTACCAGCTTTAGTTCTCCTTTTTTGACTTCTGCCTTTTATACATGACATTTGAAATGCTATTCTCTTTGTCAGGCAAAAATTTCCCGCTGAGCCAAAGTCGGCTAAATCACTGGATAAGCACATTGATGTTGTCAACAGCCAGGATTCTCAGCAGTATGCAAATCCGGACTTTATTGATTACACGTTTAACGGTTCAAATTAAGGGTTTCAGGACTTAAGTTGGTTTCCATAAATATAGAAGAGAATTGCGATAAATAAATTCGATTTTCCTAAATCTAAGCTTTCTTTTCTTAATTCATGTCTCCTAGATATGATTTGGTTAAGAATTACCTTATAAATTAGTTGACTTGAAACGAAACATTCTAAACTAGGAACATTTTAATGTATTCATCTATATTCTGATACAAATTAAAAAAAAGTAAAAAATATAATATTTTATACATTTTTTAAAGAACTAAAATTTAACTGAAAACCAATTTATCCGCGGAAGGTCAATGATCCGGGCACAATATTAGCAATATAATTGAACAAATTGTATGTACTTTCTAAGGGCTCTACGCAAATAGCAAATCCTTTAAGGCCGAATTGTATCTAGCTAAGGCAATTAATCATCCATTGATTTCCCCGTAGGCTCCAAACGTGGAGTAACTTGGCTCTTCTAATGGCCCAAAGGAGACCTGGGGAGCGAGGGCGAGGTGAAGTCAGGCATTACATTGTCAAGACGAATCGAGACACCTCGCCATTAGACGGCTTAGCTAATTATTAACTGCATTAGATTCTGACAAATGACAAATTGCGTTGCCACATCCAGCTCCTTGTTTGCCCTGCCGCACACATTCCATACATGAGTGTGTATTATCGCTGTTGCCGCTAAGTATTTTTGACACAAAATTAGTTACACGAGTGGGTGGGGAGAAACACGCCCAGCACATAAACACTCGTGCGCCGAAATATTCGGCATAAGCTCCGAAAAATTTCCAACACTTTGGGCCCGGTCATTTATCATTAAAAATAACCACACTGCGAAAAAGGCGAAATGCGTAATTATCGGGCTGCGGCCATGCCAGGCGAATGATTGAATGTGTTTCATCAAATATGTAACATGAATTATAATTTTTACATATTTGCGGTCCCCCTCAATCCGCTTTCTTCATATGCCATCGGTGGGGAAGTGAAAATGGAAATCCATCGCGTGCCTCAAGGAAATCCAACATTTTCCAGCGCCTGGCGAACGACAGCAAAATGAGCTATAGAGAGCACGTCAGAAGTGCCGATTTGTGGTCTGACTTCGAACCGCACAGTGTTAGCCGTACCATTCATTTCGCAACAAAAATATTATTCTTCAAGAGCGGAAGTGGGAATATAGAAATGCATCCACTGTTTAGGTCAAGAAAAAAAATTCAATAAAATTATCTACTTTAAATATTGTATCTTTATTTTTAATTATCTTCTTTAACAGGAAATAATATTACTGCAATAATCCATTCTACGCCATTCAGACTTCCGTTTATTTTTGAAGCATAGGTGAAAGAATATAAATTCAAATTCTTTACACACATTTAAAGTGTGTATTAACCTAATAACTTAACTAACCTATTAACTTATTAATTAAAAGTATTTTGTGAATCTTCGTGATGTTTACCCAAGTTGTTATCTAATAAGCCAGTCAGTACTTGTGTATTCCAACCTTTATTATTGCATAATTCTCAAAATTAAAAACAAAAAAGCATTTATCTATCGTTCCATTCCATTGACTCACAAATTATTTAATTAAACTTGAGATACATGTTCCCCCCTTTTTGAAAAACCGTTAATCGGAGGAGCTCCGAACCTGTGTGCCTGCTATCTGCATACATTGTGTGATATGGGGAGATCTAAAGTAGGTACACTTGTGACGAACTGGGGCATAACGCACTCAACACGGCATAAATTAAAATTTTTATGTCCAACGCGTTCGCTCTTCCTTGCTTTCCTTCTAGGATCAGGATGAGTGTGTTTTGGGCTCCGGCAATTCACAGGTCACGTTGCGGATTGTGGATTGCGGATTGCGTGTGGCAAGTGAAGGAAACACGCACGAGACAGAGCAGAAATACGCCAAATACATACGATTTTTAGTGGTCCGGCGCGCGAGTCACGTTATAATTTGCCGGCCAAAAATCCTACAATTCCAGGCAGCATTTGCTAATCAAAACAAATGAAAACAACATGAATTATGGCCGGCTGGGGCGAAAGGCTAATAGGGTTAAAGCCGCAGAGTTCAGCAAATGAAATAACCCGAAAAGCGTCCCACACATGTGGCTCATTTTTAATGAAATTGTTCGAATGTGGTTTTCCGTTTCCAGTTTTCCGTTTTCGGCCCCTTGGAAATGGTCTTCGGCTCCGTGTGACACACGTAATTTGAATATATGGCACTAGGTTTCGGTTCCGGCCACAGGTCAATGTGGATTTGGATGTGGGGAGTGCGGTTGGACGCCAACTACTAATATTCCGGGACACTGTGTCCCTTTGACGCTTTCCAGCCCGGCCGTTTGATAAATAATGAAGTCATATGTCTAAAGTTGAATTTTATACTATCACGCAATTGCCGGGGTTCGCTCTCAGCCCCAACCCCGAACCTAAAATCCAAGTCTAGGACCTCGGCGTACATTGTAAGCGACGCCCACATTTTCGCAACTTTTTATGTAATCGTAAAAATATTTTTATGATTTCATAATTTTACAGTGTTGGCGGGGCCAAGAAGAACGCTCGTTGTTTATGGCCATAGCCACATTGCCCTGCGTCGTTGTCTCTGCACTTGGAAAAAATAGTCTATGGTTTTTGTTAAGGCTTCAAAGGACCATTTAAAAATTAATTTTTAAGGCGCATACAAAAAGTGTTCTAGACATAGTTAAAGCTTTCGCACTAGTTTAAACATTAAGGCCTGCGTATAAAAATACTATACATTCTGCTGCCAGTTTGTTTTCCAGTGCGAATTCTGCAAATTTGTGGCATTTTTATTTCGCCTCCTCCCTGGATTAATTTTTGTAATTTTCCACTGGCGCATCCGCAGCATTCCGTACAAAACGGTGCTTTAAGATCATGCCTGGCCAATCTTAGCCTTGACTCATATCGCAGCATTTATTCGCAATTTTATGCAAAACCATATTTCCCAGCTGTAAAAGTTGCCAGTGCCGTTCGCTGCTGTTGGCCGGGCTGAAATGGAATCACGGCGGGTGGCCGAGCTGTCTGCTCCCATTTCCACACACACGAGCCACATATAGTACACACACTGGGGGAATAGAGCTCTATCTGTATCTGTATTTGTTTAAGGCTCGGCTACCTTGCAACAAGGACAACACACAGCTCACAGCTCACAGCTTGAAAAATGTTTGTTGTCAACATTTTCAGTTTGCATCGTTAGCTTAAAAGCGTGCGCCACCGAGCGCCTCGCACAATGGGGCGAAAATCGATAAACGAGACAAACCGTGTGATTTGGCCCCCTCCGGGCCACAAAGGACTTCCATTTTGATCACAAAATAGAAAAGTGTGGAGGTTACAAGGCCATCCGTCCGTCGGTGGGTGTGGCTCAAGCGCCGTGAAAGCGTTCGCCTCAAAACAGAAATTAATTATTCCGATGAATTTGATTTGGTGGGAGAGGAGGACGAGGACAAGCACCTCAGCAAAAAAAAAAAAAAAGACTGCAAACTCTAACAAAAGTTTATGAATATTTGTGCTAATGGCTTGGCCGAAGATTGAACTTTTCGCCCACAGCTGCTGCAAATAAATAAATTAAAATATGTGTCCAACAGGTATCCGAAAACACAAAGCCTCAGAGCATTTCCTTGGGCCTGTCACAACAACTGGATTTATCCGCTTCTATAAATATTCTCCTCGACGCTGCCAAAGTTATGGCAAACTCTTGCAATTAAACTGTCAGACTTATGAATTCATTAAATATTTTAATTGTAGCTTTTGAATAATTAAAATTCCATTTATATGGCCGTACACATACCTCAAGCCATAAATCTGCGATTAATTAAAAGCCCCTTCCTCGACTCCACCGCTACCCGTTGCCCGTTGTTTTGAGGTATCCAGGGCGCAAACGTAATGGCAATTAAACTTAATTACAAAAACATAACCAAACTCAATTGGAAATGGCTTCGACTGCTTTGGATCTCCAGTTGATTGAACTGTCTGGTCCGACAGCGATTTGCAATTTATGCAAATCACGGCGCTCGAGGTGAGCGAGAATAAAAGAAGTAGCTAGTCGCTGGCTGGATTGTTTTGCCTAACTTAGCGTTCGACTCGAATTTAAATTCGTATCGGCACAGGGAAAAAAAAGTATGTTGTTTTACTTAAAAAAATTTTAGACAAAACTAGTTTTAGTTTTTTGAACTTTTACAGTTTTTCTGGATATTTCTGTTAAAAGCAAGGCGTGCACTTTAATTCATTTCATCGTCTGATATACAGATTTATTTTTCATTGCCCCTAATCCTTACACCCAAAAATCAATCGATATGAAAAAATGCTTAACTTGTTATTATGTGGTATCAATATTGACTTCTTGCTCGCACTTACGAAATAAAAGTCGCCATATTGCTTCTGGCTTTGTTTTTCAAAGTCAGAGAACTTAAAAAAAAAAAAGAGAAATCGGCAAAACTGATATTAATTAATGCCAATTTTACCAGTATTGCATGGTAAAAACGATATGTGAATAAATAGTAGTCTCTGATCTTTAATAACACTTTTTAAAAAAGTAAAAACACCAATCAAATTATAAGATGCTTCAATAGTTGATGATACGTCTGAAAAAGGGTTTGCATACCTAAAAGTTTCCGCGCAAAAAATGTATTTCTTTGAAGGATTTTTCAGTGCATTCAAATTCACTCACCTGGATCATCGTCGTCGTCCCAATCGATTTGACCGGAAGTCATGCTGATGTGTGCCGCGAACAGGAAGAGCGTGAATAAAGCCAGGCAGCTTCGCCTGATGTTGGCTTTGTAGGAAGTTGTTACGGGCATTGTGGAAGTCCTTCTCGCTGGCAAATCCATTGTGTAAAGTGTAACAATTTATATGCAGGCTCGTCTCGTATTTCAGACTGTTTACTCGCCTCGCTTCTGATGTTGTTTTCAATTTAATTTTCTCGAAAAAGTGCAGCCACTCTTTTACTCACACGCGAACACTTTTACCGGAGTTTGCGGCTCCTTCGGCGAAATATTCCCTAAATTTTCGGCGTGGTGCTAGCTTCCACGTCCACTTCTACTTCCACTTTCTCGACCTGGGCTGAGCTGGGTTGCTGGTCTGATTCGGAATTCAGGGAGTGCGCGGCTTTTTGCTCTCGACTCCTACAACTACTAATTAAGTTGTTTCATTTTCAGTTTTTGCCCAGGGCATAACTTTTGCGCTGCTGTTGCTGCTGTTTCTGCTGATGTTGCTGCCGTTGATGTTGCTGCCGCCGCGTGGCACTGAGGTGTGCGATGCTCTCCAATTGTTGCATTGTTTTTCCGATTTCAATTTTCTGCAAAAGGTGGAGGGGATGGAAAAATAGAGAGGTGTACAGAATTATAATTTTAGTTTTGCCGGGGGAAATACGAAATCCGTTTTAAGTGGATTAATAAATTAGCTAATTGCATGTTTGCTAATGAGATAATGTTGCCGTTGTAGATTATAGTTTTTCGCAATTAATAGAGACAATGTATCATTTGCTTAGTTTTCGGTTAACTCAACCCTTGTGCCTTATAATTACTTTGCCAAAGCTTATTAGATATTTTTTTAACTGATGCTTTCTTAGATCATTATAGCTTATAACGAAAAAGGATATTTATAAAAAAATACTTCGGCATAGTTTTTAGAAGAAAGTTGTTTGCCCTGTGCTAGTTTTCACTTCCGAAAGATTCACACGGATTCGAATTTCCCAGACCTGTTCCAAGACTCACTTCCAAAAGAACTGCACGAAATCGAATTTCCCTCTCTTGTTACTCTGTTAACTTCCGAAAAATTCACACGGAATCTTTTCGCAAAGCATATGAGTATAAAAATTAATTATTTAAATAAACTTCGCGATAGCTTTATAAGTTAATAATATTTTTATGCTATTCCTTGATGTTTTATGTTCCTAATTGCATCATCGGAATCGAAATTATTTGCATATATGACTTATTAATAATTATTTTGTGGTTGAACCTTAAAACCCGGTAAATTCTAGCCTTGACAATTAATGCAAATTCCGATCGGATAAAAATGGCCTAGAGTTGTCACGGTATGGATATAAGTAATTATTTCGTTGGGACTTATTCTAAACTTATCTGATAAGGTTAATGGTTCTTTTAAAAGAAAGATAATTTATCCTAATTAACGAAATAAGTGTTTTGGCTCGGAATACCACATTATTTCATGTGAAATTTGAACGGGGACATTTGATAGGGCCGGAACATTTGATAGGAACAGGCCGGAATATTTCCATTTCTATAAAAGTCATTAAAATTGTTTGACTTTGTATTCGTTAGACATCATTAAGAAAGAGCTGCCTAGATTTGTTCCAAGCTACAAACTCCTACTCTTTGACCTAGTTTTTAGCAAGTTGTATCCACGTAAAAACGGAAATTAGTTTCACTTTCGAAAGCTAACAAGCTGCGCAATGATGACGGGCTCATTGAACCCCGGTCTCTGTCGGCGGAGCACTTTTCACTTCTTTTGGCCCCCAAAAACGGTTGCCTACTTTTCGGGCCACTATCTGCAGTGCCTAATTTGGCATGGTTTGGGGCACATCCAAGTCCCCATCCCCATGCACAGCCCTCTGCCCGGCTTATTATGCGCACTTCAAACTTTAGACAACGCGGCAGCACCAGCACCAGAAGCAGCAGCAACAGCACATTGTTGTACATGTTGGCAAACATCTCACGCCACGGCTGCCTGCACATCCCAGCCGCCCAGGCCGAAAAACAAACCAAACACTCGGGGAAAAACCTTCCCTTCGAAACTAAAATATTGTTTAATTCGGAATTTTTAATTTTAAGATGTTATATGGCCGGTTTTCATTTTATTACTGTTTAAAATCTTCTAATTAATACTTTTATCGAATTTGGGTTATTAATTTGATTTGTACAAATATACAACACTTTCATTTAATTTTGTAAACATTTTCTAAACAATTTAATGTTTTGAAAGTTATAAACATTTTATCTGTATATATTCTATTTTGTTCCGTCCACTCATTGCTTACACCCGGAACAGACATAATCTTAGTTCTAAAATCGTATTATTTTCTAGAATTGTTGCTGATGCAATACGTTTGAACTTTGGGAGGAGCTTTGTTTATATGATATTTCATATCTTGTGATCTGGACGGATGTTTTTAACTTTACGAACCGGCTGCCAAAGGCAAAGAAAAACATGGTCCAAGTTCTATGACAAAGTGAGAGCTAAAAATGTTTTTTATAAAAGCCATAAGTGACTTGGATAGCTTGGATAAAGTAAATTTATTTTGTATTCATAGTAAAAATATGCTTAATAATTTAAATAATTCAAATAGTTTTTAAAATGTTTCTTAACAAAGATGGTGTTTATTGTGCTCCCAAAAATGTAGCTAGAAAGTTTGTTTAATCCGCGTATAAAATCTATCTAATCGAGATCTTTTTCCCGCAGTGTGTCCACTGCTCAGCCTTCAGCATTCCGCAGCTGGTGGGGCTTCTTTATTTTATGCAGGCAGCCACTCACTCAAATTTCGAGTGCAGCAGCGCCGCTGCAGCGAATTTTGTATACATTTCGTTTAATTTGGCCCGCTGCCGAGTGCCGTTCTCCTTGCCCCCTGCGCCGCACGCCTCTGGAAAAACTTTAGCGACACTGTTTTGGGAGGGGGAAATGTAATACAGAAAAAACAAAACACAGGCAGAAAATAAAAATCAAAAAAAAAGAGGGGGGTGCGGGCGAAAAACTGAAAAAGTTGTCTGCCGAAATCAACGCCACTTTCGCCACAAGCATTAAGCGTTGCATGCAAAATTACCAGCGAGTGGTTTGTATTTCCACTCTGATTGCTGTTTAACATGGTTACATTGTCCTTGGAACCGAAACAGAAACAGAAACTGAAACTGAATCAGAGTCCTGGAGCCGGGAAATCCTGAATTTCGTTCCGTTGTTTCACCCGTGCCCGCTTTTCTCGTTTTTGATGGTTGTTTCGGTAACGATGCATGTGCATCAACATCTATGGTGGCCGTGCATCATGACATGCTCTAGTTGCGAAACTTTTCTTCCTTTTACCCTGCCGAACCAAAGCATTTTTTTATCGCTTTATTTATATGCATATGGGACAAGTGGCACCCAAATGTATGGGTAGAAGAGGGCAAACACGAATCTGCTGTTGCACAAATCCAAACTTTTGCCCCTGGCCGGACAAACTAATTTGCGCTTAGACAGGAGGACCGAGCGGGCCAGAACAAAAGTTTGCGCCTAAACACTCACTTGAGGTGAAACCGGTTTTTAGGAACTTATGCACGACAAGAGGCAAACGGCAAACATGTGCGGTTACTTCATCAACATTTCACGCTCGACTTGGCCGGCTTGGGTGGAAAATGGTAGAAAAACTGCCAAGGCACGCAGCAAAAATGTATGCAATGCCGGCTGCTGTTACCTGTTCCTTGCCCCAATTCCCCCTTTCCCCAGTTCCAACCTGCTCACAGTCTCACCTGGCCGGCAAAATAAACTCGACTCAACTGTTGAAAATCAACTAGCTGCTGCCCCCTATTCCTGCCCCACACGTGGCACAAAGTTTGCCTTCAGCCCGACGATTCTCGTTCTTTTTTTGCCTTTGCGGCTCCTCCTTTTGGCCGGTGCAAATACTTGCCAGCGTATGTGCTCTCCGGTCTGTATGCATTCATACGAGTATTTGTCCAGGCATGAGTTCATGTAAGCATTTATCGGTCAGGGCTCAGTTTCTGACCGAAATCCTTTTTAGTATCTCTCTATCGGGTAGTCGCAATTTGGGTCCGAGCTTGTACAAATTGGCATATATATTCCGCTAGCTTATAGTGCATTTTAATTTGCATTATGGTAAGTTAGCAATTACCTACTGAACATGTGACTTTTTCGAAAATTTAAAGAAACCAACAATTTAAAATAAACATTTAATTTATTGAAGTCAAAATATTAAAAAAAGAGTAGCTTTAATAGATTTAATATTATTCAAAGACTATGTTCTTATATATTTAAATTTGTTTTTAAGAATATCTGAATCATTCTTGATTTTGAAAGCACGGTACCCTTTACTTAGATCGAACAGCAATTCTTGACTTTAAACATCTAGTTATATGTATGCCACTACGATTATTTCGAGAGAATGTCCAGTTTTCAGTAAGAAATGGGTAATTTATTTTATGGTTGTGGTCCTCCTCGAAGCGTTTTCTTTGCACCGCGCTCACGACTTTTTCTGCGACCATGGACGTAGACTGCCATCGATTTGGCACGTTTTGTGGGTTTGGGAGCTCCGCAGTTGTCGTGCTCGGAGCTACCCAGATCCGTATCCCCGTTTCCGTGCGGCAGTTCGGACAACGAGTTAAAGTGTTTCGCCACGCACTTCAATAAAAACACCTCCACGTACACAGCCGGTAAGCAGCTAGTTTCGTGACGATACGCATACGCAATGTGGGCCATCGGCGGAATAAAGTGGCGCAGTCTGTTGGCAGCATATACTCGTACTGTGGGTGTATCCTCTGTCTGTCTGGCGGAAGTTTGGCTCTCCTCCCGGCTGCGCCATATGTTCAAGTGCTTAATAACTAAATGCCAAGTGGCTGATAGCCGAGTCCAATAAAATATTCGGGCAATCGGGTGGCCTGGTGCCCCTGCCGCGCAGATTTTCGCATTAGTCACACCCTGGTGGCTTGCGGTGGTCTCAATTTAATACAAATGGCATCTATTCAAAGATAATTAAAAACCGATAGCAATGCCAACCCCGCCTCCAGGCGCCTTAAGTAATAAGCTTCTCTAAGCCATTTAATCTGCGTCCCACGCTGGAAAGTTGGGCATTATACGTGAAGGGTTTACTCCATCCGCAAGCTATTAAAATTCAATGGATTTAATTTGTTTTTTATTTTTTTACAGAAAATAAAAGGAGTATACTTTCGAGTTACTGTTATAATTTTGTTATATTTAAATTACGAACTCAAGATTATGTTGGTCAGTAGCGGTGTTTTTAGGTAAGTTTCTTAACAGATTGAAATAGTTTACAGTTTTTTATTGTTTAAATGTAAAGAAATTTTTATATTTTTAAGCACAAATATTTTCATATGAAGACAAATATATTTCTGTTTATAAAATTTAAATTTAATCAACATAATTAAATGAATGGTTTATTTTTTTTATTACGTTTATTAAATACTTCGACAGGCCAAAACTTAAAAAATCGTAAAAATGCTTTAGAGCAATTATATCATTTCAAAGGACCAATTCAGCTGTAAAAGCTTTTTACAGAACACGCTTCCTAATTAGATAACAACATTAGCAGCTTTTAAATTTCACGGCAATATAACCCCAAGGCCTTTGATTAAATATTTAGCGTTTAGTTGCTTAAATTTTTAACATTTCGACATGCTTCCCGGGCAATGAGCCCCCAGAAAAACCCCAACCAAGCCAGTCAGGTGTCAATGTCGCAACCCCAGCCCCTTAATTGCCAAAGACACCAAGGCCGTTGGAGGCAGAAGCGGAGGCAGTGGCAGAGGCGGAGTTCTTGTTTGGCAATTTCCAGATGTGTGTGGCCAGAAGCAGATATACACGTTTTCCACACAAAACCCAGTGAAGGCTCGGGCCCGAAAAACAGGCAGAAGTAGCAAATTGGCGGTGACATTGACAGGGCGGAATGTGGGAGGACATCCGAGCAACTACGACACATCGAGACTCAGTCTCAGACTTCGGGACCCGGCTACAAAGTACACAAAAAGTTTTCTAATTATTTTGTCATTAAACGCACACAGAGACACACAAGCAGGCGGCCTTGTTTACAGGCATACACATGTTTGCCGAGCTATAAAAAGGGTTGGGTTTTGGATATCCGAAGACCCTCCGGAAAATCGGGTGGTTCGAGGGATTCGAGGGGGCCAAGGGAAAGTGTCCTTAGCAAGAGGCAACTTTTTCTCCTAATTGTTTCATTTCATGAAATGGAGGTAAGATATTTCGGCAGCTGTGCGTGTATTGCCCCAGGCACTCGCACACCCTCACACCAGCACTCCCACTCACACACATTGCATTAAAACAAGACATCAACTCGCACTCACACTTGAAAGCGCTGCATATAAAGCGATTAACACGACGAACGCTCGAGAGGTTCGGGGTTTGCTGTTGGGGGTTCGGGGCTCGGGGTTCAAGGATCGAAGGACGAGAAGTGAGAAGTGAGGAGCGAGTCGCGTGACTGTGGCTGTCTCTCCTTGTTAAACAACAATTTGTTGAATTATTATCATACACCGCCACCCCTTCACCAACACAAACACGGACCTGCGGAAAATCCTTCAGCATCCGAACAGTGCTGCTAACTATGGGCCACGAAAAGAGCTAAAAATACATAGTTAGAGGTACAACGTAAAAAGCAAGGGAATATTTATAACAATCTGTATATAACTCACACTTTTTCTATGTAAGGCCTAGTAGGGGAGAGTGGGGGAATTTCGTCACAGGGGCAATTTCGTCACCTGCAATATCTCGGAATCCATAAGTCGTAAAAATATATAATTTTTTTGTTTTAGTCCTTCAAGACGGCCAGACACAACCAATGCATTTGTTTTGCACAGAAGCCCAAGATAATTAAGCTATAATATTAAATGTGTTTTAACAGTTCAAAAGCTACATTTAGTTCTCGACGAAATTTTTTCTGTATGCCACAATTCAAAAGGAATAAGATACACGATTTTTTATATAATACACAGTGCTATAATGTGCATTTCTGCGTCAGTGATTTTTAACTTCGCGCCTAATTTCGCAAGAAAAATAATTATTTCTAAAAAAGTACGGTCTGGGGAAATTTCGCCACCCTACGCTAAGGGTAAATTCGCACCTATTTTAAATACATATTTTTATATTTGACGAGCTGGCTAACGAACAGACTACCAGCAGCAGCAACAAATATAGGACGTCAACAAAAATGGTACGCTTGATCAGTGTAGCATATTTTCAGGCTCTAAACTCCCTACATTTTTCAGGTGACGAAATTTCCCCAGTTGTGTGGTGATTTTACCCCCCTGTGTGGTGAGATTGCCCCAGTATATTGGTTTTACATTTTATTTTTTTATAAATCACCAAGCTAATTAAAAAAATAGGGGAATGTCACATTTTAAAGCTTGGTGCTAACCGCATTCAACAATAAAAATAGAAATATGATAACGTGTCTCAAGATGGAAAAAAATAGCTTTGAAAAAATGCTGACGAAATTCCCCCACTCTCCCCTACTCACTTCAGTCGAAAAGCCTACGAAATGAAAATCTCCATACAAAATTTTGAACACGAAATTTTCCGCCTGTCATTTTTGTATAGAAATTTT
The DNA here is from genome assembly GCF_030179915.1 of Drosophila takahashii. Taxonomy (NCBI): domain Eukaryota; kingdom Metazoa; phylum Arthropoda; class Insecta; order Diptera; family Drosophilidae; genus Drosophila; species Drosophila takahashii. The sequence goes on along the minus strand of NC_091681.1, from coordinate 8,739,676 downwards.
CGTTTCGTTGGCTTTTTGATTGAAGTGAGTACTAGGCCTAAAGCAATAAGTGTTCACCTTTATAAAGACTTTAGAACCCAATTTATTGGAAACTATTTATAGGGTCTAAAAGTCCTATTTCTGTCAAAATTTTGAGTTTTTTCTAAGTTGGCTTAAGGATACTTTTTGGTTGTGCTTCATTTCCACCATAGCAATTTAAAAAATCAAAAGAGACCATACAAAATGCGTTCATGTTTGATCCTCGGAAATAGCCAGTTCTAGCTAAAGAATAGCCAAGTTGTCAACGCAGCATCCACCAGGGGGATCCAAGTGCAAGTGTGTGTGCTTTGCTCACTTCGACGGCAAGTCAAATATGTTTAATAGCTAACTCGCTGTATTTGTGCGTCAGCATTTCCTCCTCAAACACTCAGAGCAAATAAGGCCGTGTACGTTGTAATTTCAGCTGCCTCCGCCTCCGCCTCGCCGGTCAAAGTTTAAGTAATGGAATGTGTCGGGGAAAATTATGTTTCGAATAGCTCATCTGACAAAATGCTATTAAATTATAATTGCAACGCTTGATAAATGTATTTGTTCGGCATCAATTGTTTTGCGCTAATTATCGGCTTACCGAACGCTTCGGGAATAACACATTACTGCGTGCATGGAATTCCATTTTTTTTCCTGGTCCAAAGTTGCTTCAGTTGCAACAAATACCAACTAACATGAACATGACAGCTTCGGTGGTAAATGAAAGCGATTTATATTGCCGCTATGGTCAGTTAATGGAATGTCCTTTTTATGCGAAATCATAGACATTTTTTTTAAATAGCTATTTATAAATTATTTTTTGTAAATATGTGCAACATTATTCGCAAAAAATCATCACCATTATTTATTAATTGAAACTTTCAAGTCGCTTTTCGTGTAACTCGATATACCTATCCACAATTTCAGTCGTCCTTCAGTTATACATCATTGGGAAAATTACGGTAAAAGTATCTGATTCCACCATTCTATTATTATTCCTCATACTCTTTAGTTCTGATGTATTCGCGGGCTTTCTTTCAACCCAACTCTTTCACATTTAGATTCTTTAGCATAAATATTTAATTCCGATTCCGCTGCTAAACGCGGTGTAGGCCCTTAGACCTGTACTACAAACACACTCACTAACATACATATATTTCGAAATATTTCTGCGCAATCCACAAAATTGCGCGTTTGTAAGTGAAAAAGCTGTGCGATTACTCAAAAGAGCAACTTTCGGATTCAACTGCAACACTGCTGTCAAAATGTCATAAATTGAAGGGGAGCTACGCTCGCCAAATAAAGCACACACACCAAGTGTATCCATTTGAACCCGGCCGAAGCCATTGCAAAACTCACCCATACAACGCCAGCAAGAAAACAATCAAAGTCCTTACACGGATACGCGGTCACACATACCAGAGCACGTTGGTACACACACAGTGGCGAGTGCAATCGTAGCATCTAAAACTCAGCCATAAACTACTGAAATCCACCAGCTAATGCCTAGTATTCACTTCAACAAAACTGCTGCCAAAACAAATATCGGGGTAAAAAACTTTTGAAAGTTCTTGCTGCAATATTTTGTAATAGTTTGTAGGCTTTTCCCTTGTAGATTTGGTCTAAAACCAATTTATGTAAAACAGAAAATATTCGAATTTAATATTCGAATACAAATATTCAGAAAGACTACAGAAATATCATACCAGACTTAATTATAATTAAATCCGAATTATTAAAATGACAAATACTGTTATAGGTTAAAGTGAAATCATAAAGTCAATTATCAACATTTATCTTAGGAATCAGAAATATTAAAATTGGAACAAGAAATATATAAACGAATAAAAGATTTAACTAATGAAATCCATATATCAATTATATATATTTAATTTAATTTTTTATTAAAATTATTTTTTAAGAATAAAAACCTAATAAAAAATTTAAGAAATAAAAAGAGTGCATTCATAGAAAATTTGATAAAGTATTGGATTCTTCCCAAATATTGAATTGCAAACTCAACTCTCCCAATACATCATTTTTTATCGCCTTTAATATCATTCCTGGCCACAACTGTAGCCAACTCACACACACTCAGAAGCGGACAATTAAAAAGCCCAGAAGTAAATGCCGACTGTTTGAGCCGCAGTGGCTGCAGCGCGCAGATCCCCCGGGCATGGCCTATGATTTTAGCCTTGTTGGCTCCCTGGGAGATGGAAACTCGTCCGCTGCATGGAAGTTATTGTTAGTTTTCTTTGTCGCGCTACGGCTGCCAGACGCAATATATCGAAACATTTGCCGTTCGGCTTTCAAGTGGATCCTCATTCGCATTTGCACCGCCGCAACGGCAACTTTACTCAATTACGTGCCTTGCTGGCTGCTTCCTGGCCCAAGATCCCCAGGATTTCAGGATCCCCGATCCCCGGACCACACCCCATCGATTCACGTCAACTACTTTGGCAGACTTTCTGAACGAGTTGAGCTCACCTCTCAGCTATGAAATCAACGACTTTAGTGCAAACTTTCAACAATTTGCGTTTTGGCCACGGCCTGGCACGAAAATGGGAATGGTTAGGGGGAGCTGGCAGCAGCAAATCGAAAGCGAAAACTTTCTGTGACTAAAGGCCCCAACCAACTAACCAACCATCGCCAGGTGAGCTCAGGTGGGGATGAGGTGGCCGGGGTGAGCTGAGCAGCGGGGGCAAAGTTTACCAAAGCTCCAGCCCAAATACCCAATGGGCTGTTTGATAAGAGTGAGTCCCAGGGGCTACCCGTTTACATCTACATTAGCGAGGACGTCGGCATCGACAGCGATACCTCGCTATAAATATAGTTCGAGACACAGAGCGAAAACTTAGGTATTTTAATATTATTTTGAATTTTAGTAGGTAACAAGGACATTTAAATTTCACTTGTTTTTATCATTTTAACAAATAGTGATGTCTTGTTTCCACTACAAAAATATAAATCTAACAAAATGATCACTGAATTTTTTCACCAATTACCTCCAGGTACTCCCAGTGCACTGATTCCGAGTTTGATGAACTGTTGTAATAATATAGCGTCCGAAATGTCGTCTGGAGTTAAGGTGGTGACCCCACCTAGCAGTTGGCGCTGCCGAACTGCCAACATGCGATATTGTGCAAACAGTTGGGGAAAGTTTTAAAGTTTCCGACAGCCGCCATCGATTGCAGGCGAGCGAAGGTGGCAACTAAATTATTTTGATTCCGGGCCAAGACGGTGGGGTCCAGGCTTACCGCCTGCTCCCCAGATGACTTTGTATAGATTCTGCGCTGAAAAGTTAAGTCGCAACCTGAAGGGCGTGATGAGCACCGGGGGCACTGGAGTATTGGGGCATTGCAGGTGCGTGAATGTTAATTAGTGGCAAAGTTCAATATTTCAGAATCTAATGAAAGGGTTACTCGCTGATTCACTGATGATGCGGCTGGATGAACAATTTCGAGAGCTCAAGGTTAAAGCCACAAATCAATTCTAGATCGGTTAGGGTGTTTAATTAATGAAGTTTCAAGCCAAGCAAATTGTTGATTTAACAAACAAAGCGAAGCAGAAAATAAAATGGGCACTCAATGCTCTTTGGAAATTTTCAACTTTTGGAACCCCTCATATTTCATTTGACTGGGAGCCCCCAGACAAATAATAACATTTCTATTAGTTGGTAAAGTTTCATTTCGTTTCAACTTTGTTTCCCGTTCGCCTCTCTGCCTCTCTAAGCGGGTTTTGATGGACTTCCAGCCAATTTCACCGATTTCATTGTTGACACAGCTGGGAGCTGGAGTTGTGGGGCGCAAAAAGCCAAGAGTAACAAGTAAATTGGCCACTTTTGACACTTGCTAAATTGCTTTTTTCAGCCCGCTCAGGTTGTCAAGCATTTTGGCCCGCATTTCGTTGGTCCTAGTTAATTGGCCCTCCGATTAAACACACAAATCCCGACAATGAGCCCTCATGGACTGCAATAAAACGTTTGATAATCACCATCCAAAGTATAGAACATCAATTCCCAGCTCGGAGGCCCTGGCTCGAATCCCTATCAAACGCCATCGATCTTGCCAATTGAGTTATTACTGACAGCCCAATACGGTGTATCAACGTCGTTATTATCATCGTTATGGCGAATGGAAATCAAAGTCAAACAATGGCCACCGTTGCGTGTTGGAATAATGTGGATTTTCAATAAAAAGCACCCCTGGCCACCTGATTAGGACTCACTCGACCCGTAATTCATAGTTTCTCGAATGCAATAAAACTCTGAAATGGCCGATTTTGATTTGTATCAATGGACTCGACTGTCGTGCAACACCTCCATAAGGAGTTGGCCGTTGTGCGGCCACCCCTTTTTTCCCACAAACCTTCTGCTCGCTGTCAGTCATTTGTTTACATTTTATTGTTATTGTTGTCGTTGATGGGATTAATAAATTTACCATTATCAAGATTTTGTGCTCCAAGCTGCTCAACTTGTAGATAAGTCGCTCGGACTGGGAGTTGGATTGGGGACTTAGAAACTTGGGAGCACGGAGCCCTTGGCCATTTGTCTATCGGGCATTATTTTCTGGCTGGTTAAATTTATATACACACCGAATGCAGGCTAACGAGCGTTTCGTAGTCGACTTAAGTGCCGCTTTTTATCAGCCCGTAAATTATAGCGACTGCCTGCCAGCGAAATCATTTGATTCTCAATTTTTTAACAGCATCATTCATCTGCATTAAGCCGGGCGACGCGACTAATCACATAAATCACTTAACAGGCCACGCAACAAACTGAGAGACCGGCTTAGCAGTAGTTGGTCTAGACTTAAGTCCATTCGCGGCTAATGCAATCATGTCAGGAACACTGTTGCCCGCTCTGCATTCCAAAGAGTTGATAGATCTGAGCAGGGAAAGAAGCCAACTGTGCCGATGCTTTTATAATAATATTTAAGTAGAATTTGTTAGCATATAAATTGTATAAAAATCGGAATACTTTACTAGATTACTGCCAAAAACTGCCCTAATTTGGTTTAACATATGCGTAAGTCAATCAAACCTTTTCTTAAATTTTCCGAAATGTATTTAAAATTGTCTCGCAATGCTAATTTTTTTTATCAAATTGCTGCAAGGGCGTTGTTTTAAATAAAAACAAGAGAGTCGGGTTGGTGTCCCGACTATCTAATACCTGTCACTCAGCTAAAGGGAGTGCGAGGGAGATGGATATATATATTTAGACACCAGACACATTTTAAAATCGTTAGTGGGCGATTGTGGGCGTTAAAGGGGGCGTGGCGCTGGGATGAAATAAACTTGCGCTGCGTAAGAGGCCCAAGAATATGTGTGGGAAATCTCAACCTTCTAGCTTTTGTAGTTTCCGAGATCTCAGCGTTCAGACAGACAACAGACGGATCAAAGATATGGCTATATCTGTCTGGCGCCCACACCTTTAAAGATTTCCGAGAAGTATAATCCAATTTTTTTGTGTATATTTATACCTATCAAAATGTAGAAGACATTTTTTAAATCTGACCATTTATTAAAAAGTTATGCGCAATCAAAATTGTATATATCCATCTCCCTCGCAGTCGCTTTAGCTGACTGACGGGTATTAGATAGTCGGGACACCCACCCGACTATAGCGTTCTCTCTTGTTTTTTATTTCGGATTAAACTTTAAAAAAACCGGACGACTATATCATATAGCTGCCATACACACAAAAAAATTTGCTTGGTAAAATTGACCAACAAAGATAGTTACGTAACTATTAAAATAGTTACGTGTATTTTGTTTTTGCTTTGGGTTTGTGTCTTTGCTAATTGTGTGTATTTTGTTGTTGTGGAATAACTATTTACTTAGTAGAATTGACAATTTTGATGGTAGGGGCCTGTTTGACAATTATTACAGTTGATTTTACCAAGTTTTTTTTTTGTGTGTAGGAACGATCTAAAAATAATGGTGAAAATGGAAAAAAATAATGTTAAAATAATACGAAATTAAAAATGATGACGAAATGAAATGACTGATCTGCAAGGGTATATAAGCTTCAGCTGGCCGAAGCTAGCTTCCGTTTTTTACTTTCCTGCACTAAGTATAGCCAACCTGATGGCACTGTGCGCAGCCAGCGGATCCGTTGGCCGGCCGCTAATAGTTTTTAAGTATAATGCAATAAAGATGAAAATCCAAATCATGCTTCATCAACATCAACGTCAACAATATAATCAACCCCCCACAGAGAGACAGCGACTTTTCACTGGAGTTGCCAGTTGGTCCGGGTTTTAGGTTGAGAACTGGAAAGTGGGTGCTTTGGAGGTCGGAACTCGGAGTTCGGAGGTGGGCGGCATGTTCGTCAAGCCGTCAAGGGCTGCTGCGTAGCCCCTGGTTGACAATTCAATGTCCTGCTCAATTTGTCGGCATGAAAAGTGGGCGGCAGACTGGCGGCCCTCGGCCTTTGCTTATTTGTCAACAGAGGAGGCTTCAACGGCCCCCGAGTCGCTGCTGCTGCCCAGTGAGCTGATGCAGCTTAGTCGCCCAAGTGCACAGCACCACGACGAACCGACAGCCTCTTTGTCTGCCCTTCACTGAGAAAAAAAGGGGGAATCTTACCTATCGCTGACAAGGAATAACGCAATAACTAAATAATGATATTGTTAAATAAACTGCAATAAATTACAAATTAATACAATTAAATAATATAATAGCGTATTGTATTGTAATTAAAAATGCTCAGACTAGTTGGTACTTGAGACAATAAATACAATCTTATTACAAATAGTTTAATTTTTATTAAATCAAAGTAAATTCCCAAAAATACCTTTATATAAAGTTGCGTTAAATAAAAAGTTCAATTTCGAACAGTTTACTAATATGAGGCCACAGTTGTCCTTTGAAAATAAAAAATAAATTTCGCTCAATGTGGGTGATAGTGAAGCGGCTTCTGCTGCCGGTTTCCCATGTAAAAAGCGCAGCCAGCGGCTCTGGCATGGCCTGTTCTCTGTTCCCTGGCCCCTGTTCCGTTCTGGCCCGGTGCTCCATCCTTCGTCCTCCGGGGTCTTCCGACTCCGTCCGGCTGTCTGCATGTCTGGCAGTCCGGCGGTGTCATCGTCCATGCTGACAAACAAAAGTGCCGACAACGAGCTCAAGGGAAGTGAGTGACTGTGACTGACCCGGAAAACATTAAAGGCTGACTGCCTGGCCTGGTTGCTTTGTGCGTCTGAGAGTCGGGATCTGGAGCTAAACTAAATGCCCTTAGCTCGCTCAGCAGCTGCGGAATAATAAAGCTGGCTGCATAAATATTTATGGTTCGAAATTAATCAAAATCATAAAAAGCTCGGAGAGCGCAGCCAAATGAAATGAGGCAAATGCAAAACTAGTTAATTAGTTTTTCTCACGCACACACATATGCTTTTGCATGTAAGGATATGTGAGGACTTACAGCTGCGGTCATACTGATAGTAGTGGAAGGCATGTCCAAAGAAGTGTTGATTCGATCTCTGAGATCAATTTAAGAGTTGAAATATCAGTAACTAAAAAGTGTTTTAAATAAATAACGTTTTTCAACAATAATAATTTATTATAATTAATTTATTAATAATAATCAGGGATCGTAAATAACAGTTATTTGTGATTTTTACTACTGTGATATTTGGTTTTAAACGTCAAAAATAACGTTCTTTTTACTCTTGTCCACATAGTATATGCATTTCAACAAATCTGAAAAGCAAATTAATTTGTTCATGTCTATAAAGTGCATAAAAACCAGTTAAATTGTTAATAAAAACTTGTACAAATCTCAGTAGGCCTTTTAAAATAAAAATCACAAATAACTGTTATTTACGGTCCCTGATAACACTAGTTTACAGCCGAAATGCTCCCCAGCAATTGATGGCAAATTCTGTTAGATTTGGACCCCTAGATCACGAAAATAGCACTAAATTTTTTTTCGATGGCGCAGTTTTTTTTTTAAGATTTTTTAAAGTTTGAAATGTTAAATTTCGGACTTTTTTCGAATTTCTTCTTATATCTCGGCAGATATAGACTCGGTTGGGCCAGTTTTAGTTTTATTTTAAAGTCAATAGATCAGAGCTTAACTTTGCCATACAGATCAATACGATTGGATGAGTAATGGCAGCGCAGAAGCTCGACAAATAGGAAAAATGTGTTTTTTGGTCGTCTGTAAGTCGGCTGTATATATCGTAAAAACTCGAAATAAATCCGTTGAAAAATTATAATGGGTACAAACTTAAAGTTTACATCCTACCGAATAAAACAAGCTGGATATGGCCCAAATCCATGGAAAACTGGATTTATGGTGGATTTTTAAAGTTCGGATTTTTCCACTTTTTTCGGTTGACAGACTCCAAATTTAAGATTTATCATAGGCGGCGACATGTAAACAAAAATAATTGGTGTTGGCAGCCGGGTCACTAAATAGCTAAATCAGATATTTAAAAGCTAGAAAATTATTAAAGTGAATTTAATTTTTTAATTAAGGTTACTTTTTTCATAAGAATGAACTATCCAAATGAATAGTACTTAGTTAAAAATACTCACAGTCATAACGCAAGCAATTTTATATTTTTAAAGAAATTTTCAGAAATTAAATTTATTTTATAATTTTCTAGCTTTTAAATGTAGCTATTTTTTTGACCCGGCTGCCGTCACTACTTATTTTTGTTTACATGTCGCCGCCTATGATAAATCTTAAATTTGGAGTCTGTCAACCGAAAAAAGTGGAAAAATCCGAACTTTAAAAATCCACCATAAATCCAGTTTTCCATGGATTTGGGCCATATCCGGCTTGTTTTATTTGGTAGGATGTAAACTTTAAGTTTGTATTATGATTTATGATTATGATTATGATTATGATTTTTCAACGGATTAATTTCGAGTTTTTACGATATATACAGCCGACTTACAGACGACCAAAAAACACATTTTTCCTCTTTGTCGAGCTTCTGCGCTGCCATTACTCATCCAATCGTATTGATCTGTATGGCAATATTAAGCTCTGATCTATTGACTTTAAAATAAAACTAAAACTGGACCAACCGAGTCTATATCTGCCGAGATATAAGAAGAAATTCGAAAAAAGTCCGAAATTTAACATTTCGAACTTTAAAAAATCTTTTAAAAAAAACTGTGCCATCGAAAAAAAAATAAGTGCTATTTTTGTGATCTAGGGGTCCAGCACTAACAGAATTTGCCATCAATTGCTGGGGAGCACACCAAGAATATTATTTTGTAAACTAGTGTAATAATAGTATATAATTTTGTTTAATAATAATTTAAATATATTTTTCAAACCAAAATAATAATTATATTTATTTATATTCCTATTCCTTTTCCATTGGCATGTTAATGTTTATTTTTTATTATATGAAAAGCTTTAGAATATATGTTCTAAATTAAAATACTTCTTTAAAATGTTATTAATTGTTAAAATATAGACTTTCGGCTTTTGTAATATTTTTTACTTCTTACTTATATGGAGTAATATTATTTGGCAATATTTAATTGCGTTTCATTGCGAAAATATAAAAATTCCTATCTATTAGTTTAACCGCAGCTGTAAATGGACACGAATATGGCTGCCAGCTGGAAATTCGTTGGCAGCTGCCATGTAGCCGTTTGACCAACGTCCCACTACCACGTCCACATCCCGAAATGTGACTAAAGCTCTCTGGCTCCGAGACCGATGGAATGTAGTGGCCATTACTGAATTATTAACAAACTCAATTAAAACGAGCACTAATTTTGCCAACTCTCCGCCGGACAAGCCAACGCACACTCGCACTCAGTATAGAAGGCTTTTTAAAATGCCTGTGCATGTGAATGCAATGTAATTGTGAATGCGAATTGGCCAAAGGCTCGGTCGACATATCTTTACTGGCAATTTATGGCCTCAAATAAATTAATGAAATTAATTTTGAATTTAAAACAAATGACCGCAAGAATATTTACAACAAAATTAAATTATTAGTCAGGGCGAGAAGGAGAAACTTCAATAATAACTCAGGACGATAGCAGCTGATGGAAATTGAATTTGGCAAGCAAATGTTTGGGCCGCAAATGCATATTTGAATAGTTTAGTGGGCATCTCGGACAGCTCGGCTTGTTTGCCCTGCCACCAGTCAGCCAGCCAGCCTGCCTCCCTGTCTTAGGTTGCCTCAACATTTGTTGACTCTGATAATCCTTCAAGTTTGTTGACAATGCGGCTGCGACTTTTGCCCTCAAAAATATGGCGCATACGCCCCGAGGAGCAAAAAATGCCACAAGTCTCTCGAACACTCTGGCAAACATACCATAAGTAGAGAAAAGTGCAACATGGTACCCGGCCCATCCTCGGTTACCGCAAAGAGCAGTACTTAATAATTACTTGAGCATTTTGTGATGTGCACTGAGAAAACTTTTGAAGGTCTGGTATCCTGTGCATGCATCATGAGGTATCATACAGTTTTACAGTGCACCTTATTAGAAAATTATAAAAGAACATTATGTGACTAGCGCATTAAATTATACGTATTGTATTATACATCTAGCGTTAGGATGAAGAACTAAATAAATAAATAAATAAAGATAGACTCCACATTCAGATAACGAGTTTGATAAAATATAAATAAATTTATAAGTCCCTTTGGAAAGCTTTTCCTTCAAATTCAAATAAACTTATTCAAGCTAAGTAAGTATATTTGGAGTCAAGTTTTTGAATTTTTTCGGTGTAGGTATATGCGCCAGACTTTGTCTGAGAGGCTCTTCTCCAAGGGTGTTTGTATGTATACACAACATGCTGTAAACATGTGTTTGCTATGGTGTTAAGTAAGCGCCCAAAAACTTGCTTGTCAATTTTCCGTAGCTGCAAGTCTCATGTGTGAGGCTGCTGCAGCCACTCTAATGAACCAAACTGAATTACTTTCTAGACTGGCACTTAAAATTAAACTCATGTCTGGTTGTTATAAATTGAAACTATGCCAGGGTCCTCGAATAATTAGCATGGACAATTTTCTAAAGCTCTTTCGGCGGTTTCTCACCTCTATTAAAGTGGAGCCATTGCCGTTGGCAAATGCTTTTAGCGACTTGGTTTATTTATATATTTTTGGTAAAGTCACATTTTATGCGCTCTTGTTTGTTTGCCTCATGTGTTGAAGTTGAGAACAGCAAACAAAAAATAAATGAATAACCCAACAAAACATCGAAGGCAAAAACTTTTGTATTCCTCTGCTGTAGCTTGCGGTTTACTTCAGTATCCGTGTGCACTTGTAAAAAAAATAAATGCACTTCTAGGTAACTTAAAATAAACAAATAACAATTCTAAAATCTTAGTAAATTATGTAAGTTTTAATTATTTTACAATATGATTTATTCGATAAAACTATCTTACATTAAATAATTCATTTTTTTTTGCATAGAAATTCAATTTTCTAATTCCAATGAAATTATATTTAAAGATAATAAAAAAAGAACATAAAAAAAATACTAAATATATAGAAATTTGTTCTATTTAACATTAACTCATTTTTTCGCGTGCTTTGGGTTGTATGTGCCTGTCTGCTTGTAGACTTACGTTTTTTTCGTTCTATTTAGTTTGTTTTGGTTGCTGCTGAATAAAACATTTTCACGGTTTGTAGACCGAAAGTAACCCGCGAGCTACCTTCATATCAAATGGGCTCACACCCCGCAGGAGCACATACCACATACCACCGCGCCATACAGGGCGTATGCTTGATGTGTTTTAAAAGTGTGTGTTTATGCCCAGCACAATGGACGTCGCCGTCTTTGTGTGTGTGGGAGTTTGTCTTGGATGGTTTTGTATGATGTATGCATGTGCACGCCTCCTTCGAAATGCTCGACGGTAGTAAAAACCCTTTTCATTGTTGTTTACAGATCATTGACGTTGATTGTTTAAATGAAATGTTTGCCGTGCATTATTTGCTTTAACCTTTATTTGTACTGCAAAATTCAGCGAGGGAGCGGGCAGTTTGCGGCCACATAAAATGCCGAGAATAAGCTAAATATATACCATGGCTGGAAGGTGTAGTATGAAGTAACGACCTGGAAAACCGCCTTGCGCAATGTTTTATTGATAGGGATTAGATGTGGGGCTACACGTGCTAATATTAGCACTCCGTTCTGCCCGATAAGTAGGCAAGAATTTTTTTGTAAGCCCCCAAAACCGCGCGCCGCCTCCGAAAAACCAACGGGGCTGAGATCTATTTTCCGCCCTTTTCGCCTGACTTCGACTGACTTGAGTTATAGCCAACCCGCGGCACGCCCCCTAAAACACGCCCTCACTTAGCGCTTTTCGTTAGCTTTCACCTTGCCGCGTTATTAGGGCTTGAAATTATAATTTTCCCCGAACTCCTTGCTTTGTGGTCCGAGCCATGCAATTATGGAAGAACCTTCGCAGGCGAATACAAATTTAATTGCTTTTTGCATTGCCACACAAAAGGCGTGCAATTATCCATCCAAAAAATATAGGGGAAAAATGAACTTAATTGAGACAGGCCATTAAAGCGAGTCCTTTCTTGACTCTTTCTTTAGGTGTTCTTATAAATAGTTTTAAATATCACAAGTCAATGTGATGGGTAAAATAAAAATATATATTTACTTTCTAGTTTAAATTTGACTTTAAAGTACAAAAGCAAATTTAAAAATAAGTTTTTAAACTGCTAGGACGACAACACTGTCTAGTGGCCAACTACTTTTTGCACAAACTGTTGACTGTTTCGAGTAAATTTTCGGTTGTCGGACACGTGCAGGAGCAGAAAAACTTTTCACTGTACACACATTAATTTCAATATAAGCTTAATTTCCGTCTGGCCTTCTCATCTCGGCAGCTGTAAATATATTTGCTGCAGGAACTTGAGCTTTATTTGGTACGAGTACACATCAAAAAAGCATTTGAAAAGGCAGTTAAAGTTGTAAATCCTTGAGGAAACCCAAGTTATTTAAATGCAACCTCTTTTTGAGTTAACAATAATTATTGTAAAATAATAAAGGTTAGTCCAATTATATAAGCCACGTAATTCAAAATGTCGGTAAACACCGGTTTTTTGTATTCTTAGCTGTACCGCGGAACCTGTAGGTGATGGAAAATAATTTTGTATGGGACTTTTACTCAGAAGCACCCACATATCATGGAAAACTTGAAATGGTTCGTGGAAATTTCACAAAGTTTAATTTTGTGTTCCTGTGTAATTAACAGAAATAAAAGTGTATGTAAAATTAATTTTATTAATACAATATAAAAATGTAAATTTTCAAAATATTAAAGATGTTAATTTTTAAAACCCATTAAAACATTTCGAGGGCGCAAAAAATTGCAGTCTAACCTTTGGCATAATTTGTTTTCTGTGTAGCAGTGACGTGTGTGTTCTTTCGTTTTTCATTGTTTTGCTTTTTTGGTTCGGGTTGGTTCGTTTGTGTTTTGTATTTTGGTTCTTCCAACGCGCCCATCAACAACAAACGGCACAGATGCAAATACAAACAAAAGAATTCATTATTTTACTGTTGTGCATTTAAATTTGATACAATACACGCCATTTCTACACACCTACAACTACACACCACCACACTCGCACTCCCATTTCGGACATGGCCCTTGCATCGTATATGTATTCGAACCTATGTATGTTCTTTCGTGCCTTTTTTCCAGCCGTTCCCGGTTTGTTTTGTTTTTTTGAGTTTTGCATAAATTTTCGGCCCTTTCGTTCTGTTTGCTTTGACCTGGTTTTTCGCCAGGGCTTTTCCCACCAGCCTGTGTGTGTTTTCCTTTCCGTCTCCTTTCGCTCATCGCCGCTTTGGTGCGAGCATTTTTCGGTTCTCATTAAAATAGGTAAACAAAATCGCATAAAATTTCCTGATAGACAACAGATAAGAGTTAAAACTTTGCGCAAACTCCGGGCGGCAAACTCTTTGGAGGCCAGTTTGGTTAGGCAAATGAAGTGTAATTCCGGATGAGAGCGGAGCCCTCAAAACGCTTTTCCCGGACTTATTGGGAGTTAACAGCTCAAGTGCCGCAATTACAGGTTAACTTTGGACTCGATAAGGGTTAAGTGCCAGCCATTACGTCAGCTCTGGTATATTATTAAAGTTAGTAACTCTTTCAATTGAATAAGGCTTTGCAATTTGTTATTTCAAATTTCAGCGCAGTACTAGAATTAAATTTATATAGCTCTTTAAAATGTTTTAAATTAATGTCTTTTTCTACCGTTAAATAAACTCTCTTAATAATAAGTAAATATGTTATCTTTTTTATTAGAATATTTAAATTAATCATTTAAAGAGTTACATAGGATTTTCAAACAAAAAATTGTTTAGATTACACAACAAATTTCAGACGCACTTTTCCTGAAGATACGACTTGGAAGCCGGTGGACACCATAACTTAAACAATTGTGAACCGATTTATTTAAATTTGTCACTTGTGCAGCATTTAAAAAGCTACGGTTGGTACAAAATATTTAAACTAATTTTATAAATTTAAAGTCTCAAAATATTTATTAAAAAGTTTTTTTTTAAAAAAACTTTGCTAAAAACTTAAATGTAATTTGTTTTTAAATTCCTTAGTTGAAGCCTTACATTTTTGGAAGCAAGAAACTGATACAGCCTTATTATCCTGATATTTTTTTTTTCGTTATAATACACTGACGTTTGCATTGTGATACAGTTTAGGCAATTCAATGTTAACTTCTTAAATGATAATAATGAATAGTGAATCAAATACAAATGAGTAATTTAGAGTAGCTTGACGCTGATAAAATTTCCATTAGCTTTGCTGGAGATTTCCAAATGGATTTATTTTTAAGTTTGCAATATAGTACATTTTAAATTGGATGTAATTTGCATGAGTATTTAACCATCCTGAGCCCAAACAACCGAATTTTTAAATTTAAACCAAGTAACTGAAACCCCGATTTAGATTAATTCAAAAAACTCGGAATATATTTTATTAGACCAAATTCCCAAAGTTGTTTTCTATGAAAAAATTGATTATTTTTCAGTTGAGTCGTTTTAAAAGCAAGTACATCAATGCAGATCAAATTCCCTGAACTCAGCCGAGCGGAATGAGTACTATAAATTTATAGGTGGAGCGATGCCAGCCACATTCCCTTACAGTCCCTCTATGTAAGCCTGGATTTTATGAGCACCCCAATAATTGGGGCCCAGATATGCAACGCCTTTCGGCATCTAACTCACATCACTTCAGTTTCTAGACCTTAAAGCTTTCACTTGGGAATCCTAAATCAGCCTTACGACCATAAAACATCCATACTTCTTTCCGATTCTTTTTCTCTCCGTTGCCATTGGCACTGCAAGCTTACTAGGTCAACACAAATCAGCATAAGCCACACAACTCCACATCGGACAATAACATTTTTATGTGTTAAGCTTTATGACAAAAGGCCAACACGAAACAAGGAGCGAATGCACAGGGAAACACTGCGTACCACGGCCACAACGTGAAAGTTGCTGCAAGTTGGCATAGAAAGTTTACCGATTTGTTTTGGCCGTAATAAATTTGGACAGCTGTAAGCAAGCAACAAATGGGGAATAAGCAAAACAAACGGTCTCGGCCACTGCGATAGTTCAAAGGAAAAGTCAAGGACCATGGGAATCGCCATGGCTTGGACGGCTTTTTTCTCTTTTTTCTCTACGTAGCAGCGAAGGATCAATCTTTTTCCGCAGCTGCTCCACATGTTCCTCTCATTGCGAGTGGCACTGTCAAAAATGTTGAGCTTGTGTAAACAAGCCAACAGCCAAGTGGGCGTCGAGATGTTCTGCTTAGCTATCTGCCAGCCATTCGCATTTAACCCATTATTTACAAACGAACTGAAAAACATTTTCTGACTTTTGACTCTGTTTTTACCATTTACCATTTAATAGACGTCGTAATACATAAAAATAATTTAATATACATATCCAAAGATTTGCTAATTTGTGATAAAAAAAAAAGCATTTTTAAATAACGCTTAGACCAATTATTATGCTATAGTTAAATAAAAATTTTCGAGCCCAAAACTAAAACGAACGTTTTATTCTTTTAAGTATTTAATAATTTAAAATCAATTTGAAGTAAAAACAATTTTAACTCCCTAGTATGTATTTCAACTCTAAAAATATTTAGAAAAATAAAACAAAAAGTTAAGTGCGAAAATCATTACAAAATACATATGGCTCATTCCACGTGAAACGTGACAGGCCAATTCGGGTCAAATCTCAGAATCAATCGAAACTTTTTTTTCCGATAGAATATTGAAATATAAGGATCGGCTTTTATTTTTTTTTTTAACTCTTACCGTTTATTTTTAAAAAATATTTTTGGAAATTAGCTCAGATTTTTCAGTTATGCAGCACTTGAGACTCGTTTGAGTTATTTTAATATTTGGTATGCAACTTTGCGGGACATCTAAAAATCTTTCAGAAAAATATTTTAAAAAATTTTTAATTTTAAAATTAAGTATTTTTTAATCTGTATATCTGCTCCGACGGCTGATGTATATTCCTCAATGGGTTAATTCCATCCCACATCAACTCAAGTCGACCGTTTTGTGCGTGTTTCTTTGGCTGCACTTGTTCTGTTTTCCTTGGCTTGTTTTTATTTCGTTAATTTTGTTGTTGCGGCATCTGTTGCCTGGCTTCTGTTTTGCCTGTATTTGTGTTTGTTTGCCCTAACCCCTGCCAAGTAAAATAATTTTAAATGTAATTCTCGGATGCGCCTACCACTCGGATATGCATCGCTTCGAATGCCCTGGCCCACTTCAGACTGGAGTGTTACTTTTGGCAAATGTCAGAGTGCCTCTACACACACTCCAAATCCACGTTGCCTGTTGGTTTATTTTTTAACCCTCATCCCTGGTTAACCCCTGAAACCCCCGAAACCCCTCAAGACCCCTTAGAACCCCTCAAACCCTCGGACCCCCAGTATGAGTGCACATCTCCTGTTGGCAGGGACATGCATAAATATTATAAAACGTGCTGCTGCCGCAGATAGGTAAGTGCAGATCCCGAATGTCTGGCCAAAATGCTTACCCCGGCTCTTACAAATAAGCCCACTTGCTGATTGTCTGTCGGCCTATCTGTGTGGTTGAATTTAGGCCCGGATTTTTGGCGTACTCTTTGGCTTGTTGTAAGGAGCTTTTATGCCTGGACTAACTGGCTTGAACCACTCTGCTTTGGAGTCGGGCCATAAATTTTGGTCTAATGCTGGTATCTGGCCATTTCTTTATCATTTTTTCAACAGCAAGAAATGTGCCTTTGTTTAAGCAAATTTGATTTCAAATGAATTGTGCTTGCTGTATTTTTTCCTCCCGAAAATAAAATAAACTTTTTTAAGCTTTATCTAATATTTTTCATTACAAAACATTGTTGAGCTGGCTTTAGAAATATTTTCATACATTGGCTTGGCTGGTAATCCCTATTCCTATTCAGATTTTCTAAATGAGACTTTAAATTGGGAAAATTCCATAAAAAGATATTATGATAGAATGACTGTCGAAACAAATCCACGAGCCCTTCGCTTGTGGGTAACCAATTTTTCCAGCTCAAAGCCATTAACTGCCAGTTAAATGCAATTAAGTGCAGCACGCAGAAAGATTCCATGAATATATTTACGCCCGTTACAGCCATTTTAATCGACTACAAGGCGATAAACATTAAAGAACTTCGTGCTTGTATTATTAATTAAAGTGGAGACTTAAGCCGGGATTTGTCATATGCAGGGCCAAAAACTTAATTAACTTGCAGTTTCATACGCACTTTTCGAGGACGTTGCAGGTTGTGGAATATAGGTGGAGCGCTCCGTGCGGTAATCGCGATAAGTGCAACAACAAATGTGAAGAAAATCTGGAGCGGTCGCAAAAGTCCACAAACAATGTGTAAAAACACGCGCGAGTTGGGGATTTACAATTTTAATAAAGTCATATACACGCACACCCGATAAGGCCAAGATGCCGATATACAATATGTATGTATATAGAGGGGCAACTTATCCCGCAGAAGGACCGACTGTAAGGCCGAAATACACCATCAATTTTTAATATCTATTTAACATTTCAATCAGCGGAATCGCAGCACTCGCCGCCCGGTTCGTATGCAAAATTTAATTAATATTTAATTTTTCATTTATTGTATTTCTGCGTTTTGCCTGCAATTTTCATGACGCATCGCGAAGCGCTAATAAAATTAAACGGCCCCAAACAGCACAGGACCGATCCACTCACACAGATACTCCCGCACTCATACACTCTCACACAGGCACACTCGAGCGAATCAGTTGTGCTTTTGCTGCTTTTTTGCTTTGTTGCTTTGTGGGTTCCACGCGCCGCGCTTTGCTCCTCCAACGGACTGGATTTTTCGCGTATCCTTGAGCAGAAGACCGTAGCGCCACGTTCCGACACGAATACGAAACTGAGCCACGGCATTGGCAAGAACGCTGCCGAGCTCCAAAATATCCTTTGGCTCGGTCGATTCCATCTCGGGGACTTTTGTGCTCGTCGTGCGACTCCTTCGGAGGACCAGCGTCGTTTTCACTCAATTGCCGAATGAAAGTAAAAATGCCACGAGTTCGGCAAAGAGAGTTTCGGACGTTTGAGTTTGTTTTGGTTTAAATTGCATTTAAGGAACTGGAGAAGTGGGCCTATCCCAAGCTGTTTTGCATTCTGAACTTGCCTGCAGGATGCCTTGAAAACGTAAAACTTATTTCCCCCCACTTACATTTTTTGAGTTTCTCTGATTCTTTTATTTATAAACCAATTTTCTTTGATTTGTATTTATTTATTTAGCTCACTATATTGTCCAGTTATTTCTCCTTACAATTCTTCAATAAAGTAATATAATGGCATATCCCAATTACTAGCAGTTACTTTGCAACATTACAACTATGAACACTCAAACGGCGAATAGAAGAGATTCTTGACATTTTTAATAAGCTTCTTATAGTTATAATAATACCACTTAAGACACTTATTGACTTAAATACTTTCTACTCTAACCCAGCTTCAGGCAAACTGAGATAAAAAGACAGAATGGAAGAGAGAATAAGCCTGCAATATAAATATCCCTTATTTCTCTTTACAGACCAGCGCCTGCGCTTTAAACAACTTCCAGTCAGCAAGTCGAGGAATTATAAGAGTTATTTCCCTTCTGGGACTTTTTCGCTTTATTCAGCGCGGTTGAAGTTCAAGATTTTGTTGAATCAAATGCATTTATAATAAAAAATAATGTCATGATTTATAAATGTTGATGCAGCTAGATACCTAAAATTATTTAGCTTTAGGATGCATGTAGGTTTAGGTATTGAAGTTATTACCGAATAAAAGTTGGATTAGTTCCACGATTTTACATCTTCATAATCTTCCAAATCTATAAAAATACAAAAAATAAATTAGGAAAAGTAATTTAAAAAAAGTTTAAAAATAAACAAAATTGCTAGAATAAATATAAGAGAGAGCGCCATAGTCGAGCACTTCAACTATCGGATACCCGTTACTCCGCTAAAGCAAGTGTTAGGAAGATCTCTGGATGTAGCAAACAGACTGATTGCACTGCTTGAATTCCACTTTTTGCTTTACAACTTAAATGAATAATCCAAATTATTGTGGGAGTTACAGGAGGCGTGGCGCCCCGCTGAAATAAACTTAAGAATCTGCATGGCTAATCCCAACTTTCTAATTTTTATATTTCTGAGATCTCAGCGTTCACACGTACAGACAGACAGATGACATGGCTAGATCGACTCGGCTAGTGATCGTGATCAAGAATATATAGGTACTTTCTAGGGTCGGAAACAATTTATTTTATCTGTTACATACATTTTCAGGAATACAATATACCCTTTTACTATAAAAGTAACTGATATAAAAAAAGTTTTTTACTAATATTTAAATTTTTGCTCACACATTAGCTATAATAATAAAACAAATAGTGACAGGACATTTTTCTTTTTTAATAGTTTTTGAATTCCTTAATAATAAAAATCAAAATTAATAGGCAAAGAAAAGCTAAAAAAAATACAAAAAACAGTTTGGTGGATAAATAAACTAGAAACACTTAATCTAGACATAATATAGAAAACTGTTTGGTGGATAAATAAATTATAAAAACCTATTCTAGACAATATTAGTTTTACTAAGAACTTGAATTCCTTATTTACTCTTTTACCAAGTGACTAGAAGGTCTTACCCTATCATGAGTATTGGGCAATGGGGGTCGAACCACTCCCGTTCCAGTCGGTCGGCTCTTATTGGAGGTGGAATTGGATGAGGAAGTGGATGGCCTGGACCCCTTGATGCTGGTCAGGGTCTTTGGAGGTGACTTCGCTGCTGGTTTTTCAGGCATTTTCACGCAGTTTCTACTTGTTTCCAGAGACTATTGACAATAAAATTTGTAAGCTCAGAAATTTGAATTTTTTCACTCTGGATGAATTTATTGTGGTCGCCCACTAGATGCGAAGAAAGTCGAATCCGATTCTCATGACGACTTTCAGCCAGGCAAAAGAATACCTGTCTGACTTTGAGTCTGACTTCCAGTCACAGGCCACAGGGCAGTCCAGTCATTCGTCAGTCGTCACGGCAACTTAACTGATGGTTCATAAATATATTTACAGCTGTGTTCATAACAATAGAAGCGAATGAAAAATGTTAAGGGTAATACAAATAATTGTATTTTGTTCGACCTTAATGATTTTTACATTAAACACATTTTTCAAGAAATAAAGCAAAGTGGAAATGAGAAACAACAATCTCCCAGGAAACAAAAATATATTTAAGAAGACTTGGAGTTATGGAATTAAATTGTCTATTACTATGAATGCAACTGTATACGAGAACATACATCATAAATGTCAGCGCCTGAAATTACGCATAAAGCATAAAGCCATATAAATGAGTCTACTTTAAGGCGCACTATATTTACGTACTTGCCGGGAAAATTGTCGCACTTGCGTGAAATATGTCCCCGTCCATAGAAGGCTGTACAAGTACATACATATTTTTATAAATTAATTTGCATAAATTATGGCATATGAGGGAGTCCATGTTGAAGCTAGGCCAAACGTTTGCTATTTATCAAGGCAGCGCAGCGCAAATTCCTCTAAATGTCTGGCTCCCAGCAACAATCACTCACTCATTCATTCATTCCATCATTCGACGCCCCATTCACTTCATTCCGCCACTCGCAATTTGCATTTTTCGCACGGGCATTGTCCGCCCTGTAAACGGTACCCTTGTAGCAGCCCCCAGGGGTGGAAAGTGGGTGGTGTTTTGGGGGTGGCGGTGGCAACAATGTTGATTGTCTGCTAAAGAGCATAAAGTCGTAATGGAGTGAAGCAGATAAACATAAAAATAGCATAGAATTGTGGGCACACAAAGGCACAGGCGAGTCGAGAAATGCGAAAGGAAATAGAAAAGCCGAGCTCGTAGAATGGAAAATGCACGCGTACGCGCAAATGTTATGGCCAATCACTTTATTTCACTTGTTTTCAATTTTCTTCATCGCTTTTTTTACCAGTCCCAGTTTTTTCAGGGGGTGGAATCACGTAGAGGTCATGCTAATCAGTGCGACAGCTTCCTAAACGATTCCGACCTCCTTCAGGAAAGTAACAGTAAACACTGTAACACTTTCCCATGCCAACACTAATATCGTCATAAAAAAGTTAATAACACATTTTTAGTTCTTAACGAATTTCCAATATATTTACCTATACTCTTTAAAGCAAATTGGTATGATTACCTAAGTTGTAACCCCTTTAACTGGTGGATGCTTTTCCCGCAGTGTATTCTACACCCCTCTACAACCCTCATGTCCCCAGCATAACCACAAAAACCATCGAATAATTGAGTCATCAAATGTTTGGCGCACCCTTTTACTTTCGGCTGCTCTCACCACTGCTTTGACAATTAACCGAACTATAAAATGTTTAAGTTTGAACACCTGGTTGGTAGAAAAACGTTTCCCCAAAATACCGAAATACCGCCGCACACAAACACAGACGAGGACACACGCATACATTTAAGCCAATTAGCATTTATGTGCGTCGCTGGCTGGCAGAGCAAAATGCGTTACATTTTCATCAAACGCACGACACTTTGTTTTAATTTGAGCAACCGCACGCACACAAACAAACAGAGAAACCCCCCACGCACACACATACTCACACACCCACCCATACAGTGACAGGCTCTGGTTTTGGTCTCGTCACGGTTTACAGATTTCCGTTCCCCAAAGGTCCTTGCACGGGATATTACATTGTGTTGGGCAATTCGCTTTTACTGTGATTAATTTAAATGCACCCCTTACTCCCGATCCGCCTGGATTTTTATTCTCCGTCACGTGTTTGGGATTCATAAATATCCTTGAGGCTCCCGCGCCGCAATTTTAAATCGAAGTGCTCATAGCGAGAGGACGGGTTTTGGCTACGCGCACAATTAGCCCTCAGTGGCAGACAACGCCTAGAGTTGCCGTGCTAATGTGGAATACCCTTGACTCGGCTTGGGGATTAGCCGTAAGGAAACGGAATCATTGTGCGTCTGGAATTTATATGGGAATCGTAATCATATATGAATTTTATGGGCATAGAAGACGGAAGGAGGAATAAGACACACCAAACATTCATAAACTATGATTATAAGCGAAGTTTTCCATTTTACATCTTAATTAGGGGTTGAGCTATAATTTTTGTACATCTATGCAGTGGGATATTATCTTAATTTTTTTACAAATTAAATAATTATTTGGTTACACATTTTATTTATATTAAGTTTGCAGGATTTTAATAATTTAATAAGCCTATTTTAAATGTTATTGATACTTTACCTCAACTGATACAAACCCAATGAAAATATTTATTTTGAGGATGAAAATTTAATTAGAACTCAAATATATATAAAGTATACACTTTTTATTAAGATTTTATTTAAAAAACATCCTGAAACTTAACTATTTTTACTGGAGTGAACCGTTTTAAATCCGCGTCTGTCAGGCAACCGATGGGAAAGTCTTTGGTTGCCTTGTGCGAGTGCTGAAATGCATTTGAGCCTGGTCATCCAATCCGTTTTCGCACCTCAGGTGTAAATCAATTTAATTTTTGGCTACTGGAAATCCAGGCCGGTAGAAAGAGGAGTATACATACTAACATATGAACATGTGCACATGTCCGGATAGCATTACCTATCTGATCCAGCGTGTGCGTGTGGGGTTTGGGTTTCGAGTGTGCGTGCAGCACAGATGATCATGCATCATAATCCAAAACCCAGGCTCACACGCACACCCTCTCATACGGACACCCACACACAGATACACATCAGTTGCTTTGTAATTAATTACTTCACACATTGACGCCGGCCAGCTTTGGGTGCGGGTATTCCCAACAACAACCAACCAACACAAATGTAAAGTTTACTCTCTGATTCCGATGGTGTCGTACACCCAGGAAAAATGCACAATACAATCGTTGATAACATAATTGTTAATAGATTTACCAACTAATAAATTCTTAACTATTAAATATTGGAATGTTTTACTTTACAAATATAAGCCAAATTTTTATAAAGCGACCTTTTATTATAGCATATATTCTTGGTTTTTGAGGACACACAAATTTTAGTTCCTAGGCATTTTTAAATTTTTATGTTATTTTGTACGTTACTTTTTTTCAGAGAGAGCCCGATGTTCTCCTGAAGTGATTTTTCCAAGTGTGATTTTGTATCTTTTGCTGCTGTTGCCGCTCATGCTAACTAATATTGTTACCAGCCTTTGGATAGTTAGCTGCATGTTTGGTTAGCTGCCCCTGCTGCTCCTCTCCGTTGTTCATATCGTAAATTATGTGCCATTTATGCGGCATTGGCTTGAAATGGAAATTTGTCCCATTTGTTGCTCGGCGAAACACTTGAGTATTCATATGGGAGCCCCGGCCTGTTGTTTGGCATTGATTTATGTGACCTAGTAAGTTTGGCTAAATATTAAATGAAACGTTAATGCTCTTTGTCCTGCAGATCCCCAGCAAGATGCCTTGTGGCGAGGGTCAACTTTAATTTGACTTATAATTAGGGATAGACCGCTTTGAACCCTGGCGAATAATGATGCCCTCAATTAAGCCAACAAAAGTTTGGCCCACAACCCGACGGAGCCGGCTGCAATTATACGCGCAGGCAAATTGAGTTAGCGCCTCCGACTTGAGCTGCATTGCCATGCATTTGAGAGTCGGTGTCGGGCGAAGAAATTATATAAAATATCCCGGCAACTGTGTAAGGTGAGAGCGGTTTGTTTGCTGTTTTTAATGAGCCAGAGTTGAAGAAAAAGCCTGATTACGGGGCCAACTTGCAGCGCAAGTGGCTTAATTATGAGTTGAAATTAGTTTTCCTTAAACGGAGGCCACCCTATCGCATTACGCACCGCACATGCGAGCTTTCTAATTAAACTTTCATGCCAAAAAGTTGCGCATTTGATTATGCTGCTGACCAATAAGTGCAATCATGTTGCAGCGGCAACGGCAATTAACTAACGGCGGATGACCGGCAAACAAACTGTTGGCTTAAACTCAAAAGCGGCAACAATTTATGCGGGCCAGGGCCACAACGAGTTGTGCGGCCACCAAAACAGCCAAAACAACAAATGCACCAGCAGCAGTAAGAGCAACCAAAAAACCAAAACGACAACATAAACAACTCGCATATGAGCATTTGGCAAGTTCGCTGTCCCATCGCCACTTCACGTACATTGTGGTTACCACATTGCAACCGAAACAGCCAACAAATAGAGAACTTTTTCTGGTAGCTGGTAAAAACCCTTCCATGTCCGTGGTATGCAAACATTTCGAACAAATAGTTAACTAATATTTCGAATGATGTTACCGTGCCCGAGCTCGCTTCCGCGTCGAAAAATATCTGTTCAATTAGCAGCTATTCAGCTTGTTCTATGATTGGCCTTTCACTTTCTTTCGGGGCTTCATAAAATTCCATTAAACACTTTTGAATCTAAAATGTTTACATTTAACATTTTCATGTAGCAACGAGGCGATTCTATTTCTACCTGCAAGTAAATTGCTTTTAAATTTATGAACAACACTTGCAATTAAGAAGGCCCGCTCTGATGATTCAACTTCTTTAAAAGGCCAACACGATTCCGCTCCTTTCCTCTGCGGCCAGCTGTCTTCAAATGTTCCACTAGAAGTATTTTCACACAGCAATTTTCAGACTAGCACAAGTGGCAAGCAGCAGCAGCATCAGGAGCTGAAAAAACGAAAACAAAATATTATGTAATTTTACATTCAAGTGAGCGGAAAATATAAATAAGCAGCAGGTGCTCATTTCCTGTTCCGCAGCAAACATGGTACAGTCAGCATACAAGCACTCGCACACCAGCTGCCCACCATGTCCTGGCCCAAAGGGCGAGCAGCGGGGAGGAGCGACGCATCCTCGTGAACTATGGCCAAAACACACAGGCACTCGGAAAAAATATTGCATATTGTCCGGAAGAGCTGAATGAAATTTTAAAAAATTCAAACTCAACTAAGAGAGCAATAATGCAGTACCTACTTAAAACTTTTTTTTAAAGGTATCAATATTAGTTTTACTTCTACTTATCTTGTTATTAGTTGTATTTGTATGGATGAGTATAGATCTCCTCTACTCAACCCAACAAAAAGTCGTCCAAAACAAAAACCTTCATATGAAAAACAACGTCAAAAAATTTTGTTTCATATGAAGTTTTTGTTTTGGACGACTTTTTGTTGGGTTGAGTACTAGCCCTAACTGAAAACTAGGTATAACATTAAATAGTTTATTTTTCATTTTTTTAAATAATCTGGTTAACTAGTAGTGAAAAAAAGCAAAAAATTTAAGCACTTATTGTTTACCATATTTACAAGGTTATATCGGATTATTAAGATTAAAATCAAATCTAAACTTTTTCATAAAATTCAATTTGAAAAAAAATTAAGAATATAGTTATATATTAAATTAAGTACTCATTTCTTCTAAAGTTTAAAAAATGAAATAATGTTAACATGTTATTTAAGGTAAATTGATTTTGTAGAAGATGTGCAAAAGGATTTTGAAACTATAGATAAATAAACAAGAAAAAGTTAACTTAGACAAGCCGAAGATTGCATACCCTTGCAGTTAAAATTACCTCTACTTCCTACAAAGCGTGGTACTTTAAAAATACGTTGGCAGCAAATCGAACCAAAAATCCATTTGCCCGTAATACGCCCCAAAATTCGGCAAATTACAGAATTTTTTCAACTTTTAGGTTTTATAAAAAACGAAGTTCAAGATGGGGATTCGAAGCGAACACAATTTTGTGGCATCCATCGAGGTAAATTGAGAAAACATTAGCTTTGTAACACAGTGTACTTAATCTAACCCAATGTTGCGATTATGATATTTTCAAGCAATAATCGGAATTTCTCCCAGTGTATACACACGATGCCCGTACCCTGTTTGTGTTTCTCCAGCGGAGAGCTGCGACTGCGACGAGTTCATTTATATAAATGCGTCGTCGTGGGCGGGAGGGGCAAGGGGCCGAGGGGCTTCGTCTGAGGGCGTCTGCCACGCCCACGTTGTAATGAGCCCGGAGCAAAAACTAAACAACTTCAAAGTGGACAAAGGCAATTACTTTGCCAGGTGTCAAATGTGTGTGCGTACGAGTGTGTGGTGCGCCGGTGATGACGACAGGTGAGTCCGTTGAGTACCTGTACCTGGTCAAAGTCTATAATTAACAAATGATTAATTATGCATGACTTTGGCGCCTTCGCTCGTTATCAACACGCCCACATCACTTTCGGACCGCCCGACCCACCAACCCACAGCCCCCTTCCGACACCCGTTTCCTGTGCCACCTCCGTAGTTTTCCGCAAACTTTTCGTAGCCTTTGATTCA
The DNA here is from genome assembly GCF_030179915.1 of Drosophila takahashii. Classification (NCBI taxonomy): domain Eukaryota; kingdom Metazoa; phylum Arthropoda; class Insecta; order Diptera; family Drosophilidae; genus Drosophila; species Drosophila takahashii. The sequence goes on along the minus strand of NC_091681.1, from coordinate 8,712,812 downwards.
TTAACATTTTGGCAATGTGACTCCGCAGCCTTTTCTATAAACTCCGACTCCGAATCAGTCTCTTTTGGCCAAACTAAAGCAGGCCTAATGGCCTTGCCAGGTTTACGATTGCGTCTTGTTTTCCATTTGGCCGTCGGCTTATTTACATAGAACATGAGAGCAGGCAGAAGTCTCAGCACAATTTGCATACAATTGCAACAAGTTCTAGAGAGCCTGAGACAGGGTTAGGGATGGTGTTTCTGAGTTAATTTGTCTATAAACAAACCACAACGTTATTTGTACCACAACTTTTAGGTTTACCTTGAAATTTAAATTAAATATTTGAATCAAATTGAAATCCCAGACTTGTTATCTATGAAGAACTATAAAGAACTGTATGGAAGATCAGTGCTCAGCGATTACCACATACTTACATAAATATGTTAAATCAAAAACCGAAATTTGGGAATAGTATTTCAAGGTGCAGACTAGGAAGGGATTTTACAGCCGACAGTCACGACCCACTCACGAATACATCGCCATTGTTAGGTGAAGACCCCCGGGAGACACATAATCAACGAGCCGCTGGGACATACAGTGCATTCGGATTGGGTTGAGCGCACACTACCATGTCAGGCGGTAACAAGTCGGACACACAGGCATTAAACTATGGAGGTTAATTTGACTAGGGCCGCCGTTTGTGGTGCTGCCAGATGAATCGCCATGGGCTGACGTGGACACAATGCCGAGCACATTGCTCCAGTGCAACAATGCTGCAACAAAAGACAAAGGATAAGCTGAAGTATATGTGTTCTTGCGGGTGAATGCTTGTTTTGAAATCTTAGCAGTCCTGTTTTGTATTCCTATTCTGCGCGATATGTGTGTCGGGCAATAAAATGTCTTCCACTTCAAGTCGCAGGCTAGCCCGCCTTAAGAGGCAACGTTGCGTATGCGCAATTATTAAATGCAGCATAAGGCCATTTGGCAATGGCAACACGATGCAAGTGAGCGTAATTGCTGCCAGGACCCTCACCCTCCATGCTCCGCACTGCAAATGTTTTGTCAGTCGATGTTGACGCTATTAACATTTACTTGTGCTGAGTGAAAAATGCGAGGCAAATGAACCGTGGAAAACCCTAAAAAAGACTGAAAAAGGAGAAAACCAGATGACTGCAAAAACTGGGAGTTTAAATACCCTTTGAAGGTAATAGCAACATTGCTACTATATACTTTATGGGGTCGGAAACGCTTCCTTCTAGCTGTTACATACTTTTGCACGAATACAATATACCCTTTTACTCTACGAGTAACGGGTATAAAAACTAAAACATAACTCTAAAGGGTTAAAAAAATTTTTACTTTTAATGCTCAACTTAAAATATCACGATTTTTCCTTGTAAAGCCCCAATTAGTGGTTCAGATGACATAATGTTGACTTAAATTTGGCAATCTTTTCCATCATCATTAGTTGTAAAACTGGATTTTTTTGCCTCCACTAAATCTTTTGTGGCCTGCCGCTATCCAAGAAGAGTCTGCTCGATTTTAAACAATTTTTCGGCTTCTCGCTTCACATCTAACCGGGCATGCAAATCCGATAACAGCAAAAAATAAAAGATATGTATAAAAGCATAATAAAAATCGGCGACCACTACACAACATTGCCGGATGTAGGAAGGCCGGGAAGGGTTGGGTTTTCGACCAAGTGAGAGCTGATTGCTCCCGGCCTTGCGACCGAACCGATCCCCCACCCACAGCTTTTTTGCGATGCCTCAATTCAGTTACTTTGCTGCTGCTGCTGTCGCTGTCCAAGGGAATGTGTCTCTGTTCCTAAACACTGAAGGAAAAACTTACCGTAAAGGAAGAAAGTGTATAGTTCGGGTACCGTAAGTGCTATAGGTTTTATTTAAAAAATCACATTTTAAACAAATGTTTTCTATTTTTTTAAGTAAAATTAAAAAGTGTAATCGTTACTTTTCTATTTTTATGATAAAAGTTGAGAAATGTTGCAATTAAAAATAAAACTCAAACTTTATTTTTAGCAATTCTATGGGTAATATACATTTACAGAAAATTTAGTTATACAACAAGCTCGGTTTGCTTTTTTAAAAGATTTTTAATAAGTTGTATAAAACACGTTAGTCACGTTTTTTTTTAAATGTCAAGGAATGAGTGATACTTATCCAAAACTATTTCTCCACAACTCAAAAAATATAAATGATTCCGGATGTGTAAACTGCGGTGGATAAAAAAAAATTGCTGTATTTACGACTTTTTTAAGACTCTTCTAAGTGCCTGATTTTTGTTGTAAGAAAAATGTACCATAGTTATACCCCTTACTCGTAGAGTAAAAGGGTATATTAGATTCGTGCAAAAGTGTATAACAGGTGGAAGAAAGCGTTTCCGACCCTATAAACTATATATATTCTTGATCAGGATCACTAGCCGAGTCGATCTAGCCATGTCCGTCTGTCCGTCTGTCTGTCCGTCTGTCCGTCTGTCTGTCTGTATGAACGCTGAGATCTCGGAAACTATAAAAGCTAGAAGATTGACATTTTGCATGCAAATTATAGGAGTTCCTACGCAGCGCAAGTTTGTTTCAAACCTATCGAAATGTAGAAAAAATTTTTTAAATCGGACCATTCGTTAAAAAGTTACGCCGGATCAAAGTTTTTATCTTCATCTCCTTCGCTCTCCCTTTAGCTGAGTAACGGGTATCTGATAGTCGGGGCACCCGACTATAGCGTTCTCTCTTGTTTTATGATATGTTATATTTATATATATTTATATATGATATGTTTCACACTTATTATATTATCAAATTTTCTTATTACGTGTATTTTTATTCAAATTTGCATTGTAACTTGTTGCATTCAAAAACTATATTTATTTTTAGGATTTCTCTAGAAAACATAAAATTCATTTAAAAGCAGTTTTACAAAAATGCGACTACAATTTTTGATAGTGTGCCTATCGCTGCATTTCTGGATGGCACACTAATTTGATTTTTTATACAAATCGAGGGAAAATTCCCGCTCTTATTTCGTTATCGAGTTTTGTTTGTTAACGCTTAGCTTGGCGATTTTGGCGTTAGTCTCCCCTCTTTTTGCGTTACATGGAAAACAATTTTGATCGCTGCAGTTGTAGCGTGGTGACAGAAATTTGCATTCAATGTCAATTTATGCAAATCCTATTGCCAGACCTGGCGGGCACTTGCGGATACTTGCGGATACCGGCAAAGACAAGACAAAACTGTGGCCAATTGTCGAGTTATATGCTAATTATACGGCCATTGCGACTAACCTAAATTTTTCGCGAAAGCGAACACAAGCATGGGAAAATTTAATTCTGTTTGAATTACTTTTGCCCGGGAAACGACAGGAATAAGTTGTGAGTAAGAGCAAAGGCAAAAGCAAAAGAAGAAAAAAATCACGGGAAAATATGAATGGGTCGACCAACCGGTCGACCGGTCAGCCCGGGAAAGTGGGGAAAGTGGGCTCTCTGCTCGGGACGTGGCCAACAAAACGAACAATAGAGCGTAAAATAAGTGCAGAGGCAGCGGGAAGCGGCGGCAGCGTTTAGCGAAGAAAAAAACTTTGCCAACGCGCGGAAAATCCAACGAAATGAAAAATGAACAAAGTGCCCTAATGGCAGGGCACACGGCCGCTTGTACTCATTTCAAAAAATATAAAAAGAGCCCCCGCCCGCCGGAAGGGGGGAAAGCAAAAAAATCAGCTTCAATTGAACAGTTAAACTTCCATTAATTGTACGCCCGGTCAGCGCCACGTGGCCCAGTCTCCGCCCGTTAAGTTAAGTTCGTTGCCAATCCAATCGCATTCCACTGCCAACTGTGTCAGTTTCGAATTACAAATGCATGGACTGCTTACCCAAACAGGTCAGCCTGCAAATTCGCGGTGAATTGTGCAATGGAAGTGGAATCGCTTGGGGGGCGAATCAATTAGATGATTGTATCATTAGGAACAAAAACAGGCGCCCAGGAAATTAACCAACATTTGGGCAGCTAATTGGCTGCCTAAATGGCTCAAGCTGCTCGTGTGGAAATCCATTGAGGGTCCTGCTCCGTGTCCAGAATCCCGAGTCCTGAGTCCCATCCCGTCTCCAATGAACCGCACAACGTAAAGTGTCGTCTTCCACACTTCATTGAAGGCTGTCAAAAAATTTTCAATTTGCCAAATTAGTCCGGCAGATGTGTGGGCCCAAAAGCGGAAGATCCCGATACAGTATAAAAAATACTGCAACAAAATTAGTGCTTTTTATAACATTTAAAAAAAAGGATTTCTAATTAAAATGCTAGAAACCTAATGCAATTTTTCGAAGATCCTTAAAATTTTGGGAAATGTACATAAGTAAAGAAACCTTCAATGTCAAAATAGCATATAAAGCTAAAATTTTTTCTTTCCTATGTTTTTTATGAAGTTTGTAAATTTAATTGTAAAAAAGACAAAGAATAAAAAAATTTTTTAAATTTAAAATAATGTAGCATAGATTTTAATCATTCCTAATTATTTTTCTGTCAGTGCAGGAGCGGAAAAGAAATTAGTATTAAGTGAAATGTAATGATGACAACGCCAACTGAGAATCGCCAGCTGACAATAATGAGCTGGCCGGGCACAAAAGATTCCGCTTTCTTAAGCTCCTTTCGACAATTACAGAGATGAGAGCTGATGGGAAAAACCATTGGCGCAGTTAAGCGCATTTTTTCAGGCAAACTTTTCACTCAAGCGGCAGAGAAAAATGAAAACCAATACGCATAAATAATAAAAAGAGCATTAACTGTGGGGCGAGGGCGCAAGTGAAAACATAAATCATTGACTCTGAAATGAAAAGCTTTGCGCAACAAGTCGTCGAAACAATAAAAAACCAAATACCCACCCCTAAAACCCGCTCGGAAACCCATCTCGGTTGGTTCAAAGGTGCCAGCGAACATTTGACCGACAGCAATGAAATATATGTTAAATTGAAAAAAAATTAGAATTAATGGCTATGAAAATATGAGGACGGCGGAAGGAAAACGAAGTTTCAAGCCGCAGAAATATGAGAAAAATACATCAATTTGGATTTTCTTTAAGGGGAATTGTCACGGCCAAAAAAAGCATTACATTTCCGATTTAATAAAATCTCTTTTCGTGTGGTACATCACACCAGAGCTTTGACTTAAATGCATTGAATTCTATAAGCTGATTAAACTAAAATCGGCTATTAATTTATATTTTGACCAAGTTAAAGTTGGTAGTGATTTTTAGCTAGTCCGAACTAAGTAAGTAACAATTTATTTATTTCTTACTTATCCAGGCTTTGCTTTGTTAACTGTAATAATAAGTTTTTATTTCAGATGTGGAAATTCATAAATTTATTCAGTGGCATAATCCGCAGTCAATTAAAGCGTTATTCAAGAACCAGGTCTATTATTATCGTAATTATTTATTTTTATGAAAGTTTTTACTGGAACGCAACCAACTCTTGACTTGCTGTCTGATGCAAAGTGATTGATGCCCAATAAGATATTAAAGCCGGGGAATTTTTTGCCTCTTCCAGGGCCGAACTAATGACTCTCAAAGCCCCTGACCAGCTTAAACATTTATTTAAAATGTTTTTTTCCCAGGGCTTGGTCGCTTTTGACAGAAAATTGAAAGTAAAAAGCGAAAAACAGCAGCTCGCATGTAAATGCCGCAATGTAACACGCTTGTCGGCGTCAACAAGCTCGGCGAAGTTTTACGCATAATTTTATTTACACACGGTCGCAGGCACACAAGCGTGCACTCCTTCACAATGCGTATAAATTATGTCAAAAGCGCACACATGTGTATGTGTGTGTGCGGTCCTTTTGTGGCCCCGTTTTTTGCAGCACACTTTTCAGCGCATTGAGCGTTTCCCTTTTGGCAGTCGGCAAATAATTGAAAGCTTAGCTTGCATGCACAACTCGCCTACGTTTATTACTCGACAGCTATTGAAAAACTAGGAAAACTAAACTACAATATAAATAGCGCGGGGTCGTCAACGGAAAAACGGGAAAAGCGGAGAACAGGCTCGGCCAGGTGTTCAAGGCAAGAAGTAGTGCTGCAAAGAAAAAGGAATTGGGTCTCAGCTTAAGGGATTTGGCAGTCTGGGCTATTCCCATTCCCACCTTGGGATCGGCCTTCTTCCAGCACTGATGGAACCACCAGGCCTTGTGGCAGAGGGTATCGCCCTCCGGATGGACGCAGCCCTTCGACATGTCCATCAGTTTGTCCCGCACCGAAAGTGGAACCGTGGCAAAGAGCTTCTCCAGATGCACGTCCCCATTGTCGTCCACCACTTCGATCTCGTGGAAGAAGCAGTTCATGTAGCACTTGAGCTTCTCGTCCTCGTGGATTTCGCCATCGCTGAACTCCTTAATGGCAGCTGCAAAACAAATCAGAGTTCTTTTAATACGAATGTTATATATTTCGTAATAATTATATTTATAATGAGAAAAAATGTGCGGTTGGTTTCATTTTTCATTTTTACTTCTGTCTGTACTGAAGTCGTAATATTAAGCTATAAAATCGAGTTGAATAGTAAAAAAACAATAGTAATTCGAGATTACCTCAGGTTCCTACAAGTATATTTGACTAATAAAGCAAAATAGTTAAATTGCATTTTTTATAAGAGAACTTAATGGTTAATAATTTCATTGGCTTTTTAGTGTATATTTCTGTGACGTATTAAGTTGTCCCTAAAACCCAACGATGTAAATTTAGCACATGGCTAAGGACGCGATAAGTGCTCGCTCGCTATTCCTGCAATTATGGGCTCGCTTTCGGCCGAGGGCCTGACCATTGCCTTTGCAACTCACCCTCGGAGACGCCCGTCTTCTCCACACACGAGTCATGGAAGGGCTTGGCCATTTTCAGGATGCCCGGCGGTGGATACTGCAATTAAAAATTGTTGCTTAAGTGGGCGTGGCAGCGGGCGGAGGCGCAACAGCGCGGCCGGGCACTTCATTAACCCACGTTCTCGTCACGCTGCGCCGCAGCCGGCGGCAGGATCAGCGCTCCGCTGAGCAGCGACAAGGCGATTAAAAGGACAGACGCACTGACACGCCGACCAAAGCCATTCAAAGCCATTTTAATGTGGCTCTTTCCGTTTCGCTCCTTTCCGTCCGGTTCGTCCGTGAAACAGCAAAAATTGTTCCTGCCTCGGCCTTGTTTGCGAGTTCTGAATAAAACAAAAACAAGCCCTGGAAAAAATAAACGAGAAACGTGAAACAAAAGCGGCGATGCATAGCGGAGTACACGGCACAGGACGAGGGCAAGAAGGAAGGACAAGAATGAGAATCCGAATAAGGAGGAGGACGCGGATAGGGCTGTGGATGTGGATGAGGATGCAGATGCTGTTGACGACGATGTGCCACGCGTGACAGCTGGACAATGACAATGGGCGTGGCAGTGTGTGGGTACACTGAGGGGAAAGCATCATTAAAAGTCAACAATAGAATCCTTTACTCGAGCTGGTTTCATTCTCTGAACACTGTCCCTTCTCTTGATTATACTTCGAGAAATTCAATATGAACATAATTCAATTTCTTTAGATAAATACTGCAAAAATCTCTAGAGTTTTGAAATCCCTTCGAATGGTATCTAAAAGTAGGGGAGAGTGGGGGAATTTCGTCAGCATTTTTTCAAAGCTATTTTTTGTCCATCTTGAGACACGTTATCATATTTCTATTTTTATTGTTGAATGCGGTTAGCACCAAGCTTTAAAATGTGACATTCCCCTATTTTTTTAATTAGCTTGGTGATTTATAAAAAAATAAAATGTAAAACCAATATACTGGGGCAATCTCACCACACAGGGGGGTAAAATCACCACACAACTGGGGAAATTTCGTCACCTGAAAAATGTAGGGAGTTTAACGCCTGAAAATATGCTACACTGATCAAGCGTACCATTTTTGTTGACGTCCTATATTTGTTGCTGCTGCTGGTAGACTGTTCGTTAGCCAGCTCGTCAAATATAAAAATATGTATTTAAAATAGGTGCGAATTTACCCTTAGCGTAGGGTGTCGAAATTTCCCCAGACCGTACTTTTTTAGAAATAATTATTTTTCTTGCGAAATTAGGCGCGAAGTTAAAAATCACTGACGCAGAAATGCACATTATAGCACTGTGTATTATATAAAAAATCTTGGCCTTCTGTGCAAAACAAATGCATTGGTTGTGTCTGGCCGTCTTGAAGGACTAAAACAAAAAAAATATATATTTTTACGACTTATGGATTCCGAGATATTGCAGGTGACGAAATTGCCCCTGTGACGAAATTCCCCCACTCTCCCCTATGCTGTGATAGGACGTACTCTTTTTAAATGAATCTATCGCCAAATAAGGTTGCTGGATACTTTTGACGCTTTTTTTGGATTTTTTAAAACACTATATTTTTAGTTTTTTTTTATAGAGCACATTAACTTAAATATTAAAATAACTTTTTCAAAGTGTGCTTTAGCTTTTTCATCAAAATTGCTCAGAATGTAAGATTGTGTTTTTCTAAGCCCTAGCGTTTTTCCTTCCTTTTCGGTGTTGTTGTTGTTGTGTTTTCTTACATTTTGTATTTTTCAAAAGCCACGAAAAGCAAAAAAAAATCATTTGTTTCTTGCCAGCTCAGCGCACGCTAAATTAATTCTAACCGCTGATGGCCGAACAAAAAGCGACCGCCAAAACGGAAACGGAACTGTGCCCGAGACGTCAGCGAAGTCGTCACAAGTCTACAATTGTCGTGTTCCGTCTGACAAACACATGCCCACGTGGCATGCCCTTCCATCCTCTCCGCCCACCCTATGCTGCCGACTCTCCGGCCCACCCGTTCCTTGGAATCCTTCGCTCAGGTCGACTGTGATATATTGCCTAGCCAAGGATTCGAGGATTCGGGGATTCCTTATGATGTATGATGGGGCGCAATGGACATTTTTCACATGCCAAGTGAAGTTCACTATTATTTGAAAGTGAAGAACATATTTTTTCTAAAGTGAATGTACTGATTTTAAAATTATTAAAAACGTCAAGAAAAAATTAAATAATTAAGGAGTTAGTTTTTTTGAACTTTGTGAGATTTTGGACTTTTAAAATCCAGGACCAAGACTATATTTTTATTTGAACAAAATAATCGACGTTAGCGATGGCTTTTCATAGAATATGTTTGAAAATTTGGAACAACATTATTCGTTTTCTATATGAGATGAATTTGATATATTTGCTTAAGTAATTTGATCGTTTTACCGGAACTTAATTCTAAACATAAATGTTGATCCTTATTTGAATTATGTATACTTACATAAAAAAACAAGAAAGGAAGCTAGCTTCGGCCAGCCGAAGCTTATATACCCTTGCAGATCATTCCTATTAATTAACAAATCGCAAAAATGTTCAATTTTCTATTTCTCATTATTTCTCATTAATTTCTCATTAATTTTCCGATCGTTCCTATGGCAGCTATATGATATAGTAGTCCGATTTTTAAAATAATTAATTCGAAATTTAGAAATATTTAAAAAATAACATCCCCAAAAGCAGAAGGTGATATTTCAAAAAACACCGAAGCTAGAATTTTTTTAACGTTTTCTTTTCCGATCTTTCCTATGGGAGCTATAAGATATAGTTGTCCGATCCGGTTGGTTCCGACATATATACTACCTGCAATAGAAAGAAGACTTTTGGGAAAGTTTCATACCGATAGCTCAAAAACTGAGAGACTAGTTTGCGTAGAAACAGACAGACGGACAGACGGACATGGCTAGATCGACTCGTCTAGTAATGCTGATCAAGAATATATATACTTTATGGGGTCGGAAACGTCTCCTTCACTGCGTTGCAAACTTCTGACTGAAATCATAATACCCTCTGCAAGGGTATAAAAATAGGTTACTTACATAAAAAAAATAGGTTATTTATTCTTATATTTTTAAGGTATTACAAAATGTTGCTTTTAAATTTGTTTTTGTATTTAAGAAATATTGTTGAAAAAAATTTTTTTTCTAAGTTATTAAATGAACTTAATAAATAAATTGTAGCAGAACACAATTTTAAAAGGCACAAGAGCTACAAATTGTTTTTTTTAAATGAAAAGTGTGAGTGCTGGCACCGAACTTTTGGGTTCGTGTATTTAAAGAATTGGAAATCCAAGCCGAACACCAATCTGCTCACACTTCGCAGCGGATGCCAGGGTATCAAAATATAAAATTTCCTATTCGTTCGCTTCTTTTGAAATTGTACAACCGAAATACACAAAACAAAGACTTCAACTTGTGCACAACTGTCACTTTTGTTTCATCAAATGTCAACGCAACAACCGAAACAAAGCCACAAAACGACATTCGCCCCTCAACTCACACACTCGCACAAAAATGGAGGACGAATGCGAATGAAATTACAGCAACAGCACATTTTTGTAGTATGAATGGAGGTTTGTGCAAATACGTATACGTATCGCAGTTGTGTGCGGCAGGAACGATGGATGGTTTTTTAATTGCCATTTCAATTTTCGTGTTGCAACGCGTCGTTTGCCTATGCTTGGGCAACCTTCGACCTCTCATTCGCCTTCGTCCTGGTGAAAAGGTGGTTCTCCCCATTTCCCAGGTCCTTTTCCTGTTCAGCAACTGGCAGCTGGTCCTTCACCCTACCATTCTACCAATTTGCCATTCTACCTTACCGTTCACTTTTAGCAGGAGTAGTTATTTCGAAAATTCGATACTGCACACACACGCCACGCAAGAATTGTTTGACAACCGCAGTCACAATTGAATTTGCTTTATTGCCGTTTGCAGCGTTTGGCTTTTATATTGATTTTGGCCAAGCTCACAAGACCACAACTGACTGCCGCACGCAGTTATCGGGCCAATTGACGCTTCAGGCCGAGGCGAATGTCTCTATAATGGCATCGCCCATATAAGTGCAGGCCCAACTCGAGGGCCACGCCCTCTGGCGTGTCTCTAATCATTAGACGGAAAATTCCAGAGTACACTCGAAATGGTGGTCTTCGGAAAATAAAGCGACCGTCATCAAATTTGTCTAACTAATTAATAACAAAATATTGAGAATTCCCATTAATTACACTTATAAGTTAAATGTTAAAAATAAATGTCAGTGTTACAAAAATTATGTTAATTGTAAAACGTGTAACTTTTGAAAACTTTAGTTATCTTAGATTGGCATGATTAAATTAAGTAATAATTAAATTAAAAGCCGATATTCAACTTACCATACTTAAATCAAATAATGGGACTCAGCAAGTGCTCCCGTTTAAATTATTTTCTTAGTGTACAAATGTTTTGTGGGTCAAACCAATGCAGGCTAAATCAACTTCCGAGGCAGACGAGGCGAAAGAAATGCAAAAACGGAAAGTTCCAGGCTGCAAAAGTAATCAAGGTAAAGCAATCCCCACAATGGCCAGTTGGAGCTTTTGTTGTCCATCCAGGCTAGACGGACAGATTCTGTAAGTAGCTCAATATCGGAGGGCTCTACCTGAGTGGAAATCCACTTGAACTTGTTCGATTGGATGCAGCAGATGCTGCCTTATCTAAACAACCAACAGGTAAATTAAAGCTGGGTGGTAAACGAAATCAGCCAATTTATTTCCCTTCTATTTTTTGTTCATTTCTAAAAATAATTTGAATTTCTATAACAAATCTACATTTAAATTAGCTAAGAAGAATTCCCATGCCAATGAAAACAAAGGCATATTTAAAATACAATAAAAAACTAAAAATGCAATAAACAAGTTAAAAATAATACAAAAAAAAAAACAATTCTGCTTTGAATTTAAAATATTTTTCTAAAATATTTATTCTTTAGTCCCGGAACCATTTATTTATGAGTAAGCATATTACGCAAAACTTCTACAACTGGTCTTGAATAATTGATAAGTTTAATTTTCCCGCCGGCAAGTCCGCTTAGAACCCCTGAAATGTTTCTCTTAAATAAATATTTAGACCAAGAAATAGTGGACAGGGTCAGCCTTCTTCCAGCATTGATGAAACCACCAGGCCTTGTGGCACAGAGTATCGCCCTCAGGATGCGTGCATCCTTTGGAAGCTTCCATCAATATGTTCCTCAACTTTTCTCCCGGAATTGCGTTAAAAAGCTTTTCCATGTGGACATCACCATTATCGTCGACCACCTCAAATTCGTGGAAGAGACAGTTCATATAGCATTTAAGGGCCTCGTCCTCGTGGACCTGGCCATCGCTGAACTCCTTGATGGCCTCTGCGGATTTCTAATATTTATTTTCAGCCGAAAGTCTCGAATAGAGCTATGACTCACCATCAGTTACGCCCGTTTTGGGCGCACAAATGTCATGGTAGTGCTTTGCCAATTTGAGGATCGCTGGCGGAGGCCACTGAAAATGAATACCAAGATAATAATTAGTGATTGGAAACTTTTGTTTTAGCCGGGCCAAACCTCAGCATCGCGCCGCGGTTCCTGGGCAGCGGCACAGCCAAACAGGAATAGCAGCAGGGCCAGGTATTTGATCATTTTGAAACTACAATGACTGGCCCGAGGGCTGGGACGGCCCTTTTATGAGATTGCCGGGGACTCCATTTCAATATTCAACGCCGTGATGACTGTCATTAGAAAACGCACACTAATTGCAGGCTGCCATTTGCAATCGAATTGCGAATCCATTTGGCAGCACGCAAGGCAAATGAATAAATGACAGCCCATACAGAGCGGCAATTGATAGCCAACTGCCAAATGGAGAACTAAAAACTAGAAACACACAAATTAAGCAATGATTGTATGTGGCCGGGACCTGCAATTTTCGGAGTGTCATCCCCAACACGCCGAACTGGTTCATTGCGATCTGTGCTGGCATTTGGTTTTGGAATACTTTATTTCTGTGGGCGTTGCAGCACGCACGCATTACGAGTGTACGAGCTTTATTGTGCGGGGGAAACATGTCATAAAAGTCAAATATCGCTCCACCAAAAAACGTATGTCAAATTCAATTCCAATTTGCGTTTCTTTTGACACGCCGACATCAGCAAATTCGCGTAGACAATGGGAAATATTTGAAATACTGAAAATAACTCAATTGCCTTGGAGTTGAGCACTGAAAGGTGCCATCAGTCAAGGTAACTACTAAAAATATATTAAAATTGTTCAATCCACTCTGGATGAGATTGGAGATTGAAAAGTGAATGCATATTGTTATGAGTAAGAAATACAAGCGCTCTAATTTAAAGAAATTAAATATCGAGTTTAAAATAAGGAACGCAGTAGATTTATGTGTCGTAGATTTTGTACTTTACAGTTGTACACTCAGAAAAAATACTTTTTAAACAAAGGAAGCTAGCCTTGACTTTTAGAAAAAAAATGTCTAAAAAAGAAAAAAGAAATTCAGGTATAGTATTTCCAAGGTTAAAAAAGAAGAAAATAAAAATCGGGAATTATGCCGGTTACACCCCTACCCCTCTGACAGTGCTTGTTGTTGCTTCCCATTTCGTAACTTATGTCACGATCAAATAAAAACACCTCTAAACGAGGTAAAAAACTCGTGACGATCGCACTTTCAACTTACAAAAGTTCTGATATCAACTTTTGTGACGAAAAATGATTTTAGATGCGACTAAATAGTTGTTTATATCTATGTGATGAACGTCATATCAAATTTTCAAAACTTAAAAAACATGTTTTGGACAAACTGACAAACAGAATTAAATTTTCATTTTGGGAAGACGTAGAAAATCTTATTTTGGCTATAACTTTTGAACGGAGCGTCGGATTTTATCATATGACCCCTCATTCGACGGGTATTTTCAATAGGAACACAAATAAAGCATTGCGAGGGGGCATTTATCCCCACCGGCCCCAACTGCTCCAAATTTCGAAATTTGCACTTTTTCACTTTCACTGCTCTCTCTCCCAAGCCAATTGATTTTCTTAAAGTATTGGTATGCAATCCTTTAAGTTTTTGCAATACCTTTCGATTGGTGTATTACTCATTACGATCGGACTATCACAGCAGATTTTCAATTTTGCGGCTATATAATAGTAGTCGCCTTCGCACACTCTCCTGGTGCGCTTCGTCACTACATGGACTGCCGTCCATAGTGATGTACGCACTAGAGCCCTGCAAAAGTATACTCGTAGAGCCCTTTTTCTCCCATTTCAAAAAATAGCTCAAGTAAATCAGCTCACAAAAATGTTCAAATCGAATAGCTCAGCTCCTAAATTTTTACAATGAGCTACTCGACTCGTTCGAAAACAAAGGGCTCATGGAATCATAAGCTCATGGAATCATGGGCTCGAGTAGCTCAGTTTTTCGACCGGAGCTGAAAACCGAAATTAAAGCATACAATTCACAACTTCCATTCAAGATTTAATCCTCAGAATTGTTTTTCCATCAGAAAAATCTCTACAATTTTGGGATTTTCAACTTTGGCGTCGAATTCCAAAGACATGGGCAAGGGTTCACAATGGGGACTATTTTTTAGGAATGCCGTGATGTATTGAGAGTAGGTCCTACCGATATTAATAAAGGTTAGTCCAATTATATAGGCCACGTAATTCAAAATGTCGGCAAACATCGGTTTTTTGTATTCTTAGCTATCTTAAAATAATTTTGTATGGGACTTTTACTCAGGAGCACCCAAATATCATGGAAAACTTGAAATGGTTCGTGGAAATTTTTGACTGTGTACCTGTGTTATTAAAGACGCCAAAAATTGTGGCCTATCCTATTCCTATCTTATTCCCCAAATTATCTTTTGCTATTTCTTGCGATTTAAATTTTTATTTTCATACTGCTCTTAAAATAAATTTTCTTTTTTTGACAATATATGTGGGTAAGGTAACACCTTAATTCATTCTCTCTGCTAACAGAAAATTGTATTATTAATTGCTCACTACAATATCACTGCTTTAATTTCAATACAAACAGTAGATGCTTAAGCAAAGACTAGATTTTAAATTCGATTAAAGCCTGTTTGCAAACTTTTCTCTGGAATTTCTCCGTGTTTATTTGGCTTTCTTTATTGCTTTAAGTTAGAAGTGTCAAAACTGGGTTTATTTTATTGCGACACGTTAAGCTCAATTGAGTAATTCTTATATATTTAATAAAAATAAAGGCAAGGGAAATTATGGAAGAAGTTTACGTAGTATAAAGTCAAAGTATTAGGCTAATTGGTAAATTCATCGCCCTGCTTCTTTGTGTAGCTCCTCTTGGGCTCCTTCATGTTGGTTGTCTGTGCACTAATGGCAAACATATTCCGGAGCCATGCACTTCAATCAGCCATGAAATCAAAGCAATTTCTATGCGCTGCTCTCAATCAGCAATGCAAGCGCATTCGCGGAACTCGTGACCCGATGCAACTGCAACTGCAGCAGCAACTGCAATTGCAATGGCAGCAGCAACATCGGCAGCATCGTCAAAAGCAACAGCAACAGCAGTTGATTTTGCCATTGGGCGGATGCAGAATATAATTATGAGGATGCAGCTCGCTTGCAGCTGGCTGTCAGCCACATATTAATTTTATTATGACGCCATTAATGCTTGTCGATGCATAAAATTATAGATGCGCTCTTTAGATAGCGCTAATTAAATAATTAAATATGCTTTAGGTCATTGCCAGTCAGCTGATTTATGGACGCCATCGATCAGGCGCGACAATTATGCAATTCCAGATGGCAGCAGCTGGATAAAATGTATTTCTCATTTTATTCATTTCCCCCTCCTTTTCCTAGTACTTGCATGCCAGTCCCTCTTGAAAAATTGTATTACAAGTAATAAAACATAAATCCCAAATAAACTCCAGCTCTACTTTAAGAAAATTGTGCAACAAAGTAGTTCATTATCCGCTTTGCTGATTCTGCAGCAATGTTCCATCTTAAGAACATCATCTCATGATTATACCCGTTACTCGTAGAGTAAAAGGGTATATTGTATTCGTGCAAAGTATGTAACAGGGAGAATGAAGCGTTTTCGACCCTATAAAGTATATATATTCTTGATCAGGGTTAATAGCCGAGTCGATCTAGCCATGTCTGTCTGTCTGTCTGTCCGTCTGTATGAACGCTGAGATCTCGGAAACTACAAAAGCTAGAAGGTTTCCACACATATTCTTGGGCTTCCTACGCAGCGCAAGTTTATTTCAGCCGACCTCCACGCCCCCTCTAACGCCCATAATCGCCCACTAACGTTTTTAAAATGTGTCTGGCGCCCACACCTTTAAAGATTTCCGAAAAGTATAAATGCTATTTTGTTGTGTATATTTATACCTATCGAAATGTAGAAGACATTTTTCAAATCGGCCCATTCATTAAATTCATCTCCCTCGAACTCCCTTTAGCTTAGTGACGGGTATTAGATAGTCGGGACACCCACCTGACTATAGCGTTCTCTCTTGTTTTCTTTTTTAGATCATGGTTAGATTACTGAGAACAAAAAATCCCTAAGATAAGAAATCTAGAAAAGATTGCAATTATAATCAAAGAATAAAAACAAACCTCCCTGATTAAGAAAATTACAAATTTAATATACTTTCGATTTTTTACCTACATATTTCATGAATAATTTACATTTGGTCTATATATTTATAGATTTTTTCGGAGTGTATAAGTTTACTGCATTAAATATTTCCCCTTCAGAACTTTGCTTGTTTCCTTTGATGCTTAACTGGCATGGTGACGAATAACCCGACTTCTAAAGCTCAACCTGTTTAACTATGACAGAGCAAGGAATTTATTTTTCCCTTTTATTCCCTTTAATACAAATTAACTGAGTTGCTGAGATGTTTAGCTAACTAAAAAATATGTGAGTTAAGTTAAAAAGAAAGTATCCCAAATGCATTGCGATTGCATGCCAAGATGTCAAGCTAATATTTTAAGCATGCTTGTTACCCAATTCGGGAGCAACGAAATTGGCAAAAGAATAAGTTTGACGACATCTGACAGAGTCAGAGGTCACACGTGACAGCGATAGGAGATGGGAAAGCTCAAAGCTTAAGTAGCTGTAATCTGGGTATCAATGCACGTGAGTGGCAGGGATGTCGGCGACTTAGTGGCTCAGTGGCCATCACGTGCCAAGCCAAATTGAAAGACTTATGACCGCTGCCGCTGCCATGCGGCTTTCATAACAGGAACCGCTTAAATTAACCTCCCGCCTTCGGCAATCAAATACCGCTCTGCAAGGCGCGAAAATGCATAACACGATAATAGGCAGCCAGAGTAATAATACGCCGCGTTGGACTGTGGTCCAAGATGGCAAAAATAAGAGTGAGAAAATGTACATAAAATGTGTACAGAGTGAGGAATATTCTATAACAAGGACTGTCCCTTTGATTTAAAATTAAATGACAAATAATTATTTGTCATTTAATTTTATTTTTAGTTTCATAATTGGTAAAATGATTTTTTTTTAATACCGACTATAGATAATTTGAAACACATTTCAGATAAAATAATTTCGACTGATAATAATTTCGAAAAAAGGCTAACAAAAATGAAACTTTGGTAATTCCATAATTTGTTCAATTGGATCTAAACAATCAAAGCTTCTTAATAAAATAAAATAAATTCTCCAATTCTATACATCAGTGAGATTGCACTGTTCTGGATTTTTAGCTTAGTTTGTTAACTAAAAAAAATTAAATGAATCGGCCGTGAAAGGTTGTTTAATTAATTTTTACTCCGTTTTTCCTCAGTGAAATATATGGAAATGGCCAACTGCCATGAAACAAACGACAGAACTGGGCAACAAGTTAATTGCAATAACAACAAAAGGAGCAAATACAACACGCACGGAGCCATTAAAAATAATGCGAGCTATAACATAGCCCTTCGCCCCTCTCCAGTGCCTTGAGCACCATCATTTGTCGCACACGAAACGCGTTAATTATGGCCATTGCAGTTTCCCCGCTCTCCCGCTTTCCCGTCGATTTTCCCACTTTCCCACCCACAGCATTCATTAATTACTATGCAAGCTAAGCGCTCGGCAAAAGTTTTGGACAGGGCCTCTCGCATACTTTGACATGCAAGCGCAAAGTGTCAAATTAATTTTTAATCGCCGACGCCCGAATGTTGCCAAATAATAGATTTAGATGGTCGTGCGTTGTAATTAAAGTTTTCGGCATCTGGCGCCGCAGTTTAAGGCGAGCACCGAAGGGTCAGGTCATTTGGGTTGACATATGTGGGGTGGTCATCATCGTCCGCCTCCCCATCACCATCCCTCTCATTTTCGTTTTCATTATGCATTGTTTGACTTGGGCTTAGTCGCTGCTGTCATCGGCATCCTTGTCACTAGCTCTGGGCCATAATAATGCACTTTAATGCGGCGCCAAGCATCGGCAATAGCAATCTATTGACATTTGACACTTGCAAATTAAACGCTCGCAGGCAACATCAGCAGTAGAAGTTCCTGGTTGCCTGGTTGTCTGGTTGTATGGTTGTCTAGTTGTCCTGGCTGCACAATTTATTGACACCTTATTTGGCGACGCACACACACCAAATGGCACAACTCGTTTTGCGGTCTGCACATGCAATTTACATGTGTAATTTTTTGGAGCGGCCCAGGCATGAAAAGTTGCCGCTCATCGTCAGTGGCCGGGACCGCAGGACTACGACTGGAGTCCCAATGACAGCTGGACGACAACTTCGTTAAACGAACTGCAGTACGCTCTAAAATTACACTGCAGGAATGAATTTGAATGGAGAACTTCATAAAATTATTCAGCGGCTGATGTACAGATTGCCTTGTTTGCTTAAAACAACCCAAATAAGTATTAATAAATAAACAATAATCAGTAATTAGATTTTTTACTTGCTTATCAAAATATTATAGACGAGTTTAAGATAATACATTTTTTCTATGATCGTTTATGATGCTTCTGTAATAAATCACTTCTCAGCAATAATTTAGGAACTTAATTAAAGGTTAGTGGCTTTTTGCTATATGATTGATTTTTTGTATTACTAAACCATTTAAATAGGATTTTTTTAAAAAGAAAATCCATTTGACAGAAGATAAGATACACTAGTCGGCTTAATTATTTTGACAAATTTTAAAGTTAGAATAAAAACATTTTGGCACCTATAGAAAGAACACTTCAATTCTGTTTAAATGGCACAACAATGTTCTTAACCCATTAAGCACAATTTGAAAAGTTAGAAAATTAGAAAATTTATTGTGAATGTCAAATTTTCAACTTTTTTCCTGGGGCTTAAAACAAAAATGTTTTGATGCAAAGTTTATCCCCAATCAATAATAATAACTGCAAAAAAAAAATTTCAAAATGAAAATTTGACTTTCACAAAATTTGCTCACTTTTCAAAGGGGTCTTAATGGGTTTAAAACATTTTTGTGTCATTTAAACGGAATTGAAGTGCTCTTTCTATAGGTGCAAAAGTGTATATTAAAAGTTTAAAATGTGACTACAGTAAACATTCAAATCTGTCAAAATAATTATGCCGACTAGTGTATGGCGATGCCTTATTATACCCGTTACTCGTAGATTAAAAGGGTATATTGTATTCGTGCAAAAGTATGTAACAGCTAGAAGGAAGCGTTTCCGACCCCATAAAGTATATATATTCTTGATCAGGGTCACTAGCCGAGTCGATCTAGCCATGTCCGTCTGTCCGTCTGTATAAACGCTGAGATCTCGGAAACTACAAAAGCTAGAAGGTTGAGATTTCCCACACATATTCTGTGGCTTCCTACGCAGCGCAAGTTTATTTTAGCCGAGCGCCACGCCCCCTATAACGCCCACAATCGCCCACTAACGATTTTAAAATGGGTCCTGCGCCCACATCTTTAAAGATTTCCGAGAAGTATAAATGCCATTTTGTTGTGTATATTTATACCTATCGAAATGTAGAAGACATTTTTCAAATCGGACCATTCATTAAAAAGTTATACGCAATCAAAAATTATATATCTATCTCCCTCGCACTCCCTTTAGCTGAGTTACGATTATAGTCGAGACATCAACCCGAGTACAGCATTCGCACTCCCTTTAGCTGAGTGAAGGGTATTAGATAGTCGGGACACCAACCCGACTATAGCGTTCTCTCTTGTTTTTTATTCAATAGGTACATTTATAACTTTATAACAAAATAAATACAAATACCTTAAAACCATTATTATTATTTTTTAAGTTTTAAACGTTTGAAAGTATTGGTAACAGATTTTTGATACTAAAATATTATTGTAAATATAAAAATTTCACTGATAGGACACATATTTCATATGTTGTATATTTATATTTCCTGCATTTAACATTGTTCTTTTCTGCAAGTGCACAGTTTGCGCCAGTTAGTGTGCGATGCATAGACCTTTTTGCTGTTGGACATAATCGATTTACTGTTGTCGGGATTGTGGACTCCATTCTACGCATTTCATCAAAGAGCCCAGTGTTTGGGCTACGAGTGAAGAGCACTTCTCGGGGCTGCATAACCAGCTCCAATGAATTATAATTAATGATTGCGGCTTGAGCGGCGGCTTAGCATTTGAAATTTATAGCGGGGCCACTTGGAAATTGCTAGGGCACAATAAATTTAAATTAGTACTAGGCATGGCGGGATACACACAATAAATAACTGGACAAGGTCAAAGTGGTCCAAAGGATCCGTCGTCGACCATTTGAATTTAGTGGCGAATTTAATATTTTTATTGCCTCTCATTATTGTTGTGATTATTATTAATGCTTGGGGCACCAGACCTTTTCAGCAGGGTCTTTTGAATACATAAAAATGGCGCTCAAAGCCAAACATACAACTTGCATCATTAACATATTTACAGTCTATTAATTCGCTGAGAGCGTGTTGTAGTCGCCTTTCCACTGCCACTGCAGTCTCAAGTCGTCATCAGTATAAACATCAACATCGCATCAACATCAAGCCCATTCTCGTTGGTTAGTTCACTCTCTGGGCACATAATTAGAAAGTTTTGCACTTAAATGCAAGTTGAGCATGCGGGCCACTCGAATGAAAGCATTAAGCCAAAGTGCAAGCCAAGCACACATTTGAAAATTGTGCTCTAATAGCTGGGTGGCAACGGCCAGGGGAAATGGAAATGGAACTGGGTCTACAACAAGAACTGGGTCGGTTTTCCGGCGGGGTTTTCGTCCAGTTATTAGCGTAATGCTAATTGACCCCAAGAATCAGCGAATTGAGTCCGAAGATATAGAGCACTTTTTTTAAATAACTGGCTTTGGAAATATCTTGTTAAACATCTACAAGTTAATAAGATTTAGAAAGGGATACATAAAATTGTCCATATTTTAAATCGATAAATTTATATCCATGTAGTGACGAAGCGCACCAGGAGAGTGTGCGAAGGCGACTACTATATATACACGAAGAAATGAAAATCTACTGTGATGGTCCGATCATAATGAATGATACACCTATCGAAAGGTATTGCGAAAACTAACAGGATTGCATACCAAGACTTTAAGAAAATCAATTGGCTTGGGAGAGAGAGCGGTGAAAGTGTAAAAGTGAAAATTTCGAAATTTGGAGCTGTTGGGGCCGGTGGGGATAAATGCCCCCTCGCAATGTTTTAGTTGTATTGCTTTTGAAAATACCCGTCGAATGAGGGGTCATTTGTCAAAATCCGACGCTCCGTTCAAAAGTTATAGCCAAAATAAGATTTTCTTCTTCTTCCCAAAATGAAAATTTAATTCTGTTTGTCAGTTTGTCCACTTGTCCACTTGTCCAAAATATGTTTTTTAAGTTCTGAAAATTTGATATGACGTTCATCACATCGATATAAAAAACTTTTGTTCTACCACTTTTGGAAAAACCCGCTAGTTTAGCGGGAAAACAGCTATAAATAGCTAAAATTCGGAAAGCCGTAACTTCTATACTACTAAAGCTACAGACTTGTGCTGCATCTCGTTTGAAAGGTATTTTTAAATGCTATAAACGCCTTCTATATGCAATTTGTGTAAATGTAATAGTTAAAAAGATATGAACAAAAGAAAATTTGTTTAAACTTTTTTTTTAGCTTTTTTTTAATTTTCTCAAAAACGGCTCTAACGATTTTCTTTAAAACCTTAAACTGTATAGCCCTTGAGATTCCTTAAATTTTGGTATATAACACATTACTGTAAAAAGTCACGTTTAAAAGTTATTTTTATACGAAAATAGCCACTTTTGCCAGCTCGAACAATTAACGCTCCCTGAGTATTGAATTTTGTGGGAGGGTATCCGAACTGTATTTTAGGGTCATGGAATCTGTAAATTTGCACTTAAGAGTTCCATATAGGAATCTTTTGTTCTACGACTTTTGGAAAAAGCCGCTACTTTAGCGGGAAAAAGCTAAAAATAGCTAAATTTCGTTAGTTTGTAAGTTCTATACTACTAAAGGTACAGACATGTGCTATACCTCGTTTAAAAGGTTTTTTAAAATACTTCAACGCCTTTTTAACTTAATTTGTTAAAATACAATAGTTTAAAAATTATGATTGACCAATTTAAATTTAAATGTATATATTAGCTCCTATGAGAGAAAATGTAAACAAACAAAAACTTCTGATATCAAATAAAAACACCTCTTAACGAGGTAAAAAACTAGTGACGACCGCACCTTCAACATACAAAAGTTCTGATATCAACATTTGTGACGAAAAATTATTACACTCGTCATTAAATAGACTTTCTAATCTTTTCTCATTCGGCCCGCCCTAGCAAACTATTCCAGCCTTTTTCCCTTTACAGGCATTTTCTATTGCAGCGTGCCGAATGAGAAAATATTAGAAAGTCTATTTAATGACGAGTGTAATAATTTTTCGTCACAAATGTTGATATCAGAACTTTTGTATGTTGAAGGCGCGATCGTCACTAGTTTTTTACCTCGTTAAGAGGTGTTTTTATTTGATATATATATATTAAAAACAAAAATAGATGAACAACGGTGCCGAAAGGATCGCAAAATAAATAATCCTCTTTAGAATCACATAATTAAAGTATTTGTTGGTCATCCATGCTTCCTTATGGAATCTCTGTCCATGGAGGGCACTATTAAATCAATTACAGGCAAATACATGCTGAACTTTATAATTCGGATCACTTTTCACCCATAAAAACGAACTATTTACAAGCCAAATATATTTTGTTGACTCTATTCCTACCCTTCCAGAAATAAATTCTTCAATTTTTTGTTTGTTTAACACTGTTTCACCACTCTAAAAATTATTAATATTTTATATGAAGTTGACTGTTATAGGACACACAAACTGTAAAAAATTGGAGGTGTTGCCAGACTTGGAAAGTCTTGAACGAATTTTTTTAAAATTTGAATCGCGATTTTTGTTAGCTTATAGGAATGGTAAAAATCCAAAGATTGGCTGACATTTTTAAAAGTTACCGCAAAAGTTATTGGAGTCAAAAAAGTTTTCTCAAGAACCACCGAAGGGAAGAGACATCAAGTGATATGTTCTTAAGTTGCGGCAGATTACTCGTAAGCCAGCGAATCAAAATATTTGAAAATTGGAATTCTTATCCATTAGGTTTCTATCTACCAATTCTCATCTAAAATTTTGCAATATTGCCTGGGGCAGTTTCCCCAGGCTTGTTCAGCTATGCCCTTGATATACAGCCACAAGCCTACATACATTAAAAACAACAAGAACGGAAGCTGTTTACCCTTGCAGATAATTCCTATTAATCACTAATTTTCCGATCGTTCCTATGGCAGCTATATGATATAGTAGTTCGATATTGATAAAATTAAAATCGAAACTCGAAAACATTTAAAACAAGAAAGGAAGCTAGCTTCGGCCAGCCGAAGCTTATATACCCTTGCAGATCATTCCTATTAATTAACAAATCGCAAAAATGTTCAATTTTCTAATATTTCCCATTAATTTTCCGATCGTTCCTATGGCAGCTATATTATATAGTAGTCCGATTTTTTAAATAATTAATTCGAAATTCAGAAATATTTAAAAAAAAACATCCCCAAAAGTAGAAGGTAATATTTCAAAAAACACCGAAGCTAGAATTTTTTAAAGTTTTTTTCTTCCGATCCTTCCCATGGGAGCTATAAGATATAGTTGTCCGATCCGGTCGGCTCCGACATATATACTACCTGCAATAGAAAGAAGACTTATGCGAAAGTTTCGTGCCGATAGCTCAAAAACTGAGGGACTAGTTTGCGTAGAAACAGACAGACGGACAGACGGACAGACGGTCAGACGGACGGACAGACGGACGGACAGACGGACATGGCTAGATCGACTCGTCTTGTGATGCTGATCAAGAATATATATACTTTATGGGGTCGGAAACGTCTCCTTCACTGCGTTGCAAACTTCTGACTGAAATCATAATACCCTCTGCA
This sequence comes from Drosophila takahashii, assembly GCF_030179915.1. Classification (NCBI taxonomy): domain Eukaryota; kingdom Metazoa; phylum Arthropoda; class Insecta; order Diptera; family Drosophilidae; genus Drosophila; species Drosophila takahashii. Next base: position 8,688,523 of record NC_091681.1, on the reverse strand, counting down.
AGGGTATAAAAAGTCATATCCCAGAGTAGAAGAGAATACGATAAAAACCAACGATGCAATAATTTATTTCCTATTATATTCCCATTAATTTTCCGATCGTTCCTATGGCAGCTATATGATATAGTCGTCCGATTTTGAAAAAAATTTATTCGAAATTCAGAATTAGATAAAAAATGGCATTTCCAAAAGTAGGAGGTTATAGGTTAAAAACACCCAAGATAAATTTTTTTTAAAATTTTGTTCCCCGATTTTTCCTATGGGAGCTATATGATATAGTTGTCAGATCCGGCTCGTTCCGACTTATATACTACCTGCAATAGATATTAGACTTTTGGGAACGTTTTAGACCGATAGCTTTAAAACTGAAAGACTAGTTTGCGTAGAAACAGACGGACAGACGGGCCGACAGACAGACGGACGGACAGACGGACATGGCTAGATCGGCACGTCTAGTCATGCTGATCAAGAATATATATACTTTATATGGTCGGAAACGTCTCCATCACTGCGTTGCAAACTTCTGAATGAAATCATAATACCCTCTGCAAGGGTATAAAAATTGATGCATAAATGCATTTGCAGCAGTTTAAAAATATCGAAAAGCCTAAGTTTATATACCCTTGGAGATCGTTTCTAAGGCAGCTAAATTTATATATCAAACAGAAGTCCGATTAAAAAATAAATAATTTCAGTAGTAAACAAGAAAGGATCATTCTATTAATTTACAAATTGCAAATATGTTAAATTTCCTATAATTTTATATTTTATTTTAAAATTAAAATTTGTAAATGTTTAAAGATAGAAAAACAATTTTAAAAATTCCAAAACAATTCACAAAAACCTGATGAGTGTCCTAAAAATTAAGGACATAAGGTGTCTTTGGATCAAAAATGCATTGTAGAAGAAAATATTTTTATTTAATTTTTAAAATCACAAATGAAGATTTTTAAACTTTGCTGTGACTTTAAAATTTGGAATGCGCCCACCTCCTCTTGTGGTTGAGTTAGATTGAATTTTCCAAAACGACCGTATAAAAGGGACATGTAACTATTTAATTCGGAAAAGATTACCAAAATTGGTTGACCACTCTTGAAGATATATCCCAAAAGCCGAAGAAATTTTGTGATTTTCTTAAATGAAAGATACCGCAAATACCAGAGCTGATGGACTATAGGCGTAGTGGCAACTTGTGCTTAGAAAAGCCTAATTTATCGAAATAAAATGGTGGCAGGCCTGGACACCGACCCAAGTCACATTTTGTCGGCCTGTGCCATCAACTTAGAACAAACTACAAATTGTCACATTTCGTAATGCTAATACTTTTATTACAGTAAACGAACAATGTTTTGTAAGCGAGATATGGAGCCAGCTTCAACCAGCCGATGTTTTTATACCCTCGCAAATAATTTCGATTAAATTACAAATTACCAAATGTTAAATCTCGTATTTTTATACCCGTTACTCGTAGAGTAAAAGGGTATATTGTATTCGTGCAAAAGTATGTATCAGGGAGAAGAAAGCGTTTCCGACCCAATAAAGTATATATATTCTTGATCAGGGTCACTAGCCGAGTCGATCTAGCCATGTCCGTCTGTCCGTCTGTATGAACGCTGAGATCTCGGAAACTACAAAGGCTAGAAGGTTGAGATTTCCCACACATATTCTTGGGCTTCCTACGCAGCGCAAGTTTATTTCAGCCTAGCGCCACGCCCCCTCTAACGCCCACAATCGCCCACTAACGTTTTTAAAATGTGTCTGGCGCCCACACCTTTAAAGATTTCCGAGAAGTATAAATGCCATTTTGTTGTGTATATTTATACCTATCGAAATGTAGAAGACATTTTTCAAGTCGGACCATTCATTAAAAAGTTATACGCAATCAAAAAAATTTTATATATTCATCTTCCTCGCACTCCCTTTAGCCGAGTGACGGGTATTTGATAGCCGGGACACCAACCCGACTATAGCGTTATCTCTTGTTTAAATTCATTTTCCTATCCTTTTTAGGGCGGCTGTAAAATATAGTCGACAGATTACTGTTAAATATAATTTGAAATTCTGAAATATAAATAAAGATTCATATTCCAAACTAGAAGAGAATACAATAAAAACCAACAAAGACGATTTAGTTGTCTGATTTTTATAAAATCGGAATTCAGAATTATTAAACAAATGTTAGTTTACAAAAAAAATACGCACTTCATGAAACCTTTATTTTATGCTAAGGTACATCTTTCTGGTTAAGAAAAGGACACTTAAAATTTTTTGTATGGTACCAGTTTTTTGTGTAAAAAACGTTTTTTTAATTTTTCACTCGAGCTGTGATTAACCGATATTGGCCTTCGAAGACTCATTTAGTAATAGAATGGCCTCTAACTTTCTTATACACATCCATTCATTAGTTTAGAAGCTACAATTTGTCAAAGTTGGAAAAAAAGCAAAAATGCAGGCGTAAATGGCTTCGTTAAAAATACACGCCTAAAAACCGAAATTAGTTTTATAACTTTTGTAAGTGCCCTTTTCTTGATCAGAAAGATGTACTATATCGGAAAATAAAGGTTTCATGAAGTGCGTATTTCATCAATTTTTATACCCGTTACTCGTAGAGTAAAAAGGTATATTGTATTCGTGTAAAAGTATGTAACAGCTAGAAGGAAGCATATCCGACCCTATAAAGGGTCCGTCTGTCCGTATGAACGCTGAAAACTCGGAAACTATAAAAGCTAGAAGATTGACATTTTGCATGCAGATTCTAGGAGTTCCTACGCAGCGCAAGTTTGTTTCAAATGGGTGCCATGCCCCCTCTAACGCCCACAATCGCTTATATACGATTTTAAAAATTTCAATATTTCGGAAAAGTAAAAATGCAGTTTTATTGTGTTTATAAATACCTATCGAAATGTAGATTTTTTAAATCGGACCATTCGTTAAAATGTTACGGCGGATCAAAGTTTTTATCTCCATCTCCTTCGCACTCCCTTTAGCTGAGTAACGGGTATCTGATAGTCCGGGCACCCGACTATAGCGTTCTCTCTTGTTTTAGTTATAAATAACGATACCAAAGCCATCTGTTTTGTTTTGGATCATTGATTGAAACTATATTAACAATCAAAAAGCAAGACACCATTAAAACGGCACAAAAAAATAAAACTTAGTCTGCGGTGTCATTTGGTTCTTGAAACCAACTATATAAACGCATGTTTAGGAATGCACCCGAAATACTATATTACCGTTACCATAGTACTGTTCGCCTCCAGTTAAGCTTTTAATTTGTTATTCATTTTCCATCACCCAAGGGTAAATACAAATTCAGCAAACATGTGCCGTGTATATAGTTCAAATTATAGAAAAGGAAAATGATTTTCAATAGTTAAACTAACTATATCCGGGCGAGTGGTTTGCCTCATGCTGACCACTCTGTTCGCAAATTTACCGTTATGCATTTGGGCATTAAATTGCTGATAAATACATGAAATTGTATGTCATTAAAAATTAATTAAGAGCAAAATATACAAACGCATTCAATCCATGTGCACAGACCAAACAAAGTAAACTCAATTTATTTTTATTAAATAAAATGTCAAACGGCATTGAAGTACTTTATACCCAACCCCCAAACCCCCCATTGGCCCGAAACCAGAGCCGGAAATCGCAGTTTTCATATACCGAAATAAATATGCATAAAAATTCATTTAACACTTGGCCACTCTCAAATTTGATACGCTAAACTGAACCTGAACGGAGGAAAACGCTCGAAAGTGTCCCTGCTCAGGATTGTCATTGATATTCATGAGCTCGGGGCGTTTGAACTTGACAGTGATTAAGATTTGGCTGCCCTCCTTTCGGCCGGCCGAGAAAGGCTTCTGGCATTTGCTTTACAAATGTAAATTAGACCGCCATTTTTTCGGGCCAGATATTTTAATTTAGTCTGTAAAAATGACACGGCCACAAACAAAAAGCAAAAGGCGAACAGCGGGATGGCAAAAGTGCCAGCTGGAGCAGGACTTGCCTTTTGTTTTCCGTAAGCGTTACCATCTTGCTGGTGTCCCTTTTCGCAGCTATACCCTTGCAAAAGGATGTATAAATATGAATCTGAAGTTTTGGGAGTGCATAGAATATCAATAATTAAAATATAGGTAAGTAGGTATGTGAACATATGAATTTAGTTTAATCGTACATTATTTATTATTATTATTATTTATTCTTAACTAATGACATTTATTTTATTTGTATATAACTGGGTTTTATTGATATAAAATATTATTTTAATCTTATTCATATTCAATGTTATTATGTTATATTTATCATCGATTTATTCTCAAGTATCACATTTCAATATTGAGTTTTGCTTTTGAATTAAATTATTAGAAATTGTGAAAATAATAATTGGTTTAATATATGTACACTGTACAGTGTACATTGAACAAATTTATTTGCATTTTTAAATCAAAGGCATCTAAAACTAAATATAAGAGTGTATTATGTATTATGATTAAATGCGTCTTTCTTAAAAGTCTGTCGGCGAAGGTCTATTATTATTGGACAATATCTATTCGCTTCGACTGTGCCAAAAATAGTCCAAATATATACCCTGCCTGCCCCTGGATACTTGGTTAACAAGGGTATTTGGAGATTCATACCCCGCAGCTAGCAGTTTTTTCGTGTTTTTTTTTAGCATTTTGCGGTGTTGATTTCGCCAGTCAAAAGCGTGGTTACATCAAAAGGGTTGGCCCACGCGCTCGAAGCGGGCCGCGGCTATGGAAATTTTTTCCATGGTCTTCTGTCCAACCTCCTGTCGAATTTCTATGCTAAAATGTCAGGCAAAAAGCCGAATGAAACCAAATAAATGCAAACGATGTCAATTTAATGGCTGCTGTTGCTGTTGTGGATGCTGCTCCCGCTTCTAAGCTTCGTAATGTGTAATGTCTTTTTGAAAATCATGGCCCAAACTCACCCCACCCATAAAGTTTTTTATCAGACTTTTGCAGCTAGCTCGCTGGCTCCTCCAAACTCAAAAAAAAATAAATAAATAAGTCAAGCAAAAAATAGTAGAAAAGTTGCTGCTGCAACGGACAGGGCAAAGTAAACTTTAATTATAGCTGGCCAGAAATTTTCTAATGAATGCCTCCTGCCTGAAAATTCAACTCGCCCCGTTGCGTTTTCTATTTGCCCACTTCCACTAGTCGTACTATTTATTTTTTGTTTATTTTTCGGTGCCCTCCTGTGTCCGCTTGCCTTATTAAAACTTTCTGTCAACTTCTTTTCTTTCTCGGGCTTTAAGCCCTCCGCTCATCTGTTGCCATAGAGCTATATGCCTTGGCTGCGACGGGGGAATCTGGGGATCTATGTGCCCGAATTTATTCGGCTTTGCATGACAACGGAAGAAGTCAGAAATTTAATTAGATCTAAATGCTGGGCGGACTTTCTAATGTGACGCTATAACTCGGGTTGTGCGGTTTGTATTGCTTCTATTTGTTATGCAATTTGTCGTAAGAAGTTTATTTTTTCCGCGTTGCCAGGACAAAAATTGTTTAATTAAAAGTTTTGTACAGCCAGTCGGAAAAATACAAAATAAAGAATGCTTGAAAGATATTGGCCTTGTTTCCTATTTTTCCCGCGTTTGCTTTCACTTTCGCCGCCCCGTTACTCCTGGGCACTTTAAACATTTCCATACAAGCGCCCGAAAATTTCATTTTCATTAATTAAACGCTAGGCAACTCAGCCAACGGTTGACTAATATTATTATTAAATGCCTTTTCATTGAGCTTTTGTCCGCATTTGGCCTTTTGTGCCTTCGCGGATGGGAGGAGGCAGCCATTCAAGTTGAAAGTTGCCCAATTGTAATTAAATAAATACGCAGTGCTCAATTCCCGAATATGGCTTTCAATATGCATTATAATTATGCCTACTTAAGGTCACATCAAAGTCAGCGCGCTAAGATGTTGCGCATAACAATGTGCCTGCCAAAGTCATTTTAATTAACAAATTATTAATTAATAATGACCCTGGCAGCCGTTGCGCAAATAGCGCAAGTGAAGTGAATTATTTGAATGGGGTCAGATTGAAAAGTTTTGCGCAACCATATAGAGGTGGAAAGAAACGACTATAGTAACGATATGAACATACAGGGGTGGTCAAAAGTATTTTCACAAATGTAAATGTTAACTGTACTTATATTTTGAACTTATAATATAGAAAGAGCACTTCAATTCCGTTTAAATGACAAAAAAATGTTCTTAGCCCATTAAGACCCCTTTGAAAAGTGAGCAAATTTTGCGAAAGTCAAATTTTTAACTTTTTTCCTGGGGCTTAAAACAAAAATGTTTTGATGCAAAGTTGTTAGCCAATCAAAATTAATTATAACTGCAAAAAAAAAAATTTCAAAATATTTTTCCTTGTATTTTTTATGATTTTTTGAATGGAGACATCTCAGTACAATTTTGTATGAAAATGAAGAAAAAGCGGCTAAAATAGCTATTTTCAAAAAAACATAAAAAATACAAGGAAAACTATTTTGAAATTTTTTTTTCAGTTATTATTAATTTTGATTGTCTAATTTGCTCACTTTTCAAAGGGTGCTTAATGGTTAAGAAAATGTTTGTGTCATTTAAACGGAATTGAAGTTCTCTTTTCATAGGTGCCAAAATGTTTATATTATAAGTTCAAAATATGAGTACAGTTAACATTCAAATTTGTGAAAATACTTTTGACTACGGTTGTATATTAACGATAACGATATTTAATAATTCTAGGAATTTATCTATCTATTTTAGACAGCAAATGTAATACGGTAGTTGCTCCAGAACTTTTGTGCTGATTGTTGCATTCAGACTTTAAACCCTAAGACTTTTCTGTGACATCCCGATTAATAGGTAAATCTAAAAACCCGTTAAAAATTACAAATATAGTTTGTAAATTAAATTAAACAAATTACATTTTCAAATACAGGGCATTTTTCCGAATCATCTGCAATAACCCCTCGTTTACTGCTCATTCTGTCACCATTGACGGTTTCCGGCTGTACTGGCTCAAAAAAAGTAGAAGGGATAGAGCGAAGAAATATATAAAGGAAACCAACTTTTCAGACCAATCAATCTGCAGCTAAAAGAGAAATGGGAAGATTCTTTGATTGGATTTGCCAGGAGAAGAGCAGTTCGCAGTCACATCAGCACTCTTCACTCTTTTTGGCAGTTGCAGACAAAAGCCTAGAAAAATATTTGCTTAAATTTGTTTGCAGTCCACCCCACACAGAGTGTTGCAAAAATTCAGTTGGCAATTAAAACGCAAAGCGAAAGCCACTTGAAGTCCCTGTAAAACCAATCAAAAAATACCATATCAGTGCGGACCTGAGAGAAGGGATTGTGGTTCGAGGTCGGATGGGTTGTCCTGGTGGCAAACAGTGATAATGGCAAAAGTTCAGGGCCCTCGCACACACAAACGCAATAAGAGCCAGTATTGTGTGCGATACATCTGAGGTAAAACCAAAAGCAGACTGGCCGCAGTGGAAACTTTTTGCCAAGGGTTGACACCCATTTGAGCTGCGTTTTACAATATTCCGCAAACTGAACATAGAACCGTGGGCGAAACGGATGGGTGGGATCCATATGGAACACGGAGGAAAAAGCTCTATTTTGAATCAGGACTACTTTCTCAGTGCAGAGATCAATATGTTTTAAAAGTCAGTGGAGAAAGGCAGTCCACAGAGAGAAACAGAATTCAGTTCTAAATAGTCGACTTGAATATACATATACAAATAATAAATATCTCATTTGTTTTTATACGCTTGCAGAGGGTATTAAAATGTTTTTTTTTTTTTATTTTTGACATTGTAAAAACAACATTTTAAGTAGGCATACCAGCAAGGGTATATAAGCTTCTTGTATTTTTTTTTAACAATTTTCCAACTTGATTAGCATGGCTAACCATAAAAGTTTTAAGTAAAAGATTATTTTAAACGATCAGTCCAAAATTTCTTTGGATTGCATACAAATATGATTAATTTAACATAGATTATTTTAGACGCGGCATAGTATTGCATATTTGATTTACATATTTCGGAATACGTCAACCGCTTTAGACCATTATTAATTGTATTCTGGATTCAAAATATAACTAAATTATTAGTCACAAATGCTACTTTACACTGAATACAAAAAGACAAATGCAAAAATTTATGAGAAAAAAACAATCAGATCATTACATCATCAAATAGGAAATACAAAATTTTTAGAATGCCACAAGAGAAAATCAATTTTTTAATTCTTAAAAATATACATATTTATACGTACACTTTTTTTCAAGTGCTTAAATAACCGCCACAGAGACGTGCACACAAACAAATTAGCAAAAGGAGCAACCCAAAGAGAGAACAAGCACAAATAAACCTCTATGGGAGAAATGTCCGAGCGTCTCCGGTGTTTTTTGTCTGTTTATTTTTTCTTTTTTGTTTTTGCCTTCCGAGGGGGCGGAGGTGTAGCTGGAGGCTGCTGCAAATGTGCCAAAGTTAATTAAGATCGAAATCAATATTGGCCCTTTAGCTAAAAGCATCAAACAATCCCAACATGCCCCGGCCGGCCTTTCCATTCCATTTCTAACATTTCTAATGCGCCCCGTGGGCGTCACCCACGCAGCAACAAGAAAATCAACAAAATGTGTCAAAGTGTGGCAACGGCAGGAGCCAAAGTTCCGAATTCACTCGGACCGACTGGCAAAATAATTTAAGATATTTTGTGTTTGCTAATCCGAATTGTCCGTAACTTGGCCATGGTTAACACATTGCCGCATCTTTGATTTGCTGTCTGGCCCCCCAAAACTAAAGTATGTAATTTAATTTGCCTAAACTTGGATACTTTCATGTTGGCCGGCCAAATGGAATGTCTCTTCTATGCCCAGTCCCCCTTATCTGCACCCATTCTAATTAAATGACGAGCTTTTCCTGCTGAAAGTGCGAAACTAGCACCGAAATTCCCCACAGAACTATGCCAGTAAATGGAACAGAATGGTTCGGAATGAAATCTGTGTCGCTGCGAAAGTTTCCTTTTGTGAGTGCAGCATAAAGAAATAGTTCGAAAGATTCATTACAAGTGGAATCAAACTTATATTAACTGGTGGCCTTCCTTGTTCCCCAAAAAACCCACGAAATGGACGGAAGTTCTGGGAAGCAATCTGTTCTGGTTCATATTAACTGCTATTTATTGACCCTCGATCGAATGGGGAGTTTTACTTGCAATGAAGTTATGCAAAAACAAGAAAGCAAGTTAACTTCGGCCAGCCGAAGTTTATATACCCTTGCAGGTATGCGTACTTAAAATGTTGTTTTTACAATGTCAAAAATAAAAACGCCTACTTTCTACAAAGTTACAATGTTTTTTTTATTATTTTTTTATTATTCCTATAAGAGCCATAAGATATAGTGGTCCGATCCGGCTCGTTCCGACATATGTACTACCTGCAATAGAAAGAAGACTTTTGGGAAAGTTTCATCGCGATAGCTTTAAAACTGAGAGACTAGTTCGCATAGAAACGGACAGACGGACATGCTGGATGGACTCGGCTATTGATGCTGATCAAGAATAAATATACTTTAAGTGGTCGGAAACTTCTCCTTTACTGCGTTGCAAACTTTTGACTGAAATTATAATACCTTCTGCAAGGGTATAAAAATTCGAAAAGAAAACAGTTACAGCAAGAAAACTAGTAAACAAAACAGTTTCAATTAAAATCTAATAATTTTAATATAAAAATTCAGGTACAAATTAAAAAAAGTGCACTACTAAAATAACTAGTTTATAATATAAACTTTATATACTTCCCATCGAACATGACATTTTTAAACTCAATTAAAGCCCGTGCGTATAAAGAATTCGCCATCAAGTCATGCTCTTATCATGACCATTACATCCAACATAAAATCTCGCACTCATCCACTCGCATAACCATAAATTAATGCCATAACATGTGTAAAATCTGTAAAATCTACTTACTAAATGCACATAAATCGCCGATTTGTTGCGGTTGCGAAAGCGCTGGAAAGAAGCGCAAATTAACATAATCCCTGTGATAATTGAAAAACACATTTGCGGCGATGTAACATTTTTTGAACAACAAATATCCCGACTATTGAGTGCGGACGATTGGGTGGGTTTTCTGCCGTTTTCTGTTTCTGTTATTGCAATTTAATCGCCATCGAGCCAGGCATTAAGTTTTTGACTAACGCAGCGATAAGCTTTAGCCAACCAACTTGCTTTGTGCTTTTGTGAAGATAAGCCACCGCCAGCATAATTCGGAAGCATAGTTTACAATTCGGCAGCAGGTGCAAAATGTGGTGCAGTGTAGTAAGTTGTAACTCGTCTTCGGGTCGCACTAATGCACCCGCGAATCGAAATTAATTGCCAAGCATAATTGTGGCACAAAGTTGCACTCTACTCCGGCTTTAAGTCGCCAATGGTCGATATACTTGAGCCAGGTGGCCAGGGACCATAAAATGCCCGATGGACAGGCAAAACCGACTTCAGCTCTTGGCTTCGCGCAGACGGCCGAAATAAAATTAAAAGTTTGTGTGTGCACTTGCCCAGCTAAATGCATAAAATCAGATATTTTATTTGGGGCCAAAGTCTGTCCTGCATCGCCTGGAGTTCCCGATCCGATCCCAAGCACCTCGTCTCCTGCCGCCCCCATCGCTATGTTTCGGTTGGGTCCCAGTCCCGTGACAATTGCAACCGGAAACGCGCATAAATGTTGGCAACTAACTCGATTTCTTGCCCACGCCACTGTTGTTCGTAGCTGCTGCTGTAAAATATGGCAGCAACATTGTCGGAGGGCCAGGGAAATACCCTTGGAAATTCGGGAACCTAACTTTCAGATTTGTACTTTTTCAGCGTTTCCAATAGAGAACCTACTTTTTTAAAATGTTTCATGAGCTGTTTATTTTAAATTTTATCATTCATATTTATCGTGTTTGGTTTTGTTTCTATAAATAAATTTTAGTTCTTACGGGGCTAGTCCACAGAAATAAAATAGTCTTACAAATAAGAAAGCATTTAATTACTTAACAAATACCATAGTCAACATTTATATTAACTATAGTTTATAAACTATTTGATTTGTCACAAACTTGTTTTTAAAATACCCCAAAAAATTATCATTTTCAGGTTTATATAAGTATTAGCAGTGTATTTACGTGCCGCCTAAGAACATCGCAGGGTTCATTTTAGTTTTTGGCAAATCACAGCACGCATTGAAAAGCACATACTTAACTTCATCGGGGAGTCGAGAGTCCGGTTTTCTATGTCCTGTGCGTGCTCAGAAAAACACTGTACACTGTAAGTCTTATCTATAATTCTTTCTTAAGTAATTCCTGGCAATGAACACATTGATGTTTGCGAGCATTTTTTTAAATTAGTTAAAACTCTATTAAACTTAAATATGATCAGTCCTGATATAGTCTTTGAAAGTTATGTTCTTTTGAGCGTGTATCTTTACGAAACGCATTTCAATCGCTTTTTTCTCGAAACCACGACTTTTAAAATATGATAAAATATATAAAACAAAACCAAAACAAGAGAGAACGCTATAGTCGGGCTTATGTCCCGACTATCTTATACCCGTCACTCGGCTTAACAAAAAATCGTCTTAAAGATCGAACTTTAAAACGATTCCAGATATTTGAAATATGTTTTAAAATATATAAAATAGGCAATTTTTAAATTATTTTTGTTATTTTGTGGTTAAAATCGAGCTGTCTTCAATCTGTGTAGTTGCAAATTATATCTTTTGACTTTCGGCGAATGAGTTTCACTCAATTAACGGCCAAACACAAAGACCTAACTCTGGCATACTAATGCTTAATGTATTTACGGCTTAATTAGGGCCCAAAAATCGTTACTCATACGGTGGCGAGGCCATAAAAAGGTCATTGAAATTGGGCCCGCTGTACAGTTCATTAAAACGGCTGAATGGGGCATAATTTTCGAATTAAAATTCAAAAGTTTTCCAGGCCAAATAATGAAGCCGCTCCACAATCTGTTGCCAATAGTCAAAAAGTCATAAATTTCAAATGCAGCACCGGCAGTCGGGGCAAGAACGTATGGCCCCCGCCCCTTTGGAAAGTGTCGAAAGAGGCAAAGAAATTTGTCGTTTGTCGACTCGGAAAATTACTCCTGAATTCATCCATGCATTGTTGTCCAGGGGTGGTGGTAGGGGGGAGGGAGTGGTGAAATTGGGGCGGTGTGCTGCCAATAATAATAATAATCATAACGGCAAAGGCATCGACATCGGCATCGGCAACTTCACGCCGAAAGTGCCAAAAACATTTCAATGATGCTGCGACTGTGACTGGGACCGTGCCTCCGGAATTTTGCCGGCTCCTTCTGCTGCTGCAATAATTTTCGAATTTTCATTTGCCAATGCGCCTCCGAAACACAGCACAGATGTTGTTCTCTGACGGTGGATCGAAGAAAATATAGCTCCCACCGCCCCCTGCCCATGGCAATCGCAATTCAAAGAAACCCCCATCCCAGGGTCCAATTGAAAAGCGATTTTTCTTTTTTCCCCCGTAAATTATGTGCCAGAAATTGGACGTTTGGGTACGGATTGCTGCGGATTGCGTCTCCTTGTGTATCGAGGTCCTGCACACAAAAAAAAAACTTAGTAAAATCAACTGTAATAATTGTCAAACAGGCCCCAACCAGCAAAATTGTCAATTCTACTAAGTAAATAGTCATTTCACAACAACAAAATACACACAATTAGCAAAGACACAAACCCAAAGCAAAAACAAAATACACGTAACTATTTTAATAGTTACGTAACTATCTTTGTTGGTCAATTTTACCAAGCAAATTTTTTTGTGTGTGGGCTCAGGGTCTCCATAATTATGTGGGCCCCTGGTCGCCAGGATAATTTGTTTGTTAGGTAAGTTGGCTTAGGTAAGCAGCGGGGCATTGTTGCCCATCCGTCAACAGCTGCAGGGAATTAATTGGTTACACTTCAGCCGCCCGATGGTCATAATCTGAGCTGCCCTGCTCACCTGTTGGAGGTCAACAATTGTTGGAGTTGACAATTTTGCTGGTTGGGGCCTGTTTGACAATTATTACAGTTGATTTTACCTTTTTTTTTTTTTTTTTTTTTTTTTTTTAGTGTAACTTATATAAATTTACATTGATCAGCCAACTTAATGGCTATAAAACGTATAGTACAAATAGGAACAAATAACTTGAATACATAACAGGATGGCGAGTAACAAATCTTATAACTTATAATAGAAAACTAAAACAACAATACAAAAAACGCATTACTGCTTCAGGACACGTGAGACATGACGTCCTCTTGTCCAGAGATCGCCGGGGTGCCTTCGCTTTAGCCGTCTCCTGTTAAAGTTGATTTTACCAAGTTTTTTTTTGTGTGTATGGATGAATGCGACGGTTTCTAATTACAGTGAAAGAGCTTACGGACCTTACGCCGATTATTCTCGACGGACCGCGAATTCTCAAGAATTTACACGAAGAAATAGATGCGAGGTCTGAGATGGCTCTCTTGTAATCGAATTTACAAGTGGCGTGCTTTGCTATAAAATAACAGTTCATTTTTCTACGATTTGCTATAAAAGTTCATATGTATAGCCCTTTCATGCAATGTCAAACTATTAAGCCTTTTAAAAAAATTGTCCCCACAACTTGGAATTAAATATCCTCGATGCATACCGATTCCTGAAGATTTAATTTGACTTTGGGAGGGCCAATATATAACTTTTAGAATCAAATTTGAAGCAATCCCGGACCAACGGATCATCATAACTCACCTTTTTGTGCACACAAAAAAAAACTTGGTAAAATCAACTGTAATAATTGTCAAACAGGCCCCATCCAGCAAAATTGTCAATTCTACTAAGTAAATAATCATTTCACAACAACAAAATACACACAATTAGCAAAGACACAAACCCAAAGCAAAAACAAAATACACGTAACTATTTTAATAGTTACGTAACTATCTTTGTTGGTCAATTTTACCAAGCAAATTTTTTTGTGTGTGGTCTTAGTCAATTAAGAACATTTTTTTTTGTGTGTAGGTGCCAAAACAAGGAAATCTAAATGTACATTTTTTTTTATTTTTTCTGAGTATTTTTTTTTGGATTTACAAATCAACGTTCTTTTTTTGTTTTTTATGAAGCTACCCAAAAATAGAAAACTACATTTTTTTTGTTTACCCGTTACTCGTAGAGTGGAAGATGAATTCGGAGAAAAGTATGTAACAGGTTGAAGAAAGAATTTCGGCCCTATAAAGTATTGATATTACTGATCAGGATCACATGTCCGTCCGTCTGTCCGTGTGAACGCTGGGCTCTCAGAAACTAGATTTAGATTTAGATTCGCAAGGTTGTTATGCGAATGTGCCACGCCCACTCTACGCGGTATAACAAAAACTAAAGCGACGTTTTAATCTTCTGATCAATACTTTTTATAAGATCACTATGGACGGCAGTCCATGTAGTGACGAAGCGCACCAGGAGAGTGTGCGAAGGCGACTACTAAATATACACGAAGAAATGAAAATCTACTGTGATGGTCCGATCATAATGAATAATACACCTATCGAAAGGTATTGCGAAAACTAACAGGATTGCATACCAAGACTTTAAGAAAATCAATTGGCTTGGGAGGGAGAGCGGTGAAAGTGAAAAAGTGAAAATTTCGAAATTTGGAGCTGTTGGGGCCGGTGGGGATAAATGCCCCCTCGCAATGTTTTAGTTGTATTCCTTTTGAAAATACCCGTCGAATGAGGGGTCATTTGTCAAAATCCGACTCTCCGTTCAAAAGTTATAGCCAAAATAAGATTTTCTTCTTCTTCCCAAAATGAAAATTTAGTTTGAATGAGAAAATATTAGAAAGTCTATTTAATGACGAGTGTAATAATTTTTCGTCACAAATGTTGATATCAGAACTTTTGTATGTTGAAGGTGCGGTCGTCACTAGTTTTTTACCTCGTTAAGGGGTGTTTTTATTTGATTACAGTATATATCTACAATTATTGTAACAGAATATTACACAAATTACTATTGATATTAGGGATAAAATATAAAAAGAATGGATCCAAAGTAGTGTTGGGTAAAAACTGCTCATTTGGGTGAACATGTTCACTTGTTCTTTTTTTCACAATCGGGGGTGTCACAGAAATTATTTCCAACCGAAATCCGTTAAAGTTCTTACGTGCATCAATGCAAAATCCAACCGTCTTCGGTTGGAAGAGATTTCTGTGACACCCCCGATTGTGAAAAAAACAACAAGTGAACATGTTCACCCAAATGAGCAGTTTTTACCCAACACTACTTTGGATCCACTTGTTCACTTGCTCACTTGTTCTGTCCTTAACTTTTTCACTGGCTCTGAGAAAACAGCTCATTATCTGTAAAACCGTATGCAAAATGCAACCTAAAAGTAAAAAAAAATACTTTTTGTGCCAAAAACAGCAAGAGAGCAACTGAGCAAGTGAACTAAAAAGAACAAATAAGAGCGCCCAAATGAACAAGTGAACAATAAAGAACAAGTTCGAAGGAACATGTTAACTCTCTCAGTTTAGTGAGCAACTCTTTTTTGTTCACTCACTCATGAGCAACCCAACACTAATCCAAAGTGCGTTTTTCTTTTCTTTATTATTTTTTTTTTTATTTTAAAAACTAAAACTTATTACTTTGTACCGCGTTTGCCACTTCAACAATTTTTTTTGAGCCAAAAAAAGATTTAAAATAAGCCAATTTAAATAAAAAAAATTAAAATTTTTACCATATACCAAATTACTTTACCAGCGGAACAATATAGTTTCTATCTGACACTTTTGGGTTTCAGACATTAATTACTTTTAAAATTTCAAAAAAAAATGCATTAATAAAAAAGTTAATTCGTTTTTTTCAATTTTAAAATATTTTTTATCGATATTAGCAATAAATAGCCAAATTCAATACAATTTGCCAAAGAACCAACGCGAAAAAAAAGAGCCAGATTTGGCTCTTTTGAGACGTGCTTAGTACATACCTTAAGTATTCAGCAGAAAGATCAACTTAAAGTCTAATCGTTTATTTATGTCTTTATTTATGTCGTCATTATATGGCACGTAATATTATCCTCCCGCAAAATGGTCAGTATAAAATTTTTCTTGACATTAACGGACTAAACCTCAAATTCACTTTTGAAATAGTTCCAAATCAGTAGCTCAAGCTGTTGATTACTGGATGACCGTGCAAAAGTTAATCTACTGCAATGGTTCCTATTTAAAAGAAAACCGGGGAAAAGAAACTACGATCAACTCAGTCATCAATTAGTTACTTGGCTATTTGTTTTTTCTTCTTGTTTTCACTTCCTTCAAGGTCCTTTCTTCGATTTCCCATTCCCCAGAAGCACTTCCCATTGTCGTATTTATTTTCAATTATAACGCATGCCACTTTGTAATGGTCCTTTATTATTATTTGCACTGAATATTTTCCTATATTTGTAGAGGGCTTTTCTTCCCGCTGTTGCGATTTCTTTTTCCCTTTATTACATGCCAAACATTTTTCATATTTTCCGCATTACTTGCATTTATATACAAAGCGTCAGACTGGCTCACACACTTACACACACAATGTTATCTCTCCGCTTCCGGCTGAAAGAATTTCTTAGCGCACTAAGTCCCTCGCTTTCCTCCTTTCCTGTTTTCCACAGACGGTGAGTTTCTCCTCCTGCGCACAACATCGTGACCACCAAGTTGTCTTGGAAAATGGTCAAAAAATAAATGGATGATTGAATGAAAACCCCGCCAGCTGGCAAGAGGAAACTCTATATGTACGAACAAAAAGTGGCCAGCAAAAGTCCGAGTCATCCGAGTCTTTAAAGCCAATGGCGGCCGCCAATTTCCGGCTCTGCGTTTTCGTGTTCGCCATCTTCTCCTCCCGACTTCCTGGGATACTTGTACTCCAACTCGTCCTTTTTTGGCAGTCCAATGCAACGTCTTGCATTCATTGGCCATAAGCTAGCAATTTGTGTGTGCCCTGCTTAAAGTTCACTCAAAGTTGGTTGGCCCAATTTGGCCGCCGCTTCTTCTGGTCCAGATCCAGTTGGAGCTGCTTTATTAAATTCGGAGCCAGTCCGAGGTCCAAGCCCAGACTTTAGAATCCAAGTCAATTGCCAGGCTAAATTCTAGATGCTCCAATTTCGCGGAGAATTGGCGGCAACGAGAGACAAGCCACTGTCCGCGGCCATTAAAATACTTGTTTTCGCTGGCCTTATTATTACATACATATTTTCTTTTCTGCTCCCTGTCATCCCGTTTCACAACCACATTTCCACCCCAGCACTGAAAATATTACCAACAATCTAGAGCAAAAGAAAAGGAAAATATTATTTTATAATAGTTTTTTAAGTCACAGGTTCTGAAAGAAGTTTATAAGAATAAAAATAAATGCAGCTTAAGGTGTCTATATTTTAAATAATAAAGAATGGATTTATTTTAAGTCAAGGTCAATCTAATCTTATTAATAATTCAATGCTTTGGAAAATGGGTGAAGAAAAGTAGCTAAATATTTTTCTGCCGAGTAAATAAGGAAATTAAAATGTAAAGTTATTAATTAAATGCTATAGATAATGCCTATTAGGTATAAAAAAACTATTTAAATATTATTTTATATTTAAATGTAAACATTATTCCAAAGCTTAGAAGTAATTTTTCCTTTGTGCACCCAGACAAGCAGTCTGCAACGCGTCTTCGGGGATAATTGAAATTGTTTGCACAATTTTACACTCCAAAGGCTAATGGAGTAGTCGACCGAGTCGACTGACTGGGCGCCTGCCTAACTGAGGCGAGGCCACCCAGCCAACTGCCACGCAGCCGAACCAGTCAACCAGATCCATGGCACTGGAGAAAATATACAGGGAAGTAGGTCAAACGATCGCAAGTGGCGTAAAATTTCATAACAACTAAATGATATTATCAAACTTAAATACAAGTTAAAATATTGGTTCAAGAATACATTAAATATTTATCAAATCTATAACAAAATATTAAGCAAGCCTCTGAATTTTAATTGATAGAATTCAAGAATTAAAAAATGTCAAGTGTAGGCGAGAGAAAAATTAGGTGCCGGTGACTCAATATTATTATATATTATTATAATATTATATTATTATATTTTAAAATTATTATTATTGAAAACAGGATTTTTGACTTATAGGTATAACGTTTCCTAAAAATGTTCATAAATCTAGTAGTAGTATCAGATTATTACACATTGGCACCCTTGAGCTCTAGGCTCATATATTAACAAATAATTTAATAACTGTCAAAAATTAAAATTAAAATTGTAAAGGTACGTATCTACTATATTTTTTTGGAAAAGCATTTATGCATAATTTATTTTTATTCAGACAAATATCGTGTTTTTTTTCTGGTGCTTCGACAACGCGCTAACTGGAGGCCATTCTCTGAGCTGTGAGACGAGAATTGCGAACTGGCAACTGGAAGCTCTGGGCTGGAGCGGGCGGAATCTCGAGCACCACAAAGCGAAACGCCAGCACCAAAGCCAAAGCCACCGCCCGGGGTCTGCACCGCCAGAAGTTGCTGCCAATGAAATGTTAAGCAAATTGAATTTCTGCATAACAAATTGCAATGCAGATAATTTGTGTTAGATAACAAAGAAAAGCTAAGCAAGGCCACAAAGTGGGCAAATCAAACGAATTAAATAATATAAACTTGCTGACCTTGGAGCGGCGATTCTCAGCATTCCACAAAAAGAGCCAGCATCATGAAGGTCTTTCAATTCGTAGCATATTTCGTTGGGCAAATAACAATAATACAAAAATACTTGGCACATTACTGACCTTTACTTTGAATGAAATCTTTTGAATTCTTTAATCATTACGGAATTCGGTTTTCTTTTTTTTAAGAAAAATTAAACAATATAACGACATAAAGGCAAATATGAATGTCACACCACTGTTCATATATGACCTATAGGATATAATCGTTCGATTGGCAAGCACTTTTATCCGGATCAAGGTAAACATAAAAAAAAAAGAATTGCAAAGAAAAATACAGTGAACGTGAGTTGCAGAGGATGCGCAGAAAAATTCCTTATGTTCACTTTACATTACGTAGTAAACCGCTGCTGTAAAGGCTAGGACAAATTACATTTCTTAATTTCATTAATAAGCAGAGTTTATATTATAAAAAGACAATAAGACTTTTGCAAGTCATAAAAAAATGGTCTGGCTTCCTACTAGACATGCATACAAAAAACAAATAGTTAATGGTTTTTGTTCAATAATTACCCTATTTAGATAATGACAGATTCGGCAAATTTCAGGAATTCTAAAACCAGTACTTTTCAACTGTACAAAGTGACTGTAAATGCTAAACCTAGTACTGCAATCAACCCACATGCGAGACTTAATTAACTGTAATGAAATTTGGCCGGTTTCAGATCCACAATAACTTGGGCACGCTCTTTTGTAGTCTGTCCTTTCCGTTGATTGGAACGCAATTACACTGGAAATTACAAGTTATGCCGACTTGGCCTTGGCCTGAACAAGAGCTGGAGTTTGGGCCCTGACAGACAGCCGGGCAAGTGAAAGCCGGTGCAAAAAGAAAGCCATTTGCATATTAGAAGTGTTTTTCACACCTCAGACACACACTCACACCCGCGGCGAGTGCTTCCCCTTTTTGCCGTTTATTGTTTGTGTACGCACGCATAACGCCTGCAAATAAAAGAAGAAATTACAGCTCATTAGAAAATGAAACAAAAATGCAAATAAAACGAATGCAGAGCTGCGGGGGATGGTACCGAAAGGAAAGCCCAAGAAGAGCAGTAAAAGCAAACAGCAGGCGGGCAACAAAAAAGGATTCAGCCCAGGCAGGAGCATCAACAAGACACTCGGAGAAAAGTTGCTTTGAATAGGTGCTAGGTTTATTTTATTCATATTTATAAAGTGCTACTGGCTTTATTAAAATTCTCCCTTTGTATTATACATATTTATATTTTAATTTCTATTGTGTGTAGACATTACCTAAAAACTAGTAATCAGCAGAAAAAGCAAACCATAATTTTAAATTTTAAATTTATTTAAAAGATATATTCACTTAATATCTACTACTAAGTTTATGATTATTATTCCATTTGTGATATCTAGGATTTTTTTCTAGTGCCCGGCTAAAGAAGTAAAAGCAACAACAGGATGTGCCAAGGCAGACGACGAGTGAAAAATGTAAATAAAATATGGCAAGGGCGCAGTGGGTGAAATGGGTGAAGTGGGGTGAAGGAGGCGCAGGAACCCAGGACCACTTGAACACGTTGTCAAGAAGTGTGGCTTGGTGTTTGCATACACAGCTCGCACATATTCACGGCCCTGTACGTATTTTCTTGCGCCCGGGTGTGGGTGAGGGTGAGGGTGTTCCAGCCGGTGGAAGAGGAAGCAGCGCCAGCCAGGACACATTATGCGTCGTTTAAATAGCCATAAATCTTGCATAAAAGCACGCGTCCAGCGACAGCGGAGTCCTGAAGGACAGACCACTTGACTGCAACTTTAATATGGAAAATCAGTTGGCTAACGACGATGCGGATGGTAACAACAACATTAGGGGATATTTGCAACGCTAATTTCGCAGCAAGTTGGGAGTTTGGTGCACTCGCCAAAAAAACGATTCCTTGAGCAATGAATATGTTGAAGTGTTCCTTTGGTACTTTAATTTAAACAAATTCTTTTATATATACGTTTTTTTATACTTATTTAGTATAGCATAAATTCATTTGTTAATTTTCCAAACTAATGTGCTCCCAAACTCTTTCCACAAATCTTATTAACTGGGAAATTAATATTTAACCAACCTTAAAAAACAGAATCCTTAAAAGCAGACTTACATACATTTCTTAGATTAATATTACTTTCTTTACTTACAGTTTATCTGGA
This sequence comes from Drosophila takahashii, assembly GCF_030179915.1. NCBI lineage: Eukaryota > Metazoa > Arthropoda > Insecta > Diptera > Drosophilidae > Drosophila > Drosophila takahashii. The sequence goes on along the minus strand of NC_091681.1, from coordinate 8,667,593 downwards.
TCATAATATTTTTTCAAAAATTCGATTATTTTCAAGTGCTGCCAGTAATTTTTCGCAGAAATGTTGTCTAATTTTTGGCCCTGTGCAAATGGTGTAACACGGTTCATCAAGTCATTGGCCGCGCCCCATTAAAAGTTGAGCATAAAATGAAGTTGACCAAAGTCATCGGCGGGTCAAATTGAATTTTGCCCCAAGGCGGCGACGCGTCTCCGGCATCAATATGGACTCAAAGGGATCAGGGCTAAATGCTGCACGCAACGTCAACGCCATCCATCTTACTTAATGTCAGATGCAGTGCCGCCCCGCAGCTCCAGGCAAACCCATCCCCAGGAGCAAAAGCTGGAGCAGGAGCTGGCGGAACCTCAGCACTTTCCTCATTATGCGATGACAAAACAACAACTATTAAGCGGAGCAGCAGGGGCGGGAACAGCAGCGGCCACACTTTTATGATTTGCTAACGACGTGAGCTGCGCTGCGCCCTGGCTGGCTGTTTAAAAATCAATTTCATCGCCGCGTGCAGTCCCTGCACTCGGCTCCTTCGCAGGACCTCCCATCCTCCTGTTTATATTCCTGTCAGGCAGCGACATACGGGCCGTCGCCTGCACACAACAAAAGCCAATAGACGTCAGCGTGATGGGAACAGGCTGAGGCAGCCATCACGCAGCATCATCGCCCATCAGGCTTGGAGCCACACTGGAAAAATCTAGGGCTTTAAAGTTAGAATAAATCAAAGAAACGCAATGCTCTCATTTTCCTTTTGAATTTTAAATTATAATATCAGTAAATGTAACAGAACAAACTTGAATTATGTGAATACAAAACTATAAGTTAAAGATATAAAAGTGTATGTAAGTATGATTCAATAAACTGTATTTTAAATAATTACAGCTTTTTATACATTTTACTAGTTCCTCTAGTTTTATTTAAATCTTTTTCTATAATTTTCTCCCACAATCTAGCGACAAGACTTCTCCGAATCATTGTTTTTAAAATCATTTTTTTTAGTGCACCCCAAAGCAACTTTAGCCTTTGTTTCCTGCCGGCAGCCGGCATGCGTCAGGTGTGCCATTTTAATAAATTATGCAGCCTGCTAAATGCTTAAACAATTGAATTTTATATTTACATAATATGTAATGTGCTGCGACATCATTATGCAGGCATCGGGTTCGCTCCATAGACAAGGCTCCTGGGCTGGAAGCCTGAACGTGAACGGCATGTGGCCGCCCACACTTTATTGAATTATGTTCCGTGCCGAGAGTGGCGGCCCAGAAATATGACACAAATTGCTGCAAGCTTAGGCCAAAACTAGATGGAATAGGATGAAATCTCTGTATCGGGCAGCTAGCTAGGGCCCATTCTCCTTCTGGTCTGCTGAGCGGGAAATTTAATTTGACATTTGAAAGGTCGGGTAAACTTTATTAATTATTTTGTGCTTTAATTATTTTGGCAGCATCAACTTAGCTTGAATATAATAGGCAGCCTTTGGATAGTATGTCATTTTAATAAACAATTATAAACTATTTTCAAAGAGAACTTAAATAAATCTTTTTTTTTAATAAAGATATTGCAAATAAAAAATTAATAATACAAATTAAAAAGAATTAATAACAAGAAAGGAAGCTACCTTCGACCAGCCGAAGCTTATATACCCTTGCAGATCATTCCAGTTAACTTACAAATCGCAAAAAATTTTAAATTTTGTATTGTTTTTACATTAATTTTTCTGTCCTTCCCTATTGCAGCTATATAATAAAGTCATCCGATTTTTGTTAAATTTCGAAAAATAACATATCCTAGAGTAGGAGAGAATATAATAAAAATCAACGGAGCTAGAATTTGTTTCCAATTAATTTTCTATCGTTCCTATGGCAGCTATATGATATAATCGTCCGATTTTGATCAAATTAAAATTGAAATTCGGAAATATTTAAAAAGAGTCATATCCTAGAGTAGAAGAAAATACAATAAAAACCAAGGAAGCAAAAATTTATATCCCATTACTTTTCCATTAATTTTCCGATCGTTCCTATGGCAGCTATATGATATAGTCGTCCGATTTTTTTAATATTTTATTCGAAATTCAGAAATATTTAAAAAATAACATCCCCAAGAGTAGAAGGTAATATTTCAAAAAACACCGAAGCTAGAATTTGTTAACGTTTTTCCGATCCTTCCTATGGCAGCTATAAGATATAGTTGTCCGATCCGGTCGGTTCCGACTTATATACTACCTGCAATAGAAAGAAGACTTTTGGGAAAGTTTTAACCCGATAGCTTGAAAACTGAGAGACTAGTTTGCGTAGAAACGGACGGACAGACAAACCGACGGACAGACGGACATGGCTAGATCGACTCGTCTAGTGATGCTGATCAAGAATATATATACTTTATGGGGTCGGAAACGTCTCCTTCACTGCGTTGCAAACTTCTGACTGAAATCATAATACCCTCTGCAAGGGTATAAAAATATAGTTTAAGAGAAACAAACTGTATACCCCTGCAACTTGATCTTTTGGCAGGAGTCTGATTTTTATTATAGGAGTCTGATTTTTGAAAAAAAAAAAAATAATAAGTTCCCTTTCGTAATTGTTAAGCAATAAACAAGAGAGAAGTCAAGGAAGTGCGAGGGAGATGGAGACATGCATGCATCGATAGGCATAATAAACGCAACCAATTTATAAAACATATTTTTTCGAAATATTTAAAGATGTTGGAGCCAGACACATTTTAAAGTCATTTAAGACGATTATGGGCGTTAGAGGAAGCATGGCACTTTAATGACACAAACTTGCACTGCGCAGGGACCCCCAGATCTACATGGTTGATCTCAACTTTCTAGCTTTTATAGTTTCCGAGATCTCAGCGGTTATACGGACAGGCAGACAGACGGTTGCTTACCTATTGAATTGAAAATTTAAAATTTTAGGCAGACCAATACCCGGCCAAACAGGCTTTTATTAATATTTTTAAATTAAAACATTTTTTGAGACATCTAACATCAGATTTATTTGCTTGTTTTGTGTGTGTCAGTGCAAAATTCATGCTGATACAAAATTAAATCATGTGTAGAGCATCGGCCATATTTTATTACGACCCCAACTCGTATAGTTTATATTACCCGCATATATGGTACATATACCATTTTTGGGAAATTTCATGCGCTTCGTTTTATATTACGCATACGCCACGTGGGGCAGCACGTAGGCTGCGCCAACAAGAGCCGCCCAAACACACATACATGCATATGTATGCCCAAGTGCCTAATTACGAACATGTGTCGGTGGATCAAATCAGCGGCAAGGTGGGGGGCGGTGCAGGGGCGGTAGCGGTAGCGGCACGGAGTGCCGGTTGTGTGGCGTCTAATCAAAACTTTTATTTGCATGAAATTAAATTCAAGCAATTGCACTTAATTTGCCAAACAGGCAGCTATGGTAAATAAACAGACAGCGTGGGCCAAGGCAACCAATTTTGGGAGCCAGGGGCGTTGGAGGGGGCGGTGAGGGGATGGGAAAACCGAAATTAAAAATCAAGCAGGCGTAGGCGAGGAGGGGAGGCGGTGTCCAGAAGACCCGGCTCGATAAAATGCGGGACTGGGCTAAAATTATGAGCAGGCCCGACACATCCAAGACGGCGCTTGGCTTTCTTGGATCTTCGACTGGGCGTGGCACTCGCAGTCACAATCTCCTTTTGAAGTGCCCAAGGAAGCAGACTTTACACACACAAAGGTACACTGTAAATAACTAAACAAGAAAAATCTACTCCAAGGAATTACTTGAATCTTTTTTTAAAGAAAATTTGCATTGGCATTAAGGTTAATTAAAAACAAGAGATAACGCTATAGTCGGGTGCCCCGACTATCAGATACCCGTTACTCAGCTAAAGGGAGTGCGAAAGAGATGGAGATCCGCCGTAACTTTTTAACGAATGGTCCGATTTAAAAAATGTCTTCTACATTTCGATAGGTGTTGATAAACACCATAAAACTGCATTTTTACTTTTCCGAAATATTTAAATTTTTAAAATCGTATATTAGCGATTGTGGGCGTTAGAGTGGGCGTGGCACCCTTTTGAAACAAATTTGCGCTGCGTAGGAACTCCTAGAATCTGCATGCAAAATGTCAATCTTCTAGCTTTTATAGTTTCCGAGATCTCAGCGTTCATACGGACGGACAGACAGACGGACAGATGGACATGGCTATATCGACTCGGCTAGTGACCCTGATCAAGAATATATATACTTTATAGGGTCGGAAATGCTTCCTTCTAGCTGTTACATACTTTTGCACAAATACAATATACCCTTTTACTCTACGAGTAACGGGTTTAAAAAGGTGTTGTGCACTAATATGTTTTCTTTGGTTTATTTGGTATATTAAAAAAATTTTTCTAAATTAAAAAATATATATATTAAAACCCTTATTTTTAAGGCAAATTAGTGAATAGGATTTCATAACTTAATATAAAACATATAATTGTATTTAAAAAAATTAAATATATATTTCAACAAAATAAATCTGATCCACATTTTTTTAAAAGTAAATTAATGAGAATAAAAAATGGTAAGTTATCTTGCAAAACTTAAGTTTTTTTATAAGTACCTAATACTTTAAAAGTATATATACTTTTATTACTTTTTCAATTGCACAAGTTTACACAAGTTTACAGACCAATTTTTTAATTAGTTTTGAGTTGCTGATCACGGTGAACAAATTAAAAAAAATTAAAATCCAGATTTTCGGCACTTCGCTTATAACCAAAGAATGGCTTTGAAATATTTGTAGTCTTATTGATTTTTTTTATAAATAACACCTATGAAAGAATTTTATGCTGAGGAATTAGTAAGCTACTTATTTTATTTCAAGGCAAGAATCGGATACTTTATAGCCGGGAAACTATAAATCAAACAGGGTTCAGCTATTTGAAGTGACACTTTTTCGCGGCAGTGCAGGCACCCACCCCAGACGCCCATAAATAAAGTATTTGATGTGCATGAAGTTAATGTCTTATTATGCCCAAGTTGTCAAAAACAAGCGACCCAGCCTGGCTGTTAGTTAAGGCGTGCTTAATGTGCGTGCGGGCGGCTAAAAGGGGGCGGCCTTTTATGAACTTGAGCTGGGAGCTGCGAGCCCGTTTCGGTTTCCTTGAGTTTTGATTTGGCTTAAGTACGTCAGCCGGCGCCGCCGGTTTAATGATAACAAACTCAACACAAGTGATAACGCGTCAAATTACCAAAAGCAGCGAGCATGTGTGTGGCGGTTCCAGGGGTGGGATGGTGTCGCGGGTGTTGTAAATACAATCAATGAATTTGAACTGGTTGTCTTGGCTCCCTCACTCAACCCCCAACCCTCCATTAATTTCCATAGCTCTGCGGCAATTGCCGTACGGGTGTATGGGTGCCATGTGTGCGTCTGGCAAAACGAAATTAGGCAAATTTAATGAATTTATGCTGGTGGCATCCCCTTTGTAATCCGAGTGCGCGCACAGCAAAGTAAGTGACCTGCTTCGTTCTCGGTTAAGTGGCCTTGCTTCAGCGGCCCGGTATTCGGGAGAAGCTGCTGGGATCCACTCAGAAAAACCGGTACAAATATTTATTAAATTAAAATATCAAAAAAATACTTAATATTCAATTAAAATTTTGTTTTCTTGTCCTATATGTATATTCTTCCCCATTGGCTTTCGAAATGAGGACATTTTACCTTAGGTTTTAAAACCACTCTCTCTGACTCCTTTACATAAAAATGTAATTCGTATTAAAGTCTGATTTTCCTCATTTTTCAAACTTTTCTTTTAGTGTAAGCCACGGGGATAAGAATGAAAACAAGCTAGAAAGCCAAATGTGGAGCCTGGAATGCGGCTTTTTTGGGTGACGGCGGAGGGCGGAGAGGTGGATGCAGCGAGGTGGACGGGCTGGAGGCAATTTGCCGGCAGTTGCGAATGCGATGAGTGCGTGGAGTAAATGTTGTGTGGCTGCTTAATGCCCCACTTGGGGCCATCATCGCTGGACGGGGATTAGTCCTAGCCTTAAATTATAAGAAAGCATTTTGGAATACGAACTTACTTTCAGTTTCGAGGGAGTTTACGGGAGTTACATTTTAGTGCAATTCACCAACAGATAAAATTAAATAAATTAAGATACAATTTTAAAAATGCTATCAATTTAAATAATAATTATAATTGATTGCGCATAACTTTTTTTTAAATGGTCCGATTTGAAAAATGTTTTCTACATTTCGATAGGTATAAATATCAAAGACCGTAACAGTTATAAGTTTTATTAGAAAAAGTCATTTTTAACGGTTATTTAAAATTTGTATAATAAAAGTTTCAAAATAATTATTATAATAAATATTATCAATTTGTATAATATCGCTCAAAAATAACTTTTATTTTTGATTTTTCTATGTCTTAAATAACAGTGATCTATAATTTTTCAAATAAAAGATAATTCGGCCAAAAAGAGGCCTATTTTCATGAATTTTGTCACACGATACGGTTAATGTTAGATAAATTATTTTATTATTATATTAAAGTACAACACTTAAACTATATTTTCTGAAATTTTCATTGAAAAAAATTAAAATATAAGCCGTCGGCGGCCAATCTCCGTAGCCGCCTCCAAAAAAAGAGGATTTGCGGTGAACAACATAACTCGTTACTGGATCATCAGAAAAAAAATGTCCATTAGTTAAGATGTTTCTTAAGGTAATCAGATCGAGTTTTTTTTTTTTAATTTTTGGATTTTTGGTAATACTTTGAAGTCAAAAACGTGATTTTAGCCTAAAAAATTGGATATATTAGTTATTATAAAATAAAATGGACAATGTTCACCGACTTAAAAAAACATACTTTTCAGGAGAACGATTTAAAGTTTTGGATAGGTATAGAGACGGTAGGGACATATTTTTTGTAATTTTCATCCGATTGACATGAAATTTTAATACAACATTCTTGACGTGTTGTACATTAATAAAAAAAATTAAAAAAAATCGGAAAAAAAAATTAAATACCATACCATATATTTGTGTGGATTGTATACATCTTAACTAAAGGCAGTCCATATCGATTTTTTAAAATCCGCGAATATTTAAGAAAAGAGGTATATATCTGAGTGAATCGTAAATAACTGATATTTTAATATTTTACGAAATACTAGGCAGAGGGACAGGTGCATTTATTCCTATAATTCCGATTTTTTTGTACTAATACATAACTGAATGGTGACGTCATATTACAAAAACGTCTATGGTAACTCATTAATGTTGATTTAGGATTTATGAGAATATACATATTTAAAAGAATATTTTTAAGGATTGCTACGGAATATCCTAAAATTGTAAAATAATTAAGATCAAATTCTATAGCTTAGACTATGAAATGTGAAATGTGGAAAGTTTATTAAGGTTTTGAAGAACAAATTTTTGCATTTTGACAGAATGTGACGGCCAAAATCAAATATTTTTGGAATAAAAACGTTTGGTTCCATAAGGGCAATTCTTTAAAAAATGATTTTTTAGGTCTGTTTCGTGCATGTAATGAACTGAAAAGGATTTTTATTTGATTCAAAAGTGGTAAGAATATTGACCAGACAAAAGTTAAGACGAATTGTGGGATATGACTTCGAAAAACTACTTTTTTAAGGTGTAGAGAGACATATTCAATATTTATGTATTGGTTGAAGATTGAAAGGACCTTTGGGTTGGACTACTCTCAAAATGGAACCTTTTAGTTTATATTTAACCAGATCTAATAATGGTCCGAATTGTGGAAGTTTGTCAGTAGATTAGCCTCTTTATAACCTATCATAACCTATTTAGTCAGGATTTCAAATAACTAAATATACAAAATTGTCTAATCTCTGTCGATGCATTAGTTATTTATTAGTTATTATTAGTTATTTCAAAAACGTTCAGTCACAATATTTTAAACGATTTTCGATTAAATTTTATTTAAGAATTCGCAACAAGGAAATTATAGTCTGACCAGAAGCAACTTTTTCCTCAAAACTTGATAAGAAATTTTCTTCAACTTGCTTCGGCTTTACATATCGCCAATCAAGGCTCGCCGCAACCTCTTTTCCGTTCTCGGAACGCTTTGCCCAATTCCACCAACTTAACAAATGACATTCTCCCCGGCTCCACCGCAACCGCAAGAACGCGACGCTCCATCCGCCAGCAAATCGCAGGACCTCCAGTCCGACCACATTCACGTCCCCAGAAGCGTCATTATCGGGCCCCAGGAATCGCCATGGAGCGGCGGCGCCGTACAAATGGGGTAAGTGGACCGGGCTGGTCCCAAGAACCCAACTAACTTGTCAAAAGGAGCACGGGTGAGAACCATGCACAAAGGGAGACCGTGGAACCCAAGGCACGAAACAGGCCAAGTCGAAAGTGAATTGGCTTCATTGCGTCTAAATGTGGTGTCAGAAGACACGGACACGGCGGCTATCATTCCTCCGCACTTATTTCCCCCAGTGCTGCCAACTATCGATTTCAAGTAAGAATTAAAAAAATATGCAGTGTAAATTGAGAGGACTGTTTTATGTTTATTTAGTTCAATAAGTAATTCTGGCTTTTAAACGTTTTAGATAAATTTTGGCTGAATACACTTTTTTTCCAGCGTTTTCCGTTAATAATTGTAATTATAAAAAAATAAATCAGTAATATCTGATTAAGTGTTAGTTTTACAATTTTAAGGAGTATGTTATTTTCATTATAATTGTTTAATACAATTCGATTTTGAAGTGTTATTCCACTGCTATTTTCAAACTGCTTTCACAATATCCAGCCACTGCAATGGACATACTTTCCGCTTGCGAATGGCTACAAAACCGCTTAGTTGGCAACACTCGCATTTCCACCCCGGAGCAAACACAGCTCTTATCTGACGCTTTTCGAGGGGTGAAGAAACTGCTATTGACACTCTGCCAAAACCGGCCAAATCTCGCACTTAATGATGTCTGCGAAAATATTTCTGCAATCACGATTATTTTACACCCGCAACCTCCATTCATGGAAAATGAAATTTCTTTGTAGCCACCAGGCCAGTGCGCTTACAATTTAGTTGAATTCAATACATAAAACTGCAGCTTTGTTGTTGGTTTGGGTTGTAGTAGGTATAAACACACGTTTATTATTTTTTCCGACAAATTAAATTGAAAGTGAGAAATTCTCATCTTGTACATACAGTTTTCCTTTTGTATTTAGTGTCAGTAGTTAATGTGATTTCCCGTTTGTTTTCCTTCCTTTACACAATCTTGTTGAGCCATAAAAGGTATCCCAAAAGTTAATTTTCCAAAAGTAAATTGAAGAATTTATTTATTATTAAACAAAGGTCGCTCGTCAGCCTTTGTTCATTGTCATCAAGACGGGACAGACGGGAATGATCCTTACTTCCTCCTCCACTACATCATTACACTCCTCGCGCTACGACTTCTTTTGCTTTTAGTTTAGTGATACGTTGCATTAAATTAAGAAATTATCACATCATATTTGAAAATTGGTTTTTGCGTTTAAGTAAAGAGTGTTTTTGATGTTTTCAATTGGATTGTGTGCCGACTTTGCGGTTCGGCGTCAAATAACTTACAAATCATTTAAACATAAAATCGCTATGTTCAAATAGCTCGCTTCTTGTTGTGTTCCATTAATTGGGCGATTAAAGGTCTGAATTTAAATCTGAGAATAACCGTCAGCGGGTTCGGTGAAAGTAGTACGAAAACTTAAACTTAGGCTATGAACTTAATTTAACTTAGGGCCTAGCGCGGTTTAGTTTAGCTACTGAAAACTCCTGTTTCTATAGCTTCTATTACTGCTCTTCCGTCCCCGATCTAGTCGAAGCGCGAGTGTCTGCCCTCACCACCGCCGCCGCCGCCACCGCCTCCACCGAAGCCTCGTCCGTTGCTCAGGCTGCCCTTCTTGAAGCCGCCGCCGCCAAAGCGACCGCCACCACCGCCGCCGCCACCGTAACGGGAGCGTCCGCCGCCACCGTCGTAGCGCGAGTTGCGGGCCATATTTTCTAGGGCAGGATTGATTTCCTGGAAAAAAAGTACAATCATTAGAATTTAATTTTACTAATTCGATCAGGATCAGTTAAAACCCGCTTTAATTGGTATCAAGCTCCTGATTTCGCGTCGACAACTCACCTGATTAGCCTCTCTGAGGACGTCGACCAGCGCCTTGGCTTGCTTGGCATTGTTCTTGGTGAAGAAGGCGAAGGAGGTGCCCTTTGTGTTGGATCGTCCTGTACGTCCGATGCGATGGATGTAGTCCTCGCTGTTTTGCGGGTAGTCAAAGTTGATGACATACTTGATGCCGTCCACGTCTACAGAGATGTCCGGAGAAGAGAGAAGGCACACAGATTAGTCTAGAGCTCCTGCCTGTTCTTACTAATTAATTGGGGAATAATATATAATTGACGAACAGTTTTCAAATTGCCAAATGATTTTCCGCTCTGCGCGCTCGCTTGCAACAATTTTTAGCGTTTTTCCGAGATGTTTTGAACACTTTGAACACACTTGTCTTTTCTTTTTTTTTAACTTTTTACGTTAGCATACTATGGAGTCTATGGTAGTTTTTTGTTTTGTGGGTTGTTTGTTTTTTTTTTAGAGAAAAAAAGAAAATGTTTCAAAATGTACGTTACCTTCTTGGTGCTATAAATTGTTTCACTCAATTTTTCTCTCAATCAAAATATCTGATTGGCGTCGCGCAGCTCGTGGTCCAAACTCTCCCCAGAAACAACAAGGTAGCGATCTCGATCGCACGGCGAAGCGGAGAGTTTGTTGCAATGAGCCGCGTGCGCCTCTGACTAAGCTCTCTTCTCACATGGACCATTTTGGAGATGACCACCGTGAGGAGACACGACCATTACATTTAGATTTCAACTTTTTTGGGAGGATTAACAACAACAAGCGGGCCGCCTTTTCGTCCAGGAGCAGTGGGCTTTTTTGATGCGGCGGCAAACGCGGGCAGTGGGTGTTTGGTGGTGGTGATTGGAGGATTTTTGGAGGACACAGCACTCAGCAGCAGCATCCTCGTCTTGATCCTCGAAAGCACATACATCTCATCTCCTGATCTCGTCCTCTCTGGTTCAAGCAAATGTCGGGTGTTCTTATTTGGGAGTGTGATGTGTGTTGTGGGTGGTGTCAATGTGCTTTGCTTTGGCTTTGGCTTTTGCTGTGCCTGTTGCTGTTGCTGTCGACTTGGTGCATGTCCAATTCTTGTGCTTTCTCAAGGGCCAGGCCACCATCTTTACATCTTTACTTTGCACGCCGCCTTCCGCCTTCCACTGCTGAGGAAAAAGCTGGCTCTCTGATGGATCGGTTCAGTTGTTGTTGTTGGATCTTTGGTTGATTGGTTGTTTTGGTTGGTAGTTGGTAGTCTTTGGTCGCAAAAACGTATCATAGCATATCATTCTTTCTCAACAAAAAGTCGGGGACTGCAGAGGCCACATATGATGCATGATGTTGGGGATATTCGATATTCGTGTCTCTCGACCGTCTGAATCTGAGAACTTTCATCGGTCCTTTTGCGCAATAGTATCACACAGGGTGTGCTATCATCAAATATCATAACAGATCTGATTCTGATGTTGGCAAAAGTCGCTCAAGTCACGAGTGTTCGCAGTGGTCGCCGCTCATTCATTATCCTCCCCATCATACTACCAAAATCGGCCTCTGTAAACGAGAAAGAAACAAGAAAGAGAGAGAGAGAGAGGGGAGAGAGAGAGAGAGAAAGAGGCAGAGAGACACGCACAAAGACAAAAGTCGTGTACCAGGTACACCGCAATGCATATGGAGCATACGCATTTCATACATTTTTAGCAGGGGTTGGGTCGGGTGTTTAGGGCGTGGGCGGGGTGGGGGTCAGGGTCAGGGGGTGGGGTAAAAGTTCAAGTTGATTATTCGATTTTGGCATTTGGCTTATGTCTAAGAAACTGTTTCTGAATTGGCGCGCTCGCTAGATGTGGATTTGACATACCGGGATATATCTCTAGGTGCGGTTAGGGGATTCGGGTGGTGGGTTTTAGGGTTTAGGTTCTGCTCGCATGATGTGGGTGGTGTGTAATGATGGTGGGTGATCGGTTAGGTGCAGTTTTCTCTTGTACTGATGGTATGTAAGCAATGGCCCTGGCAAGTGTAACCTTATCGCTAGCAGGCCCCTCCGAAACATTCGCTCCTCCGGCCGCAAACTACGAGATATTCTACACCAATGTGGGAGCAAACTTACCGAGTCCACGGGCTGCCACATCAGTGGCCACCAGGATGTTGGACTTGCCCGAGCGGAATTCGCGCAGGACAAAGTCTCGCTCTGATTGCGATTTGTCGCCGTGAATCGCTCCGCAGCGGACACCGAAGCTGCGGATGAACCGCACCAGGTTGTCCACGCGCCGCTTTGTCTCCACGAAAATGATGATCTTGCCGGGACTCTCGCTGGTGTCGTAAATGTCGGACAGGAGGGTCTTCAATCTGGGTTGATAAAGAAAAAAATTAGTTTTTTATAATTTGTGACACAACTATTGGTATATAGACGCTATATCTATATCTTAAATCTCAACTTAATCAACAACTATTAGTAATAATGGCCTAATAATTAATCCAAATATGCAGTGGACTAGACCTTAATTTTTTATGACAGTGCTAACAATTTTACTTTTCAAAAGCAATAAAATTTAAAGTTTTAACCCTTTTATCTTACGACTTATAAGTTTCTAGCTTTTAGACAAATGGCTTCCACTTACTTCTCTTCCTTGCTGAACTCGTCACAAACGTCCACCACCTGGCGGATGTTGTGGTTCGCGGACAGCTCCAGCGAGCCAATGTTGATCTGGATGTAGTTGCCCAAAAAGTCCTCGGCCAGCTGCTTGACCTCCTTGGGCCAGGTGGCGCTCCACATAAGCGTTTGCCGATCGGGCCGGATCTGTGAGACGATCTTCCTGATCTGGGGCTCGAAGCCCATGTCCAACATGCGGTCGGCCTCGTCCAGCACCAGGTAGGTGCAGCGCTTCAGGTTCGTAGAGCCGGCGGAAAGGAAATCGATGAGTCGTCCGGGGGTGGCAATTACGATCTCGCAACCGCGCTGCAGATCCCGCATTTGGCCGCCCTTCGGGGCGCCGCCGAAGACGCAGGTGTTGCGCACATACGACGAGGAGCCGAATTCGGTGGCCACCTGCTGGATCTGTTGGGCCAGCTCCCTGGTGGGGGCCAGCACTAGGGCGATGGGTCCGTCGCCCCTCTGCAGCGGCTGTTGGTTGTTTATGTGGACAATGGCGGGCAGGATGTAGCCCAGGGTCTTGCCGGATCCTGTCTTGGCAATACCCACAAAGTTCGAGCCACTCATGGCGATGGGCCAGCCCTGCGCCTGGATGGCGGTGGGCGCCTTGTAGCCCTGTCTGCGGATCTCCTTCATGACGTAGTCGGGCAGATAGACCTCGGAGAAGTCCTGGATGGGATTCTGCGCCTGTCCGCGAACCGTGATCTCCTGCTCGTCGCGATACCGCTGAACCTCGTAGGGGGAACGGCCGGCCACGTTGGGGTGCTCCTGGTAAAAGTTTTTCTTGAAGGGAGCCAGGTTGGAGAAGTCGACCGGGCGCATGGGGAGATCCTGGCTTCCGCCACCACCTCCTCCACGACGATCGCCTCCGAATCCACCACCGCCGCCGCCTCCGAAACGGTTGCCGCCTCCGCGGTCATCGCGGCGCTTCTCGATGCGACCGTTCCTTACGCCATGGTAGTCGCCACCGCCGCCTCCGCCACCGAAGCGATTGCCGCCGCCTCCACCGCCGCCTCCTCCGCGCCGGTCATCGCCGCCACGATCGCCTCCGCGACCGCCACGTCCACTGTGACCAAAGTCGCGATCATGAGGTGCCCTGGAAAAATAAGAAAAAAGTATGTCAGTACCAACGGCTTTGATTTATTCGCTTAAACAAAATATACACCAAATATTTTAATGGAAACGAAAGGCTCAAGAAAAGAAGTCTGACATCTTTATCATCGTGCAGCTAATTTTTATTTTTAGTCACTCAGTTGTTTTTTTTTTTTATTTTGATCTACATAAATAATGCAAAGTGACTTTACTAAAGTCCCAACAATTTGTGTCAATTTTTTTTTTTTTAATTTAACGATTTTTCCACAGGTCTTGTTAATAATAAACTTGTATGATTATACGTTTATACTATACGCCTGGTTTCTCGAATCGTATTTTACTTTCACAGATCATAACTGCTTTTTAATTGTGTATAGTATAATAATGTGAATCGCAATAGCTTCTGCATAAGCAAAAAAAATATAAGCGAAAAATTGCAACGAAGAGGTTTAATTTTCTGCCCAGGAAAACATTTTTCCTCATTTCGTTTTGCCATTTATGCTTAGTTTGCATCAGCCACAATTTGCTTGGTGTCAACTATCATTCTTTATTTAAATCAAACGACTTCATTTTGTTTATATTGCTATCTCGACTTTTTGTGGAATTCTAAAAACTGAGCCTAGTGAAATTTAAGATTTAAATTTATTTATTTTTCTTTTCCAAATTTGTCTTTTAAAACAGAATATTGACAACATTGGTAAGTTCGTGTAGTTTGATCTCTTTGCGTTTTACGATGTACATTTGTTTAATCAATTTTTTCTTATCTTCCATCTAGGATTACTTGGTGCTGCGCACATTGACGAAAAACTTGTTTGTATCAATTCGGTCTTTTTGGTTTTTGAACAATATAACCTTCTAGAATTTAATGCAATTTAACTGAGCTTTTTGTTCGGCTCGGCCTCGACAGCTGCATTTTCTTTTCTTAAGTATTTCTTTTGCAGAAAAATTGGGGAAAAAGAAACGAGTGACTTGGCTTACTTTGCTCGCATGCTGCCGTTTTTAGACGTCTGCTAGTTGGGACTTGGATTTCAACTGCGACTGGTCGACTTGGAAGGTAACTCTTCGCTTTTCGATTTCTTTCGACGCTGCTAAACAGCTGACATGGAGTTGTGCTACAACCGCAATAAACTTAAATAAAACTAATTGCGTGTTAGGGAAATTAAATAAATTTCGAATAATACAAACAGTAAAGCAAATTTGATTGACAACAACATGCAATTCGAGCTGGGTTACTATTACTCCCGCCCACCGCTTTTCCACCCCAATTTATCTGCCCTAAACTGCTCAACTAAACAACCCAGCGAACAAAACACTGTGTTTATTGCTCTGGCATTAATCAAACTAGGGAAGACAGTGCCAACCTGTCTAGTTTCTAGTCAGATCTGGCTATAGTCTAAATTAGGACTTGGCATATATTTAAAAAGAAGATAAAACAAGAGGGAACGTTATAGTCGGATGCCCCGACTATCAGATACCCGTTACTCAGGTAAAGGGAGTGCGAGGGAGATGGAGATAGAGATAGAAAACGTTGATCACGCATAACTTTTTAACGAATGGTCCGATTTGAAAAATTTCTTCTACATTTCGATAGGTATTGATAAACACAATAAAACTGCATTTTTACTTTTCCAAAATATTAAAATTTTTAAAATCGTATATAAGCGATGGTGGGCGTTAAAGGGGGCGTGGCACCATTTTGAAACAAACTTGCGCTGCGTAGGAATTCCTAGAATCTGCATGCAAAATGCCAATCTTCTAGCTTCTATAGTTTCCGAGATCTCAGCGTTCATACGGACAGACGGACAGACAGACAGACGGACAGACGGACAGACGGACATGGCTAGATCGACTCGGCTAGTGATCCTGATCAAGAATATATATACTTTATGGGGTCGGAAACGCTTCCTTCTACCTGTTACATACTTTTGCACGAATACAATATACCCTTTTACTCTACGAGTAACGGGTATAAATACGATAGATGTGAATTACTGGTTAATTATGAAATTGAATATTAATGATACATGCATCAACACAGATGCTTAAATATTCGTATTTCATTCGAGAATTCGAATATGTCAATAGAGCATTCGAATACATTATTATAGGCTAGAATTTCTAGCATTTCCTTGAGCATTAGTAGTATTCGATATTTTCTGAACTAAGCTATTAATATTAATTTTAAATGCTTTTAGATCGATTTTCGTAGTCGTTGGCATCTCCAAGGGGTGCACTATGCAAATCCAACCCTCTATCCAATCCCCCGTTTGCTTGTCTATTGCTCTGTCAATTTGGGACCCCATCCCGCCCCAAATGTCTGTTTGTAGGGCCCCGTGGCACGCTAGCAGCGGAGCGGAACGCTCTGAACATTTATGAGACAGCCAAATGTCTTGTGCCTAGTTTCGAGGGGGGTAAACACCTGAGGGGGGCTGGGAAAATCAGAGGGGGCACCTCCGACTTTGTGTGTCTACCTGTCGCTTTTTGACATGCGAAAAGACGAATCGCAAGCTCGCCAAAAGGGGGAAACTCCTCATCATAATCAATTGGCGTCATTTGACATTTTAGACTAATGGGGCCGTTTATGTGATGGGGTAGTTCACGAACTGGGTAACTATTACAATTCAATACTTTGTAGTTGGTTGACACTCTTGGTACTTGAAACTCAATAGACTTCAGTGCTGTGAGATTATTAAAAACAACAATTTCCTTAAAAAAAAAATAATAATAATATTAGTCATTCAAAGACTTTAAATTCTTTTTTTTTCAATGGAATTTACTAAAAATGTATTACTTTTCTTAAACATTATACTCGTTTCGAAAAAAGGCATGATAAGAAAATGTCGTAGAACAATTCTAAAACAGTACATTATAATAATTATGAACCACCTAAATTTCTAGAATTTCAGTTAGGGAAGTTTGGGCCTCAGATGCAAGTTCTTAAATTATGGGAAATACTAATAATATTATTTACCTACATTTAGTTCCTATAAATTCTATCTATTGCGAGGTTATGGAAGTTGGGGCCTTAGAAGTTGGTCTGTAAATTGGTACGGGTACCAAAAACATCGCGATATCTCTACAAAACCTCGTGTGAGCGAAGGAAAGAGCACGAGATAAAGGCATGCTGGCGAGTGAGCGGGATGGCGCTAGCCAGTGACAGCCGCCGACTGTTATACACACGCGAAACTGTTATACAAGCACGCGAAAATGCCGCCGTCAACAGGCACACACTCACAAACAAATGAGTGTGCCGCTGTGTGTGCGCGCGTGTTCGTGTTCGGGCATACAGACAAATTAAAATGCTATAAAAAAGCAAACGAAGCAAGAACACGTTTCACAAATCAGGCAAATTCTTTTTATGACGTGCGCTGTCGTTCTTGTTGCTATTCCTTTGCGGATGTGGGGGATAAACAAAAAAAATGGAAGAAAAACCTCCAACTGTCAAAATTTTAGCAAACCATGTGTTTTTCTCTCTCTCTGCCACTCTCCCCTTCTTCTCTTTTCGCTTCCACTAATTACTCATCACCTCTCACTCGCCTTCGTAGGTGTACAGAAAAAAGAAAAGAGACGAAGGGTGCTAAAATGGCGACCGCGGAAAAAACCAAACGCATTTCATAAGAAATTCTTCAAACTCACATTATTCCTTCAATTTTGATTTCCTCTGAATTCTCGTCGGGATCGGTAAAAAGCGATTTCCTTCTCGTCCGCTGCTCTGCTTTCGGGATGGAATCTGTAGAGTCGTCTGGTTCTGGCTTCGAAGTGTCTCGAAACGCCCGCTGCGACTGGATCTGTGGACTACTATATCGGCTATGGGATAGTAGTGCTGCTGGGGTTATCTCCCGATTCCTGTGACTCCCGTGGAACTGTTGTCGGTGTTCGTTGCAGAGCGAAGAAGAAGAAGCGAAAGTGCCGCTGCTGCTGGCGGAGGAGAAAAGAAAATGGCGACGTTGCGTTATACATTTCTCGGAACTTCTCGGGGAAATCAATAGCAAGTTGCCCCAGCCGCAGGCGGCCGTTTTGGGCGGGATAGCGCCCACGCGGGGGTTTAAGTATTGCACTAGTTTAAGCATATTTCTCCACGACCCAAGAACACTCTTCGATTATGCTAATGGCCGATTCCTCCACGGCAGCGCGACATCCGCGCGTGTCTTACCTAACCTCGTCCAAAATTAGAGTGACCCTAGACGGAGGGGAAAAATCGAGCTAAGGTTTAGTGTGGCCGCTGAGCGGTTGGTCATATATACCATTAGAGTGGCCGTCGGCAGTTGGCAGGTACTATCGATAGTTTCTGGCATTAGTGCTATCGTGCCCGCCAAAATGTTGTACAACTAGTTTCAAATTTCAATTGCATTTGTCAAAGGAAAGACATGCTGATACATTTTTTTATATACGTTTGTGAGGAAAACTAAAGGGGGATTCCCTAAACTGTTGAATTGTTGAATTTTGGTCAGCTGTTAATCAGCTGTTCCATGCAAAGTCAACTTTCAGAAATTTCAGCAATTCATCAGCCTCGGGGATGCTGAAAATTTTGTTGAATTGCTGAAAAGCCAGAGTTGTCACCTTTTTTAAAAAGTCGTGGCAACTCTGTAACATTTTAGTATCACCAGTACGCATTATTTATTTTAAAATCAACTTAGAAAGCATATTTGTGGTTCTTTTTACCTTGGCAACACTTTTAGACAGTAACTAGCAATAATAAATCAAATTTTACATGCTTTAAGTTCCGTGAAATTTTTCAACAAATAACAGCTGTTTGAAAATTCATCAGGTGTCATTTTGGGTCGTTCCCTTAATTGCTGAAATTTTTTGTTGAATTTTCAACAATTCAGCAATTCAACAGTTTAGGGAATCCCCCTTAAATCTGCTTGTTCTTCTTGGGTTTCAGTTTGTTAATAGCTGTCAGCTGTTTCAGCTTGATTTCTAACTGAATTTTTTGCTGTGTGCAGAGGGTATTACAGATGTTTTGATCTATCTCTACATAAAATAAAGTAGTATACAATAGGGGGATTCCCTAAACTGTTGAATTGCTGAATTGTTGAAAATTCAACAAAAAATTTCAGCAATTAAGGGAACGACCCAAAATGGTTCCTGTTGAATTTTCAAACAGCTGTTATTTGTTGAAAAATTTCACGAAACTTAAAGCACGTAAAATTTGATTTATTATTGCTAGTTACTGTCTAAAAGTGTTACCAAGGTAAAAAAAACCACAAATATGCTTTCTAAGTTGATCTTAAAATAAATAATGCGTACTAATGATACTAAAATGTTACAGAATTGCCACGACTTTTAAAAAAAGGTGACAACTCTGGCTTTTCAGCAATTCAACAAAATTTTCAACAGCCCCGAGGCTGTTAAATTGCTGAAGTTTCTGAAAGTTGACTTTGTATAGAACAGCTCATTAACAGCTGACCAAAATTCAACAATTCAACAGTTTAGGGAATCCCCCTAATAAAACTATAAAGAGTGGAAAAATGGATTTCTGTAAAAGTATAAGGTTACAACCATGCAACAGCTTAATTGCAAAAAAGTATGAAAATTGAATTTGTATTGAACAGCTGTTAAACAGGTGACCAACATTTAGCAATTTTGCAAATCAAGAGTTTAGGGAATACCCCAATATTCAGAATTCCTGGTTTTCTAATTTAGCGTTTATTATCCGAGTGTGCGACGTCTACTCTAAAGCCCTGTTCACGCAGACGCTGTTGCAATTTGAAGCGGACTTAAAATCGCTGTTGCAATTTGAAGCGGACTTAAAATCGCTGTTGCAGTTTGAAGCGCACAAAAAATCGCTGTTTAAATTTTAAGTGGATTTTATAGGATCTTCCCACAGAGATCCATCCACCATCCGTTAAACGGATGGTCCGAAAGGTTTTGCCGTTTCGAAAATTTCCCAGTTAGTCCGCCATCCAATTCTGACGGACTTTGACGGGCTCTTTTATGCGATAGTTAGGCGATGTTTTCTCGGTGAAACTCTGAATTCTTCCTCTGGACTGTGAAAAATGGAACGTTGACTACGAGAACAAATCAAATCAGATTTGGGGTACGGGAGGTTAGGCTCTCTCCCAGTCAGCAATATGTATGCATACTCGTTTTAGGATATGTTATAAATGTTCAGATATGTTTTTTAACTATTATCTTAATCTATTTATTGTATTATTCTACAAAAGGAATAGGAGAACGCAATTTTACGACAGTTTTCCCGAGTTGAAATCCCCTTCGTTAATGTTGAGCTGAGCAACTGCTTTTGGGTCAGCTGTTATTTGTTGGTGGATGGAGCTCTGTGGGAACTAGAGTTTCACATTTGTCAAAAACCCCAACCGTTCCACACGGATGGACTCTATAAGAGGTGCAGAAACATCGATGTTTGCAGACATCGATGTTTTTCAAAAAACATCGAATAAAAAATTAGTTTTCCAATTTTTTTAAAATTATAAATATTTAAATTATAATTTTAAAATCTCAATGGAATTTGTATTTATCCATCGTTTATAGCTTAAACAGTGTCGCGCCTACACCAACAATACCATTCCCTATAGATTCAAGCAAAAAATTAAACATTATAATTATCATAATACGATATGGTTTTTGGTGTTTATAATTTTATTCGAAGTTTTTAAATGTTAAAGAAAAGCTATATCCCAGAAAATAAGAGAATGTAATAATTTTAATTTCCATTTAATTTCCCGACCGTTCCTATGGCAGCTATATAATATAGTGATCCGATTTTTTAAAAAATTTATTTCAAAATTCAGAAGTATTTAAAAAATAATATTCTCAAGGGTAGAAGGTAAGACTTAAAAAAAAAACACCAAAGCTACTTGACGTTTTACATTTTTTTCCGATCCTTCCTATGTGAGCCATAAGATATAGTGGTCCGATCCGGACGGCTCCGACTTATATACTACTTGCAATATACTTTTGTAAAAGATTCATTCTGATAGCTTGAAAACTAGTTTGCGTAGAAACGGACGGACAGTCGGCCTAGTGATGCGTCTCCTTCACTGCGTTGCAAACATCTGACTGATATCATTTTTCCCTTTGCAAGGGTATAGAAATGTAACAAATTACTTACCTTTAACGTTCCTTTTTCTTTGAACAGTGATGGCCCTAAAAACATCAGAGGTTCTAAAAACATCGATGTTTTGAAAAATTGGAAAAAAAAATTTCTACACTCTATGGCTATTAGGCCAATTGTGGGAGATGGATGCATCTCAAAATGGTACAATTTGAGAATAAGTAAAAATTAGTATAACGTTTTGGAGCTGTAGCGACTCCATAGGAAGAGAAAGCTCTTGTCTATCCAGGTTATATAACGTAACGCCAACAAACGCTCATAACGCTACAATTTTTCTAGGGCCCACATTTTGCAAGATTTTGTAAAGTCTAAATGAGGGTAACAGGTATTTGATAGTCGAGGCACTGGACTATAGTGTTCTCTCTGCTTTTCTTGTAGTTTCAACAGAAAGCATTAATACCTAACAATATTGCGTCGGTGTTGGAAGGGCTTAAAACGTTTTAAGCATACCTTTCCGGGTTTGACATATTTTTTACACGCAGAACCACATTAATAAGTAAAAGACAACATTTAGCAAGGACTCAATCCATATCGAAGTTTCACGAAATACTGCAAACTACAAATATGTGCACAATTTTCATGTTTGCACCAATCGCAAGATATACGTTTTCTTCTTAAATTTTCGTATAGTTATTAAAGATAACATTGATGATTTTAAATCATTTTGATTTTACCATTACACATTACACATTACACATTTTTGCAAACAATTTTTCTACCCGTTAAAGGAAAATATGCGTCGGAAAGTACATACATATGTAACAGAAAGAAAAAAGCGTTTCCGACCCTATAAAGTATATATATTCTTGATCAGGATCACTACGCAGGTGATATATATATTCCTACGCAGCGCAAATTTGTATCATTGGAGTGCCACGCCCCCTCTAACGCCTCCAATCGCTTTAAACGACTTCAAAAGGTGTCTGGAGCTCACATCATTAAAGAATTCGGAACAGTATAATGCAATTTGGTTGTGTTTATTTATACCTATCGAAATGTAGAAAAATTTTTTGAAAATGAACTATTTGTTAAAAAGTTATGACCAGATAATATATTCCAGGCAGTGCAATCACTCGCTCTGTTACCTTATCTCCATCTCCCTCGCAATTTCTTTGTTGAGTAACGAGTAACGAGTGACACCCCCGATAATAAGCGAAGTAGTGGACGTTAGCGTTCTCTCTTGTCATACCCATTATAATTTCAGTCAGAAGTTTGTAAGACAGTGGGCTTTCTACGCAGCGCAATTTTATTTTAGCCGAGCGCCACGCCCCCTCTAACCCCCACAATCGCCCACTAATGATTTTAAAATGTGTCTAGCGCCCACATTTTTGAAGATTTCCGAGAAGTATAAATTCCATTTTCTTGTGTATATCGTGTATTTGTACCTATCGCATGAAGAATACATTTTTCAAATGGGACTATTCATTTAAAAGTTATACGCAATCAAAAAAATGTTGTATATCCATCTCCCTCGCACTTCCTTTAGCCGAGTGACGGGTATTAGATAGTCGGAATACCAACCCGACTATAGCGTTCTCTCTTGTTTTTAAATTGCTATTGGTCAGAAATAACCAATATTTTTTAGTTTTATAAATATTTATCAGAAACAATCATTACTTATAAGCGTAAAAATATCACTCAAAGTGCGATTGCAGCCGTTCTACGCAGAATTTGACAATAATTTAAATGTGTGCTTATAGGTGGAAGCACGAATCACATATGGGCAATTCTCTGGGGATGTCAACCAAGCCAAAAATCTTAAAACTTGAAAAAAAAACATCTTTATGATTTTGCACTGATATTTGATTCTAGTTAGTTGGATCCTCAACTAAGCTAAGTAATTTGAGTATCATTGGATAATTTTCCAAAAAACAATTTTTTGGTATTTTTTTTGGTATTTTCTAAAGTGGCTCTTAAACGGTTTTTTTTACGTTAAAGCCTAGTACTCAGGTCGGCTAAGAGTTTTACTAGTCGAAAAATATTAATCTTTTAGTGTGAGCGAAGTTTTTGGAGTTCATGCGCAATGCATGTAGCATGCACACAAAAAAAAAACTTGGTAAAATTAACTGTAAAAATTGTCAAACAGGCCCCAACCAGAAAAATTGTCAATTCTACTAAGTAAATAGTAATTTCACAACAACAAAACACACACAATTAGCAAAGACACAAACCCAAAGCAAAAACAAAGTACACGTATCTATTTTAATAGTTACGTAACTATCTTTGTTGGTCAATTTTAACAAGCAAATTTTTTTGTGTGTGGTCTTACTCTCAGCAAACAAATCAACTGGCGCCAATTTTAAAATATTACAAAACGTTGAGCCGACCTGGGTTGGTAGCTTTAAATTTGCTGTTAGCATGGCGATATGTATTACCGCAACACCTTCTGCCAGTTTTCCATTGGTTTTTAGGGTTTTCCTTCCATTTATAATTTGTCATTGACACACCGCTTCTGCACATACACAGCCAAATATCAAATTTTTTATTCTTTGATATTTATACCCGTTACTCGTAGAGTAAAAGGGTATATTAGATTCGTGCAAAAGTATGTAACAGGTAGAAGGAAGCGTTTTCGACCCTATAAACTATATATATTCTTGATCAGGATCACTAGCCGAGTCGATCTAGCCATGTCCGTCTGTCTGTCTGTCTGTCCGTCTGTCCGTCTGTCTATCTGTATGAACGCTGAGATCTCGGAAACTATAAAAGCTAGAAGATTGACATTTTGCATGCAGATCCTAGGAGTTCCTACGCAGCGCAAGTTTGTTACAAAAGGGTGCCACGCCCCCTCTAACGCCCACAATCACTTATATATGATTTTAAAAATGTCAATATTTTGGAAAATAAAAAATGCAGTTTTATTGTGTTTATCAATACCTATCGAAATGTAGAAGAAATTTTTTAAATCGGACCATTCGTTAAAAAGTTACGGCGGATCAAAGTTTTTCTCCATCTCCTTCGCACTCCCTTTAGCTGAGTAACGGGTATCTGATAGTCGGGACACCCGACTATAGCGTTCTCTCTTGTTTTTGATATATTCTTACCATTTCCTTAGCTTATCTGAGTACCGCGGTGAAAAAGTCTCCGGCTAAAGGCGTTATTTGCCTCTCCTTACTCCTATGCTTAGCTATCAGTTTTCGTAGTAGGCTCATGCACTCTATCACTATGGACGGCAGTCCATGTAGTGACGAAGCGCACCAGGAGAGTGTGCGAAGGCGACTACTATTATATAGCCGCAAAATTGAAAATCTGCTGTGATAGTCCGATCGTAATGAGTAATACACCAATCGAAAGGTATTGCAAAAACTTAAAGGATTGCATACCAAGACTTTAAGAAAATCAATTGGCTTGGGAGAGAGAGCGGTGAAAGTGAAAAAGTGAAAATTTCGAAATTTGGAGCTGTTGGGGCCGGTGGGGATAAATGCCCCCTCGCAATGTTTTAGTTGTATTCCTTTTGAAAATACCCGTCGAATGAGGGGTCATTTGTCAAAATCCGACGCTCCGTTCAAAAGTTATAGCCAAAATAAGATTTCCTTCTTCTTCCCAAAATGAAAATTTAATTCTGTTTGTCAGTTTGTCAGTTTGTCAGTTTGTCAGTTTGTCCAAAACATGTTTCTTAAGTTTTGAAAATTTAATATGACGTTCATCACATCGATATAAAAAACTTTTGTTCTACCACTTTTGGAAAAACTCGCTAGTTTAGCGGGAAAACAGCTATAAATAGCTAAAATTCGGAAAACCGTAACTTCTATACTACTAAAGCTACAGACTTGTGCTGCATCTTGTTTGAAAGGTATTTTTAAATGCTATAAACGCCTTCTATATGCAATTTGTGTAAATGTAATAATTAAAAAGATATGAACAAAAGACAATTTTTTAAAACTTTTTTTTTATCTTTTTTTTTATTTTTCTCAAAAACGGCTCTAACGATTTTCTTGAAAACTTTAAACTGTATAGCCCTTGAGATTCCTTAAATTTTGGTATATAACACATTACTGTAAAAAGTCACGTTTAAAAGTTATTTTTATACGAAAATAGCCACTTTTGCCAGCTCGAACAACTAGAGCTTCCTGAGTATTGAATTTTGTGTGAGGGTATCCGAACTGTATTTTAGGGTCATGGAATCAGTAAATTTGCACTTAAGAGTTGCATATAGGAATCTTTTGTTCTACGACTTTTGGAAAAAGCCGCTACTTTAGCGGGAAAAAAAGCTAAAAATGGCTAAATTTCGTTAGTTTGTAAGTTCTACACTACTAAAAATACAGACATGTGCCATACCTCGTTTAAAAGGTATTTTGAAATACTTTTTAATTTAATTTGTTTAAATACAATGGCTTACAAATTATGATTGATTAAATTTAAATGTATATATTTAATGTATATATTAAACAAACAAAAACTTCTGATATCAAATAAAAACACCTCTTAACGAGGTAAAAAACTAGTGACGATCGCACCTTCAACATACAAAAGTTCTGATATCAACATTTGTGACGAAAAATTATTACACTCGTCATTAAATAGACTTTCTAATATTTTTTCATTCGGCACGCTGCAATAGAAAATGCCTGTGAAGGGAAAAAGGCTGGAATAGTCTGCTAGGGCGGGCCGAATGGGAAAATATTAGAAAGTCTATTTAATGACGAGTGTAATAATTTTTCGTCACAAATGTTGATATCAGAACTTTTGTATGTTGAAGGTGCGATCGTCACTAGTTTTTTACCTCGTTAAGAGGTGTTTTTATTTGATTTAGACTTAAAATAATATTTCGTGTTCTTGAAAATATGAATTTTAATATGCATTTTTGTAACAGCTTTAATTTTTCCCTGACACAAATCTTGATTAAGTTATATTTTCCCCACATACGAAAAATTATTTCTACAAACAAAAAAAAACTTGGTAAAATCAACTGTAATAATTGTAAAACAGGCCCCAACCAGCAAAATTGTCAATTCTACTAAGTATGTAAGTATGTAGTCATTTCACAACAACAAAATACACACAATTAGCAAAGACACCAACCCAAAGCAAAAACAAAGTACACGTAACTATTTTAATAGTTACGTAACTATCTTTGTTGGTCAATTTTAACAAGCAAATTTTTTTGTGTGTACCGTTATTTTCCATGATCCCGTTATTTTCGGCAAGTTTTATATTTTTCCCGCAATCAGGACCCCAAATAACGTGGATATTAGTATTTTGGACGAAATCGGACGTTGGATCTAAACGGAAGTACACCCCAATATGTACAAGCAATGTACAACGATGCCACAATTATGAAGATGAAAATTGACTTTCCAAGCTTCTTAAGGTGTGTGATGTAATTGTTGTGGATCGAGGGTTCAAAGACATCGTCAAGGATCTTCTGAACAAACGCTTTAAAGCGCTTATGCCAGCCTTAAAACGAAGCAAATAGGTCCCGGGTCGTTACCAACATCAGATGACTAGTCAAAGCGGTGTATGAATTTCTGAATCAAGTACCAAAGAAATCAAGCGAAATGTGGAAGAAACTAATCCATTAATGGATTAAATCGAGGCTAAGGAGCTGATGAGAAAGAAAGCTACGTTTGCTAACATTATCAGCAATGAGTATCTTGATAACCCAGAACTGAGCGACGAAGGACTAATTACACTGTTTATATTTATTAGGTATCATCGATATTTTTTGCACTTTTTTTTTGATAATTTTAAGTGGTTTCAATTTTCATCGGGACAAGAAAAAATTCGTATGTAAAAGATGAGCGTCGCTCATGCACTCATTTCGGAATTCGAGAAAACGCGGTAAAAAAAATTCGTTGGAAATAGCGGCATACATATGTACAATGTACATTGTACATAATATGTATATAACAAGAGCAACAAAGTGAGTCCAGCGCAGTCCATTTCTGAAATGTATTTAGATTTGTAGAGTATTTAATTCTTGATAAAATTTTTTTAATTTTAGTTTTTTAGTACATAACCTCAAGTTTTGCAACGTTGAGTTGTTTTCCATATAAAAAAAAAATGAAACCAACAAGGCCGAAGAATATGCTATTTTAACTTTTTTCAAAGCCAAAGTATCTAAATCAGACCTTGACAAATGGGAAAAGACTTTAGTATTGAGAAGCAGAGCATTTTACTATCGCCTACACAAGTTATGGAGCAAATGAAAATCAAATGTGAAGTTATTTTTAAAATATCATGCAAATTGTCTTAAAAACAAAACAGTCGTAGCAGTTTCGAAATTCTTATAGCCTCTTCCCATAGAGTCCATCCGTGTGAGACGGTTGGGATTTTTGACAAATGTCAAATTCGTGTTCCCAAAGAGTTTCCATCCACATCCACATCCAATATCAGCTGACTTGAAGAGCAGTTGCTCAACTCAACATAAACGAAGGGGGATTTTAACTCGGCAAAACTGTCGTAAAATTGCGTTCTCCTAATCTTATTGTAGAATAATACAATAAATAGCAAAAGATAATAGTTTAAAACATATCTGAGCTTTTATAACATATCCTATATCGAGTATGCATACATATTGCTGACTGGGGTAGAGCCTAACCTCCAGTACCCCACAATCCGCTCTTACTAAGCCTCTGTCTAGCCAATATTAATATGGCAAATTTGTAAACAAAGCCAAATGTGTGCTGTATTATTAGTTATTATTTCTGAAGTGCATAAAATATTCAGAGACTTTGCTGCAAACATTGATGTTTTCGCATGCAGAACAGCTAGCATTTTGGCCCACTCATAGCAACCTGCTTTCGAATGCATTTCCGCTCATAACAAACTACAAATAATTCAACAATAGCCAAAAAACAATGAACTTCAGCATTATTTAATTTTTTCCCGCCATTGATTTGATTTGTTCTTGTTGTAGGATATGTTATAAACGTTTAGATATGTTTTTAAACTATTTTCTTAATCTATTTATTGTATTATTCTGCAATATAATTAGAAAAACGCAATTTTACGACAGTTTTCCCCGAGTTAAATTCCCCTTCGTTAATGTTGAGCTGAGCAACTGCTCTTCAGTCAGCTGTTATTGGATGGTAGATGGTGGATGGAGTTCTGTGGGAACACGAGTTTCACATTCGTCAAAAATCCCAACCGTTTCAAACGGATGGACTCTATGGGAGGAGGCTATTAAAGTCGGTGGGCCGTCTATCTCTGACCTTCCAGGCAAGGGGAACTATATCTCGAAAAAAGCAAGCTGCAGATTTAGCTGCGTCTGAGGACGCCAACGTAACCTTGTTGATCCAAGCGGCAGGCCTAGCCTGACCTTGCATCGATACTTTAGTTGCTTTCGATATGCCCGGGAAAGGCTAAGATTTTACGAAAGGCACTAACCGAACTAAACAGAATGACATAGGTAAATTCTACCAGCGATGCTTTGGCTCTTATTTTGGATCAAGGCCTTACGAAGGAACAGTATTTTCCTATAAGCGAACATTCAAATAGCAAGGATTGCCAAGTGTATCCTACCTACAAAAAGGTGGCTGAAGAAATGCAAGAGTGTAGGCCAGTCCATTCCAAAGTCCATTAGATCACACAACTTGTCGTCTTATTATTTTACAAGAAGATGTAATCCAGCGTTATGCTGAAGCAAAATACAGATTTACCGATTTAATCCTGAGGTTTGGATTTGACGGAAGCACAGGACAGGCAATTCCAGCATTTTTGCGAAGGACGAGTTTATAAAAGAGAGTAGGGAAAAAATCCTTGCTAAAGACTATAATATCAAGTCGGAAATACAATCGTTGAAAACATGTACTAAAGTTATTTTAGAGAACGGAAAATTTGTTTATGTTAAGTTTCAGGGTTACCTAACAGTGATCGACGGTAAAGTTCTTAACGCCCTGGCTGATTCAAGGTCAACACAGGCTTGTCCAATTTGGGGAGCAACTCCTGTGGACTTTTTGAACAACAAACATTTCAAATGCGAAAAGTTTTTACCAGTTATCAGTAACTTGAAATGTGAGTTTAAAGAAAAATTAATGGAAAAACCAAAAGGTTCGATTAGCGGAGCTTTGTGCAATTTATAGGGGCTCGGCGATCATAAATTCAGCAGCGAGAACACTTTGGACTGCAACCAGCTGAGCGCACGAAAAACTCTCATTGGAGTGCAATTTTGGAGAGGGCGGCAGTGTCAACGCGGCTTAAAATAGGCGAGGGGTGTCGGGAAGGCGCACCAAAAAGTTTGGTTAAAAATTTTTTTTTTACCTGTCGCAGACTTTGTTTCACGGCTAAAAAAAAACCGCCAGACCCCAGTTTTTGTGGCAGTGAAAAAATGAAAAATCCGAGGTAACCTCACAAAACGGCGAAAGAGGAGAGGCAAAGAGAAAGAGAAGAAAAAAAAAACCAAGATGACTAAATATTGTGCCGAATTTTTATAAGTTTTTATACCCGTTACTCGTAGAGTAAAAGGGTATACTAGATTCGTGCAAAAGTATGTAACAGCTAGAAGGAAGCGTTTCCGACCCCATAAAGTATATATATTCTTGATCAGGGTCACTAGCCGAGTCGATCTAGCCATGTCCGTCTGTCCGTCTGTCTGTCTGTCTGTCTGTCTGTCTGTCTGTCTGTCTGTCTGTCCGTCTGTATGAACGCTGAGATCTCAGAAACTACAAAAGCTAGAAGGTTGAGATTTCCCACACATATTCTTTGGCTTCCTACGCAGCGCAAGTTTATTTTAGCCGAGCGCCACGCCCCCTCTAACGCCCACAATCGCCCACTAACGATTTTAAAATGGGTCCTGCGCCCACATCTTTAAAGATTTCCGAGAAGTATAAATGCAATTTTGTTGTGTATATTTATACCTATCGAAATGTAGAAGACATTTTTCAAATCGGACCATTCATTAAAAAGTTATACGCAATCAAAAATTATATATCTATCTCCCTCGCACTCCCTTTAGCTGAGTGACGGGTATTAGATAGTCGGGACAACAACCCGACTATAGCGTTCTCTCTTGTTTTATTTATTCTTAAGTGATTTTTTTGTATGCTATTTCAAAGTGTGTTTTGTAGTTGGTCAGTGCTTGAAGTGTGTGAAAAGCTGGCATAATCCCGGTGTAGTTTCCCGGACTGTAGTGGACTCTCAGACGTCCATTTAACCCATTTCAAAAAAATTTAAAATAATATGAAAAGTGGAAAAAAGCCCCTGTGTCCCCAATTAAAAATTTGTAGTTCTTTTCGCAGAATTTTTAGCAACTTCGAACAAAGCGCTTTCTTCGAGGATACTACCGGAAAATTGGTGAGCGATTTTTTGTTGTCCATATATTATGTATATTTTATGGTAGGACGCAATTTCAATTTTATTTAAATTTTTATTATTTGGTGTGGGAGAGCTAGTGAAAAATAGAAATGGGTTTATATTTGCCAAGTTTATTTTCTTTCAACTGGCATTATGTAATTGCGACCGAATGTAAAAGAATACTTTTGTGTCTTTATAAAGACAATTGAGAAATTGAGTGAAACCCAATACCGTCGATTTCGTTTTTTTGAAATTTAAAGTAAAAGTAATTTAAATTGGCATGCCGACATTAACATATATATTTTAAAAACCTTTTATTGCACCTACCCCTATTTATAGGAATTATCTATGATATTTATAAAACAACACCTCTTAACGAGGTAAAGGGTCGTGACGATCGCACCAACAACATACAAAAATTCTGATATCAAATTTTGAGTGCTTCTGGATGCGACTCCCAGGATTTATTTTACTCGATTTAAAAATACGTTTTTTTTATACCCTTGCAGAGGGTATTATGATTTCAGTCAGAAGTTTGCAACGCAGTGAAGGAGACGTTTCCGACCCCATAAAGTATATATATTCTTGATCAGCATCACTAGACGAATCGATCTAGCCATGTCCGTCTGTCCGTCCGTCTGTCCGTCCGTCTGTCCGTCTGTCCGTCCGTTTCTACGCAAACTAGTCTCTCAGTTTTGAAGCTATCGCGATGAAACTTTCCCAAAAGTCTTCTTTCTATTGCAGGTAGTATATAAGTCGGAACCAACCGGATCGGATAACTATATCTTATAGCTCCCATAGGAAGGAAACGTTAAAAAAATTCTAGCTTCGGTGTTTTTTGAAAAAAAACCTTCTACTCTTGGAAATATTATTTTTTAAATATTTCAGAATTTCGAATAAAATATTTTAAAAATCGGACGACTATATCATATAGCTGCCATAGGAACGATCGGAAAATTAATGGGAAAGTTACACAGAAATAAATTTTAGCTTTTTTGGTTTTTATTGTATTCTCTTCTACTTTAGAACATGACTCTTTTTAAATATTTCCGAATTTCAATTTTCATTTTATCAAAATCGGACGACTATATCATATAGCTGCCATAGGAACGATCGAAAAATTAATGGGAAATTAATTGGAAACAAATTATAGCTCCGTTGGTTTTTATTGTATTCTCTTATACTTTTGAATTAAATTTAACAAAAATCGGACGACTATATTATATAGCTGCAATAGCTGCAAAGTCATATTAAAATCATACGAAATTTAAAATTTTTGCGATTTGTAAGTTAATAGGAACGATCTGCAAGGGTATATAAGCTTCGGCTGGCCGAAGCTAGCTTTCTTTCTTGTTTTAATTTCATTTTTCATTGTTTAATTTTTTTTCCATAAGGTCATGCAAAAAATAAAAACAATAATTAGTTAGTATAATGTTGGGAAAAATTCTTATTCGGCTCCCATAGCAACAATCGGAAATAGCCTTAAAAAATGAATATATTTCGCTCAGTGTAAGAGCTTTTGACATGAATCTTTCTAAATCTTATTATTTTATACATACCTTGATCAGGGTAAAAGCGCGTGCTGATCGTACGTATATATCTTATAGCTCCCATAGGAACAATAAGATGAAATCGGTCAAAATTTGAAGTTTTTCAGGATATTTCGCGCAGAATATAAGCAATTGACATGAAACTTCCCAAATCGTATTCTTTTATGCATACCTTAATCAAAGTAAAAGCGCGTGCCGATCGGACGTCTATATCCTATAGCTCCCATAGGAACAACAGGGTAAAAAAATTTTAGATTTTTATTTTTTTCAATTATAGAATATTTTGTTGTTTATTAATTCATGTTGCTATTCTAGTCAAGTTTTTATTCGTGAAATCTGCAAGGGTATTAAAACTTCGCCTTGCCGAAGTTAGCTTCCGTCCTCGTTATACCCTTGTAGAGGGTATTATAATTTCAGTCAGATGTTTGCAACGCAGTGAAGGAGACGTTTCCGACCACATAAAGTATATATATTCTTGATCAGCACCAATAGCCGAGTCTATCTAGCCATGTCCGTCTCTCCGTCTGTCCGTCTGTCCGTCTGTCTGTCTGTCCGTCTGTCCGTTTCTATGCGAACTAGTCTCTCAGTTTTAAAGCTAGCGCGATGAAACTTTCCCGAAAGTCTTCTTTCTATTGCAGGTAGTACATATGTCGGAGCCAGCCGGATCGGACCACTATATCTTAAGGCTCCATAGGAATATTCAAACATATATAAGAAAATTCATTGTTACTTTGTAGGAAGTAGGCGTTTTAATTCTTGACTACTTAAAAACAAAATTCAAAAATAGAAACTGAATCTGGAATCCCTGGAACTGCACCGAGTGAGTATTACTTTATCTGCAAGGGTATATAAGCTTCGGCTGGCCGAAGGTAGCTTCCTTTCTTGTTTTTGTATGATTTTACAGCAGTTTTACGATAGAAAAAGAATGGGTGTCCGATTATGCGTGGGGTTCACTGTATGTACAAACACTGTGCATAGGTAAAAACCTTAAACAACGCGATGCAGTGGCCCAATAAGAATTATTTTAAAAGCACTCTGTTTATTAAACACACAATTATTTTTGTTTGCTTAAAAATAAATACATTTTTATTTGGTTATGGTTATTTTACCTCGTTAAGAGGTATTACTTTTTAATTTTTATTTCCACTTATCACCGCTCTATACTTACATGGCACAAAAAAGCAAAAAGGTTTGTTTTCCAAAAACATTGCAACTAGAAAAAGCAAGTGACAAGACATGCATAAGAAACGAAAAAACAGCGCGCGTTCTTGCAATATCTCTTTTGTTCTTCTCATTTCTTTTTCAAGACCACCGTTTAAAAAATTATCATTTCATATTTTTTATGCCAATGGATGCATTCCGATGGAAGCTAAAATTGCACCGACTGAAAAAAAACAAGAGAGAACGCTATAGTCGGGTTGGTGTCCCAACTATCTAATACCCGTCACTCAGCTAAAGGGAGTGCAAACGCTGTA
The DNA here is from genome assembly GCF_030179915.1 of Drosophila takahashii. Taxonomy (NCBI): domain Eukaryota; kingdom Metazoa; phylum Arthropoda; class Insecta; order Diptera; family Drosophilidae; genus Drosophila; species Drosophila takahashii. The sequence goes on along the minus strand of NC_091681.1, from coordinate 8,634,403 downwards.
CTCGGGTTGGTGTCCCGACTAATAATCGTAACTCAGCTAAAGGGAGTGCGAGGGAGATAGATATATAATTTTTGATTGCGTATAACTTTTTAATGAATGGTCCGATTTGAAAAATGTCTTCTACATTTCGATAAGAATAAATATACACAACAAAATTGCATTTATACTTCTCGGAAATCTTTAAGGGGTTATATATGTACCTTTTTGAGCAAAAAATTGAGGAAACTGTGGATTTTTTTTCAGGTGTGTAGCAATTATTTTATGACACTGAAGTTATTATTTATTAATAGTACATGTTTTTATCGAAACAACAAGCCTTTGTTCTTGAAAAAATATGAATAATTTACGAACCCTTTTTTTTATAGCGGCATGCGGTGACCACTATGGAAGTCTAGCAGGTCAACTAAATTCAAAAAACCAAAAAATTTCTATTAGTATAGTATTATTTCCAGTTCGTGAACGATTATTTTCAAGAATTTTTGGTTTTTTCTGCATACAGTAACATTTTTTCCAAAAAGTTAATTTTTCGAGTTCTAAAAATTTTATTAAAAAATTCTGATCTGCGAAATTAAAATCGGCGCATAAAAACTGAATCGTTCACGAACTCGGTACAATCATTACGAATAATTTAAAAAAAAATTGAAGAAGATCTATCAAATAGTTCTTGTGTAATCGTGGTCACAGCGGAGGCACTTTTGGAAAAACACGACTTTGAGATAATCGCATTCAAAGCTGTACGTTGTGTATATGCAACTATTAAAGTCGAGCAGACAAAACCCTGTTTTCCTATAGAACTATTATTCGGATCTCTACACCCAAAAAAAAAACCGAAAGTTTACATTTAATCATAGAGTAATAATGTATAGAGCAGCGGTCGGCAGCGCCCTATTAAGTCATAGAGTAAGAAACTATACAGAGGCACCATTTGCTCTGCCCGAATTTATTTATTTTATTTGATATATTTTGGTCTCCGCGATCAAAAGACTTGACGCGAGATCTGACGGCATAAGAAACTATAATTCTCTATATATATATAGAGGCACCATTGCAGCGCCCGAATTCAGTTTAAGGTTTTAGTATGGGGGTTAACAGTGCGCCAGGAATGGAGTGGAAATTGCAGGGCGAAGTTTTACAGTGCGCTCGAAATGGAGTGGAATCCAGAGAACCTCTGCCCGAACCTCTGCCCAAGCTCTGCCGAGAGCCAATTCAAGGCCAAGTTCCAAGCAAACATTGATTTCTCACCGCATCCAACATGTGCAAAGCAACAGCAATAGTGGTGAGAGTCCACATACAAAAACAATACAGTGAGTGAGAGCAGTGCAGATATATAAAATCCCTTAAAACTCACCATGGACCCAAAATGCATGTTTGAATCGAACATATGGAAAATTTGGGAAATTTTGACCCCTAGATCACGAAAATACCATTAATTTTTTTTTTCGATGGCACAGTTTTTTTTTAAGATTTTTTAAAGTTCAAAATTTTGGACTTTTTTTTGAATTGCTTCTTTTATTTCGGCAGATATCCACCCGACTGGGCCAGTTTTCATTTTATTTTAAAGTCAACATAGAGTAATTATGTATAGTTTCTTAAGGGCCGGTTTCTCGAGTCCCTGTCAAAGTCCCTGATAGCTATCTGTTCGAAAAATTTAGAGACCAGATAAACTGTTCGTAAAAGCAAATCGGTTTTCTCGACTGCTTTAATTTATCTGAACGAGGAACAATTACAGAGTGCTGTTAACGCACAGAATTGTGCTGTGAAGCGCAAAAAATGGCGTGCTTCGATTATTTCATCAGCTGTTTGGGTATAATTCAAAGAAAAAGTCAGCTGTGATTTCGTTTCTTCTTCATAGTTGGCTTTGGGAAATCAGCTGTCATTCTATCGAGCCGAAAACTTAACAGGGACTCCGAGTCCCTGTCAAAGTTAGCTCTCACATTGGTGCTCGAGAAAGCCAAAATGCCTTAGCAGGCACTTTATCTGTTCGAGAAATGTTAGCCGGCACTAGAGCCCTGCATGAATCAACAGTTTTCGAGACATTTTATGTTTCGAAACATTTTTACAGTAAGATTCAAATGATTCGAAACATCTACAACAGTGTGATACTGACGATTCGGTCTCCCAACGTGACTTATAAACAAAAGCTGTAATAGATAATTTTGTATTAGCAGGTTTGGAAAATTTCTGCCAGGTTCAGCAGCCCTTCGTCAGCAACCATGTTAAAGGACCTGCAGTTTTTCAGGGTCCATTTTGTCATAGCTTTGGTAATTTTTGATTTTGTTTCCGCGTCTAAAGAAGTGGCTGCAGGTACATTAGAGGAGGGTTTTCCTAGCTTGTAGCACTTATTTCTCACAAGATTTGACGTATTCCCGAAATACTTTATGCAAGATAGGCAAGTGCGACACGCAACTAATCCACTGACCTCTTGCTTGTTATCGTCTAAAATTTTTCAGAAAACCTGTCAAACCTTATTGCGACCATTCTTCTCGCTAAACGTAATTTTCCCTGAAACAAGTTTAGCATGGCTTTTTTCTTCAATTGTTTGGAGGGCCTAGTTATGCAAAATTACCATAATGACTCTTTTATTAAATTTCAAAATATACTCACAGAATTTCTAGAGCCCCTTGGCAAATCAACGTCCATTTTGGAAAGCACTTTTAGGGCCGGTTTCTCGAGTGCCGGCTAACATTTCTCGAACAGATAAAGTCCCTGCTAAGGCATTTTGGCTTTCTCGAGCATAAATGTGAGAGCTAACTTTGACAGGGACTCGGAGTCCCTGTTAAGCGTTTTCGACTCGATAGAATGACAGCTGATTTCCCAAAGCCAACTAAGAAGAAGAAACGAAATCACAGCAGACTTTTCCTTAAAATTATACCCAAACAGCTGATAAAATAATCGAAGCATGCCATTTTTTGCGCTTCACAGCACAATTCTGTGCGTTAACAGCACTCTGTAATTGTTTCTCGTTCAGATAAATTAAAGCAGTCGAGAAAGCGGATTTGCTTTTACGAACAGTTTATCTGGTGTTTAAGTTTTTCGAACAGATAGCTATCAGGGACTTTGACAGGGACTCGAGAAACCGGCCTTTAGACAAACAAAATAAACTGATATACTGTTAAGGCTAGGCCTCCCCAATGTTTCGAAATACCTTAGAATGTTTCGAGTCATTTCCAGATGTTTCGAAACATATATACAGTTGACATAAGGGATTCGTATGTTTCAAAATATTTAAGCATGCTGTTGATTCATGCAGGGCTCTAGCCGGCACTCGAGAAACCGGCCCTTAGTCAATAGATCAGAGCTTTACTTTGCCATACAGATCAATATGATTGGATAAGTAATGGCAGCACAGCAGCTTGACAAATATGAAAAATGTGTTTTTGGTCGAATGTAAGTCGGCTGGATATATCGTAAAAACTCGAAAAAATCTGTTGAAAAATCAAAATGGTTACCAACTTAAAGTTTGCATCCTACCGAAGAAAACAAGCCGGATACTGCCCAAATTCATGAAAAATTTGATTTATGGTGGATTTTTAAAGTTCGGATTTTTCACCTATTTTCGGTTGACAGAGTCCAAATTTAAGATTTATCGTAGGCGGCGACATGTAAACAAAAATAATTGGTGTTGGCAGCCGGGTCACTAAATAGCTAAATCAGATATTTAAAAGTTAGAAAATTATAAAAATAAATTTAATTTTTAAAAATATTTTTAAAAATATTAAAATACTTGCGTTGTGACTGAGAGTATTTTTAATAAGTAATATCCATCTGGACAATTCTTCTTAAAAAGTAGCTAGCGTTAACTTCACAAAAGCATGCTTTTTTTTAATTAGTACTGCCTTATCAAAAACGGAACAAACAGTACGTATTCGAGAAAAATAAAGAAATAAGGAAGAAAATAATGAATAGGATAAAAGAATACACTTGTTTAAATGGTCCAAACACTTTTTGCAATGTGTGTGGTAAATTTATTATGAATAATAAATTTCGACTTTTTGATAGTGAGGTGACACATCGATATTTCCTCTACTTTCGCATTAAGCAAAATCTTGAAGAGGCTTTGACACCGAGGAGAATTTGTGATTCTTGCCGCTTGACATTACTTAAATCGAGCGAAGGCAAAAGGTATGATTTAGTTTTCGATGTTTTGTTGAAAGGTCCTTCATTGTTTTCTTGACCTAGATGCTACTTGAAGCTCGACACGCCAATAATTTGGAGAAAACCATCTTGTCATGTGACAGATTGCTATTTTTGCCTTAGTAAATGCTTAGGCATCGGAAAGAACGCAAAATCGAAATACGCGAAAGTGCGCTTAGTGACACTTCCCAAAATTCATTCCGCCAATGTACCATATCCAGTATGTCCCGACAAAATTGATAATTCTACTTCTTCGGATAGATCTTCTGTTTCCGATGACTCCAGTCCGGGTGAAGAAGTTAATTTACTCTCTCAAGAAAAGTTAAATGATTGGATTCGAGAATGAAGCAGCACGGATTTTTGAAACCAGGAGTGAAAACCTGTCTTTATAGAAACCGGCATAAAGGTTACGCTAAGTATTTCGCCAAAGAAGATCAGATTAGCTATTGCAATAACATTACTGCAATGCTTTATCAGCTCCAAGAAGTTCATAATCCGAATGAGTGGAGACTCTTTATCGATGGTAGCAAAGCAAGTTTAAAAGCAGTTTTGTTGCACAATGGAAATTCAAAACCATCTATTTCAATCGCACACGCAGTTAACACCAAAGAAACGTATGACACAATGGCTAGACTTCTTAAATATATCCAATGCGATCATTTTGGGTGGAAATTATGCGCAGATCTTAAAGTGGTTGCGATGCTGTTTGGGTTGCAAGGCGTATATACAAAATACTGTTGCTTTCTTTGCCTTTGGGACAGCCGATCAGATGCACAGCATTATCAAAAAAAGAAATGACCGTCCAGAATAACTGATGTAATTGGTGAGGCCAATATAAATTTCAAGCCTTTGGTAGAACGAGAAAATATTATTCTGCCACCACTGCACATCAAGTTGGGACTTATTAAAAATTTCGTTAAAGCCCTCACTAAAGAAGGTGCTGCATTTGCCCACTTGTTGTCCATATTTCCAGGACTTTCATATGACAAAGTAAAAGCGGGAGTGTTCGCAGGTCCCGAAATTAAAAAGCTTCTTAGAGATGATACACTTGAAGGACACCTATCATCAGTGGAAGCGGCAGCTTGGAGATCTTTTAAGCTGATTGTGGCCAACTTTCTAGGCAATGTAAGGGCTACCAACTACAGGACTATTGTTCATGACCTTTCTAGGCGCGCGAGTTAAAGGCTGCGTTTTTTCTTATTGTATGAGCTGCTATCGGTTTCACGTTTAATAGACCACATGTACAGAGAGAAAAAAACCAAGAACATTGCACTCAAATTAAGAACATTCGTTCTTAAAAACCGGGCAAGCACAAATGTTTTCATTTCGAGTCGAATGTTCTTAACATCAGAACGAAATGGTGTTAGCTAAAAGTCCGACATTAAGTTCATTTCGTTATATTTTCAAGTTGATGTTGTCCTTAATTCAAGAACATTTTTAAATCAAATGGATACAAAAATAGCTTCATTTGTTTTATTTTCAGAACATCTTGCTCTCAATTCTATAGCATTTTGAGTTTGATTTTTTCTAAAGATAAGAGTCTTTAAGGATCAAAAGTAATTTATAAGTAATATTAAAAAGGTAGGTAGTTGTCCAAATACCTATTTAGGGATGTCAAAAATATATCAAAATATCAAAACATCGATATTTTTTGCGAAAAAAAAAATATAATTATCGTGCTATTTGTTTATAAGTTATCATCGATTTTTTTTGCACATTTTTTTGATATTTTTAAGCGGTCACACTTTTCGTACATACAAATGTGAAAGAAAAGATGAGCGCCGCTAAAGTGTATTTTTCGGCACCTGAAAATGGACTTGCCAAGTGCAACATTTGCGACAAAAACATTAAAACTAGTGGCAATAGCTCAAATTTGCTATCAAACTTAAAAAATAAACATCAAGACGCTTATACTAAATGTTTAAACAAAGTTAGTTAAAAGAGTGCATATGTATATGTGTACTATGTACATACTATGTATACTTTTATGACCGCGTTTTCTTGTGTGTGTTTTTAATTTAGAAATCGCAAAAAGTGGACGAACAGCTTGACCAACCCACAATTAAAGAATCCTTTCTTAGTGCGGAGTCTTATAAAGGTTATTAGCAAATATATACATTATTTTTAATTGTAATAACACTTTCATATTTTTATAATTTTTTTCAGAAAATGGAAATAAATCAAAAGATATAACAAAAGCATTAATTATACCCGTTACTCGTAGAGTAACAAAAGCTAGAAGATTAAGATTTGCCACACATATTCTTGGGCCTCCTACGCAGCGCAAGTTTATTTCAACCGAGCGCTACGCCCCCTTTAACACCCACAATCGCCTACTAACGATTTTAAAATGTGTCCTGCGCCCACATCCTTAAAGTTTGTCGAGAAGTATAAATGCAATTTTGTTGTGTATATTTATACCTATCGAAATGTAGAAGACATTTTTTAAATCGGACCAATCAATAAAAAATTATGCGCCATCAAAAAAATTTTATATATCCATCTCCCTCGCACTCCCTTTAGCCGAGTGACGGGTATCAGATAGTCGGGACACCAGCCCGACTATACACCCAGAAAAAAATCCGTTCGAAACGTTCAAAAATCAAGCCCAAACGGGGTCAAAAAGTGCGTAAGCCCGTTTGTTGTCAGTTCATGAACGCTTGTTCATAAAATTTGACCGAAGTACTGGCATGCTTTGAACGAATGGGGTCACTTTTAGAAAATATTGGTGTTGAATTAGGAAGATTTGAGAACAAACGTTCAAAATGTGAGAACAAAGAAAGGAGAACGGATTATTCGCAAATCATGAAAAATGTTCTTGAATTTTTTCGTTCTTTTTTTTCTGTGTGTAGCGTTGTCTCTTGTTTTTTTTACTGTGTAAAGACAACATGCCTGTGCGTAGTGTCGAAAGGGAGGGATTAAAAGACTTTATTTAAGGGGTTATATACCTTTTTTTTCAAAAAAACGAAACATTTTTTTTTGCTGAATCGGACAGTATATTTCCTAGAGAACATCTTCCCAAATTTTCATAGAGATCCGAATAATAGTTCGATAGGAAAACAGCGTTTTGACGCGCTCGACGTCAATAGTTGCATATACACAACGTACAACTTTGAATGCGATTATCTCAAAGTCGTGTTTTTACACGATTACACAAGAACTATTTGATCGATCTTCTTCAATTTTTTTTAAAATTATTCGTAATGATTGTGCCGAGTTCGTGAACGATTCAGTTTTTATGCGCCAATTTTGATTTCGCAGATCAGAATTTTTAAAAAAAAATTTTTAGAACACGAAAAATCAACTTTTTGGAAAAAGTGTTACTGTATGCAGAAAAAACCAAATATTCTTGAAAAAATCGTTCACAAACTGGAAATAATACTATACTAATAAAAATTGTTTGGTTTTTTGATATCAGTTGACCTGCTGGACTTCCATCGTGGTCACCGCAAGCCGCTTTAAAAAAAAAGGGTTCCGAAAGAATTGCCATAACTTCGTAAATTATTCATATTTTTTCAAGAACAAACGCTTGTTGTTTCGATAAAAATATGTACTATCAATAAATAATAACTTCAGTGTCAAAAAATATTTGCTACACACCTGAAAAAAAATCCAAAGTCCCCCCAATTTTTTCGCTCAAAAAAGGTATATAACCCCTTAAATATGGTTACCTAGATATGTGATTCCTTTTGTATGTTGAAGGTGCGATCGTCACTAGTTTTTTACCTCGTTAAAAGGTGTTTTTATTTGATATCAGAAGTTTTTGTTTGTTTACTTTTGCTCTCATAGGAACTAATATATACATTTAAATTTAAATTGGTCAATCATAATTTTAAATCTATTATATTTAAACAAATTAAGTTAAAAAGGCGTTGAAGTATTTCAAAATACCTTTTAAACGAGGTATATCACATGTCTGTACACTCAAAAAAAAAACAGCCCGAAATCGCCATTAAATCAAGAAATTCGCCATGAATTTCAGTCGATGGCGATTTACCGTATTTTTTAGAAAGGAATTTTCTAAAATTTAGAAAAAGTTCTGAAAAGCATAAATACTTTTCTAAAATCAAGAAAAATTGCCATAAAATTGCGAAAATTTCCTTAAATCCAGAAAGTACTTTTCTTGAAAATAGAATTTGTTTCTTAAAATAAGAAAGAACTTTTTTTAATTTCAGAAAATTTTCTTTATTTTAATAAAATGTATACATATTTATTTTACTATTTTATTTCCTAAACAAGAAAGAGAAAAGAAAATAAAAAAGATGAAAAGAAAATTATTAATATTTCCTAAACAAAAAAGGAAAACAAAACAAAAAAGAGAAAAATAAGATATTAAATATTTCCTAAAGAAAAAAGAGAAAAGAAAACAAAAAAAGATCCAAATTACATTTTAAATATTTCCTAAACAAAAAAGAGAAAAGAAAACAAAAAAGATAAAAAATTATTAATATTAATATTAAGTAGGTATTTAATATATTACCTATTATTAAAATTTACTTACTTACTGCCAAATTATCAACAATACCTGAAATTGAAATTATTCCTGCAATCGAAAATAAAAATTAATATTAGAGAAGGATGGTATTTGCGGCCTGCAATATTATTAATAGCCAAATCTATTAAAATAGTATGCCCTTTGCTTACCATAAATTTTCACACACTTACCAAATTTATATTTAAATTTATTTAAATTGCTTACCTATTAATTGCCTCTTAGAGGGATCGCACTTTAACTTTCTTAAGTAGGCTCAACACAAACTTATTACTTTGAATGCTCATCCAAACTGAGCACAAGGGTTCAAAATGCAGCGCAACGCAAGCAACTCTCTCGCGAGAGACTGCATTTCCAAAACAACAACGCAATAAAGTTACAGCTACGCACAAGAAAATTCTCGATCATACGCACAAACACACATAAACATATACATACATACGCCAAAAACTGTCGTCGCAACGCGCCGCGGACTAACCCCTTGTCTTCTTCTTTTTCGTTTCGAAGAAAGAGTGAGAAGCATAAAAGAAATACAAACAGTTTTTCTTAAATCTATGGTGATTTTCTAATTCTACTTTTCTGTTTTCAAGAAAATTTTTTTTTTTAATTCAGAAAAATTTCTAAAATTTAGAAAAATTTACCGTATTTTTTATGGCGACTTTCTAGATTCTAGGAAGGGCTGAAGTAGATTTTTTCTTAATTTAATGGCGAAATCGCCATTAATTTAAGAAAACTTTTGGAGAGCAAACTAGGAAAAAACACCATTGATTTAAGAAAAAAAATCATTTTTCTAAATTTTAGAAAGGTTTTTCATAAAATTCTGTTTTTATGGTCTTTTTTCCTAGATTCAAGAAAACAATTTCTAAAATTCAGAAAACTTTCTAAAATTAAGAAAAAATTTCATTTTATGGCGATTTTCTAAAATTTAGGAAAAAAAATTTTTTGAGTGTAGCTTTAGTAGTGTAGAACTTACAAACTAACGAAATTTAGCTATTTTTAGCTTTTTTCCCGCTAAAGTAGCGGGTTCTTCCCAAAGTCGTAGAACAAAAGTTTTCTATTTGGAACTCCTTAAAACAATTAAAATGATTCCATGACCCTAAAATACAGTTTGGATATGCACATACTAAATTCAATGCTTAGGGGCTGTCCATATATTACGTAATCACAATTTCGGCGATTTTTGACCCCCCTCCCATGTAATCAATTCTTCATACAATAAAAAATAAATTGCACTAGAGTAATCATTTGGTGGCCCCCCCCCCCCCTCAAGCAAATCTTTAGAGCCGTTTTTGAAAAAAATAAAAAAAAAAGCTGAAAAAAAAGTTTACAAGAATTTTCTTTTGTTCATATCTTTTTAACTATTACATTTACAAATTTCACATAGAACGCGTTTATACCATTTAAAAATACCTTTCAAACGAGATGCAGCACAAGTCTGTAGCTTTAGTAGTATAGAAGTTACGGCTTTCCGAACTTATCACGGCTCTGTGCCATCAGAAAGGCTGGCTTCTTGAATAAAATGTGTGGTGTGCGATACGCGTAGTCGAAAGCAGATTAGCATATAACTGAACGTGTTTTTTTAAAAACTTTAAATCGAAAGTTCTGGAACCTTTAAAATGTATCTTAAATATCTCAAGCCTTAGTTCGGCTCAAAAAATGAAACTGAAACTGAAATGAAAAAAGCCTTCTATATTTAAGCAAATGTTGTTGTTATCTTTAATTTAAAATACTCTTAAAGCCTTAGTTCGGCTCACAAAATCAAACTGAAATGAAAATGTTTACTTTATTTGTTATATTTTAAATAAGATACTCTAAGGCACAATTGATTTGATAAATAAAAGCAAAAATAAATATTGATTTCTTTCATTTATTAATAAGTATAAACTAAAAATTTTAAAAATATAATGTAAGATCGTATTAATTCTTAGTTCTTCTTAATTTAAAATTAAAAAATTTTTTTTTTGAAAAATATTAAAATTATCCGATATTTAGATATTTTTTCTGATATACAGTGGTTCACAGCTTATTTCAACCAGTCTACACCAAAAACTTTAACAGCCCATAAAAACTAAACAAAACATGTTATCAAAATAATTTAAACGCCGAATACATCTATGATGATACACATTAGTGTATAATAATGTTATGATTTTTTAAATATTTTACAAATATTTTTTATGCATTAATTACAAAAAAAGCCCAAAAAAAAAAGGCCACAGCTTATTTCAACCAGTTTTTCTTTTGTCAAGCTTAATCAATTTAAAAGTAAATAAAAATAAAAAGTATATTCAAAAAACATAAAAACAAAGTAGCGGTCCAGGCGCTATAATTGAGATCAACCTTAAATTTAAACATTATAATCGGAAATCCACAAATTTTTGTTAAAGAAAATAAGTAAAAGCTTTTATATACTTGAACATCCTTACTGATTAAGGTGTTCCTGACGGGCACCGCTGTAGAACCACAAATCACTTTCCACTGTTTAATGTAAATATTATAATACAAAAATTAAAATTTTTCTCACCGTTTAGCTGTAGCGAAAACACAAAACAGTAGTGGTGTGTATATGACGGCGATAGTATCGTGATAGTTTTCAAAACATCGATTGAGCAAGCTGGCTGCTAACCATCGATATTATCGATATTGCCATCGATAGTTGCCAGCTCTTGAGCAAGTTGGCTGCTAACCATCGATATTATCGAAATTGCCATCGATAGTTTGCCAGCTCTATGTGGAAGCATAGAGCATAGAGTAGGGATGTCGAAATATTTAAAAATATCGTATCGATGATATTTTTTATTTAAACAAAAAATCAAAATGATATTTGATATATCAGAAAAAAAATATCTATATATCAGATATTTTTGATATTTTTTTTATTTTATTTTTGTTTTATTATTTTTTTTTAATTTTAAGCTGCATAAGCATTAACCACTAAACATTAACCCACATACGATCTTAAATTATATTTTTATAATTTTTAGTTTATATTTATTAATAAATGAAAGAAAACAATATTTATTTTTGCTTTCTTTTGTTTTTATTTATAATATTCAAGTCAAGTATTTCCCGCGCATTTTTTTTTAGCGCGTTTTCTTGAATTCTGAATGCTATGCTATGCATTTTCACTTGCCGAAAAATAAATTTTAGCGGCGCTCATCTTTCACATATGTATTTTTTCTTGTCCCGATGAAAAGTGAGACCACTTAAAATTATCAAAAAAAAATGTAAAAAAAATCGATGATATATGATAATTATTCAAAAAAAATATCACGATAAAAATATTTATTTTTTCGTAAAAAATATCGATATATTGATATTTTGATATATTTTCGACATCCTAGCATAGAGTTATAAACTGTAGAGACGCCATTTGCTCTGCCCGAACCTCTGCCCAAGCTCTGCCGAGAGCCAATTCAAGGCCAAGTTCCAAGCAAACATTGATTTCTCACCGCATCCAACATGTGCGAAGCAACAGCAACAGTGGTGAGAGGCCACAAACAAAAACAAAACAGTGAGTGAGAGCGGTGCAGATATATAAAATCCCATAAAACTCACCATGGGCCCGAAATGCATGTTTGAATCGAACATATTAAAAATTAGGGAAATTTTCGTTTTTCGCCTAGGTGGCATCATTGGCGAATTCGCCGAAGAGAGCGGCAGAGCAAATGGTGCCTCTATATATTTTCTTACTCTATGATCTATGTCTACTCTTACTACTTTGGAAAACTCTTTCCATTTACGCTCGCTCTGCCTCTCTCGCTCAGACCTAGCGTTTTGATTGCACTTCACGTTGTTTCGTTACGTTTTGATTGCACTTCACGTTGTTTCGTTACGTTTTGATTGCACTTCACGTTGTTTTGTTACGTTTTGATTGCCAGCGGAAAAGTTTTGAAAAACTCAGCCGATCTGAGTCCATTGGAAAAATCTGTGCAATAAAATTTCCGAAAAAAAAACTTTCCCTCTAAAAATGACTTCCTTGCTCGTCAAAATTTAGGGGATCCCTGACGGGGGAACACTGATTCTTTTTCTATTTCTCAAAGGAATTATATATAAGTATATAAGACGAAAAGGGCAAGTCTAATGGTAAGGTCGTATTGGAGCAAAGGAAAGTGGTCTAATGCATGCTAGGTGTCAAACGAAAACATCCTAAAGCGTTCTAGGAAATCCACAAAAATTAGAGAATAGAAGGGCGGTTCCCCAAACTGTTAAATTGCTGAATTGTTGAAAATTCAACAAAAAATTTCAGCAATTAAGGGAACGACCCAAAATGGTTCCTGATGAATTTTCAAACAACTGTTATTTGTTGAAAAATTTCACCGAACTCAAAGCATGTAAAATTTGATTTATTATTGCTAGTTACTGTCTAAAAGTGTTACCAAGGTAAAAAGAACCACAAATGTGCTTTTAAAATAAATAATGCGAACTGGTGATACTAAAATATTACAAGGTTGCCACGACTTTTAAAAAAAGGTGACAACTCTGGCTTTTCAGCAATCCAACAAAATTTTTAACAGCCCCGAGGCTGTTAAATTGCTGAAGTTTCTGAAAGTTGACTTTGTATAGAACAGCTGATTAACAGCTGGCCAAAATTCAACAATTCAGCAATTCAACAGTTTAGGGAATCCCCCTTATGTTTTGAATCATTTTAAGTTGAAATGCAACTTAATTTTTGTTCTTTTTTTAGTCCTTTTAGTTCTCAAACTAAGAACATTTTGAGATATTGTGGTTTTTGAGAACAAAATCGATTTGATTTAAGCACCAAGTGCTAAAATAATAACGATTCGTTCTTATTTAAGAACCAATTCAACCTAATTCAAGCACATTTAGAACATTTTGAACTTGAACAAGAACAGAAGCTAGCTTCGGCCGGCCGAAGCTTATATACCCTTGCAGATAATTCCTATTAATCACTAATTTTTAGATCGTTCCTATGGCAGCTATATGATATAGTAGTTCGATATTGATAAAATTAAAATCGAAATTCGAAAACATTTAAAAAAGTCATATCCCAGAGAAGAAGAGAATACGATTAAAACCAAGGAAGCAATAATTTATTTCCTTTTATATTACCATTAATTTTCCGATCGTTCCTATGGCAGCTATATGATATAGTCGTCCGATTTTGAAAAAAATTTATTCGAAACTCAGAATTAGATAAAAAATGGCATTTCCAAAAGTAGGAGGTTATAGGTTCAAAAACACCCAAGATATAATTTTTTTAAAATTTTGTTCCCCGATTATTCCTATGATATTCCTATACATGATATAGTTGTCCGATCCAGCTCGTTCCGACTTAAATACTACCTGCAATAGATATAAGACTTTTGGGAAAGTTTTAGCCCGATAGCTTTAAAACTGAGAGACTAATTTGCGTAGAAACAGACGGACAGACGGAGGGATAGACGGACGGACAGACGGACATGGCTAGATCGACTCGTCTAGTCATGCTGATCAAGAATATATGAAATCATAATACCCTCTGCAAGGGTGTAAAAAGGCATTTTTATTTTAAAGAACATTTTGAACTTAGATGAGAACGTCAGAATTTTCTCTGTGTAGTCTTCCATGATAGCTTCATCCCAAAACCCGTGATATCATCGCTCCATGGCTTTCATTTGTCGATGGAAGCGCTTACCATGCTTATCACTCAAATCCCCCAAATTTTCTGGGAAAAAATCCAAGAGGGAATGAAGAAAATTAATTTTTAGTAACATGTGCACTCCTGCAAAAAAAATGTACAAATAGTTGTTGTAACACTTAAAACAATTTATAATTATATTAAATATTTTAACTAACCTGTATTTTAAAATTTTTTAGTAAATTTTATAAAAACATACCCATTGCCTTATCGTTTTTGAGAAGGGGTGAACAATAGTCCTGTAGTTGGTAGCCCTTACATTGCCTAGAAAGTTGGCCACAATCAGCTTAAAAGATCTCCAAGCTGCCGCTTCCACTGATGATAGGTGTCCTTCAAATGTATCATCTCAAAGAAGCTTTTTAATTTCGGGACCTGCGAACACTCCCGCTTTTACTTTGTCATATGAAAGTCCTGGAAATATGGACAACAAGTGGGCAAATGCAGCACCTTCTTTAGTGAGGGCTTTAACGAAATTTTTAATAAGTCCCAACTTGATGTGCAGTGGTGGCAGAATAATATTTTCTCGTTCTACCAAAGGCTTGAAATTTATATTGGCCTCACCAATTACATCAGTTATTCTGGACGGTCATTTCTTTTTTTGATAATGCTGTGCATCTGATCGGCTGTCCCAAAGGCAAAGAAAGCAACAGTATTTTGTATATACGCCTTGCAACCCAAACAGCATCGCAACCACTTTAAGATCTGCGCATAATTTCCACCCAAAATGATCGCATTGGATATATTTAAGAAGTCTAGCCATTGTGTCATACGTTTCTTTGGTGTTAACTGCGTGTGCGATTGAAATAGATGGTTTTGAATTTCCATTGTGCAACAAAACTGCTTTTAAACTTGCTTTGCTACCATCGATAAAGAGTCTCCACTCATTCGGATTATGAACTTCTTGGAGCTGATAAAGCATTGCAGTAATGTTATTGCAATAGCTAATCTGATCTTCTTTGGCGAAATACTTAGCGTAACCTTTATGCCGGTTTCTATAAAGACAGGTTTTCACTCCTGGTTTCAAAAATCCGTGCTGCTTCATTCTCGAATCCAATCATTTAACTTTTCTTGAGAGAGTAAATTAACTTCTTCACCCGGACTGGAGTCATCGGAAACAGAAGATCTATCCGAAGAAGTAGAATTATCAATTTTGTCGGGACATACTGGATATGGTACATTGGCGGAATGAATTTTGGGAAGTGTCACTAAGCGCACTTTCGCGTATTTCGATTTTGCGTTCTTTCCGATGCCTAAGCATTTACTAAGGCAAAAATAGCAATCTGTCACATGACAAGATGGTTTTCTCCAAATTATTGGCGTGTCGAGCTTCAAGTAGCATCTAGGTCAAGAAAACAATGAAGGACCTTTCAACAAAACATCGAAAACTAAATCATACCTTTTGCCTTCGCTCGATTTAAGTAATGTCAAGCGGCAAGAATCACAAATTCTCCTCGGTGTCAAAGCCTCTTCAAGATTTTGCTTAATGCGAAAGTAGAGGAAATATCGATTTGTCACCTCACTATCAAAAAGTCGAAATTTATTATTCATAATAAATTTACCACACACATTGCAAAAAGTGTTTGGACCATTTAAACAAGTGTATTCTTTTATCCTATTCATTATTTTCTTCCTTATTTCTTTATTTTTCTCAAATACGTACTGTTTGTTCCGTTTTTGATAAGGCAGTACTTATTAAAAAAAAGCATGCTTTTGTGAAGTTAACGCTAGCTACTTTTTAAGAAGAATTGTCCAGATGGATATTACTTATTAAAAATACTCTCAGGCATAACGCAAGTATTTTAATATTTAAACAAGTGTATTCTTTTATCATCTTATTATTTTCATCCTTGTTTCTTTCTTTTTCTCAAATACGTACTCTTTTTATACCCTTGCAGAGGGTATTATGATTTCAGTCAGAAGTTTGCAACGCAGTGAAGGAGACGTTTCCGACCCCATAAAGTATATATATTCTTGATCAGCATCACTAGACGAGTCGATCTAGCCATGTCCGTCTGTCCGTCTGTCCGTCCGTCTGTCCGTCCGCTTCTACGCAAACTAGTCTCTCAGTTTTCAAGCTATCGGGATAAAACTTTCCCAAAAGTCTTCTTTCTATTGCAGGTAGTATATCAGTCTGAACGAGCCGGATCGGACAACTACATCATATAGCTCTCATAGGAACAATCGGGAAAAAAATGTAAAAAAATTATATCTTGGGTGTTTTTGAACCTATAACATCCTACTTTTGGAAATGTCAATTTTTATCTAATTCTGAATTTCGAATAACATTTTTTCAAAATCGGACGACTATATCATATAGCTGCCATAGGAACGATCGGAAAATTAATGGGAATATAATAGGAAATAAATTATTGCTTCGTTGGTTTTTATTGTATTCTCTTCTACTCTAGGATATAACTGTTTTCAAATATTTTCGAATTTCGATTTTAATTTTATCAAAATCGAACTACTATATCATATAGCTGACATTGAAACGAACGCAAAATTAATGAGAAATAATAGGAAAATTAACATTTTTGCGATTTGTAAATTAATAGGAATTATCTGCAAGGGTATATAAGCTTCGGCTTTTCGTTTTTGATAAGGCAGTATTTATTAAAAAAAGCATACTCTTATGAAGTTAAGGCTAGCTACTTTTTAAGAATGAATTGTCCAGATGGATATTACTTATTAAAAATAACAAAATTTTAGAAGAAATTAAAGAATTTTTAAAAATTAAATTTAAGCTCTGATCTATTGACTTTAAAATGCAATGAAAACTGACCCAATCGGGTGGATATCTGCCAAGATATATTAAGAAGAAATTCGAAAAAAGACAGAAATTTTACATTTTGAACTTTAAACAAGAGAGAACGCTATAGTCGGGTGCCCCGACTATCAGATACCCGTTACTCATTTAAAGGGAGTGCGAAGGAGATGGGAATAAAAACTTTGATCCGCCGTAACTAAAAAATTTCTTCTACATTTCGATAGGTATTGATAAACACAATAAAACTGCATTTTTATACCCTTGTAGAGGGTATTATAATTTCAGTCAGATGTTTGCAACGCAGTGAAGGAGACGTTTCCGACCACATAAAGTATATATATTCTTGATCAGCATCACTAGACGAGTCGATCTAGCCATGTCCGTCTGTCCGTCTGTCCGTCTGTCCGTCGGTCCGTCTGTCCGTCTGTCCGTCTGTCCGTCTGTCCGTTTCTATGCGAACTAGTCTCTCAGTTTTAAAGATATCGCGATGAAACTTTCCCGAAAGTCTTCTTTCTATTGCAGGTAGTACATATGTCGGAGCGAGCCGAATCGGACCACTATATCTTAAGGCTCCCATAGGAATATTCAAAGATATATAAGAAAATTCATTGTTACTTTGTAGGAAGTAGGCGTTTTAATTCTTGACTCTTTAAAAACAAAATTCAAAAATAGAAACGCTGAATCTGCAAGGGTATATAAGCTTCGGCTGGCCGAAGGTAGCTTCCTTTCTTGTTACTTTTCCGAAATATTGAAATTTTTAAAATCGTATATAATCGATTGTGGGCGTTAGGGGGGGCGTGGCACTTTTTTGAAACAAACTTGCGCTGCGTAGGAACTCTTAGAATCTGCATGCAAAATGTCAATCTTCTAGCTTTTGTAGTTTCCGAGATCTCAGCGTTCATACGGACAGACGGACATGGCTAGATAGACTCTTGCTGATCAAGAAAATATATATCACTATGGACGGCAGTCCATGTAGTGACGAAGCGCACCAGGAGAGTGTGCGAAGGCGACTACCATTATATAGCCGCAAAATTGAAAATCTGCTGTGATAGTCCGATCGTAATGAGTAATACACCAATCGAAAGGTATTGCAAAAACTTAAAGGATTGCATACTAAGACCTCAAGAAAATCAATTGGTTTGGGAGAGAGAAAGGTGAAAGTGAAAAAAAGCAAATTTTTGGAGCTGTTGGGGCCGGTGGGGATTAAAGCCCCCTCGCAATGTTTTAGTTGTATTCCTATTGAAAATACCCGTCGAATGAGGGGTCATATGATAAAATCCGACGCTCCGTTCAAAAGTTATAGCCAAAATAAGATTTTCTTCTTCTTCCCAAAATGAAAATTTAATTCTGTTTGTCAGTTTGTCCACTTGTCCACTTGTCCAAAATATGTTTTTTAAGTTCTGAAAATTTGATATAACGTTCATCACATCGATATAAAAAACTTTTGTTCTACCACTTTTGGAAAAACCCGCTAGCTTAGCGGGAAAACAGCTATAAATAGCTGAAATTCGGAAAGCCGTAACTTCTATACTACTAAAGCTACAGACTTGTGCTGCATCTCGATTGAAAGGTATTTTTAAATGCTATAAACGCCTTCTATATGCAATTTGTGTAAATGTAATAGTTAAAAAGATATGAACAAAAGAAAATTTGTTTAAACTTTTTTTTAAGCTTTTTTTTAATTTTCTCAAAAACGGCTCTAACGATTTTCCTTACAACTTTAAACTGTATAGCCCTTGAGATTCCTTAAATTTTGGTATATATCATGTTTATGTAAAAAATCGCGTTTTAAAGTTATTCCTAAACGAAAATAGCCACTTTTGCCAGCTCAGAACAACTAACGCTTCCTGAGTGTTTAATTTTGTGCGTGGGTATCCAAACTGTATTTTAGGCTCATAGAATCATTTCAATTGTTTTAAGGAGTTCCAAATAGGAAACTTTTGTTTTACGACTTTTGGAAAAACCCGCTGCTATAGCGGAAAAAAGCTAGAAATAGCTAAATTTCGTTAGTTTGTAAGTTCTACACTACTGAAGCTACAGACATGTGCTATACCTCGTTTAAAAGGTATTTTGAAATACTTAAACGCCTTTTTAACTTAATTTGTTTAAATACAATGGTTTACAAATTATGATTGACCAATTTAAATTTAAATGTATATACTAGCTCCTATGAGAGCAAATATAAACAAACAAAAACTTCTGATATCAAATAAAAACACCTCTTAACGAGGTAAAAAACTAGTGACGATCGCACCTTCAACATACAAAAGTTCTGATATCAACATTTGTGACGAAAAATTATTACACTCGTCATTAAATACACTTTCTAAGATTTTCTCATTCGGCACGCCTATGAAGGTAAAAAGGCTAAAATAGTATGCTAGGGCGGGCCGAATGAGAAAATATTAGAAAGTGTATTTAATGACGAGTGTAATAATTTTTCGTCACAAATGTTGATATCAGAACTTTTGTATGTTGAAGGTGCGATCGTCACTAGTTTTTTACCTCGTTAAGAGGTGTTTTTATTTGATATATATATGTGGTCGGAAACGTCTCCTTCACTGCGTTGCAAACATCTGACTAAAATTATAATACCCTCTACAAGGGTATAAAAACGAGGTCCCAAGATGGAGAAAAGACAATATGCAGAGCTATGCGGATAAATATTTCGAAAAGTGGAATTTGTGTTGGGGCCATTGATAGAAAGCATGTGGCAATAAAAGCACGAAACAACTGTGGTAGTGCTTTTTACAACTACAAAGTATGTCAAGTATTTAAAAGTTAAATGTTACTTAATTTTGAATTTGTCCCGTTTAATTTTACACCCAGAAAAAAATCAAGAACATTTTTAATGATTTGCGAACAATCCGTTCTCCTTTTTTTGTTCTCACATTTTAACCGTTTGTTCTCAAGTCTAGAACGCCGTTCGTAAAGACAAAACCTTCTGTTCATAAAAGCGGAACAGTGTTAATAAAAATCGAACGCCGTTCATAAAAATTTCTAGCTTGGAACGAGTCGGTCTAAAATAGCGAAAATTGTTCTCAAATTTCAAACACCGCTCATGAAAAAGCTACGATAGACGGGTTATTTCTATCGAAAATCGATTGATTCGGCACATTGTTTGTGTTTCTGGTGAGTGTTATTTGCAAAGAAAGTGCTAAAATGGAAAACAAACTGGATATAAACGTTTTTACGTGCGAGTATTATGGTAAGTATTAAATGGAAGATCATTTTATATTAATCCAAGTAAAATATAGTGTGATTTATCAAGGAAATAAGGAAGTTTGCAGTGAAATAACCGGCGACGACGCTCAGCTGTTAACGTTTTTGGAGAAACATCAGATTATGCAAGTGTATTCCCAAGTGTATTCGAAATATATACAAAAATAAAACAAGAGAGAACGCTATAGTCGGGTTGGTGTCCCGACAATCTAATAATTGTAACTCAGCTAAAGGGAGTGCTAGGGAGATAGATATATAAACAATTTTGATTGCGTATAATGAATGAATGGTCCGATTTAAAAAATTCGATAGGTATAAACATACACAACAAATTTGCATTTATACTTCTCAGAAATCTTTAAAGATGTGGGCGCAGGACACATTTTAAAATCGTTAGTAGGCGATTGTGGGCGTTAGAGGGGGCGTGGCGCTCAGTTGAAATAAACTTGCGCTGCGTAGGAGGCCCAATAATATGTGTGGAAAATCTCAACTTTCTAGCTTTTGTAGTTTCCGAGATCTCAGCGTTCATACGGACAGACAGACAGACGGACAGACGGACATGGCTAGATCGACTCGGCTAGTGATCCTGATTAAGAATATATATACTTTATGGGGTCGGAAACGCTTCCTTCTAGCTGTTACATACTTTTGCACGAATACAATATACCCTTTTACTCTACGAGTAACGGGTATAATTATGTAAAAATTTTTTATTATGGCGATTTGAATTATTAACAAACCGTTCTTAATTTAAGAACGATATGTTCATAAGTAAGATGGTTCCGTTCGCAGAATTTTGCTGAGGCGTTTGAAAATGGTCCCCTTTCCGTTCACAGAAAAATACCAGTTCGTTACCTATTTAAGCCCATTATGTTCCTAATTCAACACCAATATGTTCTAAAAGTGACCCAATTCGTTCGCAAAACATGCCAAATATTTCGGTCGAATTTTATGAACAAGCGTTCATGAACTGACAACAAACGGGCTTACGCATTTTTTGACCCCGTTTGGGCTTGATTTTTAAACGTTTCGAACGGATTTTTTTCTGGGTGCAGGTAAATGGAGTAAAGGGAGATATATAAACAATTTTGATTGCGTATAACTTTTTAATGATTGGACCGATTTGATACTTCTCAGAAATCTTAAAAGATGTGGGCGCAGGACACATTTTAAAATCGTTAGTAGGCGATTGTGGGCGTTATAAGGGGCGTGGCGCTTGGCTGAAATAAACTTGCGCTGCGTAGGAGGCCCAAGAATATGTGTGGAAAATCTTAACCTTCTAGCTTTTTTAGTTTCCGAGATCTCAGGTATAAAAAGCTCCTTTGTCGAGATCGGAGACAGAACCATAGAAGTTTCTCATGAAACAATCCTATCAATGATAGATGGTAAAGTGTGTAACGCTTTGACGGAAACGACTTCCACACAAAGGTGCTATACATGTGGTTGTACTAGTAAAGACTTCAAAAAGATTGAGCATATGATTAAAGTTCCCACAAAAACCGAAAATTTACAATTTGGTCTATCAATTCTTTACGGCTGGATCCGTTTCTTCGAATGCCTTCTTTATCTATCCTGCAAGTTGACAATTAAGAAGTAACAAGTTAGGAACCCTGAAGATAAGCAAATTGTTGCTGACAGACAAGCTCAAATTAAAAAAAATTTTAGGAATCAGATGGGACTTATAGTGGATCAACCCAAGCCAGGTTGCGGAAATTTTAATGATGGCAATACAGCTCGAAAGTTTTTTAAGAACGCTGAACTTTCTGCTAAGATAACTAATATATACTTAGACCTGATTTAAAGAATGCATACTATATTGATTGCAGTATCATCTGGCAAGAAAATATGTGTTATCAAGTTTTGTTTGTTTGCACATCAGACAGCATATCTTTTTGTAGAGAAATACCCATGCCTCCTACCTTGCATAAATTTTTTATTCATGGCCCAGAAATTATTGAGCACGCTTTGCTTCCAATTGGGCAACTTTCAGAAGAGGCTCAAGAAGCAAAAAACAAGGATTTTAAAAGATATCGGGAGCATTTTTCTCGAAAAATCAGTCGTGAAAAACAAAACGAAGACGTTTTTAAAAGGCTACTTATAAGTTCTGATCCGATAATAACCTCTATATCGGATTTTCACAAGGAGAAGCTCAAGACTTATTGAAGCCCTCAGAAGAAGTTACAGACGAAGGTGCAGAAACGGACGAAGATGCAGATACGGACACAGATTGTTTAATAAAAACATACACAAAAAAAAACACAAACACATATATGGGCGGTTCTTTTACAAACCGAACACCTTTTCTTGGGTCACATTTTTGATTTGCCTGAAACTTTTTAACGTGTACTATTCGGAAAATAAGTAAACACGTGTATAAGGATTTGGCCGAAAAAAACAAATTTTTTTTTTCTTAGAATTTTTTTTAGTTTGCCAAAAAACGTGAATTTTGAAAAAGTACCCTCTCATTGAAAATCTGTATCTCCGGTTGAAGTAATCCGATTGACTTTGTGTCTTTTGCATAAATTCCTCTACAACCTCTTCTTTAAAAAATTTAAAAAATTTTTTAAACGGGTTCCCCACGCAAAAAATTTTTTTTTTTAATTTAACATATGCGCCATATTGTTCATTTCAATCGGTTTTTGTCAAATAGGTGGAGCCATGAATCGTCACTGTGAAGAAAGTAAGAAAAACAATTTTAAAAATTCCAAAACAATTCACAAAAACCTGATGAGTGTCCTAAAAATTAGGGACATAAGGTGTCTTTGGATCAAAAATGCATTGTAGAAGAAAATATTTTTATTTAATTTTCAAACTCTGTTCACAAATGAAGATTTTTAAACTTTGCTGTGGCTTTAAAATTTTGAATGCGCCCACCTCCTCGTGTGGTTGAGGTAGATTGAATTTTCCAAAACGACCGTATAAAAGAGACATGTAACTATTTAATTCCGATAAGATTACCAAAATTGGTTGACCACTCTTGAAGACATATCCCAAAAGACGAAGAAAATTTGTGATTTTCTTAAATTAAAGATACCGCAAATACCAGAGCTGATAGACTATAGGCATAGTGGAGACTTATGCTTAGAAAAGCCTCATTTATCGAAATAAAATGGTGGCAGGCCTGGACAGCGACCCATGTCACATTTTGTCGGCCTGTGTATTTAATGAGTTTCCAATTTAAAATCAGACTCTCGGACATTCTTTTGTAAGCAATTTAAACCAGGGACCATAACAGTTATAAGTTTTATTTTAAAAATCACACTTTAACAGTTATTTTCTGATTTGGAAAGTAAAACTCAAAGAATAACTGTTATTTTTTGAGTTTTATAATAAAAGTTGACAAATACCAGTTATTCGTCGTGATCAAAAATAAAACTCAAACTTGATTTATGGCGATTTTGTGGGTAAAAAAAATTAAAAAAAATATAGTTATAAAATATGCGCGGTTACCTTTTTTAACAAAGTTTTAGTAAATTACATTAAAGACGGTTAGCATGTTTTTTTTTAATTATTTCATTTTTTCAAACATGTTAAGGGAATAACTGTTATACATAAAAATCAACAAATAACAGCTATTTTTTGAGTTTTATTATAAAAATCAAAAAATTAAAAACACTACGGATTTGTGAACTACAATGGCTAATAAAAATAGTGGTGTGTTAAAAAAATTTTTGGACCTTTCTAAGTGCGTGATTTTTTTTTGTATGAAAAATTTACAATAACAATTATTTTTGGTCCCTGATTTAAACAGTTTGGACGTAGTTTGTGTCACAAACTTTGTGACGTCCTTGGAGTAAATGTTTGTGACGTCCCTTGCTAATTTTGTGATATTTGTAAAAAATGTATTTTAGATATATTGTGTATGACTAAATCATTTAATTTAAATATTGCAGATTAACCTCGATTTCAAATCGATTCATCCAGATAAAGCTTTCAAACTTACAAGTTCATGGGAAGAATCATTTGTGAAGTTTAAGGCGTACTACGAGATAGTTGTGAAAGACAAATACTTTTTACAGCTTCTTCGGAGTTGCACCGAATCTTAACATGACAGTAAGTAAGCTTAAAACTATAATGCACTATAAAACATTAATATTTCTATCTTATTTTTAAGATTCGAAACACTGCATATTGTTTATGTTGCTGCACTGCGCCATCAAACCAACAGGAAGGAGTGTATTGATGGAGAATAACAAGAAATGCTTAAGACGGCATACGATTCAGTATTCCATAAGTAGGAGTGTTCTCCATATTAAAACTATAAACGACTTCCAAAACCATTTAGAAATTAAGAGTCTTAACGCCATCAAAGAAAAATCTACAATTCATCCCTTCATTGTGGTAGTTGGAATAGATTTGGCTAGCCCAACCGACATCCACATTGTTATTGTTAAAAAAGGAAATCCCTTTTTGAAGGCATTAGATTGTTGCTTCAAGACCTTCCATGTCTTTAATCTTAAGTATTCACAAGATGCTCTTCTTGTTCGGTAAATTTTTGTAATTTTATTTTTATAATATTACAACAAGCTACGATGTAAAAAATCCCAGTAAACTCGTAAAAAAAATCGACGAATTTCTTTAAAATCTGGAAAATTATTTATTACATTTTTGCCATAGGCGACCTCACCTTTGTTTCAAGAAATGTTTTTTTTTAAAGGCACCATTAAAACAAGAAAAAATATTTCTTGAAAAATTAAATTAAATTTCTTAAGGGGGGACATCTAGGTAACTGGGGGAAAAAAACGGATTTCCTGGATTTTTTTGGCCAAATGAAGAAGCCAATCGAAAATTTGTAAACTACGTTATATTATATTAGGTCCGAAGTACAAAATAAAATTTTTTTCGAATAAATCGAAAACAAAATGGCGGCTGTGCAGCATTTCTTCGTAGGCCCTTTTTTGTTGAAGGGGGTCCATGGCCGGACACCTAACGTCCTTAATTTTTGATCTAAAAAAATAAAAGCTATCAACGGACGTAGGATTTTTTCGATATATTGATTTTTTGCAAAATGGTGAGTGATTGAAAAAAAAAAAGTAACATTTTTTCGAATAAAATCATCACAAAATTGTTGATAAAAAAAGTAAGCAAAATAAAAAAAAAATCCTACGTCCGTCGATAGACATAGGTATTTTGAATATACTGTCAAAAATATCGATCGATCGTTTAAGATTTGTTCGAGTTATGTGTCCGGCCACCTCAAAAAAAGTAGTTTCGAAAAAAACGCGTTTAAAGTTTTAAGATGCCAGGGATATACCTGTGAGGCATCGGCGCAGAATGGAATATTTCGGCACTTAGACACTTCTGACGGACTCTATTTTTTGGTATGTTATTTTTAAGACCCTTAAAAATTTTTTAAGCGAAAAAAAAAATTTTAGATTTTTTTAAAATTCTACCTAGATGTCCCCCCTTAAAACAAGAAATGTTTTTTTAGAAAGCCGCCATTAAAGCAACAAAAATATTTCTTGAAACAAGAAAGAGGTGGTTTTATTTGATATCAGATGTTTTTGTTTGTTTACTTTTGCTCTCATGGGAGCACGAATTAGTTAAAGTTAAAAAGGCGTTTAATTATTTCAAAATACTTTTTAAACGAGGTATAGCACATGTCTGTAGCTTTAGTAGTGTAGAACTTACAAAATAACAAAATGTAGCTATTTTTAGCTTTTTTCCCGCTAAAGTAGCAGGTTTTTCCAAAAAGTCGTAAAACAATAGATTCCTATATGGAACTGTTAAATGCAAATTAACTAACGTAAAATACAGTTTGGACACCCACGCACAAAATTCAATGCTCAGGAAGCGTTAGTTGTGTTGAGCAGGCAAAAGTGGCTATTTTCGTTTTTAAATAACTTTTAAGTGTGTTTTTACAATAATGTGTTATATACCAAAATTTAAGGAATCTCAAGGGCTATATAGTTTAAAGTTTTAAAGAAAATCGTTGAAGCCGTTTTTGAAAAATTAAAAAAAAACTAAAAAAAATAATTTAAAAAAAATTGTATTTGCTATAATTTTGAAAATATCGTATTTAGACAAATTACGTTCAGAGAGGCTTTTTCGACGAGTGAAACTCTTAGCCGAACTGAGTACTACACACAAAAAAATTTGCTTGGTAAAATTGACCAACAAAGATAGTTACGTAACTATTAAAATAGTTACGTGTATTTTGTTTTTGCTTTGGGTTTGCGTCTTTGCTAATTGTGTGTATTTTGTTGTTGTGAAATGACAATTTACTTAGTAGAATTGACAATTTTGCTGGTTGGGGCCTGTTTGACAATTATTACAGTTGATTTTACCAAGTTTTTTTTTTGTGTGTAGGTAGAGCTGTGAAAACATCGATATTTGCTCTATCAATGTTTATCGATGTTTTCGGGGGGACCATCGATACTATCACGATATTATAGCTCCTAAGCAAACTACAACATTAGGGTTATTCTTTATATCTAAATATTAGTGGCGTTCCTTTAAAAGTTACAAGTTTTTAAATAACAAGCATTTATTATACTCTTTTGCAATTATAAATACTCAAATTAAAATAAAGGTAATGTCTCGTATTTTTATTTTTTTATTTTAAATCTCGATATTGCCGCCGAAAGGCCCCACTCGATAGTATCGATTGTTTCATCGATGTTTTCACAGTTCTTGTACTAGGCTATACGGTTGATTTCGCTTGTAAAACTAGAGCTTGAAAATTATCGATAAATGACAGTATCGATACTTTATCATTATCATATTGATGTTTTCAGGGAAAGCAAAGTAAATTAAAAAATATATGTTTTAAATCTGTTGTTTACTCATATTTATAACCGCTACTTGGAGAGTAAAATTGTATATTATTATTATTATATTTTGGTCTTTATTAGAGTGCAAATCCATATCTTAGTTGATAAGAATTGGCCCACCCAAGAGAGGCGATCCACAGAGCTGATTTGATTTTTGTTAACTCACAGTCCACCACGTCTGACTTTAGTGCACATCTTCGCTCGGAAACTATTTCTCCTGCCTTACTGAATGTCCTTTAAGATTCTGTCGAAGATGCTGGAATACAAAGTTATTTCGCGCTTAATGATTTATTTGGATTTATGTTTTCGCTCTTCGTCTAAAAAATTAATAAATTTATTACTATTAGTGAAATAACTATAAACTATATAATTACCTTCCAGTATATTAAGGGATCCATATCTTCCGGCTCATTCG
Organism: Drosophila takahashii; assembly: GCF_030179915.1. Classification (NCBI taxonomy): domain Eukaryota; kingdom Metazoa; phylum Arthropoda; class Insecta; order Diptera; family Drosophilidae; genus Drosophila; species Drosophila takahashii. Next base: position 8,606,956 of record NC_091681.1, on the reverse strand, counting down.
GTACCTCGTAATATTGCCTTAAGAGCAATGCCGCTTTCGCTTAGCTGGAATCAATATTTTTTGGACTTTTATCTGCCATAAAACCATAATATGTGTTTTTCGATTTTCCGGTAGTGCACGAAATTTGCTTGCCTTATCGCTGAAATTGGAAATCAGTTCGAACTCTACAGCTTTAGAGGCAGATTCAAAATTCAATTCTTGAATCTGGGTTCAAGCCAAGTCGCGGAGCACGCGATAGTCCGAATTTCAAAAGCTGGCTTTGTCTTTATTTCAGGTTGAAGATGGACCATTTTGTAGTGCAGCCCACAAATCAGCGGAATTGTTAATGATACCGTAACAGTTTTGTTCTGTGGCCTCATGAAATGGTGCAAGAACCTACAATGAAATCCTTTAATAAAATAATTCGCTGGATCATAAAGAACGCACTATTCCAACGAGTTGAAATCTCCTCCAAACCATGTGGCGATTCGACAGTGGCTATTGTGCTGCTCTTGAAAAATGGCACAATCCTCTTGCACTTCCCTAGTAATGGTCCCGCCCATCCTGCACCATCCGCCCATCCTGCACCAAAAGGTTTATGGTGTGGTACACACAAGGTAGCTTAGTTAAGTTTATATTACCACACGCCTTCTTAATTGACGCATCGTTATCCGACACAACCGCAACGACATTTTGAAAGATTTTTCAATCAGTCAACACGCGGCTAGTAAATCACCAATATTTAAAGCGATGTGGTTAATTGGATTTACTACACCCAAAAAAAAAAAATGATCATAGAAACTAAACTGTTTGTACATTAAAAGTAAACTATTGAGTGTCAAAAATTTCTCGATACTTTGAATATTAACCTAATGACTTCCAAGATGTCAAAATGAAACTTTCGAAGCTGTCAAGTTTAAACTAGCGAGTATACAGTTTACACTCACTCAGTATACTGAAATTTAGGCTGCTAATTTATTTTGTATACTATTTAGTGTATATGCTATGCTATGTGGACTTAGGTTAATACTGTTTTGTGTAATGTTAGCAATGTTAGTATACATGTTAAACTATTTTGTGAAAATGATAGTTTAGATTTCATACTATTTTAGCCATGCCAGTATAAATATTATACCCCGTATTAAAGAGACAAAATTCAAAAATGTTGTTTTTTTACTTTTTATATATTATTTAATATATATTATTACTATTTTAATTTTTATATTAATTAAATTTAACAAACATACATAAATACAATACATGTGCAAAATAAGTATACGCATCAAGTTAGCAGAACAACTTTGGAAATTGCAATTTTTTTCTTATTGACAATTTGCCGTTATTTATCCGTAAATTATTCGTGAAACAATTAATTTTGCCGCTCAACTATTTTAAAAGTTGTAGGATGTTTTGCTAACTTGATATCAAGTTAGCAGTACAACTCCTTAAATGTTAATTTTTCCGAAATGTTTTAAATGGGATTTTGCCGTTATTTATCCGTATATTATTCGTGAAAGAAAAAATTTCTGTGAGTTTTATACAGAGCTTGCAAGGTTCGGTCAACCTTTTCAAAGTGTTTGGAAAAAAGCTGTCACAAAAAACCCTATGACAACTGGGAGTGTGCTAACCCCTTAAAAGGGTTTTTGCTTATTAGATGTTACGCTCAGAGCAAAACCCTTTTTTATACCCTTGCAGAGGGTATTATGATTTCAGTCAGAAGTTTGCAACGCAGTGAAGGAGCCGTTTCCGACCCCATAAAGTATATATATTCTTGATCAGCATCACAAGACGAGTCGATCTAGCCATGTCCGTCTGTCCGTCCGTCTGTCCTTCCGTCTGTCCGTCCGTCTGTCCGTCTGTCTGTTTCTACGCAAACTAGTCTCTTAGTTTTTGAGCTATCGGGACAAAACTTTCGCAAAAGTCTTCTTTCTATTGCAGGTAGTATATATGTCGGAGCCGACCGGATCGGACAACTATATCTTATAGCTCACATAGGAAGGATAGGAAAAAAAAAAACTTTAAAAAATTCTAGCTTCGGTGTTTTTTGAAATATTACCTTCTACTTTTGGGGATGTTATTTTTTTAAATATTTCTGAATTCCGAATTAATTATTTAAAAAATCGGACTACTATATCATATAGCTGCCATAGGAACGATCGGAAAATTAATGGAAAAGTAATAAGAAATAAATTCTAGCTTCTTTGGTTTTTATTGTATTATCTTCTACTCTAGGATATGACTCTTTTTAAATATTTCCGAATTTCAATTTTAATTTGATCAAAATCGGGCGACTATATCATATAGCTGCCATAGGAACGATCGGAAAATTAATGAGAAATATTAGAAAATTGAAAATTTTTGCGATTTGTTAATTAATAGGAATGATCTGCAAGGGTATATAAGCTTCGGCTGGCCGAAGCTAGCTTCCTTTCTTGTTTCAGAGTTATTTCGGTTTCGGTTTCTACTGACTACTTTGCTCGGTCTGTTAAGGAAAACGGTCTTTTGTAAATGTATGAGTGTGTATGTGTGACCTGTTCAGTAATGCTTCAGTCGTAACATTGCTTTTTGATTATTAAAATTCAAAAGGGTAAGGAAAAATACGTAATGTGTACTTTCTAAAGCTGAATCTGTAAGATTAGCTTATTTACCATTAAATTCCAATATTCTACATATTTTAAATAATTTACGATCCCAAAACTCCACTTTTGGCATATCTTTCTTATGTAGTAATTAATAACCAAATCCACGTAATAAGAAGCGAATCTTTTAAGCTGCAAGAAAAATTAGAGCTTTTTAACAGGTTAAACCTCCTTTAGCAGTTTCAAATTTTGTTTATGTACACTCAAAAAAAAAAACAGCCCGAAATCGCCATTAAATCAAGAAATTCGCCATGAATTTCAGTCGATGGCAATTTACCGTATTTTTTAGAAAGGAATTTTCTAAAATTTAGAAAAAATTTCTGAAAAGCATAAATACTTTTCTAAAATCAAGAAAAATTGCCATAAAATTGCGAAAATTTCCTTAAATCCAGAAAGTACTTTTCTTGAAAATAGAATTTGTTTCTTAAAATAAGAAAGAACTTTTTTTAATTTCAGAAAATTTTCTTTATTTTAATAAAATGTATACATATTTATTTTACTATTTTATTTCCTAAACAAGAAAGAGAAAAGAAAATAAAAAAGATGAAAAGAAAATTATTAATATTTCCTAAACAAAAAAGGAAAACAAAACAAAAAAGAGAAAAATAAGATATTAAATATTTCCTAAAGAAAAAAGAGAAAAGAAAACAAAAAAAGATCCAAATTACATTTTAAATATTTCCTAAACAAAAAAGAGAAAAGAACACAAAAAAGATAAAAAATTATTAATATTAATATTAAGTAGGTATTTAATATATTACCTATTATTAAAATTTACTTACTTACTGCCAAATTATCAACAATACCTGAAATTGAAATTATTCCTGCAATCGAAAATAAAAATTAATATTAGAGAAGGATGGTATTTGCGGCCTGCAATATTATTAATAGCCAAATCTATTAAAATAGTATGCCCTTTGCTTACCATAAATTTTCACACACTTACCAAATTTATATTTAAATTTATTTAAATTGCTTACCTATTAATTGCCTCTTAGAGGGATCGCACTTTAACTTTCTTAAGTAGGCTCAACACAAACTTATTACTTTGAATGCTCATCCAAACTGAGCACAAGGGTTCAAAATGCAGCGCAACGCAAGCAACTCTCTCGCGAGAGACTGCATTTCCAAAACAACAACGCAATAAAGTTACAGCTACGCACAAGAAAATTCTCGATCATACGCACAAACACACATAAACATATACATACATACGCCAAAAACTGTCGTCGCAACGCGCCGCGGACTAACCCCTTGTCTTCTTCTTTTTCGTTTCGAAGAAAGAGTGAGAAGCATAAAAGAAATACAAACAGTTTTTCTTAAATCTATGGTGATTTTCTAATTCTACTTTTCTGTTTTCAAGAAAATTTTTTTTTTTAATTCAGAAAAATTTCTAAAATTTAGAAAAATTTACCGTATTTTTTATGGCGACTTTCTAGATTCTAGGAAGGGCTGAAGTAGATTTTTTCTTAATTTAATGGCGAAATCGCCATTAATTTAAGAAAACTTTTGGAGAGCAAACTAGGAAAAAACACCATTGATTTAAGAAAAAAAATCATTTTTCTAAATTTTAGAAAGGTTTTTCATAAAATTCTGTTTTTATGGTCTTTTTTCCTAGATTCAAGAAAACAATTTCTAAAATTCAGAAAACTTTCTAAAATTAAGAAAAAATTTCATTTTATGGCGATTTTCTAAAATTTAGGAAAAAAAATTTTTTGAGTGTAGCTTTAGTAGTGTAGAACTTACAAACTAACGAAATTTAGCTATTTTTAGCTTTTTTCCCGCTAAAGTAGCGGGTTCTTCCCAAAGTCGTAGAACAAAAGTTTTCTATTTGGAACTCCTTAAAACAATTAAAATGATTCCATGACCCTAAAATACAGTTTGGATATGCACATACTAAATTCAATGCTTAGGGGCTGTCCATATATTACGTAATCACAATTTCGGCGATTTTTGACCCCCCTCCCATGTAATCAATTCTTCATACAATAAAAAATAAATTGCACTAGAGTAATCATTTGGTGGACCCCCCCCCCCTCAAGCAAATCTTTAGAGCCGTTTTTGAAAAAAATAAAAAAAAAAGCTGAAAAAAAAGTTTACAAGAATTTTCTTTTGTTCATATCTTTTTAACTATTACATTTACAAATTTCACATAGAACGCGTTTATACCATTTAAAAATACCTTTCAAACGAGATGCAGCACAAGTCTGTAGCTTTAGTAGTATAGAAGTTACGGCTTTCCGAACTTATCACGGCTCTGTGCCATCAGAAAGGCTGGCTTCTTGAATAAAATGTGTGGTGTGCGATACGCGTAGTCGAAAGCAGATTAGCATATAACTGAACGTGTTTTTTTAAAAACTTTAAATCGAAAGTTCTGGAACCTTTAAAATGTATCTTAAATATCTCAAGCCTTAGTTCGGCTCAAAAAATGAAACTGAAACTGAAATGAAAAAAGCCTTCTATATTTAAGCAAATGTTGTTGTTATCTTTAATTTAAAATACTCTTAAAGCCTTAGTTCGGCTCACAAAATCAAACTGAAATGAAAATGTTTACTTTATTTGTTATATTTTAAATAAGATACTCTAAGGCACAATTGATTTGATAAATAAAAGCAAAAATAAATATTGATTTCTTTCATTTATTAATAAGTATAAACTAAAAAGTTTAAAAATATAATGTAAGATCGTATTAATTCTTAGTTCTTCTTAATTTAAAATTAAAAAATTTTTTTTTTGAAAAATATTAAAATTATCCGATATTTAGATATTTTTTCTGATATACAGTGGTTCACAGCTTATTTCAACCAGTCTACACCAAAAACTTTAACAGCCCATAAAAACTAAACAAAACATGTTATCAAAATAATTTAAACGCCGAATACATCTATGATGATACACATTAGTGTATAATAATGTTATGATTTTTTAAATATTTTACAAATATTTTTTATGCATTAATTACAAAAAAAGCCCAAAAAAAAAAGGCCACAGCTTATTTCAACCAGTTTTTCTTTTGTCAAGCTTAATCAATTTAAAAGTAAATAAAAATAAAAAGTATATTCAAAAAACATAAAAACAAAGTAGCGGTCCAGGCGCTATAATTGAGATCAACCTTAAATTTAAACATTATAATCGGAAATCCACAAATTTTTGTTAAAGAAAATAAGTAAAAGCTTTTATATACTTGAACATCCTTACTGATTAAGGTGTTCCTGACGGGCACCGCTGTAGAACCACAAATCACTTTCCACTGTTTAATGTAAATATTATAATACAAAAATTAAAATTTTTCTCACCGTTTAGCTGTAGCGAAAACACAAAACAGTAGTGGTGTGTATATGACGGCGATAGTATCGTGATAGTTTTCAAAACATCGATTGAGCAAGCTGGCTGCTAACCATCGATATTATCGATATTGCCATCGATAGTTGCCAGCTCTTGAGCAAGTTGGCTGCTAACCATCGATATTATCGAAATTGCCATCGATAGTTTGCCAGCTCTATGTGGAAGCATAGAGCATAGAGTAGGGATGTCGAAATATTTAAAAATATCGTATCGATGATATTTTTTATTTAAACAAAAAATCAAAATGATATTTGATATATCAGAAAAAAAATATCTATATATCAGATATTTTTGATATTTTTTTTATTTTATTTTTGTTTTATTATTTTTTTTTAATTTTAAGCTGCATAAGCATTAACCACTAAACATTAACCCACATACGATCTTAAATTATATTTTTATAATTTTTAGTTTATATTTATTAATAAATGAAAGAAAACAATATTTATTTTTGCTTTCTTTTGTTTTTATTTATAATATTCAAGTCAAGTATTTCCCGCGCATTTTTTTTTAGCGCGTTTTCTTGAATTCTGAATGCTATGCTATGCATTTTCACTTGCCGAAAAATAAATTTTAGCGGCGCTCATCTTTCACATATGTATTTTTTCTTGTCCCGATGAAAAGTGAGACCACTTAAAATTATCAAAAAAAAATGTAAAAAAAATCGATGATATATGATAATTATTCAAAAAAAATATCACGATAAAAATATTTATTTTTTCGTAAAAAATATCGATATATTGATATTTTGATATATTTTCGACATCCTAGCATAGAGTTATAAACTGTAGAGACGCCATTTGCTCTGCCCGAACCTCTGCCCAAGCTCTGCCGAGAGCCAATTCAAGGCCAAGTTCCAAGCAAACATTGATTTCTCACCGCATCCAACATGTGCGAAGCAACAGCAACAGTGGTGAGAGGCCACAAACAAAAACAAAACAGTGAGTGAGAGCGGTGCAGATATATAAAATCCCATAAAACTCACCATGGGCCCGAAATGCATGTTTGAATCGAACATATTAAAAATTAGGGAAATTTTCGTTTTTCGCCTAGGTGGCATCATTGGCGAATTCGCCGAAGAGAGCGGCAGAGCAAATGGTGCCTCTATATATTTTCTTACTCTATGATCTATGTCTACTCTTACTACTTTGGAAAACTCTTTCCATTTACGCTCGCTCTGCCTCTCTCGCTCAGACCTAGCGTTTTGATTGCACTTCACGTTGTTTCGTTACGTTTTGATTGCACTTCACGTTGTTTCGTTACGTTTTGATTGCACTTCACGTTGTTTTGTTACGTTTTGATTGCCAGCGGAAAAGTTTTGAAAAACTCAGCCGATCTGAGTCCATTGGAAAAATCTGTGCAATAAAATTTCCGAAAAAAAAACTTTCCCTCTAAAAATGACTTCCTTGCTCGTCAAAATTTAGGGGATCCCTGACGGGGGAACACTGATTCTTTTTCTATTTCTCAAAGGAATTATATATAAGTATATAAGACGAAAAGGGCAAGTCTAATGGTAAGGTCGTATTGGAGCAAAGGAAAGTGGTCTAATGCATGCTAGGTGTCAAACGAAAACATCCTAAAGCGTTCTAGGAAATCCACAAAAATTAGAGAATAGAAGGGCGGTTCCCCAAACTGTTAAATTGCTGAATTGTTGAAAATTCAACAAAAAATTTCAGCAATTAAGGGAACGACCCAAAATGGTTCCTGATGAATTTTCAAACAACTGTTATTTGTTGAAAAATTTCACCGAACTCAAAGCATGTAAAATTTGATTTATTATTGCTAGTTACTGTCTAAAAGTGTTACCAAGGTAAAAAGAACCACAAATGTGCTTTTAAAATAAATAATGCGAACTGGTGATACTAAAATATTACAAGGTTGCCACGACTTTTAAAAAAAGGTGACAACTCTGGCTTTTCAGCAATCCAACAAAATTTTTAACAGCCCCGAGGCTGTTAAATTGCTGAAGTTTCTGAAAGTTGACTTTGTATAGAACAGCTGATTAACAGCTGGCCAAAATTCAACAATTCAGCAATTCAACAGTTTAGGGAATCCCCCTTATGTTTTGAATCATTTTAAGTTGAAATGCAACTTAATTTTTGTTCTTTTTTTAGTCCTTTTAGTTCTCAAACTAAGAACATTTTGAGATATTGTGGTTTTTGAGAACAAAATCGATTTGATTTAAGCACCAAGTGCTAAAATAATAACGATTCGTTCTTATTTAAGAACCAATTCAACCTAATTCAAGCACATTTAGAACATTTTGAACTTGAACAAGAACAGAAGCTAGCTTCGGCCGGCCGAAGCTTATATACCCTTGCAGATAATTCCTATTAATCACTAATTTTTAGATCGTTCCTATGGCAGCTATATGATATAGTAGTTCGATATTGATAAAATTAAAATCGAAATTCGAAAACATTTAAAAAAGTCATATCCCAGAGAAGAAGAGAATACGATTAAAACCAAGGAAGCAATAATTTATTTCCTTTTATATTACCATTAATTTTCCGATCGTTCCTATGGCAGCTATATGATATAGTCGTCCGATTTTGAAAAAAATTTATTCGAAACTCAGAATTAGATAAAAAATGGCATTTCCAAAAGTAGGAGGTTATAGGTTCAAAAACACCCAAGATATAATTTTTTTAAAATTTTGTTCCCCGATTATTCCTATGATATTCCTATACATGATATAGTTGTCCGATCCAGCTCGTTCCGACTTAAATACTACCTGCAATAGATATAAGACTTTTGGGAAAGTTTTAGCCCGATAGCTTTAAAACTGAGAGACTAATTTGCGTAGAAACAGACGGACAGACGGAGGGATAGACGGACGGACAGACGGACATGGCTAGATCGACTCGTCTAGTCATGCTGATCAAGAATATATGAAATCATAATACCCTCTGCAAGGGTGTAAAAAGGCATTTTTATTTTAAAGAACATTTTGAACTTAGATGAGAACGTCAGAATTTTCTCTGTGTAGTCTTCCATGATAGCTTCATCCCAAAACCCGTGATATCATCGCTCCATGGCTTTCATTTGTCGATGGAAGCGCTTACCATGCTTATCACTCAAATCCCCCAAATTTTCTGGGAAAAAATCCAAGAGGGAATGAAGAAAATTAATTTTTAGTAACATGTGCACTCCTGCAAAAAAAATGTACAAATAGTTGTTGTAACACTTAAAACAATTTATAATTATATTAAATATTTTAACTAACCTGTATTTTAAAATTTTTTAGTAAATTTTATAAAAACATACCCATTGCCTTATCGTTTTTGAGAAGGGGTGAACAATAGTCCTGTAGTTGGTAGCCCTTACATTGCCTAGAAAGTTGGCCACAATCAGCTTAAAAGATCTCCAAGCTGCCGCTTCCACTGATGATAGGTGTCCTTCAAATGTATCATCTCAAAGAAGCTTTTTAATTTCGGGACCTGCGAACACTCCCGCTTTTACTTTGTCATATGAAAGTCCTGGAAATATGGACAACAAGTGGGCAAATGCAGCACCTTCTTTAGTGAGGGCTTTAACGAAATTTTTAATAAGTCCCAACTTGATGTGCAGTGGTGGCAGAATAATATTTTCTCGTTCTACCAAAGGCTTGAAATTTATATTGGCCTCACCAATTACATCAGTTATTCTGGACGGTCATTTCTTTTTTTGATAATGCTGTGCATCTGATCGGCTGTCCCAAAGGCAAAGAAAGCAACAGTATTTTGTATATACGCCTTGCAACCCAAACAGCATCGCAACCACTTTAAGATCTGCGCATAATTTCCACCCAAAATGATCGCATTGGATATATTTAAGAAGTCTAGCCATTGTGTCATACGTTTCTTTGGTGTTAACTGCGTGTGCGATTGAAATAGATGGTTTTGAATTTCCATTGTGCAACAAAACTGCTTTTAAACTTGCTTTGCTACCATCGATAAAGAGTCTCCACTCATTCGGATTATGAACTTCTTGGAGCTGATAAAGCATTGCAGTAATGTTATTGCAATAGCTAATCTGATCTTCTTTGGCGAAATACTTAGCGTAACCTTTATGCCGGTTTCTATAAAGACAGGTTTTCACTCCTGGTTTCAAAAATCCGTGCTGCTTCATTCTCGAATCCAATCATTTAACTTTTCTTGAGAGAGTAAATTAACTTCTTCACCCGGACTGGAGTCATCGGAAACAGAAGATCTATCCGAAGAAGTAGAATTATCAATTTTGTCGGGACATACTGGATATGGTACATTGGCGGAATGAATTTTGGGAAGTGTCACTAAGCGCACTTTCGCGTATTTCGATTTTGCGTTCTTTCCGATGCCTAAGCATTTACTAAGGCAAAAATAGCAATCTGTCACATGACAAGATGGTTTTCTCCAAATTATTGGCGTGTCGAGCTTCAAGTAGCATCTAGGTCAAGAAAACAATGAAGGACCTTTCAACAAAACATCGAAAACTAAATCATACCTTTTGCCTTCGCTCGATTTAAGTAATGTCAAGCGGCAAGAATCACAAATTCTCCTCGGTGTCAAAGCCTCTTCAAGATTTTGCTTAATGCGAAAGTAGAGGAAATATCGATTTGTCACCTCACTATCAAAAAGTCGAAATTTATTATTCATAATAAATTTACCACACACATTGCAAAAAGTGTTTGGACCATTTAAACAAGTGTATTCTTTTATCCTATTCATTATTTTCTTCCTTATTTCTTTATTTTTCTCAAATACGTACTGTTTGTTCCGTTTTTGATAAGGCAGTACTTATTAAAAAAAAGCATGCTTTTGTGAAGTTAACGCTAGCTACTTTTTAAGAAGAATTGTCCAGATGGATATTACTTATTAAAAATACTCTCAGGCATAACGCAAGTATTTTAATATTTAAACAAGTGTATTCTTTTATCATCTTATTATTTTCATCCTTGTTTCTTTCTTTTTCTCAAATACGTACTCTTTTTATACCCTTGCAGAGGGTATTATGATTTCAGTCAGAAGTTTGCAACGCAGTGAAGGAGACGTTTCCGACCCCATAAAGTATATATATTCTTGATCAGCATCACTAGACGAGTCGATCTAGCCATGTCCGTCTGTCCGTCTGTCCGTCCGTCTGTCCGTCCGCTTCTACGCAAACTAGTCTCTCAGTTTTCAAGCTATCGGGATAAAACTTTCCCAAAAGTCTTCTTTCTATTGCAGGTAGTATATCAGTCTGAACGAGCCGGATCGGACAACTACATCATATAGCTCTCATAGGAACAATCGGGAAAAAAATGTAAAAAAATTATATCTTGGGTGTTTTTGAACCTATAACATCCTACTTTTGGAAATGTCAATTTTTATCTAATTCTGAATTTCGAATAACATTTTTTCAAAATCGGACGACTATATCATATAGCTGCCATAGGAACGATCGGAAAATTAATGGGAATATAATAGGAAATAAATTATTGCTTCGTTGGTTTTTATTGTATTCTCTTCTACTCTAGGATATAACTGTTTTCAAATATTTTCGAATTTCGATTTTAATTTTATCAAAATCGAACTACTATATCATATAGCTGACATTGAAACGAACGCAAAATTAATGAGAAATAATAGGAAAATTAACATTTTTGCGATTTGTAAATTAATAGGAATTATCTGCAAGGGTATATAAGCTTCGGCTTTTCGTTTTTGATAAGGCAGTATTTATTAAAAAAAGCATACTCTTATGAAGTTAAGGCTAGCTACTTTTTAAGAATGAATTGTCCAGATGGATATTACTTATTAAAAATAACAAAATTTTAGAATTTTAGAAGAAATTAAAGAATTTTTAAAAATTAAATTTAAGCTCTGATCTATTGACTTTAAAATGCAATGAAAACTGACCCAATCGGGTGGATATCTGCCAAGATATATTAAGAAGAAATTCGAAAAAAGACAGAAATTTTACATTTTGAACTTTAAACAAGAGAGAACGCTATAGTCGGGTGCCCCGACTATCAGATACCCGTTACTCATTTAAAGGGAGTGCGAAGGAGATGGGAATAAAAACTTTGATCCGCCGTAACTAAAAAATTTCTTCTACATTTCGATAGGTATTGATAAACACAATAAAACTGCATTTTTATACCCTTGTAGAGGGTATTATAATTTCAGTCAGATGTTTGCAACGCAGTGAAGGAGACGTTTCCGACCACATAAAGTATATATATTCTTGATCAGCATCACTAGACGAGTCGATCTAGCCATGTCCGTCTGTCCGTCTGTCCGTCTGTCCGTCGGTCCGTCTGTCCGTCGGTCCGTCTGTCCGTCTGTCCGTCTGTCCGTTTCTATGCGAACTAGTCTCTCAGTTTTAAAGATATCGCGATGAAACTTTCCCGAAAGTCTTCTTTCTATTGCAGGTAGTACATATGTCGGAGCGAGCCGAATCGGACCACTATATCTTAAGGCTCCCATAGGAATATTCAAAGATATATAAGAAAATTCATTGTTACTTTGTAGGAAGTAGGCGTTTTAATTCTTGACTCTTTAAAAACAAAATTCAAAAATAGAAACGCTGAATCTGCAAGGGTATATAAGCTTCGGCTGGCCGAAGGTAGCTTCCTTTCTTGTTACTTTTCCGAAATATTGAAATTTTTAAAATCGTATATAATCGATTGTGGGCGTTAGGGGGGGCGTGGCACTTTTTTGAAACAAACTTGCGCTGCGTAGGAACTCTTAGAATCTGCATGCAAAATGTCAATCTTCTAGCTTTTGTAGTTTCCGAGATCTCAGCGTTCATACGGACAGACGGACATGGCTAGATAGACTCTTGCTGATCAAGAAAATATATATCACTATGGACGGCAGTCCATGTAGTGACGAAGCGCACCAGGAGAGTGTGCGAAGGCGACTACCATTATATAGCCGCAAAATTGAAAATCTGCTGTGATAGTCCGATCGTAATGAGTAATACACCAATCGAAAGGTATTGCAAAAACTTAAAGGATTGCATACTAAGACCTCAAGAAAATCAATTGGTTTGGGAGAGAGAAAGGTGAAAGTGAAAAAAAGCAAATTTTTGGAGCTGTTGGGGCCGGTGGGGATTAAAGCCCCCTCGCAATGTTTTAGTTGTATTCCTATTGAAAATACCCGTCGAATGAGGGGTCATATGATAAAATCCGACGCTCCGTTCAAAAGTTATAGCCAAAATAAGATTTTCTTCTTCTTCCCAAAATGAAAATGTAATTCTGTTTGTCAGTTTGTCCACTTGTCCACTTGTCCAAAATATGTTTTTTAAGTTCTGAAAATTTGATATAACGTTCATCACATCGATATAAAAAACTTTTGTTCTACCACTTTTGGAAAAACCCGCTAGCTTAGCGGGAAAACAGCTATAAATAGCTGAAATTCGGAAAGCCGTAACTTCTATACTACTAAAGCTACAGACTTGTGCTGCATCTCGATTGAAAGGTATTTTTAAATGCTATAAACGCCTTCTATATGCAATTTGTGTAAATGTAATAGTTAAAAAGATATGAACAAAAGAAAATTTGTTTAAACTTTTTTTTAAGCTTTTTTTTAATTTTCTCAAAAACGGCTCTAACGATTTTCCTTACAACTTTAAACTGTATAGCCCTTGAGATTCCTTAAATTTTGGTATATATCATGTTTATGTAAAAAATCGCGTTTTAAAGTTATTCCTAAACGAAAATAGCCACTTTTGCCAGCTCAGAACAACTAACGCTTCCTGAGTGTTTAATTTTGTGCGTGGGTATCCAAACTGTATTTTAGGCTCATAGAATCATTTCAATTGTTTTAAGGAGTTCCAAATAGGAAACTTTTGTTTTACGACTTTTGGAAAAACCCGCTGCTATAGCGGAAAAAAGCTAGAAATAGCTAAATTTCGTTAGTTTGTAAGTTCTACACTACTGAAGCTACAGACATGTGCTATACCTCGTTTAAAAGGTATTTTGAAATACTTAAACGCCTTTTTAACTTAATTTGTTTAAATACAATGGTTTACAAATTATGATTGACCAATTTAAATTTAAATGTATATACTAGCTCCTATGAGAGCAAATATAAACAAACAAAAACTTCTGATATCAAATAAAAACACCTCTTAACGAGGTAAAAAACTAGTGACGATCGCACCTTCAACATACAAAAGTTCTGATATCAACATTTGTGACGAAAAATTATTACACTCGTCATTAAATACACTTTCTAAGATTTTCTCATTCGGCACGCTGCAATAGAAAATGCCTATGAAGGTAAAAAGGCTAAAATAGTATGCTAGGGCGGGCCGAATGAGAAAATATTAGAAAGTGTATTTAATGACGAGTGTAATAATTTTTCGTCACAAATGTTGATATCAGAACTTTTGTATGTTGAAGGTGCGATCGTCACTAGTTTTTTACCTCGTTAAGAGGTGTTTTTATTTGATATATATATGTGGTCGGAAACGTCTCCTTCACTGCGTTGCAAACATCTGACTAAAATTATAATACCCTCTACAAGGGTATAAAAACGAGGTCCCAAGATGGAGAAAAGACAATATGCAGAGCTATGCGGATAAATATTTCGAAAAGTGGAATTTGTGTTGGGGCCATTGATAGAAAGCATGTGGCAATAAAAGCACGAAACAACTGTGGTAGTGCTTTTTACAACTACAAAGTATGTCAAGTATTTAAAAGTTAAATGTTACTTAATTTTGAATTTGTCCCGTTTAATTTTACACCCAGAAAAAAATCAAGAACATTTTTAATGATTTGCGAACAATCCGTTCTCCTTTTTTTGTTCTCACATTTTAACCGTTTGTTCTCAAGTCTAGAACGCCGTTCGTAAAGACAAAACCTTCTGTTCATAAAAGCGGAACAGTGTTAATAAAAATCGAACGCCGTTCATAAAAATTTCTAGCTTGGAACGAGTCGGTCTAAAATAGCGAAAATTGTTCTCAAATTTCAAACACCGCTCATGAAAAAGCTACGATAGACGGGTTATTTCTATCGAAAATCGATTGATTCGGCACATTGTTTGTGTTTCTGGTGAGTGTTATTTGCAAAGAAAGTGCTAAAATGGAAAACAAACTGGATATAAACGTTTTTACGTGCGAGTATTATGGTAAGTATTAAATGGAAGATCATTTTATATTAATCCAAGTAAAATATAGTGTGATTTATCAAGGAAATAAGGAAGTTTGCAGTGAAATAACCGGCGACGACGCTCAGCTGTTAACGTTTTTGGAGAAACATCAGATTATGCAAGTGTATTCCCAAGTGTATTCGAAATATATACAAAAATAAAACAAGAGAGAACGCTATAGTCGGGTTGGTGTCCCGACAATCTAATAATTGTAACTCAGCTAAAGGGAGTGCTAGGGAGATAGATATATAAACAATTTTGATTGCGTATAATGAATGAATGGTCCGATTTAAAAAATTCGATAGGTATAAACATACACAACAAATTTGCATTTATACTTCTCAGAAATCTTTAAAGATGTGGGCGCAGGACACATTTTAAAATCGTTAGTAGGCGATTGTGGGCGTTAGAGGGGGCGTGGCGCTCAGTTGAAATAAACTTGCGCTGCGTAGGAGGCCCAATAATATGTGTGGAAAATCTCAACTTTCTAGCTTTTGTAGTTTCCGAGATCTCAGCGTTCATACGGACAGACAGACAGACGGACAGACGGACATGGCTAGATCGACTCGGCTAGTGATCCTGATTAAGAATATATATACTTTATGGGGTCGGAAACGCTTCCTTCTAGCTGTTACATACTTTTGCACGAATACAATATACCCTTTTACTCTACGAGTAACGGGTATAATTATGTAAAAATTTTTTATTATGGCGATTTGAATTATTAACAAACCGTTCTTAATTTAAGAACGATATGTTCATAAGTAAGATGGTTCCGTTCGCAGAATTTTGCTGAGGCGTTTGAAAATGGTCCCCTTTCCGTTCACAGAAAAATACCAGTTCGTTACCTATTTAAGCCCATTATGTTCCTAATTCAACACCAATATGTTCTAAAAGTGACCCAATTCGTTCGCAAAACATGCCAAATATTTCGGTCGAATTTTATGAACAAGCGTTCATGAACTGACAACAAACGGGCTTACGCATTTTTTGACCCCGTTTGGGCTTGATTTTTAAACGTTTCGAACGGATTTTTTTCTGGGTGCAGGTAAATGGAGTAAAGGGAGATATATAAACAATTTTGATTGCGTATAACTTTTTAATGATTGGACCGATTTGATACTTCTCAGAAATCTTAAAAGATGTGGGCGCAGGACACATTTTAAAATCGTTAGTAGGCGATTGTGGGCGTTATAAGGGGCGTGGCGCTTGGCTGAAATAAACTTGCGCTGCGTAGGAGGCCCAAGAATATGTGTGGAAAATCTTAACCTTCTAGCTTTTTTAGTTTCCGAGATCTCAGGTATAAAAAGCTCCTTTGTCGAGATCGGAGACAGAACCATAGAAGTTTCTCATGAAACAATCCTATCAATGATAGATGGTAAAGTGTGTAACGCTTTGACGGAAACGACTTCCACACAAAGGTGCTATACATGTGGTTGTACTAGTAAAGACTTCAAAAAGATTGAGCATATGATTAAAGTTCCCACAAAAACCGAAAATTTACAATTTGGTCTATCAATTCTTTACGGCTGGATCCGTTTCTTCGAATGCCTTCTTTATCTATCCTGCAAGTTGACAATTAAGAAGTAACAAGTTAGGAACCCTGAAGATAAGCAAATTGTTGCTGACAGACAAGCTCAAATTAAAAAAAATTTTAGGAATCAGATGGGACTTATAGTGGATCAACCCAAGCCAGGTTGCGGAAATTTTAATGATGGCAATACAGCTCGAAAGTTTTTTAAGAACGCTGAACTTTCTGCTAAGATAACTAATATATACTTAGACCTGATTTAAAGAATGCATACTATATTGATTGCAGTATCATCTGGCAAGAAAATATGTGTTATCAAGTTTTGTTTGTTTGCACATCAGACAGCATATCTTTTTGTAGAGAAATACCCATGCCTCCTACCTTGCATAAATTTTTTATTCATGGCCCAGAAATTATTGAGCACGCTTTGCTTCCAATTGGGCAACTTTCAGAAGAGGCTCAAGAAGCAAAAAACAAGGATTTTAAAAGATATCGGGAGCATTTTTCTCGAAAAATCAGTCGTGAAAAACAAAACGAAGACGTTTTTAAAAGGCTACTTATAAGTTCTGATCCGATAATAACCTCTATATCGGATTTTCACAAGGAGAAGCTCAAGACTTATTGAAGCCCTCAGAAGAAGTTACAGACGAAGGTGCAGAAACGGACGAAGATGCAGATACGGACACAGATTGTTTAATAAAAACATACACAAAAAAAAACACAAACACATATATGGGCGGTTCTTTTACAAACCGAACACCTTTTCTTGGGTCACATTTTTGATTTGCCTGAAACTTTTTAACGTGTACTATTCGGAAAATAAGTAAACACGTGTATAAGGATTTGGCCGAAAAAAACAAATTTTTTTTTTCTTAGAATTTTTTTTAGTTTGCCAAAAAACGTGAATTTTGAAAAAGTACCCTCTCATTGAAAATCTGTATCTCCGGTTGAAGTAATCCGATTGACTTTGTGTCTTTTGCATAAATTCCTCTACAACCTCTTCTTTAAAAAATTTAAAAAATTTTTTAAACGGGTTCCCCACGCAAAAAATTTTTTTTTTTAATTTAACATATGCGCCATATTGTTCATTTCAATCGGTTTTTGTCAAATAGGTGGAGCCATGAATCGTCACTGTGAAGAAAGTAAGAAAAACAATTTTAAAAATTCCAAAACAATTCACAAAAACCTGATGAGTGTCCTAAAAATTAGGGACATAAGGTGTCTTTGGATCAAAAATGCATTGTAGAAGAAAATATTTTTATTTAATTTTCAAACTCTGTTCACAAATGAAGATTTTTAAACTTTGCTGTGGCTTTAAAATTTTGAATGCGCCCACCTCCTCGTGTGGTTGAGGTAGATTGAATTTTCCAAAACGACCGTATAAAAGAGACATGTAACTATTTAATTCCGATAAGATTACCAAAATTGGTTGACCACTCTTGAAGACATATCCCAAAAGACGAAGAAAATTTGTGATTTTCTTAAATTAAAGATACCGCAAATACCAGAGCTGATAGACTATAGGCATAGTGGAGACTTATGCTTAGAAAAGCCTCATTTATCGAAATAAAATGGTGGCAGGCCTGGACAGCGACCCATGTCACATTTTGTCGGCCTGTGTATTTAATGAGTTTCCAATTTAAAATCAGACTCTCGGACATTCTTTTGTAAGCAATTTAAACCAGGGACCATAACAGTTATAAGTTTTATTTTAAAAATCACACTTTAACAGTTATTTTCTGATTTGGAAAGTAAAACTCAAAGAATAACTGTTATTTTTTGAGTTTTATAATAAAAGTTGACAAATACCAGTTATTCGTCGTGATCAAAAATAAAACTCAAACTTGATTTATGGCGATTTTGTGGGTAAAAAAAATTAAAAAAAATATAGTTATAAAATATGCGCGGTTACCTTTTTTAACAAAGTTTTAGTAAATTACATTAAAGACGGTTAGCATGTTTTTTTTTAATTATTTCATTTTTTCAAACATGTTAAGGGAATAACTGTTATACATAAAAATCAACAAATAACAGCTATTTTTTGAGTTTTATTATAAAAATCAAAAAATTAAAAACACTACGGATTTGTGAACTACAATGGCTAATAAAAATAGTGGTGTGTTAAAAAAATTTTTGGACCTTTCTAAGTGCGTGATTTTTTTTTGTATGAAAAATTTACAATAACAATTATTTTTGGTCCCTGATTTAAACAGTTTGGACGTAGTTTGTGTCACAAACTTTGTGACGTCCTTGGAGTAAATGTTTGTGACGTCCCTTGCTAATTTTGTGATATTTGTAAAAAATGTATTTTAGATATATTGTGTATGACTAAATCATTTAATTTAAATATTGCAGATTAACCTCGATTTCAAATCGATTCATCCAGATAAAGCTTTCAAACTTACAAGTTCATGGGAAGAATCATTTGTGAAGTTTAAGGCGTACTACGAGATAGTTGTGAAAGACAAATACTTTTTACAGCTTCTTCGGAGTTGCACCGAATCTTAACATGACAGTAAGTAAGCTTAAAACTATAATGCACTATAAAACATTAATATTTCTATCTTATTTTTAAGATTCGAAACACTGCATATTGTTTATGTTGCTGCACTGCGCCATCAAACCAACAGGAAGGAGTGTATTGATGGAGAATAACAAGAAATGCTTAAGACGGCATACGATTCAGTATTCCATAAGTAGGAGTGTTCTCCATATTAAAACTATAAACGACTTCCAAAACCATTTAGAAATTAAGAGTCTTAACGCCATCAAAGAAAAATCTACAATTCATCCCTTCATTGTGGTAGTTGGAATAGATTTGGCTAGCCCAACCGACATCCACATTGTTATTGTTAAAAAAGGAAATCCCTTTTTGAAGGCATTAGATTGTTGCTTCAAGACCTTCCATGTCTTTAATCTTAAGTATTCACAAGATGCTCTTCTTGTTCGGTAAATTTTTGTAATTTTATTTTTATAATATTACAACAAGCTACGATGTAAAAAATCCCAGTAAACTCGTAAAAAAAATCGACGAATTTCTTTAAAATCTGGAAAATTATTTATTACATTTTTGCCATAGGCGACCTCACCTTTGTTTCAAGAAATGTTTTTTTTTAAAGGCACCATTAAAACAAGAAAAAATATTTCTTGAAAAATTAAATTAAATTTCTTAAGGGGGGACATCTAGGTAACTGGGGGAAAAAAACGGATTTCCTGGATTTTTTTGGCCAAATGAAGAAGCCAATCGAAAATTTGTAAACTACGTTATATTATATTAGGTCCGAAGTACAAAATAAAATTTTTTTCGAATAAATCGAAAACAAAATGGCGGCTGTGCAGCATTTCTTCGTAGGCCCTTTTTTGTTGAAGGGGGTCCATGGCCGGACACCTAACGTCCTTAATTTTTGATCTAAAAAAATAAAAGCTATCAACGGACGTAGGATTTTTTCGATATATTGATTTTTTGCAAAATGGTGAGTGATTGAAAAAAAAAAAGTAACATTTTTTCGAATAAAATCATCACAAAATTGTTGATAAAAAAAGTAAGCAAAATAAAAAAAAAATCCTACGTCCGTCGATAGACATAGGTATTTTGAATATACTGTCAAAAATATCGATCGATCGTTTAAGATTTGTTCGAGTTATGTGTCCGGCCACCTCAAAAAAAGTAGTTTCGAAAAAAACGCGTTTAAAGTTTTAAGATGCCAGGGATATACCTGTGAGGCATCGGCGCAGAATGGAATATTTCGGCACTTAGACACTTCTGACGGACTCTATTTTTTGGTATGTTATTTTTAAGACCCTTAAAAATTTTTTAAGCGAAAAAAAAAATTTTAGATTTTTTTAAAATTCTACCTAGATGTCCCCCCTTAAAACAAGAAATGTTTTTTTAGAAAGCCGCCATTAAAGCAACAAAAATATTTCTTGAAACAAGAAAGAGGTGGTTTTATTTGATATCAGATGTTTTTGTTTGTTTACTTTTGCTCTCATGGGAGCACGAATTAGTTAAAGTTAAAAAGGCGTTTAATTATTTCAAAATACTTTTTAAACGAGGTATAGCACATGTCTGTAGCTTTAGTAGTGTAGAACTTACAAAATAACAAAATGTAGCTATTTTTAGCTTTTTTCCCGCTAAAGTAGCAGGTTTTTCCAAAAAGTCGTAAAACAATAGATTCCTATATGGAACTGTTAAATGCAAATTAACTAACGTAAAATACAGTTTGGACACCCACGCACAAAATTCAATGCTCAGGAAGCGTTAGTTGTGTTGAGCAGGCAAAAGTGGCTATTTTCGTTTTTAAATAACTTTTAAGTGTGTTTTTACAATAATGTGTTATATACCAAAATTTAAGGAATCTCAAGGGCTATATAGTTTAAAGTTTTAAAGAAAATCGTTGAAGCCGTTTTTGAAAAATTAAAAAAAAACTAAAAAAAATAATTTAAAAAAAATTGTATTTGCTATAATTTTGAAAATATCGTATTTAGACAAATTACGTTCAGAGAGGCTTTTTCGACGAGTGAAACTCTTAGCCGAACTGAGTACTACACACAAAAAAATTTGCTTGGTAAAATTGACCAACAAAGATAGTTACGTAACTATTAAAATAGTTACGTGTATTTTGTTTTTGCTTTGGGTTTGCGTCTTTGCTAATTGTGTGTATTTTGTTGTTGTGAAATGACAATTTACTTAGTAGAATTGACAATTTTGCTGGTTGGGGCCTGTTTGACAATTATTACAGTTGATTTTACCAAGTTTTTTTTTTGTGTGTAGGTAGAGCTGTGAAAACATCGATATTTGCTCTATCAATGTTTATCGATGTTTTCGGGGGGACCATCGATACTATCACGATATTATAGCTCCTAAGCAAACTACAACATTAGGGTTATTCTTTATATCTAAATATTAGTGGCGTTCCTTTAAAAGTTACAAGTTTTTAAATAACAAGCATTTATTATACTCTTTTGCAATTATAAATACTCAAATTAAAATAAAGGTAATGTCTCGTATTTTTATTTTTTTATTTTAAATCTCGATATTGCCGCCGAAAGGCCCCACTCGATAGTATCGATTGTTTCATCGATGTTTTCACAGTTCTTGTACTAGGCTATACGGTTGATTTCGCTTGTAAAACTAGAGCTTGAAAATTATCGATAAATGACAGTATCGATACTTTATCATTATCATATTGATGTTTTCAGGGAAAGCAAAGTAAATTAAAAAATATATGTTTTAAATCTGTTGTTTACTCATATTTATAACCGCTACTTGGAGAGTAAAATTGTATATTATTATTATTATATTTTGGTCTTTATTAGAGTGCAAATCCATATCTTAGTTGATAAGAATTGGCCCACCCAAGAGAGGCGATCCACAGAGCTGATTTGATTTTTGTTAACTCACAGTCCACCACGTCTGACTTTAGTGCACATCTTCGCTCGGAAACTATTTCTCCTGCCTAACTGAATGTCCTTTAAGATTCTGTCGAAGATGCTGGAATACAAAGTTATTTCGCGCTTAATGATTTATTTGGATTTATGTTTTCGCTCTTCGTCTAAAAAATTAATAAATTTATTACTATTAGTGAAATAACTATAAACTATATAATTACCTTCCAGTATATTAAGGGATCCATATCTTCCGGCTCATTCGGTACCTCGTAATATTGCCTTAAGAGCAATGCCGCTTTCGCTTAGCTGGAATCAATATTTTTTGGACTTTTATCTGCCATAAAACCATAATATGTGTTTTTCGATTTTCCGGTAGTGCACGAAATTTGCTTGCCTTATCGCTGAAATTGGAAATCAGTTCGAACTCTACAGCTTTAGAGGCAGATTCAAAATTCAATTCTTGAATCTGGGTTCAAGCCAAGTCGCGGAGCACGCGATAGTCCGAATTTCAAAAGCTGGCTTTGTCTTTATTTCAGGTTGAAGATGGACCATTTTGTAGTGCAGCCCACAAATCAGCGGAATTGTTAATGATACCGTAACAGTTTTGTTCTGTGGCCTCATGAAATGGTGCAAGAACCTACAATGAAATCCTTTAATAAAATAATTCGCTGGATCATAAAGAACGCACTATTCCAACGAGTTGAAATCTCCTCCAAACCATGTGGCGATTCGACAGTGGCTATTGTGCTGCTCTTGAAAAATGGCACAATCCTCTTGCACTTCCCTAGTAATGGTCCCGCCCATCCTGCACCATCCGCCCATCCTGCACCAAAAGGTTTATGGTGTGGTACACACAAGGTAGCTTAGTTAAGTTTATATTACCACACGCCTTCTTAATTGACGCATCGTTATCCGACACAACCGCAACGACATTTTGAAAGATTTTTCAATCAGTCAACACGCGGCTAGTAAATCACCAATATTTAAAGCGATGTGGTTAATTGGATTTACTACACCCAAAAAAAAAAAATGATCATAGAAACTAAACTGTTTGTACATTAAAAGTAAACTATTGAGTGTCAAAAATTTCTCGATACTTTGAATATTAACCTAATGACTTCCAAGATGTCAAAATGAAACTTTCGAAGCTGTCAAGTTTAAACTAGCGAGTATACAGTTTACACTCACTCAGTATACTGAAATTTAGGCTGCTAATTTATTTTGTATACTATTTAGTGTATATGCTATGCTATGTGGACTTAGGTTAATACTGTTTTGTGTAATGTTAGCAATGTTAGTATACATGTTAAACTATTTTGTGAAAATGATAGTTTAGATTTCATACTATTTTAGCCATGCCAGTATAAATATTATACCCCGTATTAAAGAGACAAAATTCAAAAATGTTGTTTTTTTACTTTTTATATATTATTTAATATATATTATTACAATTTTAATTTTTATATTAATTAAATTTAACAAACATACATAAATACAATACATGTGCAAAATAAGTATACGCATCAAGTTAGCAGAACAACTTTGGAAATTGCAATTTTTTTCTTATTGACAATTTGCCGTTATTTATCCGTAAATTATTCGTGAAACAATTAATTTTGCCGCTCAACTATTTTAAAAGTTGTAGGATGTTTTGCTAACTTGATATCAAGTTAGCAGTACAACTCCTTAAATGTTAATTTTTCCGAAATGTTTTAAATGGGATTTTGCCGTTATTTATCCGTATATTATTCGTGAAAGAAAAAATTTCTGTGAGTTTTATACAGAGCTTGCAAGGTTCGGTCAACCTTTTCAAAGTGTTTGGAAAAAAGCTGTCACAAAAAACCCTATGACAACTGGGAGTGTGCTAACCCCTTAAAAGGGTTTTTGCTTATTAGATGTTACGCTCAGAGCAAAACCCTTTTTTATACCCTTGCAGAGGGTATTATGATTTCAGTCAGAAGTTTGCAACGCAGTGAAGGAGCCGTTTCCGACCCCATAAAGTATATATATTCTTGATCAGCATCACAAGACGAGTCGATCTAGCCATGTCCGTCTGTCCGTCCGTCTGTCCTTCCGTCTGTCCGTCCGTCTGTCCGTCTGTCTGTTTCTACGCAAACTAGTCTCTTAGTTTTTGAGCTATCGGGACAAAACTTTCGCAAAAGTCTTCTTTCTATTGCAGGTAGTATATATGTCGGAGCCGACCGGATCGGACAACTATATCTTATAGCTCACATAGGAAGGATAGGAAAAAAAAAACTTTAAAAAATTCTAGCTTCGGTGTTTTTTGAAATATTACCTTCTACTTTTGGGGATGTTATTTTTTTAAATATTTCTGAATTCCGAATTAATTATTTAAAAAATCGGACTACTATATCATATAGCTGCCATAGGAACGATCGGAAAATTAATGGAAAAGTAATAAGAAATAAATTCTAGCTTCTTTGGTTTTTATTGTATTATCTTCTACTCTAGGATATGACTCTTTTTAAATATTTCCGAATTTCAATTTTAATTTGATCAAAATCGGGCGACTATATCATATAGCTGCCATAGGAACGATCGGAAAATTAATGAGAAATATTAGAAAATTGAAAATTTTTGCGATTTGTTAATTAATAGGAATGATCTGCAAGGGTATATAAGCTTCGGCTGGCCGAAGCTAGCTTCCTTTCTTGTTTCAGAGTTATTTCGGTTTCGGTTTCTACTGACTACTTTGCTCGGTCTGTTAAGGAAAACGGTCTTTTGTAAATGTATGAGTGTGTATGTGTGACCTGTTCAGTAATGCTTCAGTCGTAACATTGCTTTTTGATTATTAAAATTCAAAAGGGTAAGGAAAAATACGTAATGTGTACTTTCTAAAGCTGAATCTGTAAGATTAGCTTATTTACCATTAAATTCCAATATTCTACATATTTTAAATAATTTACGATCCCAAAACTCCACTTTTGGCATATCTTTCTTATGTAGTAATTAATAACCAAATCCACGTAATAAGAAGCGAATCTTTTAAGCTGCAAGAAAAATTAGAGCTTTTTAACAGGTTAAACCTCCTTTAGCAGTTTCAAATTTTGTTTATGTACACTCAAAAAAAAAAACAGCCCGAAATCGCCATTAAATCAAGAAATTCGCCATGAATTTCAGTCGATGGCAATTTACCGTATTTTTTAGAAAGGAATTTTCTAAAATTTAGAAAAAATTTCTGAAAAGCATAAATACTTTTCTAAAATCAAGAAAAATTGCCATAAAATTGCGAAAATTTCCTTAAATCCAGAAAGTACTTTTCTTGAAAATAGAATTTGTTTCTTAAAATAAGAAAGAACTTTTTTTAATTTCAGAAAATTTTCTTTATTTTAATAAAATGTATACATATTTATTTTACTATTTTATTTCCTAAACAAGAAAGAGAAAAGAAAATAAAAAAGATGAAAAGAAAATTATTAATATTTCCTAAACAAAAAAGGAAAACAAAACAAAAAAGAGAAAAATAAGATATTAAATATTTCCTAAAGAAAAAAGAGAAAAGAAAACAAAAAAAGATCCAAATTACATTTTAAATATTTCCTAAACAAAAAAGAGAAAAGAAAACAAAAAAGATAAAAAATTATTAATATTAATATTAAGTAGGTATTTAATATATTACCTATTATTAAAATTTACTTACTTACTGCCAAATTATCAACAATACCTGAAATTGAAATTATTCCTGCAATCGAAAATAAAAATTAATATTAGAGAAGGATGGTATTTGCGGCCTGCAATATTATTAATAGCCAAATCTATTAAAATAGTATGCCCTTTGCTTACCATAAATTTTCACACACTTACCAAATTTATATTTAAATTTATTTAAATTGCTTACCTATTAATTGCCTCTTAGAGGGATCGCACTTTAACTTTCTTAAGTAGGCTCAACACAAACTTATTACTTTGAATGCTCATCCAAACTGAGCACAAGGGTTCAAAATGCAGCGCAACGCAAGCAACTCTCTCGCGAGAGACTGCATTTCCAAAACAACAACGCAATAAAGTTACAGCTACGCACAAGAAAATTCTCGATCATACGCACAAACACACATAAACATATACATACATACGCCAAAAACTGTCGTCGCAACGCGCCGCGGACTAACCCCTTGTCTTCTTCTTTTTCGTTTCGAAGAAAGAGTGAGAAGCATAAAAGAAATACAAACAGTTTTTCTTAAATCTATGGTGATTTTCTAATTCTACTTTTCTGTTTTCAAGAAAATTTTTTTTTTTAATTCAGAAAAATTTCTAAAATTTAGAAAAATTTACCGTATTTTTTATGGCGACTTTCTAGATTCTAGGAAGGGCTGAAGTAGATTTTTTCTTAATTTAATGGCGAAATCGCCATTAATTTAAGAAAACTTTTGGAGAGCAAACTAGGAAAAAACACCATTGATTTAAGAAAAAAAATCATTTTTCTAAATTTTAGAAAGGTTTTTCATAAAATTCTGTTTTTATGGTCTTTTTTCCTAGATTCAAGAAAACAATTTCTAAAATTCAGAAAACTTTCTAAAATTAAGAAAAAATTTCATTTTATGGCGATTTTCTAAAATTTAGGAAAAAAAATTTTTTGAGTGTAGCTTTAAATCAATTCCTAACTATTTAAGAATATCTTCACAACATTATTTGGTTTTATTTAAAATATTTCAAAACATTTGAAGGGACGCGCGATCCATTTTGTAGGAATAGGCTTGGTTGGTATACTTTGAGCCATTTTTTATCTTAAGACTTATGGTAGTTCTCATTTATTCTTATGGTATAGCTCATTTGAAAGGTAATTCGTTTCTTTATGGCATTTCTTATTAAAGATAGTTCCTTATATAGTCAATAAATATATTGAAGCAAACAAAAAAATAGCAGCTAAATTAAGAATACAATTTTATATACATTTATATGTACATTGTGCAATGCAATTTTATAATTATTATGATTTCCTATGTAAAATTTATGCACATATCACAGCAGGCCTATACTTTTTCCTTTCGAGAGAAAACCCATTTTTTTGACTTTTATTTGACAGTAGTCTTTCAGAAACCCTTTTAGGTGACTGTTAACTTAAAAGGGTCTCACCGAGTGGTTATTTAACTGACTTAGGAAAATCGGTTGAAAGTTATTTGCAAGCTCTGGTTTTATATAAAACTTGACAAATAAAACGTAGTCTAGTCACACTTTGTGGGTAACCTATTAAGTGAGACAGTAACCCCATTGTAGGGTCTTCCCACAGAGCTCCATCCACCATCTACCATCCGTTGAACGGATGTTATGTTAGTTATGTTATAAAAGCTCAGATATGTTTTATAGCCTCTTCCCATAGAGTCCATCCGTTTGAAACGGTTGGGATTTTTGACAAAGGTGAAACTCGTGTTCCCACAGAACTCCATCCACCATCTACCATCCAATAACAGCTGACTGAAGAGACTGCTCAGCTCAACATTAACGAAGGGGGATTTAACTCGGGAAAACTGTCGTAAAATTGCGTTCTTCTAATTATATTGCAGAATAATACAATAAATAGATTAAGAAAATAGTTTAAAAACATATTTGAACGTTTATAACATATCCTATCCTAACTACGCCTCTGTCTAGCCAATATTAATCTGGCAAATTTGTAAACAAAACCAAATATTTGCTGTTTTGGTAATTTATAGCAAGTTTGGAACTTTTTAGGAGTACATAGTACCCTTTTAATTAGTATTAGTTATTATTTACGAAGTGAATACTTCGCTGCAAAAATTGATGTTTTCGTAAGTAGAACAGCTTAAATTTTGGCCCACTCATAGCAACCTGTTTGCGAATGCTTTTCCGCCCGAGAAACAATGAGCTGAAGCATTATTAAATTTTGTCCCGCCATCGTTCCAATTTTCACAGTCAAGAGGAAGAATTCAGAGTTGCACCGAGAAAACATCGCCTAACTATCGCATAAAAGAACCCGTCAAAGTCCGTCAAAATTGGATGGCGGACTAACTGGGAAATTTTCGGAACGGCCAAACCTTACGGACCATGGGAACACGGATTTCACATTTGTCATAATGGGGATTCCCTAAACTGTTGAATTGCTGAATTGTTGAAAATTCAACAAAAAATTTCAGCAATTAAGGGAACGACCCAAAATGGTTCTTGTTGAATTTTCAAACAGCTGTTACTTGTTGAAAAGTTTCACGAAACTTAAAGCATGTAAAATTTGATTTATTATTGCTAGTTACTGTCTAAAAGTTTTACCAAGGTAAAAAGAACCACAAATATGCTTTCTAAGTTGATTTTAAAATAAATAATTCGTACTGGTGATACCAAAATGTTACAGAGTTGCCACGACTTTTAAAAAAAGGTGACAACTCTGGCTTTTCAGCAATTCATCAAAATTTTCAGCAGCCCCGAGGCTGATGAATTGCTGAAATTTCTGGAAGTTGACTTTGTATGAAACAGCTGATTAACAGCTGACCAAAATTCAACAATTCAGCAATTCAACAGTTTAGGGAATCCCCCTATAAATCCCAACCGTTTCACACGGATGGACTCTATGGGAAGAGGCTATTATTCCAAAAATGTATAATTTAACTCCAAATATCGGGTAATGACAGCTAGTATTTGTTGTTTACTAATGCGGTAATTCCACTACATTGTTCGGCTCATTCATTAGAGGTTTAGACAGGGACAAATATATATGCTTTTATTGGTATTTGCTTGGATAAGATGGCATGGTCACTTAGAATTTAAAGGTTAAATTTAAAATTTTTAATTTAAATAACTTTATCTGGTCAAATCATTAAGGTTAAAAACTGTAAAATTAATAGTGTGTATTGCCATAAAATCACACATTTTCACGCGTTTTTAAAATGTTTTATACATATGTACAAAATGTACATGAGTAATTGTTTTTAATTTTATCATATCCAGCAGTAATTTCTAGAAAGGCCATTTTATATAAATTTATAGACGCATTAATGTCTTAATTTTGAAGTGTGAGCGTTATTTTTAGTACGTAACGGAGTAACTTTGCCCCTGAAATAATAATTGTACTGGTAAGATTTCTTTATAAAACCAAATTAGTCTCAAAAGGTTAAAGAACATAACCAAAAAGCATCAAATTAATTTTTATTTTTGATCTAATTTTACAGTAGCCCTAATGCAGCGGTCGGCAGACACATACGTTGACATTTTGTTTTATTATTGTGTGAGTAATTTGCACTGGGCAGCTCATCGATGTGTGTGTGCAGACCGCTGTTCTACGTTATACATGTGCGAGCAGCGCGGCGGCAGAACAAAACCCTATGCTCACTTAATAGGGCGCTGCCGACCGCTGCTCTAATGAATGAGCAAAATTGTACCTTTTAGATTCAATTTGTACCTTTAAGCCTAGTACTCAGTACGACAAAAACTGCTAGCTAAGCATAGGAGTAAGCGAGAGGCAAATAGGTAGCTAAAGCCCTTAGCCGGGGACTTTTTCCCACCTCGGTACTCAGTTGAGCTAAGGAAATAGTAAGAAAATACCACAAAAATACTAGATTTAGCGGATGAATTTTGATGAACGCCTTTAGCCGCGGCCCAAAGAATAAAAAATTTGATCTTTGGCTGTGTTTGTGCAGAAGCGGTGTGCCAATAACATATTATAAATAGAATGAAAACCCCCAAAACCAATGGAAAACTGCCTGTAGGAGTTGCAGCAATACATATCCTCATTCCAACAGCAAATTTAAAGCTTGCGACCTAGGTCGGCTAATCATTTTGTAATATTTCAAAATTGGCGCCAGTTAATTTGCTTGCTGAGAGTAAGACCATTCTACATGCATTGCGGATGAACTCCGAAAACTTCGGTCACCCTAAAATATTAATCTTTTAGTGAGACCGAAGTTTTCGGAGTTCATCCGCAATGCATGTAGCATGGTCTTACTCTCAACAAACCTGGGTCGCAAGCTCTCAATTCGCTGTTGGAATGGCGATATGTATTGCAGCAGCTCCTACAGGCATTGGCCATTGGTTTTTCTGGTTTTCCTTCCATTTATAAATTGTTATTGGCACACCTCTTCTGCACATACACAATCAAAGATCAAATTTTTTATTCTTTGGGCCGCGGCTAAAGGCCACCCTAAAATATTAATCTTTTAGTGAGACCGAAGTTTTCGGAGTTCATCCGCAATGCATGTAGCATGGTCTTACTCTCAACAAACCTGGGTCGCAAGCTCTCAATTCGCTGTTGGAATGGCGATATGTATTGCAGCAGCTCCTACAGGCATTGGCCATTGGTTTTTCTGGTTTTCCTTCCATTTATAAATTGTTATTGGCACACCTCTTCTGCACATACACAATCAAAGATCAAATTTTTTATTCTTTGGGCCGCGGCTAAAGGCGTTCATCAGAATTCATCCGCTAAATCTAGTATTTTAGTGGTATTTTCTTACTATTTCCTTAGCTCAACTGAGTACCGAGGTGGGAAAAAGGCCCCGGCTAAAGGCTTTAGCTACCTATTTGCCTCTCGCTTACTCCTATGCTTAGCTAGCAGTTTTCGTCGTACTGAGTACTAGGCTTTAAATAAAACTCCAAAAATAAAACTTATTTTCCGAGTATTATTATACCCTTGCAGAGGGTATTATGATTTCAGTCAGAAGTTTGCAACGCAGTGAAGGAGACATTTCCGACCCCATAAAGTATATATATTCTTGATCAGCATCACAAGACGAGTCGATCTAGCCATGTCCGTCTGTCCGTCTGTCCGTCCGTCTGTCCGTCCGTTTCTACGCAAACTAGTCTCTCAGTTTTAAAGCTATCGGGATGAAACTTTCGTAAAAGTCGTATTTCTATTGCAGGTAGTATATATGTCGGAACCAACCGGATCGGACAACTATATCTTATAGCTCCCATGGGAGGGATCAAAAAAAAAAACGTAAAAAAATTCTAGCTCCGGTGTTTTTTGAAATTTTACCTTCTACTCTTGGGAATATTTTTTTTTATATATTTCTGAATTTCGGTTTTTTTTGTTTTTTAAATCGGATCACTATATCATATAGCTGCCATAGGAACGGTCGAAAAATTAAATGAATATTTATGGGAAAAAAATTATATCTTTGTTGGTTTTCCCTTCTACTCTGGGATATGACTATTTTGAAATATTACCAAATTTCGATTTTAATTTTTAAAAGATCGAACTACTATATCATATAGCTGTGATAGAAACGATCGAAAAATTAATGTGAAATAATAAGAAATTTAACATTTTTGCGATTTGTAAATTAATAGAATGATCTGCAAGGGTATATAAGCTTCGGTTTGCCGAAGCTAGCTTCCTTTCTTGTTTTTTCAATAAAAAAAAAACTCAAAATCGTTTCTTGGCGGCTGTGTGGGTGATTTAAATGTTTTAAAAAATAAGGTATGGTATTTGACCGGTTGGCTTTATTTTATGATTTTTACCAAATGAAATTAATTAATAGTAGGCGGTGTATATGGGTTATAGATGACCACCATCTCGAGTGAAAAATTAAAGGAATTTTGGTATTTAAAAAGTAGGCAATAAAAAAATTGTTCTGATATCACACCCCAAAACAAAATCCTAGATCCGTCACTGAAATTCCTACATATACGTACCACTGTAAAGTGGTGTTCAGGGTTCTTCACCAGATACAGAGTTCAAAGCCATTTTTAAATGAAGTTTGATTCTTTAAGAATAAGATAAACAAAAAATTGGTGATCGGACAAAGGACAATTTTCCGGTGGACGCACAGCGAATGGACCTCTAACTTTCTTATACATAGCATTGAGTTCTATTCACTACTTTAAAGACGTACCATACCGGAGAACAAAGGTTTCCTTCATGGTATATTGCATCGTTTTTTTTTGTTAACTGGTGTAATGATAGAAATATAATCAAAGCCGTGTCCCTTTTAAACGAGGACACTGCATTTAACTTGGATGATGATGAATTTAATAATGATAACGATCCATTTAAAAACCTCGAATTATTTTCTTTCACATCTGTCAAAAGTGGTGCCCATACCCTTCAGTTAAGTGTAAAGGATATTCTAATCAACCAAGAGTGTATCAAAATTATAAAGATAGCGCGTGCAATAGTCAAAATGTTACAGACTCCGTCATGCTTGTTTGTGTTCATAATATATTATTAAATAGCATATCCTTAAGTATAAGTGTATAAGGTACAAGTCTTGCGCCCAGGGATTACCTCTACCCGTCATAGATGTCCCAACTCGGTGGGGCTCAACATAATTAATGTTCCAAAGAATGAATGAATATGATGATCAATCCAAGTTGACGGCTACTACTACTAAACTGATCAGAACTATGTGCAATACTTTAAAGCCATTATTCGTCGCTACCAAAAAATGTCAATCTGAGCAAATGCTTATGGGAGACTTTTATAAGATATGGCTCGAATTAAAGCTGGCTGTGAAAGCGATGGGTACCACTTTTAAGGTATTTGAGGATTGCCTTCAAAAAAGAGAAGATACCCTTTTAAAAAATCATATTGTAATTTGGGCAGTCTATTTGAACCATCGAATCGTCGAGTTTTGAATAAAAACCCTCAAGACATAATTACAGCAAAAACAAGAGGGAACGTTATAGTCGGATGCCCCGACTATCAGATACCCGTTACTCAGGTAAAGGGAGTGCGAGGGAGATGGAGATAGAGATAGAAAACGTTGATCACGCATAACTTTTTAACGAATGGTCCGATTTGAAAAATTTCTTCTACATTTCGATAGGTATTGATAAACACAATAAAACTGCATTTTTACTTTTCCAAAATATTAAAATTTTTAAAATCGTATATAAGCGATAGTGGGCGTTAGAGGGGGCGTGGCACCATTTTGAAACAAACTTGCGCTGCGTAGGAATTCCTAGAATCTGCATGCAAAATGCCAATCTTCTAGCTTCTATAGTTTCCGAGATCTCAGCGTTCATACGGACAGACGGACAGACAGACAGACAGACAGACAGACAGACAGACAGACAGACGGACAGACGGACAGACGGACAGACGGACATGGCTAGATCGACTCGGCTAGTGATCCTGATCAAGAATATATATACTTTATGGGGTCGGAAACGCTTCCTTCTACCTGTTACATACTTTTGCACGAATACAATATACCCTTTTACTCTACGAGTAACGGGTATAAAAACCGAAAGTTTAGGGGCTGTCCATATATTACGTAATCATCTAGGGGGGGGGGGGGCCACCAAATGATTACTCTAGTGCAAATTTTTTTTTTTTTGTATGAAGAATTGATTACATGGGGGGGGGGGTCAAAAATCGTCGAAACTGTGATTACGTAATATATGGACAGCCCCTTACATTTAATGAGCGTTGTATTAAAAGTATACTACAGCTAGTATTAAACTGTCAGCATTAATTCAAAACTAAATAATGTAAGAAGCAGACTCAATAGTGTCAAGTTCAGACTAAATAGTGTTAAGTTTATGCCCTGAGTTTAATTTCTATACCGAAGTTTCGATTTTCGTTCCTGGTGTGAAGCCAGGATGCTCTGGTTTGGAACCTGGACATTACGAACAGAAAAAGTGTTACCGCTTTTTAATGTTATTCTACGCATTAGTATTTTAAAAGTTTGACATTACTGTATTTTGTAAACGACGCCGCGCACAGTGTAAGATTTTTCCAATCTAGCGGGACTTATAGCAAATGTTGAACTATTTTTGAGGTCAATGAGCTTTTAGCAGCACTTTTAGAAATGTTCAACTATTACGAAAACAGGGACAAAACAAACAATTTTTTTTTTGGAAGATAACGGTTTTTAGAAATGCATGCAAAATTGCACTGGGAAGCGAACAACAGTTGACCAAGTTTAGTCTTATCAATTGCATCACGTGATCAGTGGGACCAGACAATTTTTACTCCACTTTTAAAAACAAAAAAAAATTGTTTGGGACCAACAATTTTTTTTCATTTAAAAATAAAAGACCAAAAGTGTATTTTTTCATGTTTTTGTTTTTTGGTGGAAAAAAAAACTTGTATTATTCTATCGTATTCTATCCAACATTCTGATTCAGAATCTAAAATAAAATCTTGCCCATATTTTGCTCAAAGACCTTCTATTTAGAAATGAGTGATATAAGCCGTGCTGCATTTTTCGAGGTTTGGTCGAAAAACATAAAAACCGCTCAGCGAGACGCTCTTGTAAAGCACGATGTGATGGGGTTTGGCAATGACATTGATCACTCCAAATTAAAATTACACATAAGTAAACTGACTTTTGAGTTTCAAAACAGATTTGAAAAATCTAGGAGAGATAAAGCCAGGTTTTTTGCTCATAATGGTAGTTGGGTTCAGGTCACATTAAATGGCGAAGACTATCGCATTGATGTCATTGCTTTCATCTCAAGTACAAGAGGGAGGGCACAAAAAACTTATTCTGAGTGTTGTCCTAAAACACAAAAAGGGAAAAGCCAAGAATTGTTGTCAACGATAGATTAGGACCAATTGCTATCAGCCGCAGAACGGGCTTTGCGGGCGGAAGGAAAACGGGATTCAGATAAATTAATTATGAATTACCAAATGCTCCCGCGTCCGCGGGGACTATAACTAAGAAAGCTAAATTATCTTCTAATATAATAACTTGTCCTTACACCGAGAAAAAAAACCGTTCTTAACGTTCTTGATTTCAGTATTTCCGTGCTCAAAAGTGAGCCAAGAACGGTTATACTAAAATCAAGAACGAGTATTCTCGATTTCAGTAAAAGTCTTCTTGGTTTCAAGCAGAAAAATTCTTGGATTCAAGCATAGACGGTCTCGGTTTCAAGAAAAGGCGTTCTTGGTTCCATGAGAAAATCGTTCTCGGTTTTAATAATGTCTCTTTTACCAAGAAGAAAGTATTCTTGGTTTCAAGAAGAAAAATTCTTGGATTCAAGCATAGGCGTTCTTGATTTCAAGAATAGACGTTCTCGATTTCAAGATTAGGCGCTCTCGATTTTAGTAAAATATCCTCAACCGAGACGAAACCCTCCTTGATTTCAAGAACGATTCTTCTTGATTTCATTATTAAGTGTGATTGATTTAAAGAATACGTTCTTCTCGATTTCAAGAATGTTTCACTCTTGATCCAAAAACGAATTTTTCAGAGAAATTAAAAATTTCATATATTCTCTTTTTTTTATTCAGTTTGTATTTATTATTATAGATTTTGTATAATTAAAAGTTACTTATAACTAAACATATTTAAGTCTTACAGCAGTCTTATCATTATTGAGTATGAATGAAATTATAATATTTATATATAAATTACATAACAATAAATAATAAAAATTTTTAATATTTATACATATATATATATACTTCCGAGTTTTGCCAAGCGAACAGCTTCTCCCTGAGAACAGCTTCCTTGTCTTTGAATTCTACTCCAGCGCCTAAAAATATACATAGTTATAGTATTATTTCATATTATTTCTTGAAACAGAACATATTAAAATAAAAGCACAAGATGGCGTTGAAATTTAAAAAAAAACTTAGCACTTGTTTTGCAAATTTTCACGCACTAATGTTGCTGCATTAGCACACATACATACATATATATACTAGTCGGCATAATTATTTTGACAGATTTGAATGTTAACTGTAGTCACATTTTGAACTTTTAATATAAACTTTTGGCACCTATAGAACGGGCACTTCAATTCCGTTTAAATTACACATAAATGTTCTTAACCCATTAAAGCCCCTTTGAAAAGTGATCAAATTTTGTGAAAGTCAAATTTTCAACTTTTTTCCTGGGGCTTAAAACAAAAATGTTTTGATGCAAAGTTTTTCCCCAATAAAAATTAATAATTACCGAAAAAAAAAAATTCCAAAATATTTTTTCTTGTATTTTTTATGATTTTTTGAATGGAACGATCTCAGTAAAAATTGTCATTTTAAGCTATTTTCAAAAAATCATAAAAAATGCATGGAAAAATATTTTGAAATTTTTTTTGCAGCTATTAATAATTTTTATTGGGGAAAAACTTTGCATCGAAACATTTTTGTTTTAAGCCCCAGGAAAAAAGTTAAAAATTTAACCGTCTCAATAAATTTTCTAATTTTCTAACTTTTCAAAGGGTGCTTAATGGGCTAAGAACATTGTTGTGTCATTTAAACGGAATTGAAGTGCTCTTTCTATAGTTAAAGTAAAAAAAAGGCGATTTAGTGCTCGCGCATTGACCTTTAAGTTTATCACTCATACGTACTGTTGCCCTTGATCAAATATTTTAATTTCATATAGATGGCGTAGTCTTTTCATTACTTATTGAGTCTTAACATAAAGGTAACATAAAGGTAACCTTGTCCACCTTTACAAACGGCTAAAGAAAAATAAAATCGCTATGGCTATATAAGTTCCAATATTTAAGGGAGTCGCACCACAGAATCAAACATTTTTTTTTAATTTATCGCTTCCAAACTATGGTTTGCAGAATATGTGAATAAAAAGCTATTAACATATTTTTAAAAGAAGTAACATGGGGTGACCCTCTCAAGAGTGTATCGTGGCCAAAATAATTAAAAACAAACAAAGCAATATAATTCTACCGAAAATTCATAAATTTATTATTTTTTGTTATATCCTTGCATTATAGGGTATAGGGTATTATAATTTCAGTCAAAAGTTTGCAACGCAGTGAGCATTACCAGGAGAGTCGATCAAGCCATGTCCGTCTGTCCGTCTGTCTTTTCTTGTTAACCCGTGTTATTCGTCAGAATTGTTCGAAAGTGTGATTGGGATATGTTTTTCTGTGGTGCTCAACGCATTGAAGAACGCATTGTGTTTGTTCCTTGTTTTGTGTCAGTTTGCCGTGGAAATCTTCTATCGTTTGTACACACAAAAATAAAACTTGGCCCCAACCAGCAAAATTGTCAATTCTACTAAGTAAATAGTTATTCCACAACAACAAAATACACACAATTAGCAAGGACACACACCCAAAGCAAAAACAAAATACACGTAACTATTTTAATAGTTACGTAACTATCTTTGTTGGTCAATTTTACCAAGTAAATTTTTTTGTGTGTACTGCTCGTTCGGCTACATCGTTTACGACCCATAAGGAATTTATTGTTTTAAGGTTTGTTTTATAATCGTCTTGTTGAAACCATTCCGTGGGAGGCGTACTTAGAAAACTACACACAAAAAAATTTGCTTGGTATAATTGACCAACAAAGATAGTTACGTAACTATTAAAATAGTTACGTGAATTTTCAACAAATCAACTTTGTGTGCACCCAAAAAAAAAACTTGGTAAAATCAACTGTAATAATTGTCGAACAGGCCCCAACCAGCAAAATTGTCAATTCTACTAAGTAAATTGTTATTCCACAACAACAAAATACACACAATTAGCAAAGACACAAACCCAAAGCAAAAACAAAATACACGTAACTATCTTTGTTGGTCAATTTTACCAAGGAAATTTTTTTCTGTGCAAGAGTTCTTCATAATTGCTCCGTTTTTGCCCAATTTGAAGCTGGTTTTCTTCGAAAATAGGTAGCTCTGATTTCTTATTTGCAATGTGCTTCCAGCATCTTGGAAAGTGAACAGCGCATTCATATTCGTCATTTTGAATATTTGGTCAAGCTCGCATAAAATTTTTAAAAAGGGGAAGGTCAGCGTTTGTGCTTGCCCTCGGAAGTTTAGCCTCAACGACGTCTCTTAACACCAGCTCGTAAATATGGTGACGGCAAGGGAAATAGAGAAGATCTCTATCCAGCTGTTGTTCTAAAAGGACGCATTGTCCCTTTAACCTGCCTGCGTTGGAAGCCGTCGTATCGCAGCATATTGCTTGGATTTTTTCTTTAAGATCCCAGTTTGTTAGAGCTTCCGGCGTATCCAAAAGTTTTTCTTTACCAAGTCCGGTAACTTTAATTGGAAGACGTTCGACTGACGTATCATTTGCATCAGAGTAGATAAGCCATTAAGAATACTTGGAAAAAGAAGAAGAAGAAGAAGAAGAAATACTTACTATTCGGAGGAACAAGTTTTCCATCCCAGTGTACGGTTAACGCTCAAGATACCACCTCGGCGAAGTTCTTTTTTATCTTTTCGGCTCTTTCTTTTCGCAGCTGTGCTCGGCACTTTAATATGCTGGATCGACTTATGACAACCGTATCCAAATCTATGCGGAGGGCCTCCACAGTAGCTTCTA
The DNA here is from genome assembly GCF_030179915.1 of Drosophila takahashii. Taxonomy (NCBI): domain Eukaryota; kingdom Metazoa; phylum Arthropoda; class Insecta; order Diptera; family Drosophilidae; genus Drosophila; species Drosophila takahashii. The sequence continues at coordinate 8,568,818 of NC_091681.1, read as the reverse complement.
ATAGGAAAACTGCGCTTGTAGAACTTATTTGGCACCTATCCAGGACCTCGACCAACTTTGGCGTTATGAAAGATTTTTTTAATTCTTTGGAGTTTCGGAGTTTCGATTTTTTCCAGTTTTGCTTCAAACTGCATTCAGAGTCGGTTCAGAGTCGCCATCGCTTGAAGTTTGTCTATAGTCCATATCTAAGACTTATTTTTCTACCTCTGAAACTTCATTGTCCATTGCGTTATTGATACTAAGTACGGTATCCAAAGAAATTTCAAATAAATGTAACCTGTTGCGGTAAAGTTCTCCCGTACGATTAATATTTTTTAATATTAAAATATTTTTTATGCACCCGCATTTGCTCTTTAACGTGTTGCAAAGGACGTAGTCGAATTTCCTTGCTCTCCCATACGGTAACCAGCATTTTTGCAACAAGCTGAGCACTTTCACACCCAAAAAAAAAATGATCATAGAAACTAAACTATTTCTACATTATAAGTAAACTATTGAGTTTAAAAAATTTCTCGATACTCTGAGTATTAAGCTTATGGACTTCGAAAGTATAAAAATGAAACTTTCGAAGTTGTCAAGTTTAAACTAACGAGTATTCAGTTTATACTCACTCAGTGTACTAAAATTTTGGATGCTAGTTATACCCGTTACTCGTAGAGTAAAAGGGTATATTAGATTCGTGCAAAAGTATGTAACAGGTAGAAGGAAGCGTTTCCGACCCTATAAACTATATATATTCTTGATCGGGATCACTAGCCGAGTCGATCTAGCCATGTCCGTCTGTCCGTCTGTCTGTCCGTCTGTCTGTCTGTCTGTCTGTCTGTCTGTCTGTCTGTCTGTCTGTATGAACGCTGAGATCTCGGAAACTATAAAAGCTAGAAGATTGACATTTTGCATGCAGATTCTAGGAGTTCCTACGCAGCGCAAGTTTGTTTCAAAAGGGTGCCACGCCCCCTCTAACGCCCACAACCGCTAATATACGATTTTAAAAATTTCAATATTTTGGAAAAGTAAAAATGCAGTTTTATTGTGTTTATCAATACCTATCGAAATGTAGAAGAAATTTTTTAAAACGAATGGTCCGTTAAAATGTTACGGCGGATCAAAGTTTTTCTCCATCTCTTTCGCACTCCCTTTAGCTGAGTAACGGGTATCTGATAGTCGGGGCACCCGACTATAGCGTTCTCTCTTGTTTATATACTATTTTTTGTATACTATTTAGTGTAAATGCTATGCTATGTGGTCTTAGGTTTAAACTATTTTGTATACAGAGTATACTATGCTAGCAATGTTAGTATATGTACATGTTTAACTATTTTGTGGAATTGTTAGTTTACATTTCATACTCTTTTAGCAATGCCAGTATAAATATTATACCCCGTATTAAAGAGACAAAATTCAAAAATGTTGTTTTTTTACTTTTTATATATTATGAAAAATATTTTTCCCATTTTTATAAATTACTGAAGGTAATTTTTAATTTAACAAATATACATGATTACAATACATGTACAAAATATTTACGTATGTATGCATATTTGGACAAATACAGCAGTTTTACCGCTTATGTCGCTGATCATCTCCAGAGTGGACGCCGTGAATATCGAAGCAAGGTAGAGGACGCTGATATTGAAGTAAACATTGCGCTGGCCACGGTCAGAAAAAACCAGGCCAATTGCAAGATCCTTAGTTTCCCGGCATCTGGAGCGGATTTCAAGGTGGTGTCCGCAAAAAAGGGAAGAATTGACTTATTAGTTAAGCACTAAGAAATAATTTAAATATACTTACCTTAAAATTTTCACAAGAAATTTTCACAAACAAACCTTAAGTCATTTTTCCGATATGCGGTTTTTTCGGTATTTTTGTGTATTTTCGATTGGCAATGCGATAGGCGGACGTGAGGTGTTTCCATTGGCAAACGCTTCTGAAAACAGCTGTTCTGCTATTGTCATTTGCGAGCTGAAGTAAACAATGGATTTAAATAATTTGTTATTGATAGTTGTAATCGCAGAACAGCATTTGAACAGCGTGGAAACATTGCTGCAATGATGAAAGCAATAACAGCATCCCACGTTATGCTGCTTGAGCATTTGTTACGGCAGAAAGCAAAAGGATCTGCTGCAGAAGGCGTTCATATACAGTGCCGAACTTTACTATTGGCACACTTGGCACTTTGAACTTCAAGTCCTTTTTTCTCCGTGAACTATACTAATAATAATATTCAACAAAATTTATTTCGATAAAGGGAATATCTAACTAACAAACGCATTTTATTTCATTGACGTATCTCTTAAAACTAATTTTTAAAAATAAAAAAACTAAAATTTGAGCTCTTTTTGCCCGAACAAAATTATTGGCACACTTCATAACAAAACTTAAAAATACTTCAAAAATACACTTTTTTCGTAAAAGTTAATATTTTGTGGCTAAGCCCTTATTTTTAGGGACAACCTCCAGTCGTTTTGGCATCGAAGAAACTAACTTTTTCGTTGTTTCGGACCCAATATTGCTCCATTCTTCCATAAATGCCTCCTTCAACTGGGCTTTTGTTCTTACATTGCGTTTTTTAACACGCCTGTCCAATTCTTCCCAAAGGTGTTTGATGGGGTTTAGATCTGGAGAATGTGGCGAATGCGGCAAAGTGTGTTTTACTTTATATGGGCACTTCCAAAAAAAGTCCAAGCCAAAAACCTTGAAACTTGAATAAAACATATTTCCACATGATTCTGCCCCGATATTAGTTTCTAGTTAGTTGGATACTGAGCTTAACTACAAATTTGGAGTATAGTTTGATTATTTTTATGACAAACTTTACCAATATACGCAAAAATCAGTTTTTGGCTATTTTTTTGTTATTTTTTGGACCTGTCTTCTGTTGTTAATTTATCCTATAGGAATGCTAATATGTGACATTTTTCTGTACTGAATGCTTCATTCACATGCTAAACTATTAAGTTAAAAGCAAAACATCCAGCAATTGAGAGATAGAGGTAAAGAAATCCGCTTTATAAAACAGTCGGAAAAAATGTCCCGAGCGACATGTCCCGAGCGAATGTGGTTGAAACTGCATAAAAAAAAACGGCAAAGAATTTGTTGTATGAACTTCCCCGAAATCCACTTCTATTTTTGTCCCGAGCGAATACGGCAGTTTTTTACCGATATCTTAAAAACTAAAAGTGGTACAAAATCAAGATTTTTACCAAAAATAGAGCTTGGGAAGAGTGAAAAGAAAAGCCCATAATTAAAATTAAAATCCATTGTTTTACAATTTTTTGTTCAACTTTAAAGGTGTGCCAATGTCCCGAGCGACATTTTGGAAGTGCCCATATGCTATCCACATACGCACATTATGAACCGTGTGCTTCGGGTCATTGTCATGTTGAAAAGTAAATGACTGTGATAGATTAATGTTTTCGGCATTTTTTTTAGGTTTCTTTTGAGAATTTCTAAATATACTTCTTGTCCATAAATGCGTCTATGAATTCCAGCTCGCCGACACCTGCAGCGGACATACAGCCCCATACCATCACGCCTCCGCCACCATGTTTCACGGACACAGCCATATTCTCTTTTTGTAGTTCCTTGTTAAGCTTCCTCCACACTTACTGTGTTTATACGATACCGAATTCACGCTTTCGGCCGATTCGTGTCTGTATAAACGCCTTTTCGTGAATTCGGCAACACACGAAAGTTCATGATTTCAGCCCAAAAGCGTGATTTGGTGATAAGCAATCTGGTAACTCTGTAAAAAATGATCGACGTTGCCAGATCGCTGGAAATTGATGTCCTTTTAGAGCCTCTTCCCATACAGTCCATCCGTGTGAAACGGTTGGGATTTTTGACGAATGTGAAACTCGTGTTCTCACAGAACTCCATCCAGCATCTACCATCCGATGACAGCTGATCTGAACAGCTGTGGCTCATCAAAACATAAACAAACGTTGTTAAAGAGCGAGATTAAAATTAAAATGAACAATTTCTCAACTATTTTGGCTGCAAACCTTAATTAATGCAAACAGCAAAACCTTAATTTGCTACAGCTTTTTAAGGCAGTCAATGCAGGGGAGTGGAATGATGACGAATTGGAGCTGAATTGAAGCCATTTTTTCAGGAAAGGATCAAATTCCACGACGTGTGTGGATGGTGGTAAGTTTTGTCAAATTCTTTTAAAAACAAAGTTAAACTATCCGTCTCATATTAAACAGAAGCGATACGGGACATTTTGGGAAAAGGATATACCCGAAAATAACGAGAATTTTTCAAAGAGAGCTTTCGGATGGAGATGAAGAGATTTTCGTTCTTGGTGGATCGGCTTGGAGTTCTGGCTAAAAAGGACACAAACTGGCGAGCTGCAATTCCTCTGGAAAAGAGGATTGCTATTGCCCTATATACCTTGGGATCATCCTCGGAATATCGATCCGTTGGAAGGCTTTTCGGAGTGACACAAAACACGGTGTGCAAAATTCTCCACGAATTTTGCCGGGCTCTCATATTGGAGCTCGGAAGTGAGTTTATGTCTCCCGACTACCTAACTCCAGAAAAAGTTGACGAATGTGTCAAGGGGTTCGAAGCAATTGGGTTTCCACAGTGTCTAGGAGCAATTGATAAGACATCACTTCATCAATTTAGTTCATGGCTATAACAATATACATTTTGTAGATGGGTGCCACATTGAAATTAAACCGACAGCAGCAGAAGCAATAGACCATCACAATTACAAGGGTTGGTACTCAATTGTGTAAACCGACAGCAGCAGAAGCAATAGACCATCACAATTACAAGGGTTGTACCATTCGCTCTCGTGGATTACAGGTAAATTACCTTTTTCTAAGTGCTCAACAGTCTTCTTATATTTTATATTTACTACAGATATAGATTCATTTACGTTAACATAGGATCTGCAGGGCGATGCCACGACTCTGCAATTTTTCAAAGGTCTAGCCTGGCCAGAAAAATGGTCTCTACTCCTTTTCTTCAGGAGAAGACCAGAGAAATTTGCGGCGTAGAAATTCCAGTGCTGCTTATTGGGGACTCGGCCTTTCGGTTCTCGCGGACACTGATGAAACCGTACCCCTTTTCCACAACTGCATCCGCAGAGCAGCGGAATTTTAAGTACAATCTCTCTAAAGCCAGGCGAGTTGTAGAGAATGCATTCGGCCATTTAAAGGCAAGATTACGGTTTATCGGAAAAGGTTTACACAGCCATTATAAAAACAATAATGGAGTGATTCTTGCCTGCTGCATTTTGCATAATATTTTAAATGAGCACAACAGCACAATTAATGACAATTGGCAACCGACTGCAAGTGACCTACGCGAACAACCGTTGCGTTCTAATATGTCTGCAGATTTCAGCCAGCCTGCTGAAAGAGTGCGATCAGCTATCGCCCAATATTGCCAAAATATAAATAAACAAAGTTTATTAAATACAAATATGTTTAATTTTGTTTTATTCTAACTTCATGTTAATTTGATTAGCTACTTCTTATTGTTTCTAGTTCTGACGCCTCAAGAGCTCTAACAAATCAGTTTGGAACTGAGCTTGGCTGTCTGCCATTCTAGACATTATTTCAGTCTGCGCTCGCTGCTCATCCAGCCTGTCCCTGGCTATCTCTACAAGCTCGGCCTTGTGGTCTAATTTGGCGCGCCAATAGTAAAGTTCGGCACTGTATATAGATCTGAACAGTCATTTAAATAATTCTTTGACACGATCCGCGACAGCAGTAGCTGCAGCTTCTGCGGCGGCACGTCACTGAACAGAATCTGAGATGGGGCAGAAACCCTTTTGGGCCTTTTTCCAGCAGTCGCCTGTCAACGTGTGTCATTTGAATATGGATTGGCCATCTACACTGAGAAAACTTGAGAACGAAAAAACCAATAACGAATCTTTTTGATTTCAGTATTTTGTCTTCTCACTTTTTTTAGCACAAACGTTCTTGAAATCAAGAATAAAAGCATTCTTGATCTGGTTTTTTGAGAATACATCATTCTCGATTTCGTTTATCAAGCATGAACACTATTGAAATCGTCCCCAAGCATTCTTGAAATCGTTCTCAACTTCGTCTCAGAGATGAAAAAAAATGAGAGAGATTAAAAATGAGAGAGACATTCTCTCTGAAATTTTTCGGCAAGCTACCGAAGTTCACTTCGGCTCTCGTCAAATGCTCGATTTTTTTCGGCCAGTGAAGCGGAGTAAGTGAAACCAGTATGATGAAAGCTGACGACACGTGTTTAAAGAACTTTCTAGAGGAACTAGATATTTTGAGTGCGCTGCCCTTCCTCGAACGTAAGTATTTAATAATAACATTAGTGTTAAAATAATAAGAATAAAAGTGAAAATAAGCTATATAATAAATAAATCTTCGAATTTGTATGTACACACGTTTGTGAAAAAAAGTGACGCCACGCTAAATGCATCTATGTATGTATACATATGTGTGCAGATGCGTTAGTGTGTGGAAATTTGCATAGCACGTGCTAAATTTTTATGTACATAAGTGTGTGCATTTTCTTTTATTGAATTTTAAAAGGTTCTGTTTTAAAAAATGAAAAATTACTTTAACTATATTTTTCAGGCGCTGGAGTGAATTATGAATGCTTGGAGTTCATTGACAAGGAAGAAATAAAGGAGGCGATTCCGCCAATTGGATTGATAATTCTTTTCAGTAGGGATGTCGAAATATTTTAAAATATCGTATCGATGATATTTTTTATTTAAACAAAAAATCAAAATGATATTTGATATATCAGAAAAAAAATATCTATATATCAGATATTTTTGATATTTTTGTTTTATTATTTTTTTTTTTAATTTTAAGCTGCATAAGCAATAACCACTAAACATTAACCCGCATACGATCTTAAATTATATTTTTATAATTTTTAGTTTATGTTTATTAATAAATGAAAGAAAACAATATTTATTTTGGCTTTCTTTTGCTTTTATTTATAATATTAAAATCTAGTATTTCCGCGCTTTTTTTTTCTTGAATTCTGAATGCTATGCTATGCATTTTCACTTGCCGAAAAATAAATTTTAGCGGCGCTCATTTTTCACATATGTATTTTTTCTTGTCCCGATGAAAAGTGAGACCACTTAAAATTATCAAAAAAATGTGAAAAAAATCGATGATATATGATAATTATTCAAAAAAAAATATCACGATAAAAATATTTATTTTTTCGTAAAAAATATCGATATATTGATATTTTGATATATTTTCGACATCCCTACTTTTCAGGGAGAAGCTGTTCGCTTGGCGAATTACGCAATTATGTACATATATGTATAATTAAACTTGTATTATTTATTGTTATTTAATGTATAAATAAATCTTTGCAGTTTGGACGTACGCAGGAAGAGAAGCAACCATCACCGATGGGAATCTAATCTCCTAGAGGATTTAATCTTTTTTGTGAAAAATAGAAATTTAGGAATATAATAACCATTTAAGATCGTACAAAATTAAAAATGCAACAGGAAATTTTATTTATTTATAAATAAGCTTTTAGAATTTTGTACCGCACCCATACATTCCTAATTACTTAATAATGATAAGACTATAAGTAATTTGTAATTATGTAATATTTATAATAATAAATAAAAGATGAATAAAATATAACGAAAATGGATATATAAATTTTAATTTTTTCTGAAAAATTTCTTTCGGGATCAAGAGTGGAACATTCTTGAAATCGAGAACGCCTATTCTTGAATCCAAGAATTTCTCTTCTTGAAACCAAGAATACGTTCTTCTTGGTAAGAGAGAAATTATTAAACCCGAGAACGATTTACTCTTGGAACCAAGAACGCCCATTCTTGAAACCGAGAACGCCTAAGCTTGAATCCAAGAATTTTTCTTCTTGAATCCAAGAAGACTTATACTGAAATCAAGAATACTTATTTTCAAAAAAGTAGTCTCAAATCAAGAACACTGGTTCTTGATTTTAGTAAAACCGTTCTTGGCTCACTTTTGAGCACGGAAATACTGAAATCAAGAACGTTGAGAACGGTTTTTTTTCTCGGTATACGGTCAAAGCAGACCAGGAGGTCGCCTTAAAGGACGAATGGCGCACGCGAAGCAAACGTCAAGATTATGGAGACGGGGAAGCCCATGTGGCGTGGCTGCGCTGCAACGACCAATATTTCGCTTCCGATCCTTCCTATAGGCTATAGCCGAGCCATTCCATTGGATAAACGAACTGCTACTGCCCTTTAAGCGCTCGGAATACTGAACTATTGCCAGATCATTTGGCATATACGATATATCAAATACCAATCTATACGAAATAAAGTTCATGTAACTATCAACAATAAATGGTTTTAATGTTTCCCGCTTCTTATCAGCCTTTTATCAGTTTCGGTTCCAGAAAAATGTTCATGCATGGTTAATACTGCTTAAAAATACCACAAATTTCACTTTCCAGCCCTGTAACTCGACAATTTTCCACCCTCCCCTCCTCACCCCTCGCCAACAAGTTTTGTATGGGATTTGGGCGCGTTAAACGGTAAATGGATGCAAACGCGACGCGTCCATAATGAGCAGAGGGCATTATTTTTTTTTTTTAGGCTTTGATTTCAACGAATGTTGAAAATGAAGGTTGGTCGCACGACTAGTGCATATGACCAGATACTTTGTCTTGAATTTTGTGTTACACAAACTTAACCTAAAAGTGAATCCGCACCACGAGGTCCCTTGCCCTACCCGGCGTAAAATGTGCGTGTTTCTTCAAAGGCCTGTCAATGTGGTGAAGAGGGCATTAAACAGACTGCAGCATCGTTTACAAAATACACTAATGTCAAACCCTTAAAGTACTAACGCCTCGAATAACATTAAAAAGCGGTAACACTTTTTCTGTTCGAAATGTCCAGGTTCCAAACCAGAGCATCCTGGCTTCACACCAGGAACGATAATCGAAACTTCGGTATAGAAATTAAACTCAGGGCATAAACTTAACACTATTTAGTCTTAACTTAACTCTATTGAGTCTGCTCCTTACATTATTTAGTTTTGAATTAATACTGACAGTTTAATACTAGCTGTAGTATACTTTTAATACAACGCTCATTAAATGTAAACTTTCGGTTTTTTTTGGGTGCTTCAGAAGAACTGTCCTGTAGAGCAAAGAGGACAGTACGGTCCTCTTTGACGGCAAAGTTTCTTCTTCATCAAAATTTAAATTTAGCTTTCCAACCAAAAAAAAGGTGCTCTCCATTTTGTAACGATTATGAACGAAATAAAATATTTTACTAGTCTAGATATGGGAAAAGATTTGCCTACCCAAAACTCATACTGGCTTACGTGCCGTATGAGTAAGCTTTATGGAAACTGAGACCATTGCGCAAGCCCTTAGACTTAATTTAAATTTTTAGTTTAAGGCTTATTCCACGTGAAACGTGACAGGCCTATTTGACTTTTTTTCGATAGAGGATTGAAATATAAGGATGGGTTTTTGTTATACCCTTGTAGAGGGTATTATAATTTCAGTCAGATGTTTGCAACGCAGTGAAGGAGATGTTTCCGACCACATAAAGTATATATATTCTTGATCAGTACCAATAGCCGAGACTATCTAGCCATGTCCGTCTGTCCGTCTGTCTGTCTGTCCGTCTGTCCGTTTCTATGCGAACTAGTCTCTCAGTTTTAAAGCCATCGCGATTAAACTTTCCCGAAAGTCTTCTTTCTATTGCAGGTAGTACATATGTCGGAGCGAGCCGGATCGGACCACTATATCTTAAGGCTCCCATAGGAATAATCAAACAAATATAAGAAGAATTCATTGTAACTTTGTAGGAAGTAGGCGTTTTGATTCTTGACTACTTATGTATAAACAAAATTAAAATAGAAACGCTGAATCTGGATCCCTGGAACTGCACCGAGTGAGCATTACTTTATCTGCAAGGGTATATAAAAAGCTACCTTTCTTGTTTTTTTTTTAATCTCTTACCGTTTATTTTTAAAAAATATTTTTGTAAATTAGCTCCAATTTTTCAGTTATGATCCAGATCAAGAATACTTTTATTCTTGATTTCAAGAACGTTTTTGCTCAAAAAAGTGAGAAGACAAAATACTGAAATCAGCAAGATTCGTTCTTGGTGTTTTCGTTCTCAAGTTTTCTCAGTGTATGATAGACAGTAAATTATCAATGCACCAGTAAAATACCTTGCGGCAGCATACAAAAATTGTCTGTCCAAAATTATATCTCGTTAAGGAGTCAAAAATGTTATGCTATCCTACTAGTATAAAAGGAAGAGAATCCTATGCGGAAATAAGTTTACAATCCCTTATTGATCATACCGTAAGTCGGTTGATAAGTGCTCAAGAAGACATTTTTGGGTCACTGTCTCCACTAGACGATGTACACATAATAACAAAATGGGGATGCGATGGAGCTGAACAGAGCCAATACAAACAAAAAACTACAGAGGATATATCAATGGTTCCTCTGCAAATATTTTTTTTAAGTGGAGAGGCGAAGTCTATATATTGGCAAAATCCAGCTCCTTCGTCCACACGATACTGCCGACCTATAAGATTTGTTTTCACAAAAGAAGCACGGGATAAAATCCAAGAGGAGGTACAACATATCAAGAAACAAAAACATTTCTGATTCCCACCTTTATTAAGTTCAATAACTTGAAATTTAATGTTAAAGCAACACTTGTCTTCTGCATGATCGACGGAAAAGTCTGCAATGCACTGTCAAAATATGTATACATCATCACAAGTGTGTTATATGTATATGCGGAGCTTCACCAAAGATGATGAACTCTTTAGCTGCCTTAGAGAATCGTGAGGTCGACACTGAAATGCTCCCCTTTGGTCTCTCACGTGGATTCGATTTATGGAATGTTTGCTCCACATTTCTTATAGAATTGATATAAGGACTTGGTATGTGACTGGCGAAGAGAATAAGACAAAGCTAGCTGCACGAAAATGTGAAATACAAGAGTGCTTTAGGCTTAGTACTCAACGCAAAAAAAAAACAAAAAACTTCATATGAAAAACAACGTCAAAAAATTTTGTCTCATATGAAGTTTTTGTTTTGGACGACTTTTTGTTGGGTTGAGTACCAGCCCTTAAGAAAGCAATTGGTATCTTGATTAATATGCCCAAGCAAAAGGCAGATAATACCAATATGGCAATAGAAGATTTTTCTCTGACGCTGAAACGACTTCAAAAATCACCCGAAGAATTTTGCATCAGGTATCAGGTAGCGTAAAATTAGTACGCTATCTTTTCTTGATACATGATACATGGCTACTGGCATGAATCGATAGTTGAAATATCGAAAGTTATTAACATAATAATTTAAAAAAAACCATCAGTTCGGTGGAATTCTTTATAATTGTTCAGCCATTTTAGATTTTTAAGTATCCACGATATCTGTGAGCAGTCCTGCAGTTGCGGAGGCAGGAAAAATATATTTTTTTTTTAATTTCGCGCGCATTTTTGATATATTTTTATATTAGCGGTCGGCACACACATACTATCACAGGTTTGCCTTGCATTAGTGTGAGTGTATAAAACACGAAGTTGGCGCGCAGCGCTCTGCATCGTGACGTTTCTCTGCTTTACTATAGTGAACAAAATTGGGATCATATTTTTTTGAATTTTTTTAAAACGTGGGAAAGAATAAAATACACATAAAAAAGGAAAAAACAAAAGAAACCCCAAGAAACTAAAAACTATTGAATGCGAAAAAATAATATATATAAATAATAATAAACAAAATAAAAAATACAAAAACCATAAAAAACCAAAACATAAAAAAGCAAAAGGGAAGAAAATAATATATTTTAGTTTCCTTCAGAATTTAAGAATTGGTCCAAATTGACTTCCCTTTATATTCCTTGATCCGTACACCCAAAAAAAATCCGAAAGTTTACAGTTAATGAGCGTTGTATTAAAAGTATACTACAGCTAGTGTTAAACTGTCAGTATTAATTCAAAACTAAATAATGTAGGGAGCAGACTCAATAGTGTTAAGTTAAGACTAAAAAGTGTTAAGTTTATGCCCTGAGTTAATTTTCACAAACAAACCTTAAACAGACCGCAGCGTCGTTTACAAAAAACACTAATGTCAAACCACTAAAATACTAACGCGTCGAATAACATTAAAACGCGGTAACACTTTTTTTGTTCGAAATGTCCAGGTTCCAAACCAGAGCATCCTGGCCTCACACCAGGAACGAAAATCGAAACTTCGGTATAGAAGTATTATATTTTTAATATTTTTAATAATATATGAAAAGTACAAAACAACATTTTTTGAATTTTGTCTCTATAATACGGGGTATAATATTTATACTGGTATTATATTAAGGGGGAGATACATATAGAACTGAAAATTTTTCAAGTTTTTCACGATTTTTTTTAAACAATAAGGGTTTGTGCTTTAAGTTTGCAACTTGGCATGTTGATTACATAGTTCTTATATAATTTAAACCAATTTTTTTTTTTTTTGTAACTTTTAAAATGGTGGCCGTGGGAATTTTTTTGTAAGCCCTTTCTTAAAAAAAGTAGGCCAGCTGCGGATCGTCTACAGGTCGCTGTGTGGATCCGATTTTTGTGAAACCAAATTTATTTTGTTGAGAGATAACGTAGAAACTGTCTGAACCTAACTTACGTAGAATATCTCAAAAACTCTGGTTGGAGCACTCTTTTAAAGTCAAAAGTTGCTTTTAAAAAAAATACTTCAACGTACAAATATCTACATAAAGTAGGTTCAGACAGTGGGCAATTTCATTACAAACATTTCCGTAAAAGCAGCATGATGATCGAAGCATTACTTTGTGAGATACACGATCCGCAGCTGAGAAACACATGGTTTCGAGAAAAACGCATGCCGTCATACTGGAAGAAGTTCCAAAATAGTTCGAATTTCTTCGTGAAACTTTCATGACACATTCTTAAAGAGTTATACTACCAATTTAAATATTAAAACAAAATTGATTTTTTTTTGTTTTCTATATGTATCTCCCCCCTTAAAGAGTATACAAAATAAACTAGCAGCCTAAATTTCAGTACACTGAGTGAGTATAAACTGTATACTCGTTAGTTTAAACTTGACAGCTTCGAAAGTTTCATTTTTATACTTTCGAAGTCCATTAGCTTAATACTCAGAGTATCGAGAAATTTTTGACACTCAATAGTTTACTTATAATGTAGAAATAGTTTAGTTTCTATGATCATTTTTTTTTGGGTGTAAGTTAATGTTATTTAGTTCTAAAAATATTTGGTATATTTATTATATATATTTATATTATTATAATATTTATTGAATGAATTAAGTCGAAAAGTAGTTTATTTCTTCTTGAAGGCATAAATTGAGATCATTAAATAATGATGTAATATCACAACTAAAAGCAAAATCTATCAAAAAGTCTGCATTTTCAAAAACATTGAGAAATTCCTTAGCATATGCTCCTAAAGTTTTTAAAAAACTGGCCACTTCATTTCTTAAATGAAGAAGGCGATTTAATCATTTTCCCCGACTTAGCCATCTAACTTCTGTATACATAAGTGGGTCCCCATCAATATTTTCTGTAAAGAAAAATTGCATTCTGTCTGTCTGTCTGTCCGTCCGTATGAACGCTGAGATCTCGGAAACTATAAAAGCTAGAAGATTGGCATTTTGCATGAATATTCTAGGAGCTCCTGCAGCGCAAGTTTGTTTCAAAAAGGTGCCACGCCCTTTCTAACGCCCACAGTTTTGAAGCTATTATGAAAATAGTAACTGATATGTATTCGCTTCGTCAATACCTATCGATTGGCCAAGTAAAAAATTGCCACGCCCACTCTAACGCCCACAAACCCAATAAACGCTTAAACCTGGCCAGCGCCTACATTTCCGCCTTTCATGAGCAGTAGTACCAATATCTGGCGGTAGATGGCGCAATACAATACAATACAAAACAATACATCTAGGAAATGGCATTGGAAAAAATCTGCCTTTTTTCTGTGGTCACTCTAATTCACATTATGTTAATGCAAATTTTAAATTATTTGAAATTATTTTGTCTATTTTTGCTCGTATACATTTTTCACAAGTGCATTCACCTACGCTAGAGAGAGACGGAAGATGTGCTAGGCAGAATTAAAAGTTCTAGAAAGCCTTTTCTAGAAAGAGATCCCTGGGTAAAAATCGAGCGGCGAAAAACATATAAGAAGGCATATTTCTATTAAGTTGTTTAGCTGAGTAACGGGTATCTAATAGTCGGGGCACTCGACTATAGCGTTCTCTCTTGTTTTTCTCTGTGTACATCAAAAAGTTGAGCTGCGTGGTCTTTCTCTGTCGACGGCTGATTTTGATTTCTGTAGCTCTGCGACGCCGATCCTCTGCCGCAGCAGCAAAAGAGCGCGCCGAAGCTGAGAAAAAAAGACCCAAAGACGCATGCCGAAGTCACACGAACATTTATATATTCAGAATAATAAAAATTGAAAATAAAGATTGAATTGATATAACTCTTGAACTGTACGGTACATTGGTTTAAAATTTATATATATATAATCTACGCTTTAATACCTTTCTGTTGATATGCCATATGTCCCCAAAATATTTTTTATGATGTAACAAATATTATTATTATAAAAAATATTTTGGGGACATATGGCATATCATATATATATATATATATTTATATTTAAATATATATATATAAATATATATATATATATTTAAATTTTAAACCAATGTACCCCACAGTTTAAGAGTTATTTCAATTCAATCTTTATTTTATTATAAAAGTTGACAAATAACTCTTATTGGTTGATTTTTATAATAAAAATTGAAGCATAAGAGTTATTTGTCAACTTTTATAATAAAAATTGAAGCATAAGACTTATTTGTCAACTTTTATAATAGAAATTGAAAAATAAAACTTATTTGTCAATTTTTTTAGAAAAAAGAAACTCTTACTTGCGATCCCTGTATATTCTTGATCAGCATCATTAGCCGAGTCCATCTAGTCATGTCCGTCTGTCCGTTTCTATGCGAACTAGTCCCTCAGTTTTTAAGCTATCGCGATGAAACTTTTCCAAAAGTCTTCTTTCTATTTCTTTCTTTACAAAGTACACTTTTAATTAATATTAGTTATATTTACGAAGTGCAGAACATATTTTGACACTTTTCTACAAACATTGATGTTTTCGTACGCACAACAGCTTACATTTTGGCCAACACATAGCAACCTGCTTGCGAACGCTTTTCCGCTCATAACAAAATACAAATAATTAAAAAAAACCCAAAAAACAATGAGCTTAAGCATCCCATAGGAATAATCAAAAAAACAAGAAAGGAAGTTAACTTCAGCCAGCCGAAGTTTATATACCCTTGCAGGTATGCAGTAGTAAAATGTTGTTTTTACATTGTCAAAAATCAAAACGCCTACTTTCTACAAAGTTACAATGGGTTTTCTATCATTTTTTTGATTATTCCTATGGGATGCTTAAGCTCATTGTTTTTTGGGTTTTTTTTAAATTTTTTTAATCGTGGCATCGCCAACTTGATTGCTTTTACTCGTGGAATCGGCATCGGCATCGTATCGTGCAGGTCTCTAATGCATACTTGTTGTAGGATATGTTATAAACGTTCAGATATGTTCTTAAACTATTTTCCTAATCTATTTATTGTATTATTTTACACTTAAATTAGGAGAAAGCAATTTTAGACAGTTTTCACATTCGTCAAAAATCCCAACCGTTTCAAACGGATGGACTCTATGGGGAGAGGCTATTACTTTCTATACCGCAGTTTCGATTTTTGTTCCTGAGGTGATGCCAGGATGCTCTCGTTTGGAACCTGGACATTTCGAATAACATTAATGTTATTCGACGCGTAAGTATTTTAATGGTTTGACATTAGTGTATTTTGTAAACGACGCTGCGGTCTGTTTAAGGGCTAGTACTCAACCCAACAAAAGTCGTCCAAAACAAAAAACTTCATATGAAAAACAACGTCAAAAAATTTTGTTTCATATGAAGTTTTTGTTTTGGACTTTTTGTTTGGTTGAGTACTAGCCCTAAGGTTTGTTTGTGAATATTTCTTGTGAACAATTTTAATATTTGCTTATTTGGGGCTTATTTGAAATGTAAGTATATTTAAATTGTGTCTTAGTGCATAACTAATAAGTAATTCTTCCCTTTTACGAAAACCACCTTGAAATGCGCTCCAGATGCCGGGAAACTAAGGATCTTGCAATTGGCTTGCATTTTTTCTGACCGTGGCCAGCGCAATTTTTACTTCAATATCAGCGTCCTCGACCTTGCTTCGATATTCACGGCGTCCACTCTGGAGATGATCAGCGACATAAGCGGTAAAACTGCTGTCTTTGCCCAAATATGCAAAGATACGTACATATTTTGCACATGTATTGTATTTATGTATGTTTGTTAAATTAAAAATTACCTTCAGTAATTTATAAAAATGTAAAAAATGTTTATAATAATATATAAAAAGTAAGAAAAATACATTTTTGAGTTGTGTTCCTTTAATACGGGGTACAATATTTATACTAACATTGCTAACATAGTATACTCTGTATACAAAATAAATTAAACCTAAGACCACATAGCACATAATTTATACTAAATAGTATACAAAATAAACTATCAGTCTAAATTTCAGTACACTGCGTGATAGGGTTGTTAAAAAATTGATAGTGGACACCATCGATGTTTTGGGCTATCGATGGTGGTTCCTATCGATACTGTCGATAGTATCCAAAATTAAAGAAAATAAAAAAGAAATTATTAAAATAAAGGAAAATTATAAAAAACAAGTTATTGAAAATGTGTTGTTGACTCATAAAAATTAGGGGGAAAGAAACGGTCGAACTTTTACAGCGATTAAAGTGAAACAAAATTCTATGTTGAGCTTTAAGCCTAGTACTCAGTACGACGAAAACTGCTAGCTAAGCATAGGAGTAAGCGAGAGGCAAATAGGTAGCTAAAGCCTTTAGCTGGGACTTTTTTCCACCGCGGTACTCAGTTGAGCTAAGGAAACAGTAAGGATGAACGCCTTTAGCCGCCGACCAAAGAATAAAAAATTAGATCTTTGGCTGTGTTTGTGCAGAAGTGGTGTGCCAATAACAAATTATAAATGGAAGGAAAACCCTAAAAACCAATGGAAAACTGCCTGTAGGAGTTGCGGCAATACATATCTCCATGCCCACAGCAAATTTAAAGCTTGCGACCCAGGTCGGCTCAACATTTTGTAACATTTCAAAATTGGCGCCAGTTGATTTGATTGCTGAGAGTTGAGCTTTAAGCCTAGTACTCAGTTCGGCTAAGAGTTTCACTAGTCGAAAAATATTAATCATTTAGTGTGACCGAAGTTTTCGGAGTTCATCCGCAATGCATGTAGCATGGTCTTACTCTCTGCAAACAAATCAACTGGCGCCAATTTTGAAATATTATAAAATGATTAGCCGACCTAGGTCGCAAGTTTTAAATTTGCTGTTGGAATGAGGATATGTATTGCTGCAACTCCTACAGGCAGTTTTCCATTGGTTTTTGGGGCTTTCATTCTATTTATAATATGTTATTGGCACACCGCTTCTGCACAAACACAGCCAAAGATCAAATTTTTTATTCTTTGGGCCGCGGCTAAAGGCGTTCATCAGAATTCATCCGCTAAATCTAGTATTTAGTGGTATTTTCTTACTATTTCCTTAGCTCAACTGAGTACCGAGGTGGGAAAAAGTCCCCGGCTAAGGGCTTTAGCTACCTATTTGCCTCTCGCTTACTCCTATGCTTAGCTAGCAGTTTTCGTCGTACTGAGTACTAGGCTTTAAGCCTAGTACTACTCCTATAGGAGTAAGCGAGAGGCAAATAGGTAGCTAAAGCCTTTAGCTGGGACTTTTTTCCACCGCGGTACTCAGTTGAGCTAAGGAAACAGTAAGAAAATACCAAAAAAATACTAGATTTAGCGGATGAATTCCGATGAACGCCTTTAGCCGCCGACCAAAGAATAAAAAATTAGATCTTTGGCTGTGTTTGTGCAGAAGTGGTGTGCCAATAACAAATTATAAATGGAAGGAAAACCCTAAAAACCAATGGAAAACTGCCTGTAGGAGTTGCGGCAATACATATCTCCATGCCCACAGCAAATTTAAAGCTTGCGACCCAGGTCGGCTCAACATTTTGTAACATTTCAAAATTGGCGCCAGTTGATTTGATTGCTGAGAGTTGAGCTTTAAGCCTAGTACTCAGTTCGGCTAAGAGTTTCACTAGTCGAAAAATATTAATCATTTAGTGTGACCGAAGTTTTCGGAGTTCATCCGCAATGCATGTAGCATGGTCTTACTCTCAGCAAACAAATCAACTGCCGCCAATTTTAAAAGATTACAAAACGTTGATCCGACCTGGGTCGCAAGCTTTAAATTTGCTGTTGGAATGGCGATATGTATTGCAGCAACTCCTACTGGCAGTTTTCCATTGGTTTTTGTGGTTTTCCTTCCATGTATAAATTGTTATTGGCAAACCGCTTCTGCACAAACACAGCCAAAGATCAAATTTTTTATTCTTTGGGCCGCGGCTAAAGGCGTTCATCGGAATTCATCCGCTAAATCTAGTATTTTTTTGGTATTTCCTTACTATTTCCTTAGCTCAACTGAGTACCGCGGTGGAAAAAAGTCCCAGCTAAAGGCCTTAGCTACCTATTTGCCTCTCGCTTACTCCTATGCTTAGCTAGCAGTTTTCGTCGTACTGAGTACTAGGCTTAAAGCTCAACTCTCAGCAATCAAATCAACTGGCGCCAATTTTGAAATGTTACAAAATGTTGAGCCGACCTGGGTCGCAAGCTTTAAATTTGCTGTTGGCATGGAGATATGTATTGCCGCAACTCCTACAGGCAGTTTTCCATTGGTTTTTAGGGTTTTCCTTCCATTTATAATTTGTTATTGGCACACCACTTCTGCACAAACACAGCCAAAGATCTAATTTTTTATTCTTTGGTCGGCGGCTAAAGGCGTTCATCGGAATTCATCCGCTAAATCTAGTATTTTTTTGGTATTTTCTTACTGTTTCCTTAGCTCAACTGAGTACCGCGGTGGAAAAAAGTCCCAGCTAAAGGCTTTAGCTACCTATTTGCCTCTCGCTTACTCCTATAGGAGTAGTACTAGGCTTAAAGCCTAGTACTCAGTACGACGAAAACTGCTAGCTAAGCATAGGAGTAAGCGAGAGGCAAATAGGTAGCTAAAGCCCTTAGCCGGGGACTTTTTCCCACCTCGGTACTCAGTTGAGCTAAGGAAACAGTAAGGAAATACCAAAAAAAATACTAGATTTAGCGGATGAATTCCGATGAACGCCTTTAGCCGCCGACCAAAGAATAAAAAATTAGATCTTTGGCTGTGTTTGTGCAGAAGTGGTGTGCCAATAACAAATTATAAATGGAAGGAAAACCCTAAAAACCAATGGAAAACTGCCTGTAGGAGTTGCGGCAATACATATCTCCATGCCCACAGCAAATTTAAAGCTTGCGACCCAGGTCGGCTCAACATTTTGTAACATTTCAAAATTGGCGCCAGTTGATTTGATTGCTGAGAGTTGAGCTTTAAGCCTAGTACTCAGTTCGGCTAAGAGTTTTACTAGTCGAAAAATATTAATCTTTTAGTGTGACCGATGTTTTCGGAGTTCATCCGCAATGCATGTCTTACTCTCAGCAAACAAATCAACTGGCGCCAATTTTAAAATATTACAAAACGTTGAGCCGACCTGGGTCGCAAGCTTTAAATTTGCTGTTGGCATGAGGATATGTATTGCCGCAACTCCTACAGGCAGTTTTCCATTGGTTTTTGGGGTTTTCATTCCATTTATAATATGTTATTGGCAGCCAATTAAATTTTTATTCAATTTTTTATTCTTTGGGCCGCGGCTAAGGGCGTTCATCGGAATTCATCCGCTAAATCTTGTATTTTTTTTTGGTATTTCCCTACCATTTCCTTAGCTCAACTGAGTACCGCGTTGAAAAAAGTCCCCGGCCAAAGGCTTTAGCTACCTATTTTCCTCTTGCTTACTTCTATGCTTAGCTAGCAGTTTTCGTCGTACTGAGTACTAGGCTTTAAAATCAATACCAAAAGTAGCATGGAGCGATAGTATCGATTACACTATGCAGCATCAAAAATTAACCTCGATGAATGCTATATTTTTGGATTCGTTACGAATACCCAAGTTAAACTGCGTTTTCCAAAGAGTTCCCCGACGCAAGGATTCTTAGCAAAAGGACCTCAAAGTTCGAAAAATGCTGAAATTGACCAACTTTGCGGAGCTCTCAGAGGCAAATGAATGCATGGCTTGGTTCGAAGTTAAAGTTTTTTAAAAGATACACCCTTTATCTTTCAAACCCCATACATAAAATAATTTTAGGATTTTTTTTAAGGCAGAAATAAATTCCAAAAAGCATAGTCAAAAAACTGAAAAACATACAGCTGCGGTCAAAATAGTAGCAGTGTTGCCGCCTTGTGTTTTTAAAAGTTTCATGTTGTAATTTTTTCTTATCCAATTAGTGTAATAGTAAAATTATAATCAATACAATATTACCAGGAAAAGATCAATTACAACAACAAATTTTTAAATACACAGGGCGGCAACACTACTACCATTTTGACCGCAGCTGTATACTTTTATGTTTTTTGACTATGTTTTCTAGAATTTGTTTCTGCCTTAATAAAAATCTTGAAAATTTTTTAAGTATGGGGTTTAAAAAATAAAGGGTGTATCTTTTAAAAAACTTTAACATCGAATCAAACCATGCATCCATTTGCCACTGAGAGCTCCGCAAAGTTGGCCAATTTCAGCATTTTTCGAACTTTGAGGTCCTTTTGCTAAGAATCCTTGCGTCGGGGAACTTTTTGGAAAACGCAGTTTAACTTGGGAATTTGTAACGAATCCAAAAATATAGCATCCATCGAGGTAAATTTAAAAAGCACTAAAAATGCTGCACAGTGTTATGGGTTCAAACCATCTATGCTTCCTAAATATTAAAACCATCGATAGTATCGATAGTGCTATCGATTTTTTACCAACTCTACTGAGTGAGTATAAACTGTATAATCGTTAGTTTAAGCTTGAAAACTTCGAAAACTTCACTTTTATACTTTCGAAGTTGTTAGATTAATACTTTGGGCCGGTTTCTCGAGTGCCGGCTAACATTTCTCGAACAGATAAAGTCCCTGCTAAGGCATTTTGGCTTTCTCGAGCACCAATGTGAGAGCTAACTTTGACAGGGACTCGGAGTCCCTGTTAAGCGTTTTCGACTCGATAGAATGACGGCTGATTTCCCAAAGCCAACTTAGAAGAAGAAACGAAATCACAGCTGACTTTTCCCTTGAAATATACCCAAACAGCTGATGAAATAATCGAAGCACGCCATTTTTTGCGCTTTACAGCACAATTCTGTGCGTTAACAGCACTCTGTAATTGTTTCTCGATCAGATAAATTAAAGCAGTCGAGAAAGCCTATTTGCTTTTACGAACAGTTTATCTGGTCTTTAAGTTTTTCGGACAGATAGCTATCAGACTCGAGAAACCGGCCCTTAGAGTATCGAGAAATTTTTGACACTCAATAATTTACTTTTAATGTAGAAATAGTTTAGTTTCTATGATCATTTTTTTGGGCTCTTTAGAGCAAGAGGTCAGCTGAAGCAATTGTATTTACAGATACATGCTGTTCTTAACCAAGTAAGTAAAAAACTTCGGCTTTTAAATTAAGATTTAGAGCGATTCTCGTCAAAATATACCTGAATTGATCAACATCAAGTTCTAAGCAACGACTTTCCTAACTTTTTTGAAGATATTCAGAGTGTAGAGAACTCCGACGCTTATGACGAGGGCATATATGGAGGACATGTATGGCAAAGTTAAGCTCTGATCTGTTGACTTTAAAATGAAACGAGAACTGGCCCAATTGGGTGAATATGAGCCGAAATAAAAGAGGAAATTCGAAAAAAGTCCGAAATTAAACATTTTGAAACATCGGAAACGCTTCCTTCTACCTGTTACATACTTTTGCACGAATCTAATATACCCTTTTACTCTACGAGTAACGGGTATAAAAATCATTAAAAAAAACACTGTGCCATTGAAAAAAAGTTAGTGGTATTTTCGTGATTTAGGGCTCCAACACTAACAGAATTTGCCATCAATTGCTGTGGAGCATTTTGGCTGTAAGCTAGTGTAACAGACGTGGCCAGATCATTAGAAATTTATATTGGCAGAAGTTTTTTATGCACAATTCTCCCATTTTTAACAAGTCATTTTTTTTTAAGTCAAGTCTTATTAAAGTCTAATAAATAATTTATTAAAAAGAAATCAATGTGATTCATAAAATAATCCTTATTAAGATTTGCCCTACAGACCAAGTAGGTGGCAGAAGCTTCGATACATTTTAGCTCTGCGGCCCTGCAAGCATCCGTATAGCTCGTTTATCTTGAGACAGTCGATCTTGCTGATGGTCTTTCGCTGGCCGATCCTGACTCCAGGTTGTAGGGGGGTCATTGTGGGCTTTTCACCCTTCCGCTTACTGAAGTAAAATTCCCCGTAGTGCATCACTAAATAAAAATAGGAAATAACCAATTATTTGACTATATTGAAAGCAAAGTGGGAAGTAGTTTTAAATCTTCTTAAAATATTGAAACTAAAATAGAAGTTTGGGCGGAACATAATCAATGGACCATTCTAAGACATATTGGCCAAGAAACTATATGCCTAAAACCACGTTTGACCCTCCGCATTTGCAAAAGAAAAATACTGATATTTTACATTATATTTGAGAAAAATATCATAGTACATTGAAATACATTGAAAAGAGGCAGTATAAATGCAATTTTGTTTTTGTTGGAAATTAAGTACCAAGTTTACATCATAGCTTTTAAGCTGTTCATAAATTTTATTATGTAAAAATTGTAATTACTAATTAAGGCTATGTATGCGCGGATCCACGGGGGATATGGAGTATTAATTCCCCCCACTCGGATAAAAAATGAAAGGAAATTGGCGATTCAAAAAGTATAAGTATGTTCTGAAAACCCCCACAACCATATTCTGGATTTGACACTGTATATATTATTTACTTATAACTTACCTGAATTGTAGTCGTAGTCAAAGGCGTATTTGCCCTTTTTTTTTGAAACTAGTTTGAAGTTCTTTTTAAAACGAGGGACGATATTGTCCCAGTGGATCTTGACAAAGTTGTCGCGATCAGCTCGGGATTGTTCGTGATATATGCCTATAGCGTGCATCAGTTCATGCATTATTCTTCCCTCGCTGCTAAAGCAGTGAGCACTGTTTTCATCGGGTCTCTGAAGGGAGACCACTTGTTCTCCTCCTCTTCTGCCCACATAGGACCAACATCCCTGGGGCCCATCTACTGGTGGTTCGATCAGCAGGTAATCATCTACTTCCCCATCGTAGGGCACAAAATGCACGCAAGTTAGGGAATTGAATGTTTTTAACGCCTGAACTATAGCCTGTCTTTCCGGATTGGCGTATCGTGGACTGATCTCGAAGGGAATCGTTCCATTGGGCCAAAGTCGTTTTGGATGCCTCATCGGGTTAACACCTAGCCGGAGTGTGATATAGGTGTACGGATCAATGGCAATATCTCCTTGAAATAGTCGGGGCATTGTTTCCGGATCGTCGATTCCTAAATCATCGTCACCAATGTCTGGTCCGTAAGGATCATATTCGTCTGTAAGGGAAAGTACGTTTAGGAATTGAGTTGTTGCTGTTCATAAACAATAAGGTTAAAAAAATAAAAATCTATTCTAAACATGTATTATTTTAGACAATTTTTATTATTTAAAAATATTTATAGTGACGTAACAGTTAGTTTTGTGTAAAACAAATGTTTTAAATAATTAAATTATTATTCATTTATTTGAAACTTAAATAACACTAGTTTACAGCCGAAATGCTCCCCAGCAATTGATGGCAAATTCTGTTAGTTTTGGACCCCTAGATCTCGAAAGTAGCACTAATTTTTTTTGGATGTAAACTTTAAGTTTGTACCCATTATGATTTTTCAACGGATTTATTTCGAGTTTTTACGATATATACATCCGACTTACAGTCGACCAAAAAACACATTTTTCATCTTTGTCGAGCTTCTGCGCTGCCACTACTTATCCAATCATATTGATCTGTATAGCAAAGTTAGGCTCTGATCTATTGACTTTAAAATAAAACTAAAACTGGCCCAATCGAGTGGATATCTGGCGAGATATAAGAAGAAATTCGAAAAAAGTCCGAAATTTAACATTTCAAACTTTAAAAAATCTTTAAAAATAAACTGTGCCATCGAAAAAAAAATTAGTGATATTTTCGAGATCTAGGGGTCCAGAACAGAACAGAACAGAATTTGCCATCATTTGCTGGGGAGCACACCAAGAATATTATTTTGTAAACTAGTGTAATTAAGCTATCTAACACTATAAAGCACATTTGTTATTATACGATAAAGACCACATGATACGGGTCATAAAGCCCACAAAACCTCTCTTCTTACTAACTTTTCATTCTATTTAGTTTCTAACTGTTCTGGTATTTTAGACGGTCAAATAAACTTTATATACATATTTAATCCAATACATATTTAATTAATACATCTTATATGAAGTTAAAGGAAAATTGTTTTTATGATTTAGATGAGACTGGGAGTGGAACAAACCTTCCCCAACGCTGGTGAACTCGTGCTCAAAGAAATCTACTCCAGCGGGATACCGGCGTTCCGGGAGCTTGGCACTTTCACTGGCCGGTGGTGTCGATAGCATCACTAGCACCACTATTAGCACAACCACCTGCACCATGGTCGATCCACTCAACTGTGCACACATTATGGGACTGGGATTCGCCTTAGCTGTGAATATATTTCCATTCGATCGCTATTTGCTCACTGTATCCACGCCATGCCGCGCTCAAACCGAACGACTGCACACGAAATTGGTAACTGAACCAGGCTCGAAAGCCCAAGAGCCCAAGCAGCTACCAACAGTCTGCAGTCTTGGCACTATAATTTATGCAAAATGTGCGAAAATAAAAACTAAATAATGCTGAAGTTGGGCAGACGCCACGCAATCGGCCGCGTGTAAACAAAACCCAAATCTATTAGCTGCACTGCACCTCACCTCCTCTCACTTTTACACCTATAACTCTCTAATCAAACATCACTTAATCTCCCCGATAAAACTCGGCTTAAACTCTCCGATCAAGCTCGTCTGAAAGTCTCCGGTTAAACTGGGCCTAAACTTGACTCGCCGCTCACGTAATTTAAACCCAGTTAGCGGCTTTGGGCTACGACTCTCAATGATTTCTGCTATGGCCTACTGCAAATGAAGTTAACTGAGTACATTAGCTTTGACAGTTATTTAAAACTTGCTTAATGTGAAAACCTTTTATTGATCAAGTATTATAAACCGGTTACATTTGTCATTTTGAAAACTTCAAAACAAAACAAATAAACACAGCTAAGCAAGAAATAAAATGTTAATCGTTAATGCGGTTATTCCACTACATCGTTCGGATCATTCATTAGTACAATTTTTTCTCAGCCCATACGATTTTACGTAGGTGCGAGCAAGATCCGATTTACAGTAGCTCTAATAAATGAGCAAAATTGTACTTTTTAGATTCAATTTTGCTCATACAAAAAAAAATAAAATGGTGGCCTTCGGTTTTTAAAATTTTGCTCATTAATTGCTCATTGCAGCTGACATATATCTGTCTTGCTCGCACCTACGTAAAATCGTATAGGCTGAGAAAAAATTGTTCTAATGAATGAGCCGACCAATGTAGTGGAATAACCGCATAACCAAAGTAAACCAATTCCATATTGGGATCCAAATATAAAAGTTCCTTGCCTTTTTTTCTTATACCCTTGAAGAGTGTATTATAATTTTAGTCACACGTTTATAGCGCCGTGAATTAGACCTTTTCGTCCCTTTGAAGACATTTATATTAGTAATAGTATACTATCGCTCGTGACAGTCCTACCCATTCAAAGTCAAAGAAACGTTTCTTAAGGTTTTTTTTTATAATATAGCTTTTGATTAGTACTATAATCAGTTCGTTTTAAAGATGTTTACAAAAATCCGAACCATTATCACGCGACAAAAAATATATTAAAGCCTGATTTAAATTTTGAGTTGGTAAATACATGGGACCAAAAAGAAAAACAGTTTTAAAGTTTTAAAAAATAAATCGTTTTCCCAAGCATATTCTATTTTTTCCTACAAATTTATGAAGGAAATGCAAATTCCTTGGCTGAGTTGCGGATTTATCCAATTTAAAACCAACATCAGGTCAAAATCATATACAAATATGTTAAAACTTCTGCAAGGGCAATAACGGTTCGGTTACTAAGTCCAACTTACTTCACGTGATACTGTTGTTGTTGGATAGGTTCACGCTGGCGTTAAACTTTGAAATAAAATCAATTTCGCAAAATAAATTAAACGTGGAATATGTTCATCCCCTTTCCCCTCTTCCTTTTGATTTAACTAAAAACAGGCCCAACACGAAGCATTTCGCAAAATCTCAAATTGCAAGTCATTCCGATTTTTTAAAGATTTACATACAGAAAAAAACCCTAATTTATAAACGCAAAATAACAGTACCGGCACTTTTATAATTTTGAGGTATTTCTGATAGATAAATGTTTAAAAATAATTTAAAGCACATATATACAAACGATAATTCTTATATACATCGTATACAAGGAAGAGCACATGCATAAACAATATGAAAAATGATTGAATACATTATATATATATTTATTTAAGCTATTCAGACTTTATATTTTACTTATTTTCGCTTTAAAATTAGATCATTTCTCCATGTGCAGATTATTTCAATCTCTTACTGACTGTCTGCCAGTCTGTCTGGTTTTCAATTTGTTTGTTTGCCAGGCTGTCTGTTTGCCGGCCTGTTTTGATATGTGACACCATGGAGCGGAATATCGGACTGCACTTTGCACTTTCTTGGGCCTCCAATTAGTCAGTTGGCAGCTTAAACTGTTAACCCGACATACCTTATCTCCATCTGGGCGGAGCTTATTTGACAATCCATTTTAATCGGTCATCATTAATTAGGCGAAATTAGTTTTCCGTCTTAATTAGCATAACAACAACAGTACGAGAATTTGGCTCAATCACATCTCATCGCGATAGCCGAAATGAATTTAGTTGCATATGCGGCAAATTGAGTTTTGATTCCGAAATAGTCGAGTTAATCCAGGGCTTTCGGTTTAAGGTAATGAGTCGATAGCAGCATAAAGCCCACGAAATGAATTTTCTAATCAGATTCATACGACTTTTGAGGGTGTGACTGCACTTAGTGATATTTTGGATCCTAACTAATTATAAATTATTTACCATTGCTCCAAATTTTTTTTTGGGAACTGAGGTTATTTGGTTAATTATGTTTCGTTTTTTTAAAGCCCTCATCTATACACACAGAAACAAATTCTTTATTGTAGTTCATTGCCGTTAAATTAAAAAAAAATACTAAGCAAGGAAATTTTTTCCCTAAATATATACGATATTTTATTTTAAGACTTTGTTAGTCCCTTATTCTTAAATCTAGCTTAATGGACTAAAATCAAGGAATGTTATGTCTGTTTTCGGTTTACTAGTTACTAAGTAGCCAATAGAGGTAATCTAGGTAAAAACTTAAATTTAATTATGTAAAATTATATTTTCATAATCGTCCGCGTGAAAATTAAATATTATAAACTAATCATAACTTCTTAAAATAAACAAGAAAGAACGCTATAGTCGGGTTGGTGTCCCGACTATCTAATACCCGTCACTCAGCTAAAGGGAGAGCGAACGCTGTACTCGGGTTGGTGTCCCGACTATTTAATAATCGTAACTCAGCTAAAGGGAGTGCGAGGGAGATTTTTTGATTGCGTATAACTTTTTAATGAACGCTCCGATTTAAAAAATATCTTCTACATTTCGATAGGTATAAATATACACAACAAAATTACATTTATATTTCTCGGAAATCTTTAAAGATGTGGGCGCAGGACACATTTAAAAATTGTTAGTGGGCGATTGTGGCCGGCAGAGGGGGCGTGGCGCTCGGTTGAAATAAACTTGCGTAGGAGGCCCAAGAATATGTGTGGAAAATCTCAATCTTCTAGCTTTTGTAGTTTCCGAGATCTCAGCCTTCATACGGACAGACAGACAGACGGACAGATGGTCATACAGACGGACAGACGGTCATACAGACGGACAGACGGACATGGCTAGATCGACTAGGCTAGTGATCCTGATCAGGAATATATATACTTTATAGGGTCGGAAACGCTGCCTTCTCTCTGTTACATACTTTTGCACGAATACAATACGTGTAACGGTTATAAAAATGTTAGTAATAGCTTGCATATTTAGCGTTGTTGAAAGACCTTTCGTACAAAGAAAAATGTATTCAGTATAAGATAAAACTAGAATAAAAAAGAAATACATTGAGGACCGCAAAATATTGATCTACTGACGAAAAATATTCTCTCTTTTTTTTGTTTTCTCCGCTTGACTGATTGTCAATATGGACTGTAATTGTCATATTTCCTTGGATTGGAATCATAAACCTGTCCTTGCCCCACCCCCACCCCACATTGACCCACCTCGGCTCACTTTAACCCATTCGAAATATGTAGTTCACTGCTGAGGGGTCTTTCTTCGATTGAGTTCACCACTTGACTTTATGTGTCAGCTGGTCAATAAAAATGCGACACCGAGTAATTTTGCGCCACACAGAAAGAGACAGGGACAAGAAAAAAGAGACGGAGACAGGAAAGCAGAAAGAGATGGCGAAAGACAGGCATCAAAGGCAAAACACAAACAATCGAAACCGAACGAATCCAAAGCCAAAACCCATCGACTAATTCAAAGTTGTCACGTAATAAAACACAGAAACATCGAAGCCAAAAACAATAAGCCACAAAACACACTGGAAATTTGCATTTTTTTTGTCGGGGTGAAGACAGCCGGCAATCGATGGCGACAAGAAATTTAACAAAGTACAAATTGTTATTTGATTTGATTACGTAATGACGTCACACATACCCCACCATCTGCTTTTGCAATTTGCCTTTGTTTCTGTTTCTGTTTCAGTCCCCCAATTCCAATCCCAATCGCAGCCCCAATGTTTTTGTTTTCGTTTCGCATCGCTTTATTTTGACACCAAAAACTGATATCTCCAATTAGATTTCGAACTGAATTAATTGAATTGCATTAAGGCGGTTTCAGTGATTTGTGTTCGAGTTGATAGCAGCACTTCGCCCCAGACTGCATTAATCTGCATAATAGAAAGATAATAATTGCCGTTTGTAAAGCTGCTTAAATGGAAATGGATTTCTTAGCTGGATTTCTGGAATATTAACAACAGAAATTTGGTGGGGTATTAATTATAATCTTCGCTGAAAGGAAACTTTTTCTCGCCTTTTGTTTTATTCTTTTGCTTTTGCGCTTAATAAAGCGGAAGTGCAAAACTTCTTTATCAAGATTCCACCGCATGGAAAAACTTTTAATTCCGCTAATGTCGATTTTCAGATGCTGAAACTTACTGTGAATGCGTGAGAGGGATGAGGGATGGCATTTTCACCCAACTTCATATTAAGTCGTTTCTAGGCGGCCACGGAAAATGCTTAACCTAATACGGCTTAACTATGAAAATAGGAATAAAAGCAAAGCTGGAAAAAGTTTGATTAACAATGATGACAACCCAGTATTCGACTTGGCTTAATTTTGTGAAATATTAAAGAGATAATTGTATTTCTCCAAATTATAGGTACATCGAAGGCAATTTAACTGTGAAAACATACTTACAAATTTGGTTACTCCAAAAACCAATTTTTTAAAAATTATAGAGTATATCACTATGGACGGCAGTCCATGTAGTGACGAAGCGCACCAGGAGAGTGTGCGAAGGCGACTACTATTATATAGCCGCAAAATTGAAAATCTGCTGTGATAGTCCGATCGTAATGAGTAATACACCAATCGAAAGGTATTGCAAAAACTTAAAGGATTGCATACCAAGACTTTAAGAAAATCAATTGGCTTGGGAGAGAGAGCGGTGAAAGTGATAAATTGAAAATTTAGAAATTTGGAGCTGTTGGGGCCGGTGGGGATAAATGCCCCCTCGCAATGTTTTAGTTGTGTTCCTATTGAAAATACCCGTCGAATGAGGGGTCATATGATAAAATCCGACGCTCCGTTCAAAAGTTATAGCCAAAACAAGATTTTCTTCGTCTTCCCAAAATGAAAATTTAATTCTGTTTGTCAGTTTGTCCAAAACTTGTTTTTTAAGTTTTGAAAATTTGATATGACGTTCATCACATCGATATAAAAAACTTTTGTTCTACCACTTCTGGAAAAACTCGCTAGTTTAGCGGGAAAACAGCTATAAATAGCTAAAATTCGGAAAGCCGTAACTTCTATACTACTAAAGCTACAGAGTTGTGCTGCATCTCGTTTGAAAGGTATTTTTAAGTGCTATAAACGCTAGGTTAAAAGATATGAACAAAAGACAATTTTTTAAAACTTATTTTTAGCTTTTTTTATTTTTCTCAAAAACGGCTCTAACGATTTTCTTCAAAACTTTAAACTGTATAGCCCTTGAGATTCCTTAAATTTTGGTATATAACACATTACTGTAAAAAGTCACGTTTAAAAGTTATTTTTATACAAAAATAGCCACTTTTGACAGCTCGAACAACTAACGCTCCCTGAGTTGAATTTTGTGTGAGGGTATCCGAACTGTATTTTAGGGTCATGGAATCAGTAAATTTGCACTTAAGAGTTCCATATAGGAATATTTTGTTCTACGACTTTTGGAAAAAGCCGCTATTTTAGCGGGAAAAAGCTAAAAATAGCTAAATTTCGTTAGTTTGTAAGTTCTACACTACTAAAGGTACAGACATGTGCTATACCTCGTTTAAAAGGTATTTTGAAATACTTTAACGCCTTTTTAACTTAATTCGTTAAAATACAATAGTTTAAAAATTATGATTGAAAAATTTAAATTTAAATGTTTATATAAGCACCTTTGAGAGCAAAAGTAAACAAACAAAAACTTCTGATATCAAATAAAAACACCTCTAAACGAGGTAAAAAACTCGTGACGATCGCACCTTCAACGTACAAAAGTTCTGATATCAACTTTTGTGACGAAAAATTATTTTAGATGCGACTAAATAAGTACGCTACCTAAAATTTATTAGTTCGGCACGCTACAACAGAAAACTTTCGTGTAGATATTAAATATTTGCTAAAGCGGGCCGAACGAGTAAATTTTAGGTAGCGTACTTATTTAGTCGCATCTAAAATAATTTTTCGTCACAAAAGTTGATATCAGAACTTTTGTACGTTGAAGGTGCGATCGTCACGAGTTTTTTACCTCGTTTAGAGGTGTTTTTATTTGATTGATATAATAGGTACGAAGAAAAAAAAACCATAGGTTAACTCTTGAAACTTGTTGAATTAAAACAAGAAAGCAAGCTAGCTATGGCCAGCCGATGCCTACATACTCTTGGTAGAGTAAAAGGCTATATTGTATTCGTGCAAAAGAATGTAACAGGGAGAAGGAAGCGTTTTCGACCCTATAAATTATATATATTCTTGATCAGGGTGCCCGTATGAACGCTGAGATCTCGAAAACTACACACAAAAAAATTTGCTTGGTAAAATTGACCAATGAAGATAGTTCAGTAACTATAAAAAAAATAGTACTTTAACAATAAAAATAGTCGTCAATAGTTCCACACTATCTGGAAGTCAAGTCACTTTACTACAATTTATGGTTCGGGCACATTCTACCCTTTTTTACAGTTGAATTTTTTTTAAAAGGTGTGTTTCAAAATTATACGACACCAACACACTTATTTTTTGAAAATTTGTAGCGTTGTTGTTGTTTATAGAAAGCGAAACATTTAAACGCAGATCGAAAGAACAATGTATGATGTGTACGAAAAAAAATACCACGCGTCCTTGATCCTCTTTTTAAGGATTTACCGCTAATTTTTCGAAATATAGTCTATTTTTCGGGTATGTGCGATCATTTCATAATTATACACCATCGATTTTTTCCGGTTCCAATGATCAAACTTGACTGAAATTTTTTTTCAATGGTGTCGTATAATTATGAAACACCTTTAAATTAAGATTTTGTTATAAGTTATGCCACGGAGGCAAATATTATATTGTTTTCACATGAAATTCTTTGTTTTGTTATAACGATTAAATACAAACACAATCACCTTAATACGACTTTTAATAAAAAAAATATTTAAGAAATTAATGGTGTCGTATAATTTTGAAACACACCTTAGTAACCCTTACGATTACGAATTACGTAAGATTTGCTTAGTAGAATTGATAATTTTTATGGTTGGGGCCTGTTTGATAATTACACTATGCAGCATCAAAAATAAACCTCGATGAATGCTATATTTTTGGATTCGTTACGTATACCCAAGTTAAACTGCGTTTTCCAAAGAGTTCCCCGACGCAAGGATTCTTAGCAAAAGGACCTCAAAGTTCGAAAAATGCTGAAATTGACCAACTTTGCGGAGCTCTCAGAGGCAAATGGATGCATGGCTTGGTTCGAAGTTAAAGTTTTTTAAAAGATACACCCTTTATCTTTCAAACCCCATACATAAAATAATTTTGGGATTTTTTTTAAGGCAGAAATAAATTCCAAAAAACAACGGAAAAACATACAGCTGCGGTCAAAATAGTAGCAGTGTTGCCGCCTTGTGTTTTTAAAAGTTTCATGTTGTAATTTTTTCTTATTCAATTAGTCTAATAGTAAAATTATAATCAATACAATATTACCAGGAAAAGATCAATTACAACAACAAACTTTTAAGTACACAGGGCGGCAACACTACACTCAAAATAAATTTAACCATAAATTTTAGAAAATCGCCATTAAAATTTCTTTTTTCTAAATACAAGAAAGTTATTTCTAAATCTAAGGAAATTTTTCTTAAGTCAAGAAAGTTTTCCTTAAATCCAGGAAGTTTTTCTTAAATGTAGAAAATGGTTACCATGAACTAAAATCACCCTAAAATCTAGAAAAAATGCCCTTAAAATTAGAAATTATTTTCTGAAAAATAGAAAGGCAAACGAAAATAATAAAATATATTGGCAACACCTTTTCTAAAAATGAGTGTCCTAACCCTAAAATTAAGCTAACCCTAAATAATAGAAACATTTCCTAAAAAGTAGAAAGTTTTTCTAAAAAATAGAAATAGTTGTTTTCACATGCTCTGGCACACCAAAATGTTCAATGCCAGAACTTGTCAGCTGCCGGCCAGCTGTACTCGTGGCGCAGACCGTTAAAGCACTTGGTTAGCAATCGAATCGACGCGGGTTCGAGTCCCAGAGCAAAATTTTTTAACTTTTTTTTTTAATGTTATTTTATTTTTTTTAATTTATTTTATTTTATTTTTATTTTTTTTTTTATTTTTTTCCTTTTTTTTTTCCTTTTTTTATTGATGGCAAGCAGTAAACTAAAAATAATTAGGTTTATATTCAGTTATTTACTATATACTACACATAATATAAATTGCGTTAGCATAAATATATACATATGTATATACGTATGTAAATAAGTAAAACGCGAATGGTCAAAATTATGCAATTAGTATTCAAATGTGTTGTCCGCTTCACCCTTTACATACATTGCTCGGTTTGCCACAGCAAGTTTAAGTGCTACAATGGCCCAGTATGTAGGCCATTCGCTCCTAGCGCGGGAGACCCGGGTTCGATTCTCACGACGGACAAGTAAAAAATTGTAAGTTTTTTTCATGAACATAAAATATTAACTAATCATAATTTCTACATTCCCAATCTTCCGCAGTCCCGTAGTCCACATTTACAGCCACATTTGGCTTTGGTTAGATAAGAAATCCAAGCGCAAATACATAATAATAAATACATAACCTTTAACATTCACAATATACAAAAGACACACAACGCCTGCATATGTATATAGGGAGGAGTACATAATATAAACGTATATACAAAAAAAAATCATGATTGAACATGTTTTTTTGTTTTGTTTTTAATTTCTATTTTTTAGGAAAATTTCCTACTTTTTAGAAATTTTTGCCCTTAAATTTAGTAAAATTACCCTAAAATTTAGAAATATGACGTCAAAAAAAATCAAAAATATAGAAAAATTTGACCCTAAAATTTAGGGCGAGCTTGTCTTGAAGACAAAAGTAGGGCGATTTCCTTGACTTTAGGGTTAATTTTATTTTGAGTGTACTACCATTTTGACCGCAGCTGTATACTTTTATGTTTTTTGACTATGTTTTCTAAAATTTGTTTCTGCCTTAAAAAAAATCTTAAAAATTTTTTAAGTATGGGGTTTTAAAGATAAAGGGTGTATCTTTTAAAAAACTTTAACATCGAATCAAACCATGCATCCATTTGCCTCTGAGAGCTCCGCAAAGTTGGCCAATTTCAGCATTTTTCGAACTTTGAGGTCCTTTTCCTAAGAATCCTTGCGTCGGGGAACTTATTGGAAAACGCAGTTTAACTTGGGAATTCGTAACGAATCCAAAAATATAGCATCCATCGAGGTAAATTTAAAAAGCACTAAAAATGCTGCACAGTGTTATTACAGTTGATTTTACCAAGTTTTTTTTTTGTGTGTACTTAAATTGTACGTGGAAAATTCTGATTTAATTATGAATTCAATTGCGCTTTCAATGGCAAATAGCACTTACCGAATCTAAATATAAAACCGAACATTTTTATAAACCAAATGCCATAATCAATATTATTTTGTATTCTTTTTACGATTTTGTATGAAATATGAGATACATTTATGAGGATTTTATAGTTTGCTGACATTTGATGGCACTTGAAGGGCACCTCAGTTGTCTGTATTTTTGAGGTTCTTTTTTTTTTTAGCAACTATTGCAAGCATTGGCATGTATGTATCTTTAACTCCCCCGTCCTGGTTTTTGCCAGATTCGATTCGAGCAAATAAAAAAGAAAACGCTGTCGTAGGCATTTCCTGAAGTATGCAAATCGATTTCAACGCGGTAAACTGCGAATGTGAAGTGAATGCGATAAATAAATAAAAACAATAAGCATAAAAAATGTTTTTGATAGCATATCAAAAATTCAAGAATTTGCATATTGCCAGGGAGGAGAACCAATACTGAGCGAAATCCAGCTTGGTGTAAGCGAACCTTTACTATGAAGGGAGAAGTGATTCCAATTAAATAGTTTAGTTTAATATATGTACTACAGTCCCTTGAACTAATTCATTTTATTATTTTAATTTAACCCACATCTTTTAATACGAATTAGTTAGCAAACAATTGTTAATTGCAATTAATTAAAAAGGTGGGGTATACAATACACATTAAGCAAAATAAACATACATAAACATATTAAACTGGAATTATTATTGTTTGTTTTTTTTTAAGAACACTTAATTTATCCAATGTTGCGACATACAATATATCTTGAGTCACAGCAGCGAAACATGTATCTTTGAGATTTTTTGCATTTATAATATTTTCCCAGTGTGGCGCTAGATATTTTAGTTGCTTGCGTGGCAGTTATAAATTATTCACATTGCTAAATTTTTATCATATCAATGCGAGAGTTGCCTGCTGTCCCCAGGGGCTCTGTCACTGACTCCCAGTGTTTGTATCTGCCTCTGTCCCTGGCCCTCGCCTTTCTCTTTCTCCAGCTATGTCCCCGTCTCCTTTCCTCTGGGCAGCACGCAAAGTTCATTTAGATGCATGCCCCCAGATAGACTGGGAGCCATCCATTGCCCCGCCCACTTGGTTGCCCACTTTTAGGCAAATTGCTTGAAATTGTTTGTAGGCCGCAGGGCCGGCAAATCGCCAACTGCTTGAGTCGGAAATTAAAAGCAGCACTTGAGCAGCAGCCCCCGACACTCCGACTCCCCTATATCCCGGCTGTATCTGGCAAATGAATCAGACCTAACCAGGCTGACACCCAAAACGCTTAGCCCTGGCCATAAATTCAATTTGTTGGCTGGCTGCCTCGAGTCACCTGGCAGTCCCATTTCCAGCTACACAGGGCGACAAGCATCGCTATTAACTCAATTGCAGAGAAAAATTGGATCTAAAGTCCTTTTTGGGAAAATTTCAACCGACGTTGCCAGTGACTTTAGGTAAATGGTGTAGGTTTTCTCATAGCTAAACCGAAATTTTTTAGAAACCTAATGGTTAAAAAAGTGCTTTGCTTTATTTTTAGTAAAACAGATAATAATAGGTATTTATCAAGAAGGGGAAGAGTAGGGTAATTTCGTCACTGGGGCAATTTCGTCACCTGCAATATCTCGGAATCCATAAGTCGTAAAAATATATAATTTTTTTGTTTTAGTCCTTCAAGACGGCATGACACAACCAATGCATTTTTTTTTGCACAGAAGGCCAAGATAATTAAGCTATAATATTAAAAGTCTTTTAATAGTTCAAAAGCTACATTTAGTTCTCGACGAAATTTTTTCTGTATGCCACAATTGAAAAGGTTTTTTATATAATACACAGTGCTATAATGTGCATTTCTGGGTTAGTGATTTTTAACTTCGCGCCTAATTTCGGAAGAAAAATAATTATTTCTAAAAAAATATTGTGTGGGGAAATTTCGCCACCCTTTGCTTAGGGTAAATTCGTACCTATTTTAAATACATATTTTTATACCCGTTACTCGTAGAGTAAAAGGGTATATTAGATTGCAAAAGTATGTAACAGGTAGAAGGAAGCGTTTCCGACCCCATAAAGTATATATATTCTTGATCAGGGTCACTAGCCGAGTCGATCTAGCCATGTCCGTCTGTCCGTCTGTCCGTCTGTCTGTCTGTCTGTATGAACGCTGAGATCTCGGAAACTATAAAAGCTAGAAGATTGACATTTTGCATGCAGATTCTAGGAGTTCCTACGCAGCGCAAGTTTGTTTCAAAAGGGTGCCACGCCCCCTCTAACGCCCACAATCGCTTATATACGATTTTAAAAATTTCAATATTTTGGAAAAGTAAAAATGCAGTGTTATTGTGTTTATCAATACCTATCGAAATGTAGAAGAAATTTTTTAAATCGGACCATTCGTTAAAAAGTTACGGCGGATCAAAGTTTTTCTCCATCTCCTTCGCACTCCCTTTAGCTGAGTAACGGGTATCTGATAGTCGGGGCACCCGACTATAGCGTTCTCTCTTGTTTTATTTGACGAGCTGGCTAACGAACAGACTACCGGCAGCAGCAACAAATATAGGACGTCAACAAAAATGGTACGTTTGATCAGCGTAGCGTTAAATTCCCTACATTTTTCAGGTGACGAAATTGCCCCAGTGGTGTGGCGATTTTACCCCCCTATGTGGCGGAAGTGCCCCAGTATATTGGTTTTACTTTTTAATTTTTTATAAATCACCAAGGTAATTTAAAAAAAAAAGGGGAATGGTACATTTTAAAGCTTGGTGCTAACCGCGTTCAATAATAAAAATAGAAATATGATAACGTGTCTCAAGATGGACAAAAAATAGCTTTGAAAAAATGCTGACGAAATTGCCCCACTCTCCCCTACAAAAAATCGTAAGGTAAATATATTTAAACAGTTTTTAAGAAATAAGCTAAGTGAGCGGAAACATAAAATAAATTCGTGACTTTTTTTTCTGTGTACGAATGTTGTATACTGCTTCGTCCTGGACACGTGCTAATGCACAAACCTGGCAGCCATTTGTCTCCAACTGGTGCGCGTTTATCACATTTTATCAATTGTCCAGACGTATCCGCTGCTCAATCAGTTGTCCTCCTTCTTCCAGCAAAGAGTCACAAATAGAAGGACTGAAGGGCTTTGGGCCATTCCTACTGGCATTTGTGTGCGGACCACACAATTAATGACAAATTTAGAAATGGCCAATCTGTAATTACATCATAACTTAAAGTTTTCCTTTGATAAGGTAAGCAAACCGAACTGACAAAAATGCATTTTTAATGGTTTATTTGAGAGGGCTTTTGTCTGACTGTGTTAATAAAAAAAGAAAATCTATACCACCTATAACATAACTTATTCTTACCTTTATAACACAGTGAGAAACGGTAAATGGGGTTTCCAATTTGAAAAATTTTTTAAATACGATTCAAATCTCTGGCTTACCACGCTGTTGGATATTGCGATTTAAAGAATATTGAATATATTGGACTGTGGACGGCAGTCCACGTAGTTACCAAGCGCACCAGGTGAGTCTGCAAAGGCGACTTCTATTATATAGCCGCAGAATTAAAAATTCACCAATCGAAAGGTATCGCATAACAGGATTGCATATGTGTGTGCATATCATATTTTGCCACACCTTCAAATATGTCGTGCATAATATCAAAACTAAATCTTTCAGTTACATGAAAATTGTCTAAATCATTAAATATACTTTTAGAACTGACTCCTGTTAGTTTAACATTATTTTCGAGCAAATCTGAATTATAATTACTTTTATTTCTTAAGGAATCTTTTTTTTCATGCGAGTCGAATTGAGTTTCTTGCTTTGATCGTTTGCAAACACGACAAAATCGAGTCGAGTTATTTCTTAAGGAATCTTTCTTTTCATGCGAGTCGAATTGAGTTTCTTGCTTTGATCGTTTGCAAAAACGACAAAATCGAGTCGAGTTAAACGAACGAACAAAGCCGTTCACAGAATTGACTGCTAAGTTATCCCCTATAACTACACCTAATGAAAAATAAACTTTAACTGTTTTAGATCCTGTCTCAACCAAAATGCCTTTTTCTAGTTCCATCAGCTTTTGAACTAATGGATAAGTAGTCCTTTCTATTCCGTATTCTTTTATATCAGCTGTTAAAATAAACGCAGTTGGAAATATGTACTGTAACTTTGATAGAAGGTATCTAGGCATTGTTGGAAAGCTAATATAAGCTCCACAAATGGATATTTTATGGCTTCCCAGCGGATTGTTAATTTCAAAGTCATCGAAATACAATATGTACGGAATCATAAAATCTGTGTCGCTGAAGTTACTTTTCTGTTGTTGGTATATTTCACCACTTGCAAAATTGGAAAAAGTGTTTTTCATAAAACTGTTTTGGGCATTAATTAATGTTAGTTCTAACAACTTAGGAATTTTAAAAAATTTCATGAAACATAAAAATAAGAGGCATTAAATAAAGCTTATGAGATTGAGCGTCCATCCTAGGGTTCCCTTGCGAAATTTTTTTTTGAATTTTTTTATCAACAGACACTGCCTGTGGTTCTCTGTATAAATTCATTTTTGTTAATATTTTCAATAAACGATATTCACTTTTAATGTCTTCGAAAGGGTTCTTACCAGAGCTCGTAAAAACGGTCAACCGAATTTTTCTAATCGGGCTGCTCAGTTGAAAGACCCAAAAATTGAGAATGTCTAGCTCAGGGTCTGAGCAACAACCCTTTTTTCGTTTCGGTCTCGGTCTCGGTCTCGGTCTCGGGTTTCGGTTGACCGGAACACTCGGATCGGTCCCCAACTGACCGCTCGATACGAACAAAATCGTTCGTCGCTCATATATTGACAGTAAGTAGGAGATGCGGTTATTCCACTACTTTGTTTGGCTCATTCATTAGAGCATTCATTGGAGGCTTAGAAAGGGACAAATATATATGCTATTTTTGGGATTTGTTTGGATAAGATGGCATGGTCACTTAAAATTTAGACGTTAAATTTAAACTTTATAATTCAAATAACTTTGACTGGTTAAATCATTAAGGTTGAAGGCTGTAAAATTAATAGTGTGTGTTGCCAAAAAATCAGACACTTTTACCAAGTTTTTAAATTGTTTTGGGCTGTTTAAAGTACATCTGTAATTGTTTTTAATTTTATCATACCCGGCATTAATTTTTAGGAAGGCAATTTTATATAAATTTATAGACGCAGTTATGTCTTTATATAGAAATATGCGAGTTATTTTTAGTTGGCAACGGAGTAATTAGGCCACTAAAATAATTTTTGTATTGTTCATATTTGTTTATAGCACCTTATTAGACGCAAAAAGTTTGGCAATTCAACCAAAAAAAATCAAATCAATTTTTATTATTGATCCCATTTCACAGTAGCTCTAATAAATGAGCAAAATTGTACTTTTTAGATTCAATTTTGCTCATTGCTCATCGGTTCAGGTAGTACCGTATTGAGGCATTTTACAATACTAAAAAAAAAATACCAAAAGTGCCCATCGGTTTTTACAATTTGCTCATTGATTGCTTATTGCAGCCGACATATATCTGTCTTGCTCGCACCTACGTAAAATTGTATATGCTGAGAAAAAATTGCACTAATGAATGACCCGAACAATGTAGTGGAATAACCGCATGAGCAAAACAACAAAGGGTCTCCTACAAAAGGTCTTTATTTTTGTTGCTGGGATTGCTTGTGTTGTTGTCCCAGATATTTTGTGACAGGGAAAGCATTTAAGAGAGAGCGAAAGAGAGAGAGATAGATAAAACAAAAATTATAGAGCGATTTTTCTGCGTTATACGCATACTCCTGTGAATCAATAAAATAGAAATATATAGGCGCCAAAAAAACGTAATATTTTGAAATGTAGTAATGTTTTTATTATAAATAAAATCAATGGTCTACCATCAGTGGTGACCATTTCAACAAGCGATGATGTTATGCTCTCTTCGCTTGTTTCATACGAAATTTTGCGTTTTTTTGCTACGGTTGTCTTGATATTGTTATCTTTAAGTGCATCAAAGGCATCCCTATGCTTCGTTATTAAATGCCGCCTTAAGTTTGTTAAATGGTTTCCAGCCAGTTTGGCGCCACATATGTTGCACGTTGATTTGTTGACCGATTTTTCAAACTTAAAAAAAAAATGCACTTCCTTGTTCATTTTATGAAGTTATCACAATTCACAGCGTCCGTCTCAATTTAGTCAATAAAACTGACTAAAAATTTTTACCGAGCTATATGACAGCACACATACAGTGGCTCCATCGCATAATCGGACACCTACTTTCATAAAATAAACATGCAAAAAAAATGAATAAAATGGTTTAAATTCGTCGTTTTTTTTGCTTTTACTTATACATAATGCTAATATCTTCCAAAAACATAAACAAAAATTACATATTTTCCACGAAAACACTTAGTTTTCCAACAAAAACAACAAAAAATGCGATTTTTAAGGTTCAACGAATAATCGGACACTCGCTAAATATGGTTATTTTTATGGAACTTGCTGCAAACTTGGGGTTTTTGGCATTGAGATTACTTTGTAGTAGAAATTAAGAGAAGAAACCATCACTACACTGCAAAAAAAAGTTGAAATGACTCCAAGGAAAGCCATTTTCTGTGAAACTTCGTCAGTTGATTGGAAAACTCAATTTCGAACTGATAACTGTACGGAAATTCACTGCATTGGTCGGAGAAGTCAAGTCCATTGTCCAGGACATTATTATATAGTTCCGGGATA
Source organism: Drosophila takahashii (assembly GCF_030179915.1). Lineage (NCBI taxonomy): Eukaryota > Metazoa > Arthropoda > Insecta > Diptera > Drosophilidae > Drosophila > Drosophila takahashii. The sequence goes on along the minus strand of NC_091681.1, from coordinate 8,527,357 downwards.
CATTTTAATTTGAGAATAGAGGCGGGGAAGGCCAAATCAAGATGTTAATGACGGCGTAATTCCAAAGTACCTTAAGATTTTAAGGGATAAAAAATATTTAAAAAATTATTGTTTAATGTTTCTTTCGTTGGTCTGAAAGTGTATTAAACAACAAACAAAATGAGGTATCGTTTATAAAAATCGGTTCACAACTTACCTAAAAGATGGGTTCGAGAACATTCTTGTTAAGCTGAAAGCTTCGTTTTTATTGAAATTTGTATGGAAATCGTGCTTTTTGACCAAGCAGTTATTGGTTTGGTTATAGTTTGGTCCATTTTTTAGGTAAGTTGTGAACCGATTTTTATAAACGATACATCATTTTGTCGGTTGTTTAATGCACTTTCAGACCAACGAAAGAAACATTAAAAAATAATTTTTTAAATATTTGTTATCCTTTAAAATCTTAAGGTACTTTGGAATTATGCCGTCATTAACATCTTGAATTGGCCTTTCCCGCCTCTATTGTCATCTTAAAATGTATCCCGGAACCTCATTATAATGTCCAGGACAATAGACTTGACTTCTCCGACCAATCCAGTGAATTTCCGAACAGTTTTCAGTTCGAAATTGAGTTTTCCAATCAACTGACGAAGTTTCACAGAAAATGGCTTTCCTTGGAGCCATTTAAACTTTTTTTTCCAGTGTAGTGATGGTTTCTTCTCTTAATTTCTACTACAAAGTAATCTCAATGCCAAAAACCCCAAGTTTGCAGCAAGTTCCATAAAAAATAACCATATTTAGCGAGTGTCCGATTATTCGTTGAACCTTAAAAATCGGATTTTTTGTTGTTTTTGTTGGAAAACTAAGTGTTTTCGTGGAAAATATGTAATTTTTGTTTATGTTTTTGGAAGATATTAGCATTATATATAAGTAAAAGCAAAAAAAACGACGAATTTAACCCATTTTATTTATTTTTTTTGCATGCTTATTTTATGAAAGTAGGTGTCCGATTATGCGATGGAGCCACTGTACGTACAAGCTGCCTAAAAATTTTTACCGAGCTATACGAGAAGCACACATACATGCTCAAAAGACCTTTTCCGAATATTTACGACGAAAAGGGTCTCGGGTGAGCAGAGACCCGACCGAGCAAACGAAATCTCTCACCGGTTGAGCAGAGAGCAAGTCTAAGGGAAACGAAATTTTAGGGTCTCTCTCTGACAGCTTCGTATGGGGTCAGTATGTGAGGGGTTTTTTTCTGACAACAAGCACAATGAGACCTTTTTTTACGAGCTCTGGTTCTTACAAAAGTTCAAAATCATTTCAAGTTCTTGTGGAATACCTGTAGCATTGTGAGAAAACTGATCTTCATCAGCTGTGGCTATCGAAGACAAAAGGACTGTAGTAATTTCTTGATATTCTAGTACTTGTTTTCGCGGTAAATAGTTTTGGTCATATAAACTCAATGAAAACATAACCACCTGTTTTCTGAGATCAATTTTGTGTACATATTGAAGCTCAAGACAATTCTCAAAAAAAGGCAAAACGGAAAATATTTCAACTCGTGACTCTTCTAAACTAGGCTCAAGACCATTCTCAAAAAAGGGCAAAACAGAAAAAATGTTAACTTGTGACTCCTCCAAAGTTGGCTGATTAGATAATTCGAAATCGGCTTCAGCTTTATGTGCCCATTGTAAGTGTCTTTTGAAAGATTTAAAATTATTAAAGCTCATAGAACAAGTATTTTGCATACATTCTATTTTAAGATTCTTAGATTTTAGGAAATGATCAATTTTAAAATGAGATATAAGAATATCCTCATTCGCAAAGCGTTTGATGCATCGGAAACATTGAAACTTCATCTTGACTTGCTTATAAGAATTGTGAAATGTGACTTAAAATTACTTATTTAAATAGTCCATTAAAGCCGTAATATATGCAGACTTTTTATCAAAATTAGTATCAAATTCAAAAAAATACTTTTGTATGAATAGCCATGGATCATAAGAGGCTTTGGGATATTCAAACGAAAGTATTTGAAAGGACTTAGGGCCGGTTTCTCGAGTGCCGGCTAACATTTCTCGAACAGGTAAGGTCCCTGCTAAGGCATTTTGGCTTTCTCGAGCATAAATGTGAGAGCTAACTTTGACAGGGACTCGGAGTCCCTGTTAAGCGTTTTCGACTCGATAGAATGACAGCTGATTTCCCAAAGCCAACTATGAAGATGAAACGAAATCACAGCTGACTTTTCCTTTAAATTATACCAAAACAGCTGATGAAATAATCGAAGCACGCCATTTTTTACCCTTCACAGCACAATTCTGTGCGTTAACAGCACTCTGTAATTGTTTCTCGTTCAGATAAATTAAAGCAGTCGAGAAAGCCGATTTGCTTTTACGAACAGTTTATCTGGTATTTAAGTTTTTCGAACAGATAGCTATCAGAGACTTTGACAGGGACTCGAGAAACCGGCCCTTAAAGCATAATTCTAATGCATAAACGAAGGACTTACACTTAACTAAGTTCTTATCAAAATATAAAAAGAATTCTTCTATGTCATCGTCTGATACTCCCACGACAATGACAAAGGGCTGTAGAGTCAATCCTGATGTATAATATTTACAGATGATGCGCTCTATTTGGACCATGTAGTCATTAACGGTTGTCAATCTTAAAACGAAACTCTCTTGAGAGTCTAGAATAGTCGCTCTTTTCATGAGTTTTCCTGTCTCGTTCTTGAAGCGCGCAGTCGATGGTAAAACCGCGCAGAGAAGAATGCTGATTAAGTAATCCTGGGAATCTGAAAAAAATATAAAATTAGAAACACATTACATAACACAGCACAGTTTTTAACACAGATGCAACTTGCTGTACTAATAAAATATTATTGATGCATGCAAAATAATTTCAAAATGGTTAATAAAGACAAAATATAAAAATTAGAATATTTACCAATTTTCTTGCATAATTTTGCTTGTTTAAGCAGCCCTTTACAAGCTTCGTTTGAAATGTTGTAGTCATAGAAATTAAAGATTTTATTTTTGAAAGTCTCCCATTTTGAAAACAAAAACGAACTTCTCCCTGGATACATAATTTCAAAATCAATTTTAATCTATAAGTAAAAAATAAAATGGTTTTATGTACATATAATACTTGTTAGCCCGTTTTGCAAAAACTTACCAAGTCGGATGACTGGGCGTGGGCAAATTTTGACCAGGCTGTGAAAAACTCTTGGCTGTCAAGTTGTTTGGCTTCTTGTTGGCGAAGATGGAAAGTCTTTTTCCATTTCTCGCACACTAAGTCCCAGTTGTCACCATCTCTATTAAGAGAAAGCTTCAGAGAAAGTGCGATACGATCAGATTCTGAGTCTTCGGGGGTTTGGTTTTCCAAATCTTCATCATATTCAAACAACTCATTTTGTGTCAGTTTTTGCTTGATCCTTGATCTTCGATTTTTGTATTTAGAATACAATTTGCCCGATGGATTTTTTTTACCGTCTCGGGAAATGAAGTAATAGTCCTATAAAATTGATTAAAAATATCAGTAAAAATTAATATTAAAAGCTCTTCGCCTAAATTTTACCTTGCATTTCTCTACGCCAGGTAAGTGACAGCAAATTTCGTCCAGCAACAGACTAAAATCGGAATATTTGATAGTTATCCCTGTTGAGAAGGTCTCCTCAAGGATAATGCTTATAAGATCGTTCTTCATATCCTGGCTTAGAGACATCTGTTTTTTTCCTTGATCCAAAATTGCTCTCCCTTTATTGGTCTCCGCCAATAAAGTGCCCAAGCTTTTGCCAAACACCTGCTTTGCCAATACAATTTAGGCGGGGTCTTCTGCGATTTGATTATGTTTGTGGGAAGCAACTGCGATTCACCATCTGGTCCAAGCTGTATTCAAAAACATTTAATACTTGTTTAAACTGCAAAAATTACTTACTATTGATTTTCTCCAGGACATCAACTTCTCTCGAAATCTCAACCGTGGCCCCAAAGGTGGAACAGCTTCCTTCAAATCATCCTCAGTTAAAATATTTTTTAAATCATCGTATTGAATTTGTGCATCTAAGAATACTTAATTTATTAAATTTAAGTCTTAAAAATGAACATGCAATATATGTACAGTTCATATTCTTTTAAAAACTCTTCGAGCTTCGCGTCACATTTTGCACCCATTTTCACATAACTTTGACACTACGCGATCAGTTTAAAAGTGAATGGCTCCTTTCTAGAGCTGGGGCTACCATTCAATTGTATCGATATATCAAATATCTGTGTTGATATCGAGATTTTTGTTCGATAGTAAATTTTACCTCTTATACGTATGTATTAAGTTAAACGTTTTGAGAATTAAAATATTATTTATAAATAATTATAATAATAATAATATTGCGCTTTTTCTATAAATGTTTGTGAATTTAATCTCTATTTCTGGAATTGAGTTGTACAATAAATCAGCTAGGAAAGTGGTTAAAAACCGTAACAACAATAGGTGATTTATTAAATAGGTTATTGTTAAGAGAGTTCTCTATACTTTCTTTTACGTTTTATTTCAAATGTATACTTTTAATTTTAGTCAAACTTCCAACTATCGATATTGTTTATCCCATCGCTCACATTATAGAAAAACATTCAATTTTTTTACAACTGAATTGTCGATGTGTATAAGCGGTCAGGCGTAGATTGGACTGTATGGAAAATCCAGGCGTATTTCCGTATTACGTTTCAGAGTACATATCTATATAAAGACAAATATTATTTTTATATTTCTTTCTCCGATCTAAGCACAAAGGTTCTGTTTTATTAAATTTTTTATATTTGCGATCGAAATGGGAAATATGATTTTTATATTTTGGTCTTCTTTAGTGAAGAGCTAATTCTATTTAAATTAAGCAACATTTGTTCTTTTTTTGCAAACATTATAAGTGCGTTATGTTATTGACTTAAGCACAAACTGTACTTGTTGATTAATTTTTATTTTTTAATTTTTGTACTACTAATGAGAATAATTCATTCCTATTTTAAGAATACTAAAACCAGATTTTTCTGAAAATAAATACTTTTAAAAATCATTTTAAGAATGGTCGTGCTTACCAAGAAACATTTGTTTCAGAATATATTTTAGGAAAAATTGTACTTGATTTGTGGTGCTAATGTTTTTGAATCAAGAACATTTTCGGATAGTTTGGGTTTTAAGAATGGTTTATTCTTTATTCAAGAACGCTCAGCATATTCATCAGCAAACGTAAGAAGTGCGTTATATTATTGATTTAAGCACAAACTGTACTTGTTGATATACTGTTTACTTTGAATTTTGGTAGTACTAATGAGAAGATTTCATTCCTATTTTAAGAATACTTAAGCCCTATATTCTGAAATTAAGTACTTTATGTGATCACATTAAGAATGTTCGTGCGCTCCAAGAAACATTTTTGTTTCAGAATATAGTATACTTAGGTTAAGCAGGAATCGTACTTGTTTGGTCCTGTTGATCGAATAATGTTCTTGAAACAAGCCCTTTTTCGGATAATTTGGGTTTTAAAAATGATTTATTCTTAATTCAAGAACGTCCAACATTCTCATTCTTAAAACAAGCCCAAAAAATACTATCCGAAATCAAGTATAAATCGCGCTCAAATTTAGGATGCGTTTTTTTCTGAGTGTACCAAGAGTTAATTATGTTCAATTGGTTTGGGAGAGAGGGAGGTGAAAATGTGAAAGTGAAAATTTTCAAATTTGGAACAGCCCACTATGGGAAAAAAGTCTATTTTTTTGGCATAATATAATATATACTATTAAGATAAAGCTGTAATTTCGGTTTTTGTTGCTTTTTGAATCGGACCATTGCTTTCATCCACCGCCCACGCCGCATATTCAAATTAATTGGCAGGGATTTAAAAAAATTTGTATTTGTATTGGTAAGACGGTAAAATAATTTCGGATTACGTTAATTTTTAAAATTTGTCAAAAAAAAAATTGCTGACATGTACAAGAAAAGTGAAATATTATCTAATAACAGATGCCAATTTTAGCTTTAATGGGGTCCAGCTTCTTTATATTTGAGCCCTTTGCAGCCAGGATTTTCACTTGACTTGTCCCTTTCCATAAATTCAATTTTTAAGATTAATGAAAGCCACTTAGATTGTTTTTTTATTTAAAAAATATTTTTTTTTATGTTTATAAGTTGCTGTATTTAAGTAATTTTTTTGAAGAAACGTGCAAAAAGTTGCAAAAATGATTAGTTTTGCGATATTAAGGATACATTTGGTAATAACTTTGCGTTTTTACCTTTTTGCAACTTTGTGCCATTTATAAGTTGTACACCACGGAACACAAACAAACATGTTAGTTTTAAGCTAAAAAGATGCACATTTAAAACAGTTCACAGTTGGACAACAAGCCATAATAATCAAAACATGTAATCTAAGATACATTTATAAATACCTTTGCTACGATTTGACATGATCAGAAATTATAAACCATTTTGTTGCTCCACAAAATAAGCACTGAAAGTTTGCAAAGATTTTTCACTAATTTACGCACACAACAAAGTCAATCGAAGAGCTGACTTTGTTCGCTTATCAACACTATAGTGTTGTTAGTAAAAAATCTTTGATAACTCTTCTTGGCTAATTAGGGTATGTAAATTCACAAAATATATTTAATTTTTAAAAATAATTTGTAAAATAAGTTGATTTTATGCCAAAAAAATTGACTTTTTTCCCATAGTGCAGCCGACAAAAAATTTTAACATGTTATAATTTTGTATTTGATTAATAAAAGTAAAAAAAATAGCATTTGGACTTTCTGTAGAATTTTTTTTTTTAAATAATTATTATCTATTTTTACCAAAAAATTCGTAATTTTTTATTAATAGCGCTTAAATTGTATCCGAATCGTGTAAGTATTTATTAAATAAATTTTATTTGACTATATATATTAAGAGTACTAAGAACTGATGTACTTTATTGTAAATATACGCCAAAAACAATATGCTTAGAATGGGAAAAAAGCTTTTATTGCTTGTATCTATTAATTTACAAGAAAGGAAGCTTGCTTCGGCAAACCGAAGCTTATATACCCTTGCAGATCATTTTATTAATTTACAAATGGCAAAAATGTTAAATTTCCTATTATTTCACATTAATTAAAATTAATCAAAAATTCGATCGTTTCTATGTCAGCTATATGATAAAACAGTTCGATCCTTTTAAAATTAAAATCGAAATTCGGAAATATTTAAAAATAGTCATATCCCAGAGTAGTAGAGAATGTAATAAAAATCAACAAAGATATAATTTTTTTCCTATTAATTTCCATTTAATTTTTCGACCGTTCCTATGGCAGCTATATGATATAGTGATCCGATTTTTTAAATATTTAATTCAAAATTTGGAAATATATAAAAATATTATTCCCAAGAGTAGAAGGTAAAAGTTGAAAAAAACACCGAAGCTAGAATTTTTTTAACGTTTTTGTTCCGAGGATTCTCGTCGAAGAGATCATCATCCTCTGCCCGCAGATCACTGGCCGATCCCATGGAGTCCCCATCCGATTCGGCCGCCTTGGCAGCTTCTTCTGCCTGTGCAGCCACCGCCGCACAGTGTAAGATTTGGCCAATCTAGCGGGACTTTTAGCAAAAGTTGAACTATTTTTGAGGTCGATGAGCTTGAAGCCGCAGTTTTAGAAATGTTCAACTATTACGAAAACAGGCACAAAACAAAACAAACAATTTTTTTTTTGAAAGATAAAGTTTGAAGTTTGACTTTAGAAATCCCTGCAAAATTACACTGGGAAGCGAGCAAAAGTTGACAAAGTTTAGTCTTATCAATTGCATCGCGTGATCAGTGGGAGCAGCCAAAAGTTATTTTAAAACCAGAGGGAACGTTATAGTCGGGTGCCCCGACTATCAGATACCCGTTACTCAGGTAAAGGGAGTGCGAGGGAGATGGAGATAGAGATAGAAAACTTTGATCACGAATAACTTTTTAACGAATGGTCCGATTTGAAAAATTTCTTCTACATTTCGATAGGTATTGATAAACACAATAAAACTGCATTTTTACTTTTCCAAAATATTAAAATTTTTAAAATCGTATCTAAGCGATTGTGTGCGTTAGAGGGGGCGTGGCACCATTTTGAAACACACTTGCGCTGCGTAGGAACTCCTAAAATCTACATGCAAAATGCCAATCTTCTAGCTTTTATAGTTTCCGAGATCTCTGCGTTCATACGGACGGACAGACAGACGGACAGACGGACATTTTTTATGTTCAACATAATAATAATAAAGTATATATATTCTTGATCAGCAACAATAGCCGAGTCTATCTAGCCATGTCCGTCTGTCCGTCTGTCCGTTTCTATGCGAACTAGTCTCTCAGTTTTAAAGCCATCGCGATGAAACTTTCCCGAAAGTCTTCTTTCTATTGCAGGTAGTACATATGTCGGAGCGAGCCGGATCGGACCACTATATCTTAAGGCTCTCATAGGAATATTCAAACAAATATAAGAAAATTCATTGTAACTTTGTAGGAAGTAGGCGTTTTGATTCTTGACTACTTATGTATAAACAAAATTAAAATAGAAACGCTGAATTTGGAATCCCTGGAACTGCACCGAGTGAGCATTACTTTATCTACAAGGGTATATAAGCTTCGGCTGGCCGAAGGTAGCTTCCTTTCTTGTTAATACATTTTTTTATAAAGATATAAAAAAAAAAAAGTTAAAAAATTTGTAAAATTAGTTAAAGGTTAAAATTTATTATTCCCATTTTCAAGAAGTGGATTTTGTTTATTTTTATTGTATAAATCATCACTCAAAGTGAGAAAAAAACCATAATATTTTCGTATTTTTAAAAACGAAAAAACAAAGTTTCAACTTTGGGTGCACATTGTGAGGTTTCTGTAAGACCTAGGACCATAATTCTTTCACTTCCTAATGCAGAATTTTATCCACATATGACCCTCATTGAGCAAATTCAAAATTTTTATTTTGAATTAATCGTCACTTTTGGGGTCGCTCACCCCAGTGTGGTCCGGTGGGAATGCCACCTCATAATTTTACAGTTGTGTTGAATGAGGGGTCATATGATAAAATTATTTCATCATTTCATTTTATATGATGAAATCAGAAATTTAATTCTGTTTGTCAGTCTGTCGCAAAAGGTTGGGTTAAAGTCATGGATTTTATGTTAGACAGCTCGATATATGAAAAATTAGTTCTACAACTTTTCGGAAACCTCGCTAGTTTAGCGGGAAAACAGCTATAAATGGCTAAATTTCGTAAGAAGATAAATTGCGAAATACTTAAGCTAAAGCGCTTTACATCATATTAAAGGTATTTTTAAATATAATAATAATAATAATAATAATAAGCGCCTTCTTAACCAATTTTTGTAAATATAATAATTAAAATATAATGAACTAAACTAATTTTTCGTTAACTTTTTTATTTAGTTTTGTTCGCTCAAACGATTTCCTTTAAAACTTTAATCTGTAAAGCCGTTGAGATTCCTCAAATTTTGGCATATAACACCTTATTGTGAAAAGTCACGCTTAAAAAATAGCTTTTTCAAAGCTATTTTTTGCCCATCTTGAGACACGTTATCATATTTCTATTTTTATTGTTGAATGCGGTTAGCACCAAGCTTTAAAATGTGACATTCCCCTATTTTTTTAATTACCTTGGTGATTTATAAAAAATTAAAAAGTAAAACCAATATACTGGGGCAATCTCGCCACACAGGGGGGTAAAATCACCACACCACAGGGGCAATTTCGTCACCTGAAAAATGTAGGGAGTTTAACGCCTGTAAATATGCTACACTGATCAAGCGTACCATTTTTGTTCACGTCCTATATTTGTTGCTGCTGCCGGTAGTCTGTTCGTTAGCCAGCTCGTCAAATAAAAAAAAAATGTATTTAAAATAGGTACGAATTTACCCTAAGCAAAGGGTGGCGAAATTTCCCCACACAATACTTTTTTAGAAATAATTATTTTTCTTCCGAAATTAGGCGCGAAGTTAAAAATCACTAACCCAGAAATGCACATTATAGCACTGTGTATTATATAAAAAAACCTTTTCAATTGTGGCATACAGAAAAAATTTCGTCGAGAACTAAATGTAGCTTTTGAACTGTTAAAACACAATTAATATTATAGCTTAATTAGCTTAGTTGGCCTTCTGTGCAAAACAAATGCGTTGGTTGTGTCTGGCCGTCTTGAAGGACTAAAACAAAAAAATTATATATTTTTACGACTTATGGATTCCGAGATATTGCAGGTGACGAAATTGCCCCTGTGACGATATTCCCCCACTCTCCCCTACAATTATTCAGTACATGTAAAAAAAGTTTCAGGTCTCAAATAGCAAAATTTCATAAGTTCGTAACTTCTAAACTTTAGAATCTAAAGCTAAAGACATCTGCTATAAATCGTTTAAAAGGTATTTTGAAATACGCAAAGGCCATCTTTAACTTAATTTGTTTAAATACAATAGTTTAAAAATTATGGTTGAAGAATTTAAATTTAAATGTATATATAAGCTCTTATGAGAGCAAAAGTAAACCAACAAAAACTTCTGATATCAAATAAGAACTCCTCTTAACGAGGTGAAAAACAATTGACGATCACACCTTCAACATATTAAAGTTCTGATATCAACATTTGTGACGAAAAATTATTACTCTCGTCATTAAATACACATTCTAATATTTTCTCATTCGGCACACTGCAAAGAAAATGCCTAAATAATAATTTTTTTACGGCGGGGCGAATGTGAAAATTATAGTGCATTTAATTACTATATAAAATTACTATTCGGGGCAAAACATTTTTACATAAATTGTAAATATACTCAGAAAAAATCAATCTGAATTTTAGAAAACCATACTTTGAAAATAGCGTTAAAATTCACAAACAAATTTATGTTTTTCAGGTCTGTCCCTCCTTTCCGTGCATGCTAATACTCAACATTTAATTCGTAGAATAGCGCGGCGATGTGCATTATTTGTGATAAGAATTTGAATCAAATCAAAACACTTTCTTATCACCTAACTTTCGTTTTTGTATAACATTTTCGACAAATGATTGGCATTATCTGAATGATTTATAGATTGATTTCTGATCGTTATCGCTGAAAACTGCTACCAGGAATTCCAGTTCTCGGGTATTAGACGCAAATTTAATTCCAAGAAACACATAATTATAAGAGGAGATTGGGGTAATTCATCACTGGTGCAATAACAGAACGTGAATTGTTAATATAATCAACAATAAAATTAAAAAAGGTTCGAAATGATAGGGAGGGATCGAATGCTTAAAGGGCAGAATAGTATGTGGCCCTAGCGGCCAAAAGGCTCGTTTAAATAGCGTGCCGTGTTTACTGAAGGTTCCTAAGACCACCACAGGGCAGCATTAAAAATTGGAGCTTTAAGCGCTATCAGTTGAAGAAATTACGAACCGATTTCCGTCAATGTCAAGTTTGTGAAAATAGTTTCATTCTGTTCGGTATACTTTATTAGACACTCATCGCTCGCAAGATTTTTTGAAAAAAATATTTTCTGAAGGGAAATTTCATGCGTTTCTCTTACTAAATATTTTGTTGGTCTTTAATCTTCGTGGTATTTACCAAGACTTTAAACATTCCTTCTGTGGTGAAAATAGTAGATGGTACAATATGATAACACATGGTCTGCCGTTTGGTAGAACTATTGGTCATAGTATTGGTTGCGCTAATGGTCGAATTTGAAAGCGAGAGTTTGATGAGCCATATTGCAGTCAAACTGAGCAAAATGGCCTAAGTCGCGGTTAAGGGCGGCAAAACAAGAATTTGACAGCGCGAAATTTTTAAGGAATAATGGAATTGTAGAAATCAAGTAAAAAAATAATAAAATAAGAAACTTACAAAAATATAACCGCATTTTTAAAAGCAAAGAAAGGTTAGAAAAGAAATACAACAAATGTACTCCATTTTAGATCAAAGGATCGGTGTCCAAAGAGTCCAATAATATGTTATGAAAATGATATTTTTTACCCTATACCGTTAACAGCGAAAGTAAATTTCGTACTGTTATGACCCCAGTACTCGGGCTTGACAATTTTTAAAAGTATGTTGACATTTCGCAACGTTCCTCGAAGGCTTTGCAATTGATGATGTAGAAAAAAGTTATGGCTCTTTATTTATAGCTGCTATGTCTAACGAAACTTTTCTTACTATTCGAGCCCCCTTCTCCCCTACTACAAGAAGTTTATTACAAATATTCAATAACAACAACGATAACGTAAAGAGTTGAACTTCCTAAAGTAAGACACTCTGCAATTTTAAAACAATTTGGATATGTAAAAAATTAAGAATAAAGAATAAAAAAAGTAGGCCTAAATATATTGAAAGATATTTATTAATTTCCAATTAAGCCTATTCAAACAATGGGATATTGGGGAAGGGTTGCCACTCCACACATGTTGTTGGCGTTTCGAGCCAACTTAAAGTAGCCATCCTCGCCCCAGGCGGTTCCATAGGAGTTCTTGATTAGCCAGTAGTCGCCCCACTTCGGATCGGTTCCAAAGCCCACCAGAAGGACGGAATGTGTTAGATCCTTCTTGGATGACCTGCACTCCGGAATCCTCATGATGCCACCGGAGTACAGTTCAAATTCTTCGTGAAGGTGGTCAATGGAAACGGCCACGGGTCCAATGTTGTAGACCACCTCGGCCAGTTCTTTTTCATCGGATTTGGTCAGAGTGACGTGGCCCAGCAAGGTGCCCGCACTGTATGAGCTGTTCCAGCTGCACTCCCCACCCTTGGGCTCGTAAGGATAGGATTCCTTGGTGGCGATGCCGTAATATTTCGTGTAGTTGAAGGCCACACTCACCCAACCCCCGTAGCAGCCATTATTCGGATAGGGAACACAGTCCACTAAATGTTTGGGCGAAAGTGGCACTAACTGGGAGCGCGTCTTCTTCGCCAGATGCGCCTCAAGGACTCCCGAGGTGGAGAAGGCCCAGCAACTCAGGCACTGGGTGCCCTGATTTTCCACTGCCGATATATAGCCGTTCTGGCGCCAGTCTATTCCCTCGGTTATTTGATCGTAGCTCTTGTAGCCCAACGTTTTCGTAACGCCGGAAGTATTCGGTTCCGGCGGAGTTGGGATCGAAGTTCGAAACTTGAAGAGGACACTCTGATCTGTGTCGGAGAACTCGTTCAATCCCAACTTGAATCCTACGCTGCCCTCGGAAAAGAGCCTATTGTGATCGGCCACAACCTGGACTCTCTTGTTGTACAGGTCCCGGTGGTAATTGTCGGTGGACCTGTACTGCTTCTTGTACTGATCCTTGTACTGGTCCCACTCTAAGTCGCTCACCGATGTCAATCCTTCTACGAAAAGTAGAAGGAAAATCACTTCAAGTACAAACAGGCGCTGTGAGCTCATGGCGATCTGACCAGGTTCAATAACGATTTAAGACTGACTCAGATTTTGATTAGCTCAAAATCAAGAGCTGCACTGGAGTGCAACGCACGCAATTTGTGGGGTTATCTATTTGAACTGGTAATTCAATATAGATTTCGCTTAGGGTGATAATACAATTATTTATAAATTTTTCAAAAATTTCGTTCATTATAATGAGCTTGAATAAATTATTTCGAAATCAACGTAAATGTTATGTAGAAATATTGTGATATCAATTCAAATTACCAATTAGGATTTTTCTTGAACTATAATTTCCTAGCAATCTCTAGACCAGGTGTTGGCAATAGTTCAACGAATATTCTATTTTATTCACATAGAACAAAGAGCTTTTGAAGATTCCGAGATGGGGTATTCACTTGTTCGTACGACAGTTTTAGGCCCGTTTTTTATGTCTGCTTTTTTCTTTTAAGCCTACCCCCTAAACCTCGAAAGCGTAAACGAACGGACCTAATCGTGTTAACTTATTTTTGTGAATTTTCTTGACCTTTGAACTATATTTAAAAGACGTAAGCTCATAAAGGCTCATTCAAAACAATGCTGATAAATGCTGGTTAGAGGATTAATCTCAAACAATCCTTTAAGTTTAAGGTGAACGCTACACTCATAAAAAAAAATCGAAGAATTTCCTTAAAATCTAGAAAATTCTTTCTTGAATTTTTGCCAAAGGCGACCTCACCTTTGTTTCAAGAAATGGTTTTTTTGAAAGGCACCATTAAAACCAGAAAAAATATTTCTTGTTTTAAGAAATTAAATTTCTTAAAACAAGAAAGGGTTTTTTAGAAAGCCACCATAAAAACAAGAAAAAATATTTCTTAAAACAAGAAAGGCGATTCTTGTTTCAAAGGTGGTTTGTTTCTTGTTTCAAGAAATTAAATTTCTTAAAACAAGAAAGGGTTTTTTAGAAAGGCACCTTTTGAACAAGAAAAATTCTTTCTTGTTTAAATTTCCTTTCAAGAAATTTTATTTCTTGATTTAAGAAATAATATTTCTTGAAGGGAAGTTTTATATTAACACTGAAACCCTAAAAATAAAATGTAACTTGGTTTTTTCTTTTGCATATTTTATTTATTTAAATTTAAAACATTTAACACTGAACATTTAAACAATTTTAAATAACACATTTTTGACTTAAGAAAACATTATTATAACCAAATATGTAGTTGCAGGCATAAAAAATTATTTTCTTCGGCTTTCCTCATCTGGAAAAAAAGAGTTATTGGGATATCAATGATTTGTTTTTAGATAAGAATAGATAGATGTTTTTAGATAATAGATAATAATGTAATGTTAATAATAGCCAAAATACAAACACGTTGGTCAGACGACCGAGAGAGGAGCAAGACAGGTAGAAAATGAAGAAGGAAGGGTTGAAAATCTAATTTCAGAAAGAGCCACATACATACATATATATTTACATACAGTCCTTTGCGCGAAGGGAGACCGAATGTAAGCAGGTCAGATCATGACAATTTTAAGAAGGAGTAGAGAGAAACGTCGCGACGCGTAGGTCAAGCGAGCGAGAGAGAGGAGCAGAATATGAAAGGGTTGAAAATCGGGTTTCAGATCGGGTGAGCCGCGTACATGCATAGATATTTACATGCATACATAAGTATGTCAAACAAATACAACATATTTTTCTTACCTTAGAAGGTTTTAAAACAAAATTACAGCTTCGACAAACAAATTATTTGGCTGTTGCAACTGCAGGTATTTTCACTCTGAAAAATAAATAAAATGCGAGTAATAAGATAAAGTTATTATAGAACTCTACACCCACAGATTTATATACAAATGTATGTATGTACGTAGCTCTTAGCTAAAAAACCATTCAACTAAATTGGTATACGCTTGGTAAAGAGATTTGAAATTTATCCTTTAATTACATACATACAATTGTACGCCCGCTATACAAAAAATTATATATTTACATACCTTTGAATATTTGGAAAAAGGCTTAACCTCTTATCCGCTTGAAAATCACGTCCATCACTCACGAATTTTTTTCACAACTGACGCTCGGGGGATCAGAGAAGTCGGTAGCCGGGTAGGCCCTTCGTCCCACTTCGTTTTTCTTGTCGTTAACATTCGGCAGCCGAAGGAAGTCAATGGCTACTTTCCTATATTCTAGGGTCATTTCATTCATATATTCGAAGGTGATTTTGTCCTTAAATACGTACAAAAATGTTTTGGCTGGGACGGCAAAACAAACATATGAGATTTTCATTTTTCTATTTTTAAGAAAAATTCTTTCTTGAATTTTTTCCATCAAGAAAGGTTTTCTGTATTCAAAGGACAATTTTCTAATAACAAGAAATTTTTTTTCTATTTTCAAAGGTAGGCCGATTCAATGGCGAGATTTCCAAAATTTAGAAATTAATTTTTATGAGTGTAACTGGATGATATCGGACTAAGGTCGCCTGGCAAAAGGTTGGCCGGAATGATTGATCCGCGCGTTTTGGGTATAAGAACCCTGCGAAGACCCGGCGGTTGGCTGCTGAGCCCGCGTTAATGTCGTTTTGCATCCCTAGATTTGCCGAATTATATTGCTGCGGTTGGCTGCCTCATTTGTCGGGCGTTTTGGTGCCGGAGTCGGGCGCCAAAATCAAATGCGTTGGCAACGCGGCGGCAGCCCTTTCCCCTGGGAGGCATGAATTTGAGTTATGACTGGAGCGGAACTTTTACGGGCGACCGTAAATTTTTGGGGAACTGGCGCTGCCACCGGCTTAATATTCACACCTTTCGCGGGGATGGCCCTGTAGAGATGGCCGAGTTATTTATGCGCACGCATTATGCTTCATAGTGCGGGGTAAGGGGTCCACTTTTCTGGCTGATTGCTGATGGGTCATGGTTTATTATTTACTTTGCCGAGACCCAGACCCGCTGCCCCCGCCCTGTCCCTGCTCCTGTTCCTGCTGTTATTGTAATTGAAAGGTATAAATAACATTAGGCTAACAGCAAATAAATTTATGTTGTTTATGTTTTCTATCTCGCCGAGTGTGTTTGTACTCGGGGCTTCCTTTTGACCTTTGTAAGCACACTTCACGGCTGTTGCGTGCCGGGGCTAATCGCTCATGGGCCATCCAGCATTGAGGACCGACTGTCCCGTCCCGTCCGTCGCCTCATCATCTTTTACCAATATATTGGCGTTTTCTGGGACCCAGAGCGGCCCGGTGTTATTTATTATTTACACTACACATTGATTACTATTATTACTAATATTATTATTTGTACGGCTGCCTCGGGGACGCTGCTCCTTATCGCTTATCAAATTCTGTTTGCTGCCCTCTGCACTTTTTCTGGTTTTTGTCCCGTTTTGGACCGCATGTTATTTATGAACTCACGAAGTTCGCACGGCCTCAAGGTATTTTTCAAATAATAAATATTCCCTTTTTGGTTTTGCTTCTCTTGCTATTTGCCGCACGTTCTTGGGTCCACAGGAAAAAGGGTATGCCAATATTATCAGGGATCATAGTATTGTTGATATCCAAGAAATTATTGAACATCAGAAATTAATCATTGTTAAAAAAATTTAAGGCTAGCATCGGAAATGGCAGATACAGTAAAATGTTTTGTATACCTAATATTTTGCCTAAATATATTTTTAGTTACATATTTACACGTATAAAATAATGAATTTGTAAAGTAGAAAAGTATTTTCATATCTTGGAGCAATAACAATATTTTTAAAATATGTAAATAAAACAATATTCAAATTTAATACATTTCAATTCAAAACAAGAGAGAACGCTATAATTGGGTGCCCCGACTATCTAATACCCGATACTTAGCTGAAGGGAGTGCGAGGGAGATGGAGATATGAAACTTTGATCGGGCATAACTTTTTAACGAATGGTCCGATTGGAACAAATTATTTTACAATAAAATTGCATTTTTACCTTTCCGAAATCTATCGCAAGACACATTTAAAAATCGTTTGTGGGCGATTGTGGGCTGCGTAGGAAGCCCAAGAATATGTGTGGGTAATCTTAACTTTCTAGCCTTTGTAGTTTCCGAGATCTCAGCGTTCATACGGACGGACAGACAGACAGACAGACGGACAGACGGACAGATGGACAGATGGACAGACAGACATGGCTATATCGACTCGGCTAGTGACCCTGATCAAGAATATATATACTTTATAGGATCGAAAAGGCTTATTTCTCCCTGTTACATACTTTTGCACGAATACGAATATAGCCTTTTACTCTACGAGTAACGGGTATAAATATTTTTTCACAATTAAACTCATAACCTTGCTTTAACATTCATTACTGAATCGGCACTTACTATATCAAAAGGGTCCTTAGAGAATTCGATACACAAGTAATGTTTTTCCTCCTCTTTCGGATTTATCTCTCTTATCTCCTTTGCATATAAACATTTTTTATTTATTGCGTTTTTTATAATTGAATTTGAATAATTCATAGACACAACACTTGGCCAACAAGGCAACTTGGCTCGAATGTCTGTCTATTTGTCTGCATGTATTTCTGCGAGCGTGTGTCTGTCGCTTTGTGGGTTATTAAATTATTGTTGCTTTTTCTTTCGTTGTACGGGGACTAGACAGGCATGCAAATACAATAAATGTATTTAAAATTGACAAATGGTTAGCAGCATTTGTTGTTGGCATTGCTGTTAGCTTTGTTAAGATTTATGTTGAGGCAAACAAAAATACACAAACATGTATGCAATTGTATAAATTAAGCAGAATTCAATTGAGCGAGTGTAAGCTTAGAAATAAAGTAACTTAAGGATTTCCTATGAATTTTATTTGAACGGCTTAAACAAGGCAATGCCATTTATTTAAAATGAATTTGGGTGGTTTTTGTGCTTAACTTAAACGAATTCTACTGAATTAGAATGATTTTTAATGAGATATGGAGATAAGAAAATCACAGGAACTAATTGAGTTTCTGAATTATTACGCTCAACCTATTTTCCAATTATAAATAAATCTAGAAGCCAATTCATAGACAGTGTAAAAATTCCTAAATAGGTTTTCACATCGTTGTTCTAAGAACATGTAGGAGCAACCTTGCGTGGTTATATTTACCTTTTTTAAATGTGTGGGATAACGCAGGAAAATTAATATATTCTTTAAAATGATTTCAATTGTAATTTTTTTTTCTAAAAATTTTTAATGTTAGTTATGCTTTTAAGGAGATCTTTCTATATATTAGCTATTATTGTTCAATTTTGAAACGCCACATAGGAAAAAATAAATAAATCGTTTCAATTTATATTCCTAGCACTGTGACAATTTATACCGACATATTTTGCTTATTGTGATCAGTTAAAGATTCATGTTCCTTTAATTAGCTTCTGTGGAACAGCAGACAAAGGTACCAAAATCAGCTTAACTACCCACATGTCTCCCCTCGCAGTTCACCATTTCCCTTTGGAGGCCCCAGCACGCCTAAGCTCTTTCTATTAAATATGTATTTGAGAGATACGAGCTCGGATGGGATACGCAGTGGAATGGCAAGTGGGAGCGAGTGTGTGCCCCGCCGATTGCATTTGTTTTTGCGGCAGTGCGTGGTCACTTCTCTCGAAATTACACGACAAAAATTTATAATTGATAGATTTATTTAATATAATTTAACCGTAAAGGTTAATGTATGATGTAGGTTTTGCTAATGTTTCAACAAAATAAATAAAAATGATCAAACATTTTAAATATTTTAAATGCAGTTTCTCTCCAAATAACGTTTTCTCTCTGTGTAGACTGGAGTAGTGTCCACTAAACGGCTGTTAGTTCGGCTTCTGGGAGGTAGTGCGTGTGCCGGGCTCATGGAAAATGCATGACCAACGACTAGACGATGGAGCACTCTCGACAGTTAACGACTCGTCCCAGCGGAGTCCAAAGTGATTGCGGCTAATCAACGTTGACCACAGCTCCTGGCCAGTTTCCGTATCTGTATCCGTTACCTTGGTCCTCTAACTTTGACTTCTGTTTTGGGTTCCGGCTCGAAGTCCGTGGGGATCCTCAGCTTGTGGGCCATTAAAATTAATCACGAAATGTGACGAAAAGTTTCAGTAGACTACCTGCTTTTAGTGCGTAATACCTGCGGACAATGTGTTAATTAATCGACGACGGCAGTGTGTACATATTTGATACCAACTTAAGATTTGTAAGCAACACTTTGGTCGTCACCTCCCACGGGATTCTGGTTGGGTTGGGCAGTACATGTGCTAACTTGGCTGACTCTAGCTAGAACGGGGAATTGCAAAATACATGTTTATCTGAACTTATAATAAAATTAGAATTTTAAGCAGTTTAAATAAACTTAAAATAAAGATTGAAATCGGTAAATTTTCTTATTATTTTAGATTAGAACCCATTAGTTACCTAATTATTAATTATTCAATTAATTAATTATTCAATTATATATAGTTATAAAATGGTAAAAATGTCTTCTAAAAACTATTCTGCCCCTATTACTATTTTTGCCCCCTTCTCGCCTACTCGTTGGAAATATAAATATGGTTTCCTTAAATTTGAAAAAAAATAGATATCTCAGAAATGACGAAATGGAACAAACAATTTTCTTCGGGTAAATTAGGTTGGCTATGAAATGGTCAATCTTGAACAGTTTAGTTTATTTTATATTTTGCAAATTTTATGCATATGCATTTTACGCAAATATGCAAAAAAAATAACATATGCCATTAATTTTAAACTAAATTTTTATTGAAACGGACTTTGGTGTTTTCGGAATGGATCTATCTTAATTTATTTATCCTTTAAAAAGTATGCAAAAATGCAAAATCCGAGGTCTAGTTATAATTAGTATCTACACTCATAAAAAAAAATCGAAGAATTTCCTTAAAATCTAGAAAATTCTTTCTTGAATTTTTGCCAAAGGCGACCTCACCTTTGTTTCAAGAAATGGTTTTTTTGAAAGGCACCATTAAAACAAGAAAAAATATTTCTTGTTTTAAGAAATTAAATTTCTTAAAACAAGAAAGGGTTTTTTAGAAAGCCACCATAAAAACAAGAAAAAGTATTTCTTAAAACAAGAAAAGCGATTCTTGTTTCAAAGGTGGTTTGTTTCTTGTTTCAAGAAATTAAATTTCTGAAAACAAGAAAAGGTTTTTTAGAAAGGCACCTTTTAAACAAGAAAAATTCTTTCTTGTTTAAATTTCCTTTCAAGAAATTTTATTTCTTGATTTAAGAAATAATATTTCTTGAAAGGAAGTTTTATATTAACACTGAAACCCTAAAAATAAAATGTAACTTGGTTTTTTCTTTTGCATATTATATTTATTTACATTTAAAACATTTAACACTTAACATTTAAACATTTTTAAATAACACATTTTTGACTCAAGAAAACATTATTATTACCCAAGGTCTGTTGAACTTCATATGACCTAAGGTGATCCGTTTTCTTCGCCTTTCCTCATCTATAAAAAAAGAGTTATTGGGATATCAATGATTTGTTTTTAGATAAACAACTTTTTTGAAATAATGTAATGTTAATAATAGCCAAAATACAAACACGTTGGACAGACGACCGAGAGAGAGGAGCAAGACAGGTAGAAAATGAAGGGTTGAAAATCGAATTTCAGAGAGAGAGAGAGGCACGGGAGAGACACGTACATACATACATATATATTTACATACAGTCCTTTGCGCGAAGGGAGACCGAATGTAAGCAGGGCAGATCGTGTCAGTTTTAAGAAGGTGAAGAGAGAAACGTCGCGACGCGTAGGTCAAGCGAGCGAGAGAGAGGAGCAGAATATGAAAGGGTTGAAAATCGGGTTTCAGATCGGGTGAGCCGCGTACATGCATACATAAGTATGTCAAACAAATACAACATATTTTTCTTACCTTAGAAGGTTTTAAAACAAAATTACAGCTTCGACAAACAAATTATTTGGCTGTTGCAATTGCAGGTATTTTCACTCTGAAAAATAAATAAAATGCGAGTAATAAGATAAAGTTATTATAGAACTGTACACCCACAAATTTATGTACAAATGTATGTATGTACGTAGCTCTTAGCTAAAAAACAATTCACCTAAATTGGTATACGCTTGGTAAAGAGATTTGAAATGTATCCTTTAATTACATACACACAATTGTACGCCCGCTATACAAAAAATTATATACATATTTACATACCTTTGAATATTCGGAAAAAGGCTTCACCTCTTATCCGCTTGAAAATCACGTCCATCACTCACGAATTTTTTTCACAACTGACGCTCGGGGGATCAGAGAAGTCGGTAGCCGGGTAGGCCCTTC
Source organism: Drosophila takahashii (assembly GCF_030179915.1). Taxonomy (NCBI): domain Eukaryota; kingdom Metazoa; phylum Arthropoda; class Insecta; order Diptera; family Drosophilidae; genus Drosophila; species Drosophila takahashii. The sequence goes on along the minus strand of NC_091681.1, from coordinate 8,505,650 downwards.
GTCCCACTTCGTTTTTCTTGTCGTTAACATTCGGCAGCCGAAGGAAGTCAATGGCTACTTTCCTATATTCTAGGGTCATTTCATTCATATATTCGAAGGTGATTTTGTCCTTAAATACGTACAAAAATGTTTTGGCTGGGACGGCAAAACAAACATATGAGATTTTCATTTTTCTATTTTTAAGAAAAATTCTTTCTTGAATTTTTTCCATCAAGAAAGGTTTTCTGTATTCAAAGGACAATTTTCTAATAACAAGAAATTTTTTTTCTATTTTCAAAGGTAGGCCGATTCAATGGCGAGATTTCCAAAATTTAGAAATTAATTTTTATGAGTGTATGTGCATAGGTTTTGACTTTGCTAGCTTTTAATTGTAGTTAATGTGTAATATTTAATATTCGCTTTGGTTTATCTTTGTCGCCACTTGAAATCGCTGAAGTAACGATAGAAACATTTGTGATTGATGATAGTCTTGGCTACTGCTTTCTAAGCCACATTCTTAATTTTGCAATGCGGAGGATTCATTTGGCCTCGCAGTTTGATGCAAGACATCCTGCCAGCAGCCAAGAGACCAACCAAAAGCTGCCGCGGAAGTGGTCATGCAAGTGGAAAACGTGACATACACACAGCAATGCAATGGGAAATTGTGGGTCTGTAAAAGGGGCGGTGGATGTGGGCGTGCGCGTGGTGGGTGTGCGGATTGAACCTGCTAACCACAATTTAGTGGGCGGAAAAATTCACAATGCAAGGCATCGACGTACGCGCTGACGATGTGCAAACGCCGATGAATGAAATTGCAACCATGGTAGCGATGTCCTTACACATAAAACAATTTTTTTGTACTTTTAATAATTGGCTTACCAAAAACTCAATAATAAAGTTTTCTGATACAAACATACCGGTCTGTTCCAGTTTTTACTCGGAAGTGAATTTGATTTCATGCTAGCGGATTTAAGTCCGCCTGTCAAATGGTTGGCGGAAAGTTTCCATGTGAATTTTTCGGAAGTTAACAGAGTAACATCGAGGGATATTTAAATCCTTGCAATTCTTTTGGAAGTGACTCCTGGAACAGGTCTGAGAAACTCGATTCCTTGTGAATCTTTCGGAAGTGAAAACTAGAACAGGGCCCATTGTTTTTAAATAAAGTTATATATTACAATATTGCATGTTAATATCCTGGCTTTTGCAAAAACGTTATAAATATAGCCTTCATTTCGTTTATTTTCTTGGAAAACTTTTTAATTGTACCTAAATAATACAGCCTAATCATTTTTTTTTTGGAAGTGCAGACCCTGATACAGTTGTTAAACGTCTATCGAATGCGCTCCTGATCAATCCGGCAGGTCCTCGTTCCGGAATCGCATCCTCCGGTTCCTGTCCCGCTGCGGGGTGTTTGCCATCGACTGCTCCGCCCACTCATCCATCGCCAAATGAGGTAAGGTCCTAATGAGTTACGCAAAATGCAGTCCCAGTGCTCCTCAGTCCCGCCGGCCCAAAAAGCAGTAAGCCCTCGGATCGAGTAGTGCATCTATTTTGAATGCCGCTGCGGTGGTTTTGGTGGTGGCAGTACTTCGATGGAGATGGCAATGTACTGATAGCGAGCCGGTACCATTGGCCATTGTCGGGTATTTGCATTGATTACTTGCAATCCAAAATCGCGCAGTTATCTTTGGTTCAGCATCCTCGTACAACGGCGCATCCTAATTGAAATTGTTTCTGCCTGGTAGTGGTTGAGGTACACAGCATTCAGATGATTTAAGCTGATCCTGCACAGAGGTCCAATAAAACTAGGGTTAGTCTAAGCATATAAGCATTTTTAAATCTATACTGATCAAAAACTAGGCTAATCTTCATTGAGCTAAACTGCAGTATCACAATCGATACAAACCAAGTCGGCAAACGTGAAATTCCTTTGTTTTATTGGTGATTCGGACACAGTACGATCATAACTGATTTCAATTCAAATATGTATTCTTTATCAAAATACGAGAATAGGCTTACCAAAAACATCAAAAGGCGATTCTGGATTTCAAATATTTAAGATATTAGGATTTGTAGACCATTCTCAGATATAACTATGTTTAAACTTATTGTGTACCATTAAAATTAATAATAAACTGTAAATGCAACTTAGTTTACCCACCAAAATGTAAAACAAGAAACATTTTTTAAATTGGACCACTCTTTAAAAGTTATGAGATAATAATTAATTTTCCGATAGATGCCGCTACTTTAAGGCATGGTGTGAAATGGTAATGTTAGATTTTTGACCTTAAATGGTGGGATTCAATTGCATGTAAATCTGTTCAACTGTATTTGGAATCTGTCATTTGCTCTACGTTTTTTCGCATTCCATATGTCCATAATTATTATTTTCCTTCTGTGCCGCAGCCATCAATTAGCCGTCGTTTAATCACCTGAAACAATAGCCAGCCATTTGAGCTTTATAGTTTGTTAATAGCTGTTAATATGTGTGCTCCCCACTTATTTGGCCGGCTATCTGTGGCTCTAACCATATATGTACGTATCCCGGCGACGGTGTAACATCTGTCATTTATGTTGTAATTATGGTTTTTATTACCCTTCGGCCATCGTTTACCGTTCTCCACTAGTCGGACACACTCACATACACGGGCCATAAACCCAATTGCTTTGGCATTGAGCGCTTTTCCGGCATTTGAGCACTGCCGCACATATAGCACACACACTGGGGATACACTTACGTCAGTCAAATATTCTGGACCTCTTCAGAAACCCCAGGTAGGGGGCATGGGATTCGAATGGTCGTTCATCTGGTTTATTGGCCACTTGCTTTAAATTGTAAATCCTTGGCCCAGCAGCCAAGTCAAATGTCATTTGACAGCAGCAGCCAGCCGAGTTCTTCGCATCCAGTCAGACTGCCAGTCAGTCGTTGAGTCGATGGTCCACAGTCCATAGCTTTGGTACTGTCTCTTTGTGTCCCCATCTCTGTCTCTATCTCCATCCCAATACCAATCCCTATCCCAATCCCCATCTCCATGTTCTTGCATCCATCTTTCGAGTTTTCCGGGAAAGTATTCGCTCCTGTGTGTGTGTCTGCGTAATTGATTCGTGTTAACTCTTGACTGGCAATAGACGAGTAAGCCAAGCAAATGCGGCTCGCAGTCATACGACACTCGGCGAAAAAGCTCAAAAAATCGGTAGTGAGATGATTCATATCTCATAAAGATTTTAATAAGGTCAAAAATTTGTGTCAGCATATGTGCTATCCATATATGGAAAAGGTGATATCAAAGAAATGTTACAGAAATGTTCCCAGACTATTTGTGATTGAAAAGGTGATATCAAAGAAATGTTACAGAAATGTTCCCTAACTATTTGTGATACAATAGCGTCATGGAAGGTAAAGTACTGATGAACTTCAACCATTTCCAAACTTAATGAGTTTATTAGCTCTATAGAGATTTCCCAAGCGTTCATGGTAATATGGTATAAACTCAAGTGTAGTATTGACTGTTACGACTTCATAAAGTTCACATTTTGTGGTTTAAATTATATACCGATGGTTTAACTATAACACTCCCGAAGTTATTAATTTATTACTCATCTTATTAAAATATATTTTAAAATCAACAGTTTAAAATTAATGTACGAATAGTTTAGTTTCTTTGATAACACTGTGCAGCATTTTTACTGTTTTTTAAATTTACCTCGACGGATGCTATATTTTTGGATTCGTTACGAATTCCCAAGTTAAACTGCGTTTTCCAAAAAGTTCCCCGACGCAAGGAGTCTAAGCAAAAGGACCTCAAAGTTCGAAAAATGGTGAAATTGGCCAACTTTGCGGAGCTTTTAGAGGCAAATGGATGCATGGTTTGATTCAATGTTAAAGTTTTTTAAAAGATACACCCTTTATCTTTCAAACCCCATACTTAAAATAATTTTAGGATTTTTTTTATGGCAGAAATAAATTCCAGGAAACATAGTCAAAAAACTTAAAAACATACAACTGCGGTCAAAATAGTAGTAGTGTTGCCGCCTTGTGTTTTTAAAAGTTTGATGTTGTAACTTTTTTTTATCCAATTAGTCTAATAGTAAAATTATAATCAATACAATATTACCAGGAAGAGATCAATTACAACAACAAACTTTTAAAAACACAAGGCGGCAACACTACTACTATTTTGACCGCAGTTGTATGTTTTTAAGTTTTTTGACTATGTTTTCTGGAATTTATTTCTGCCATAAAAAAAATCCTAAAATTATTTTAAGTATGGGGTTTGAAAGATAAAAGGTGTATGTTTTAAAAAACTTTAACATCGAATCAAACCATGTATCCATTTGCCTCTGAGAGCTCCGCAAAGTTAACCAATTTCAGCTTTTTTCGAACTTTGAGGTCCTTTTGCTAAGAATCCTTGCGTCGGGGAACTTTTTGGAAAACGCAGTTTAACTTGGGAATTCGTAACGAATCCAAAAATATAGCATCCATCGAGGTAAATTTTTGATGCTGCATAGTGTAATTTTTTTTCGGTGTACTTAGGTAGTTTTCCAATCAAAAATGCCTGTTGAAAATAAACTGGAAATATAGATACAAAATTTCATAAAACTAAAAAAATTCGAAAATAAATAACTAAAATAAAAAGCTATTAATCCATATTTAGGAACCCTTTCTTTGAACTTTTTCCCAGTGTTACGGCTCTCCATCTGTGGGTCCTGTGTCCCATCATAGAGCTCGAGCTTGAGCTGGCTGTCTTTGTGCGGGACACATTGGCTGTCATAGATCATGCACTTGGTTAAATCAAAAATTCTTGATGTCAACTCTCTTTTTAGCACACGACTGCAGCAAATGGCTGCTCTTCTCGGAGTCCTCTTTTGGCATTTGTAATTTGAATTTGATTACGTGAAACCTCTAAGCGTCGTTTAATTACATTAAATTGATGTAAGCCGAAAAAAGGGAGCAGACGCGGATCCTCCTTCCCTCACGTTGTTACTACTCATCCTTGCCGGCACGAAACGTCTATAAAATATTCATGAATTTGTATTAAGTGCGCGATCTAACCCAGTTTATGCGAACGAACGCAAAAATATGCAGCTCTCCTTTGGCAACTTTTGCAACTTTGGCTATATCCTTGCTCGTGTTACTTTCCTCTTTTTCCCCTTTTCTGTTTTTCTCTTCAGTTTCGCTTCTATTTCTGGGCCTGTTTGTGCGTTTTATTTTACGACTCGGCTTACCTGGCCCGTCACTCTTTTGGGATCGGGAGTTGGAATGTTGGGGGGTAGGGAGGCCGCGGAATATGGTAACTAACGATGATTGAACGCTTTCGGTTGGTTGATTTTGTCGCGCAGATACAAAACCTTCGCACACACGTTGACACCTTCAGCACCACTCCCACTTTTCGCAGGGATTTCCCCGCATTTCCCCGCTTTTCCACATGCCAAGGCATACAATTTCTACAATTTGCGAAAGCTTCAGCCCCTGTCGTTGCCGTTGACGATTCTGCAGCTGAAGTACGTATATGCCATACTTTTAGGGCTGCAGTTGGAAAGTTTTGCATGCATTTGGCGCATTTAAAGGATTAACGTCATAAGCTTTGGCGCTACACACGCGATGACAGATGAATTTTACACAGCTGCCAGTCTGCATAGTCTGTACAAGTGCACTGGCCGAAAAAACTTACTTAAATGACTATAAAACATAAAAACTAAATCAAGAGCTTTAATGAGGAATTTAGTGTTAATTCCATTGATTTCAGACCAAAGCTAATACTTTTGACACATATTTTGTACTGCGTCCAAATTATTACAAATAAAGTTTTGTTGAAATATAAATACAAGGAGTTTGATCCTGCATGCCCTTTAAATAATAGGTATATTTCATTAAATGAAACAGTCTAATGCATTTTGCCCTTATATGGTTTAGTTTTTATCAGCCGATTTTCGAAATAAAACATTATTTTTAAATTAACTGAACCTTTTGTTTTTGCTGTGTTTTAAGTCTTTATGGTTGTGGTATGTTTCCTGATGCTCGACTTGGTACTGCCGCCGCGGCTTCTTTATCCGCCAATGTGTTGCACTTCGTCGTCGCTTTTTGGGATTGCAAACAGTTCTAAGTGCGATTGCCATGCCTGTCGTCGCTATTTTGCTTGGGTCTTCCTTGGGGCCGCAGTCTGACAGTCTGTCATCAATCAATAAGATTAAATGTCAGCGCGGCTCCAGTTCTGTCCTGTGCTTGATGTTTTCAAAAATTGTATAAATAAGTTATCATTTACTGTTAAAAGCTTAACGATGATTCATCGAGAAATCGATGCAGCTATTGATTTCATATGCTGTTTTGTTGCATTTCGAAAATTGTGCATTTGAAGTCCATTTGGTATTAATGAAATTTTTTTTGTTAGCAACATTAGACGATTTTCTTTTCGATTTTTTAATGTTTGAATAGTACACATAGAAAAGCCTTTTGATTCAATTATCATGTATAACTATGTAAAGCTCCTTTAAAAAGTGTTTACTACCGACTAGTATTTTGATTGAGCAACATCACTTATTGCCGCTGTGACTGACTGCAAATGCTGTTAATACAATCCATTTAAAAATACAACACACAATTTTCAAACGATTATTTCGAAGCTTGAGATAATATATTTTATTTGCCATCCGGGAGGGGTCGACGCCAAATAGTTGTAAAAATATTTCGCCATTATTCATTTGGCGAAGGCTAACATTCTGATATTTAAATATTGTATTTGATTTAAATCAAAATTCGTTTCGCCGGCACACTTCGTATAAATAAATATTTTTTTGCTATCCTTTTGTGAGTCATTTGGAGTGTTTTTACGCGCATTTGGGCACGGGGCAAATGTTTTTCGTCATCTGCTGTTGTGATGATTTAGCGTGCGCAATCAAAATGATGTGTATAACAAATTTACCGTTATTTATGCATACAAAAATTGCACGGCAATTAACTTTAGCAAGGGTGTTGGAATTGGCAAAGCTGCTTCTCGAATTTGCCACTCGCGTTGGTAAAAAATGCAACCGACTTGCTGGTCATATATAGAAAAGTCATGCTGCACATGGACGCCCCAACCAGTTTTACTTTTCCCCACCCACTTCATCTGTTCGGTCATTTTGAACAAATAGCAAGACACACTGGGCAAAAAATTGTGTTTGTCTCTAAAGTAATAACAACTTTTTATAACTTAAGTCAGGATTAAATATATTATAGTCTACCGAAATTCGTGAATAATCATTGTAAGCTACTAAATAATGTAAATAAACAAATGTTTTAAGGTTTAATACTAGAAGTAAAAAAGTAAACTTAATGCCTTTGATAAAATCAGAAATATATACTTATTTTTTTTTTTTTTTTTGCATTTGTGTTGATGAAACTGAAAACCTGTAAAATCTTTTACAGTGAATTGGCACAGCTGCTTTCCAGATTTGTTGGTTAGTTTCCCAGTTTTCCCCATCCAGTTGAAAATATTATTGGTTTAGTTACATTTGCATTTGTAACTGCGATTTACACAGCAAAAACAAAAAGAAAAAAAATCGGCGCAAACCGAAAGGTCCAACTTGCACAAAGGGGCGAATGGGTGGAGATTGGCTTGTATTGGCGGACCTTTTGCATTTTTCGGAAAGAAACAAAATATGATTGGAAATGTCTGACAATTGTGTTTTATCGGTCTAATGGGCGCCGTTGAAGGGATAGTTATCTACCTTTGGAGTGGTGAAAAACAGAAATATTTTAATTTCTAAAGATTTTCCCAAATTCATCTCATTATCTTATCTTATTAACAAGAATGCACTATAGGCTGGATGACCACTTTTTGTGGCCTTAATTAATAACTTAAAAACGAAGCAACAATTTAAAGGTTTTTTTTTTTTAATTGCATATATAATATTAAATTTATGTTTTTTATGAAAAAATGGGCATGGTCACGCCTTTTTTCAAAAAAAAAAATTTTTTTTATGACAAAAATAAACTTTAAAAATTATATTTTTGTATTGTTTTGTTTATAATAAAAAGAATATAATTACCAAAAAAAAATTGAGTGACTTCCATTTTTTTGTTTTAATTATTAAAGTTTAGTTAGTTTAATTATTAGAGTTTTAATTATTAAAATCAATATAAGAAACACAAAAAATTAAAAAATACTTTTTAACAAAGTTATTCTTTTGAAAAGATGGTGTTAAAAAATTTTTTAATTACTAATATATAATTAGAAAGATACCTGTATACCGTTCATTAAAAATATCATTGCAATTGACATTTGTGCACCAATTTTGCGTGTGTTTTGCCGTTTTAGGTCGAGGCCTTTAAATACAGATTTTGGAAAAAGTGGGCAAAAGTGGACCTTCAAATTACATTCATATGACAAGAATCGAAATCCCCACAACCCAGTATAAATATTAAGGTGAAACTAGGTCACATTCTCTTTGTTTGTCTATTTAAAGATGAGTTTTTATTTCGAATTGTTAAAAGTTAAAGGGGTATAAATAAATTGTCAATTGCAAAGAATCCGCATTATATTTTAACACTTAAAATATACAAATAATTAGTTTAATCCACTCTCTTTCGATGCCGTAAAGCACCGGTTGTTATAATCGTTCTAAATTGCTCTTTGAATTAATTTAAAAGTTCTTGTTTTTATTAAATTATTTGATCCACGTGCGACCGTCACTGCCAACAGCTGTTTTAACAGCCTGTACCTTAACAGTGCGAGCCTCTGTTAAAATTTCTGGTATGTAACATTAAAGTCTGATGTTATCCTAACAAAATGACATCATTGGATCCTAATTTTAAGGACTTTCAAAAAATTACTTTTGGCCACCTAAAGTGGTCATCCAGCCTATAGTGGAATGGAAGCTACGTTCGGCTAGCCGAAGCTTATATACCCTTGCAGATTTTTCCTATTAATTTACAAATCGCAAAAATGTTAAATTTCCTATTATTTTACATTAATTTTTCGATCGTTTCTATGGCAGCTATATGATATAGTAGTTCGATCTTTTTTAAATTAAAATCGAAATTCAGAAATATTTAAAAATAGTCATATCCCAGAGTAGAAGAGAATGTAATAAAAATCAACAAAGATATTATTTTGATTTCAAAAAAATCGATAGCACTATCGATACTATCGATGGTTTTAATATTTAAGAAACATCGATGGTTTGAATCCACAATCGATACTATCGCTCCAAAAAAATAATTGAATTTTACATGCAACTTTTGGTATATTTTAAGGAAAAAAAGGATTTTAAAGTATATACTAAGAACACGACGGTATTTTAATTTTATAATTAATTTTAATTTTTTTTAATTTTTTTAATTTTAAACCACATATTTTCAATAATTTGTTTTTTATAATTTTCCTTTATTTTAAGAGTTTGTTTTTTATTTTCTTTACTATCGATAGTATCGATAGTGACCACCATCGATAGCCAAAACATCGATGGTGTCCACTATCGATTTTTTAACAACCCTACTTCCTACGCAGCTCAAGTTTATTTCAGCCGAGCACCACGCCCCCTGTCTGGCGCCCACACCTTTAAAGATTTCCGAGAAGTATAAATGCAATTTTGTTGTGTATATTTATACCGATCGAAATGTAGAAGACATTTTTCAAATCGGACTATTCATTAAAAAGTTATCCGTAATCAAAATTTTATATATCCATCTCCCTTGCACTTCCTTTAGCTGAGTGATAGTCGGGACACTCACCCGACTATAGCGTTCTCTCTTGTTTTTTAATATGATCTGCTTACACATAAAAACATGAGATTGAAAAGCTTTTATGATTATTTTTATACCCTTGTAGAGGGTATTATAATTTCAGTCAGATGTTTGCAACGCAGTGAAGGAGACGTTTCCGACCACATAAAGTATATATATTCTTGATCAGCACCAATAGCCGAGTCTATTTAGCCATGTCCGTCTGTCCGTTTCTATGCGAACTACACTCATAAAAATTAATTTCTAAATTTTGGAAATCTCGCCATTGAATCGGCCTACCCTTGAAAATAGAAAAAAAATTTCTTGTTATTAGAAAATTGGCCTTTGAATACAGAAAACCTTTCTTGATGGAAAAAATTCAAGAAAGAATTTTTCCTAAAAATAGAAAAATGAAAATCTCATATGTTTGTTTTGCCGTCGCAGCCAAAACATTTTTGTACGTATTTAAGGACAAAATCACCTTTGAATATATGAATGAAATGACCCTAGAATATAGGAAAGTAGCCATTGACTTCCTTCGGCTGCCGAATGTTAACGACAAAAAAAAAAGTCGGCCCGACTACTACCCGGCTACCGACTTCTCTGATCCCCCGAGCGTCAGTTGTGAAAAAAATTCGTGAGTGATGGACGTGATTTTCAAGCGGATAAGAGGTGAAGCCTTTTTCCGAATATTCAAAGGTATGTAAATATATAATTTTTTGTATAGCGCGCGTACAATTGTATGTATGTAATTAAAGGATAAATTCCAAATCTCTTTACCAAGCTTACATATATCAATTAAGTTGAATTGTTTTTTAGCTAAGAGCTACGTACATACATACATTTGTACATAAATTTGTGGGTGTACAGTTCTATAATAACTTTATCTTATTACTCGCATTTTATTTATTTTACAGAGTGAAAATACCTGCAGTTGCATCAGCCAAATAATTTGTTTGTCGAAGCTGTAATTTTGTTTTAAAACCTTCTAAGCTAAGAAAAATATGTTGTATTTGTTTGACATACTTATGTATGCATGTAAATATCTATGCATGTACGCGGCTCACCCGATCTGAAACCCGATTTTCAACCCTTTCATACTCTGCTCCTCTCTCTCGCTCGCTTGACCTACGCGTCGCGACGTTTCTCTCTTCTCCTTCTTAAAACTGACACGATCTGCCCTGCTTACATTCGGTCTCCCTTCGCGCAAAGGACTGTATGTAAATATATATGTATGTATGTGGCTCTTTCTGAAATTAGATTTTCAACCCTTCCTTCTTCATTTTCTACCTGTCTTGCTCCTCTCTCTCGGTCATCTGTCCAACGTGTTTGTATTTTGGTTATTATTAACATTACATTATTTCAAAAAAGTTGTTTATCTAAAAACAAATCATTGATATCCCAATAACTCTTTTTTTCTAGATGAGGAAAGGCGAAGAAAATGGATCACCTTAGGTCATATGAAGTTCAACAAACCTTGGGTAATAACAATGTTTTCTTGAGTCAAAAATGTGTTATTTAAAAATGTTTAAATGTTCAGTGTTAAATGTTTTAAATGTAAATAAATATAATATGTAAATAAATATAATATGCAAAAGAAAAAACCAAGTTACATTTTATTTTCAGGGTTTCAGTGTTAATATAAAACTTCCTTTCAAGAAATATTATTTCTTAAATCAAGAAATAAAATTTCTTAAATCAAGAAATAAAATTTCTTGAAAGGAAATTTAAACAAGAAAGAATTTTTCTTGTTTAAAAGGTTCCTTTCTAAAAAACCCTTTCTTGTTTTAAGAAATTTAATTTCTTGAAACAAGAAACAAACCACCTTTGAAATAAGAATCGCCTTTCTTGTTTTAAGAAATATTTTTTCTTGTTTTTATGGTGGCTTTCTAAAAAACCCTTTCTTGTTTTAAGAAATTTAATTTCTTAAAACAAGAAATATTTTTTCTTGTTTTAATGGTGCCTTTCAAAAAAACCATTTCTTGAAACAAAGGTGAGGTCGCCTTTGGCAAAAATTCAAGAAAGAATTTTCTAGATTTTAAGGAAATTCTTCGATTTTTTTTTATGAGTGTAGTCCCTCAGATTTAAAGCTATCGCAATGAAACTTTCCCAAAAGTCTTCTTTCTACCTGCAGTACGTATGTCGGAGCGAGCCGGATCGGACCACTATATCTTAAGGCTCCCATAGGAATATTCAAACAAATATAAGAAAATTCATTGTAACTTTGTAGGAAGTAGGCGTTTTGATTCTTGACTACTTATGTATAAACAAAATTAAAATAGAAACGCTGAATCTGGAATCCCTGGAACTGCACCGAGTGAGCATTCTTTTATCTGCAAGGGTATATAAGCTTCGGCTGGCCGAAGGTAGCTTCCTTTCTTGTTTATTTTATGTCTAAATAGACATACAGCCTTAGTGGCTGGCTGTTCCATATCCATTTTGGTTCTGCGAAGCCTAAATACAATTAAAATACTTTTGGGCGGTACTCGTGACCGTAAAGCAGTTGCCAACTGTCTTTGGGAATGATTAAAGGTGATCAGGTGCAGAGTAGTTTCGCTTCGTTTGGACAACGATACAGCTCCAATATGCAGGCAGAAATTCCTTAACGTGCGTTTCAAAGCTAGAGGGAAAGGCTTTCAGTCAGTCACTCTGGCCCTCTCGCTCCCTTTTAGATCCGCATGCATATCATCAGACCGGGAAAATTCTGGGGGAGCTGAGTTGGGAAATCGAGGGGGAAATTCGGGTGGGTAAACGGATGCCGTCTTGCCAGGTCGCAGTTGTAGCCGCCACTGTGGCTGCCGTTTGATGATGATGAAATGGCGTGCCAGCAGATACTGTGCACCGGCCACGCCCACCGCAGCCCACTCCGCCCGTCGTCCTGGACGTGCGCATGTGTGTGTCAGTGTTTGTGTGGCCTGCCAGAAAGGAATGTGCAATAGAAACCAAAAATATGCGATATAATTCCAAAGCACAATAGCATGAAGTACATCATCAGTGTGGATTTATGGTTGACTGCTAGAATAGGTCAGCTGCCGCATTTACTCCGGAGCTGCAACAGCAGCAATTGGAGCTCCGGAGCTGCGGAGCCGATGCTACCGGCGCATCGAGCTTTAGGTAAATTACATGCACAGGCTCGTGCACATGCCACAGCAAAGCTGAGCACATATGCCACGCCCACCGAGTAAACACCCACCCACATTCACACGCGGAAAAATTGTACAAGACTTTTATGATTCAATAATTTTGTAAACGCTAAAAATGAGCAGGGTATTTGTATCGAATTGGGAATGTAAAGATTTTGGAGTCATTAAACGATATTACACCCAAAAGAAATTTCTTTATCGAAAACTAGTTTAAAATCAAAATATATATATTTAATACCAAACACGAGCAAAATTGGGATCCTTTAATAAGTTTAGATTTTATTGAAATACTTTTCCTAAAATTTATGGGGTTTGCTTATATCTAAACAAAATTCACTGTGAAAAGTACGTATTTGTTTATCGATCCTCTCTCTAAAATAATTTGTTTGCCATTTTTTTTATAAAGCCATTTTTTATGCCTTAAATAAATATTTATCTTATTTCTTAATGGTTTACTTTAATGATTAGTTTAAAGTTTAAAGCAATTCTTTTTTTTATTATTATAATTCTTTTTTCACATTATAATTAGCGAACTTTTCCGGACTTTTACCGACTTTTGCTGCCGTGCAGGCGTATTCACTTTGGTTTGGCTGCCGTTGGTGCTGCTGTTGTCTCGACTTGACTCGAATCGCATGGTTTGGGGGCGCTGAAAAATATTGAAATCCCACTGACTGACTATCCGAACCGAGCAGAATGGAGCCCACAGCTACCTCCACTTCTGTCCTTCTCTAATGACGTGTGTTTGACATGAAATATTCATATGGGCGACAGTCAGATAGAGTTTTCCTGTTTGCCAGCTTTCCGGGGGCACACGCAGCCGGAAAGGTCTTTAAAGTGTCACCAAGTTTCGAGCGCGCCCTGGGGGCAAAATGCTAAGCTCAAACTCAAATCGGTTGGCATTAGTCTAATGGCCTGCCCAACTGGCGTTGTGTTTGGCCGAAAAGCCTTAAAAGGGAAAAACAAGAGACGTCATCAGCGATGTCTTAACTTAAATTTTCCAAGATCAAAACGAAACGAAACGCAGGGCCTTCGACCTTCTGGGCCCTGATTTGGAATTCAAAGCCAGTTGGCTGCTGTACCCGGCCATGGCCGAAACATATGTTACGAATTATAAGGAATTAGATTCATAATAAAATAAAGGGGCCACCGAGTTGTAATCAAAACAAAATATTCCCCATTCCGTTCCGGGAAGCCCCAAACTGTCCGCACGAACGGATCGCCACCCCGCAATCCCACCATCGAAATGTTGCTCCGGGGCAGCAACATTACAGCAGCAACAGCAGTAGCGGCAGCAGCAGCAGCAGCAATCAGTGCACAGTGTGTTCATGGTTTTTGGTAAATTTCTGGCTGCCATCAGGTGAAATTTGATTAGGGTCGTAAGGGCAATGATTGAGAAAACGTGATCAAATATGTTGCCATAAATGTTTAAATGTTGCTGCTAGCTTTTGTCCCTGCTCATCCCGCCTGTCATCCCGACCAGCCGTCCACCCGAAGGACCCCCCCAAAACCCCCTTTGATTGCCATTGTCCGAGGGGAGAGAGTGCATATGAAAGGAAAAACTTGGGTTTATTATGTTGATGACTTTTAGCTGTGATTATCGTTGCCCATTTATGCTTGTCGTCGCCATAACGCTTATAAATGGTCCCCGCATTTCCGCTTTTCCTAGTTCCATCGTCCCTTTTAATATGCTTGAATCGGATTGCGTGCTGTCCATGCCAAGATGGAATTTTATAAATTATTTATAATTAAATGTGGCTTATGCTGGAGTTCTGTGATTCGGCTTTTTATTCTTTAAATTGGAAAATGGTAAAATGATTCAAATCAAATTTATAAAATCAAAAAACATTTACTAAATTAGCACCTATTATCAAACTTTATGTTTTGTGTGCTTAAATGCAAAATTAAATTCTGGGAACTAAAAAATAAAACCCGAAAATATATTTTCCTTTTACACCTACCCTATTGGAAACGCCATTAACTCGCCCCATACATAAGTCACAATCCAATTAAATTTCACCGCTTAAGACAGCAAACACATGTTAACATATCTGACTGAAGTGAGGGGCCAAATTAATTAACACTAGTCAATACAGACTGGTTACCTAAGTGGGTTAAGTTTTATTTAACCGTTAACTGGGCTAATGCAAGAGCACACAGGCAGATGGAAGCGACCTCGATAGAAGGGGCCTTTGGCGGAGGGAGGGCCCCAGGCAAGGTCACATGTAAATGGTAACCTATGACCCAATGTGAGCGGCGTATTATCGGGAATTAAACCGAAATTTCAGCGATGCTGTGGTTAATTTAGATATGGATATGAGCAACCTCAGTTATGTGGTTTGGCCCACGCACCCTCACTGGCCACGCCCTCATTCAGCTTTCCACTTGCAACCTCCACATCTACATACAGTTAGGGTCAAATTATTAGAAATAAATTGGTATAGTATTTTACATTCATATAGGTAGGATTAAAATAACAATTTATTACTTGTAGCCCATTATGATTTAATCCAGCGGTCGGCACACACATACGTTGACATTTTGTTTTATATTTGTGTGAGTAATTTGCACTGGGCAGCTCATCGATGTGTGTGTGCAGACCGCTGTTCTACGTTATACATGTGCGAGCAGCGCGGCGGCAGAACAAAACCCTATGTTCACTTAATAGGGCGCTGCCGACCGCTGATTTAATCAGATATACAAGTTGGTATTTTTCGTATTTAAAGGAACCCTAAAAATATGTTAAAAATAAGACATTACGCAATACCCCGAATAAAAAACCAATATGCTTAAATACCATAAGCCCGCATTAAAACTAAAAAGTTTTAAAAAGTTTTGTTGTTACGTGAAAACATCTTCTAGTTTCGATTTCTATTTTTTTGACCAACATTGTTAATATGTAAACGTCAATCCTTGACGGCTGCTTAAGTGGATTTTAAAGGGTTACCTTGCCACACACATGGTCCTTTCTAATTAGACAGTTACACAGACCGTCGCGGAGGAACTTCACTATCGAACTACGGTTGTAATTAAGTTAACTAAGTGGCGGGTACGGATTACGGCTTTATGGCATTGCTCGAATGCATATTGCATTGTGTGTGGCATTAATTTGTGATTGCTTAATTAAAGCAATTAGATTGTCACGGCATCGCCATGACGATGATAAAGATATAGATATAGGATAGATATAGATATAGACGTCGTCGGTGGCAATGATGACGCTGATCATTAGCCTTAGCATTGGCTGGCTTCCAGGGGCTTTTGTCGCCGGCGTAAGCGCATTTGCATAACTTATACTGAGGCTCTCTTGAATCAACGACCCCGCTTCGAATTCGCGGCGTTATAAAGCTTAAAACTCGCCGCTCGCTTGCAAGGGTATGAATGAGTTATTTGGCACTAAAATTCAGTTTACCTTTTGAGTTAATTTGGAAACAAGAATGAACAATTTTCATTAACCAAAAAAAAACCTTACAATTTATGTTTATTTTAAAGGAATAATTAAAATATAAATAAATAACGGATATTAAAACACATATTAACTTCTATTTATAATTCATATTTGTTAATTTAGGTACCATCTAAACTAAAATGTTTGCTTATGTAGGATAGAGTTCCATAACAATGAAGGAATAAGTGATTAGCAATAATAGGGACTTATAAAACAGGTTATCAAATTTCCTTTGATTACCAAAGATTTTAAAATTAAAACAAAATGTGTTTTTTTTAAATCAAAGGCCTAATATATAATATAATATAATAAGGACTAATATATATAAGCCTCTATTAATACTTGTTTTTCATTTTTTTATACCCTTGCAGAGGGTATTATGATTTCAGTCAGAAGTTTGCAACGCAGTGAAGGAGACATTTCCGACCCCATAAGGTATATATATTCTTGATCAGCATCACAAGACGAGTCGATCTAGCCATGTCCGTCTGTCCGTCTGTCCGTCCGTCTGTCCGTCTATCCGTCTGTCCGTCCGTTTCTACGCAAACTAGTCTCTCAGTTTTAAAGCTATCGGGATGAAACGTAAAAGTCGTATTTCTATTGCAGGTAGTATATATGTCGGAACCAACCGGATCGGACAACTATATCTTATAGCTCCCATAGGAAGGAAAAAAAAAAAAACGTAAAAAAATTCTAGCTCCGGTGTTTTTTGAAATTTTACCTTCTACCCTTGGGAATATTTTTTTTTATATATTTCTGAATTTCGGTTTTTTTGTTTTTTAAATCGATATAGTATCATATAGCTGCCATAGGAACGGTCGAAAAATTAAATGGAAATTAATGGGAAAAAAATGATATCTTTGTTGGTTTTTATTACATTCCCTTCTACTCTGGGATATGACTATTTTGAAATATTTCCGAATTTCGATTTTAATTTTTAAAAGATCGAACTACTATATCATATAACTGTGATAGAAACGATCGAAAAATTATTGTGAAATAATAAGAAATTTAACATTTTTGCGATTTGTAAATTAATAGAATGATCTGCAAGGGTATATAAGCTTCGGCTTGCCGAAGCTAGCTTCCTTTCTTGTTTTTTTTTGAACTAAATTTGTTTTATATAATGCTAATGAGAAATCAGTAAGCTAAATGTTCGGTTAAAGCTGAGAAAATAAAGGAAAAGTACTTAAGGTAATTCCTTTAAGAAAATAAATGATTAAATATTTTTAAACTTTTTATGCATTTTATTTTCAAAGATTATTGAAAGGGGCCTGGAAAGTGCAAACTCAAAAGAAAAAAACTAATGTTAACATTTTGCGAATAAGTTTTCATATGAATTTAATTGGTATGTCGGAGTCGGGTTGGCCACCTTCCGAACTGCGAGGACGGTTAGGTCCCTGTGGGGCATGGTCCCATCATTTCTAATTTATAAACCTAATGCGGTGCTGACGCAGCAGTGGAAGAAGAAGGGCAGCAAAGACGGCGGCATCTTCCAGGAAAAGGAGAAGGCACCCGAACAGCAGCTGCATTGTCCTGACTATTTAAAATCATTTAATATGCAAGAGTCTTTGTCCTGGTCTCCGAGTCCTGGAGTCTGCAAGTGCAAGTGCGAGTGCGAGGCCGACGACTGTCATATTTATTTTTCATTTGAGTGCAGCGCGGAAATAAAACTTTGCCATTTGGCAAAACAAGGGCGCGAGTGTCGCGCTCCTTGGACGCACGTCAGCTGGCTTCCTTCCTCGCCAGTTCGTGAAAACTAGTGAAAAAGGACATGCATTTTCATATAATGCAGCTGCAGAGGATTGTACATTATTTAGCATCCTTTAGGGAAGCAGCGGATGCCGCGCCTGAATAATTGAATGGAACGCGCTGCGTAATAAATGCTTTCTGGCAATGTGGTGAAAGTTTTGGCACCCCACTCAAGTGGCCTTTGTATTGCCCCGCCTTTTTGTTCTGAATCCAGGGTAGCTGGGGGCGGGAGAGTGGCTCATCGGTTGCCGATCAAGTCGGCTGTCAAGTGGCCTCTGACATGAATTTTTCAGCGTCCTACTTAGCCGGCATAAAAATTGTTTGCCGCACGTGTTCATTTCCATTAAATTTCTATTAGCGGGCAGCGAGGGGTTCCCCAAAAAGCCCCAGCAATTGGGCATTCCCCCAAAAAGCCCCACCGAAATTGTTCTTTAACGTCTTCTGCGTGGGTTCGTAAGGCGATATGAGAGTATCTCTGTGCGTAAGTCTGTATTTTTCACTTGCGAGGTATTTCTTGCTAAGAAAGTTTTTTGCCCACGACGTTCAGCGTTTTGGAGGAGGCCTGTGTTGGAAAAAAATTTTAAGTAGTTCCCGAGAATGCGCTAAGTGCTTCCATAAAATCATTTACAAATGATTTTTTAAAAAAATTAGAAAATGTATACATTTTTGTATACAAATCTGAATCATTTGACTTCTAAAAAATAGCATTTCTAGCTATTTATTTTAAATTATTTTAAAAAAATAATCCTATATCGCTGAGTTATATTTTTTTTAGATTTTTTTTTTAATCCATTCCATGTTATTTTCTAATTACTGGAGAGAAATGTACACAGAGAAAATTATCAAAAGTTTTATGTGCAAAATAAGGGGTGAAACATTTTAAAAAGTAAAGCGTTTCAGACAAATTTATTTTACTTTGCATTTTTAAAACGTTTTCATTTTCATTTTTAAAACGTTTTTATATGAAAACGGCACCTAAAACGTTGTATAATTTTCTCTGTGTACCCAATTTTGGCTCAAAATCAAGTGTATGAGATACTAAAGCGGAGAAAAAGAAAGCGAGCAGCCAAAAGTTAAATGCAAAGTTCTGAATGTGAAAATGAGCTAAAGTGAAAGTTTTTCCTTTCCTTTTTTTCGTCCGCTCCTGGTGCCGGTTCTTCATATTATTATTATCTGCCTTAATTGTTTTTCTTTCAACTTATTTACTTCGAGGGCCTTTTGACTTTGGTATTTGGGGGTGGAAGTTCGTGGGTGCGGGCTCGAGGAAGTAGGAAAATTTTAACAACTTGGCTAAAAATCTATTATTATACTCGCCACACGGCCAAGGACCGGACCAGCTCGTTTATTTCCGCACGGAAATTACTCTGTGACAAAGCGGTTTTATGATCCCGTCACCACCCACTGAACCACTGAACCACCAAACCATCTAACCACCTACTTACCGCCACCGTTCCACCTATTTCCCCCTCACTTGTTGGGCCTCTTGGCCCGAGCAAGACATCAGGTGTTCGGATGATTTGACAAAAAATGTTTGGCGTTTTGTCGAAACGCGCGCTGGGAGATTAGTGCGGATTTTATGGACTTACGCGTCGTCAGCTAAACTGCGTGCGAATCTCCCGACCACTAGCGGGATAACACCCCATACACGCAGAAAAAGGTAGTCTGAATTAAAGTAAATTTTAACTTAAATATACGAAGAGATTATAAAACAAGAAAGGAAGCTACCTTCGGCCAGCCAAAGCTTATATACCCTTGCAGATAAAAGAATGCTCACTCGGTGCAGTTCCAGGGATTCCAGATTCAGCGTTTCTATTTATTTAAATTTTGTTTTTAAGTAGTCAAGAATCAAAACAAAGTTACAATGAATTTTCTTATATTTGTTTGAATATTCCTAGGGGAGCCTTAAGATATAGTGGTCCGATCCGGCTCGCTCCGACATATGTACTACCTGCAATAGAAAGAAGACTTTTGGGAAAGTTTCAAGCCGATAGCTTTAAAACTGAGAGACTAGTTCGCATAGAAACGGACAGACGGACAGACAGACAGACGGACAGACGGATAGACGGACATGGCTAGATAGACTCGTCTATTGGTGCTGATCAAGAATATATATACTTTATGTGGTCGGAAACATCTCCTTCACTGCGTTGCAAACATCTGACTAAAATTATAATACCCTCTAAAAGGGTATAAAAATCTAATAGTAAGTTTTAATATTAAATAATTTTGTTTATTTCCTTAAGGTTAAACTAAAATGGTATACAGGACACTTAACAATTTGTAAAATGTCAAACGATTTTTTTCAAACAATATTTTATTTTCCTTAAACCTAACAAAATGATTTTACAAATATTTTTAATTGTTTTAAATTTATAGTCGTTAAGTTAAAAGGCCCAAATTGTTTTAAAAATTCTTGAAAAATTTGCCTTGTTTTTAAATATTATATTAATTAGGTTAATCAGGTTTTATAAAGATTACTTTTCGGTGTACCCCCCACTCTTGTCCTGCACCTGCCCAACTTTTGTCGTTTCACGGCTGAAAGTTTCCCCCGCTTGTGGCTGACGCTTTTTGTTGGCCACCTCGCCCGCCTGTTGTCTGTTTTAATTTGTTTACTTTTATTATTGAGAGATGCTAGGCGAATGCTCTCTGCGGTTTTCCCCCGGCCATTGTGGCCTGTTTGATTGGCTCTAAGTCCCCGGACAGGTGATGTCCCCCGTGTCACGGGGCGCTGTCAATTGTTTCTAAGGGGGATTTGACTTCTGGTCTGTTGTTTGTTAATTGATATTCATACAAGACGTGCAGATCAAGATGTCAACGCCACTAGAACACAGGAAAAAATGTCTGTTCCGTTCAGCTTCAGTTTGATTAGATATATTAGAAAAAAACATAATAGGTATCTGTTGTTCTTAGCTCTGAATACGTGTAAAATATACATTGATACATACAACAAGTCTGCCAAAAAAAATATAGGCCCGTTTTCAAATTTAAGGGGAAAGATACATATAGAAAACAAAAAAATTCAATTTTTTTTATTATTTAAATTGGTAGTATAACTCTTTAAGAATGTGTCATGAAAGTTTCACGAAGAAATTCGAACTACTTTGGAACTTATACCAGGATGACGGCACCCATCTTCCTTGTGCAGTAGATATATTTCATTACTTTAAATGCGTTTTTCGCGAAACTATGTTTTCCTCAGCTACGGATCGTGTATCTCAAAAAGTAATGCTTCGATCATCATGCTGCTTTTACTGAAATGTTTGTAATGAACTTGCCCCCTGTCTAAACCTACTTTATGTAAAAATTTGTAGGTTTAAGTATTTTTTGTAAAGCAAAAACAACAAGAAAAATATGAACAAAATGGATTTTTGACTTTGAAAGAGAGATGTTAAGTTCAGACAGTTTCTACATTATTTTTTAACAAAATAAATTTGGTTTCATAAAAATCGGATCTACACAGCGACCTGTGGACGATCCGCAGCTGGCCTACTTTTTTTTAAAAAAGGCGTGACAAAAAAATTTCCACGGCCGCCATTTTAAAAGATAAAAAAAAAAAATTAAAATTGGTTAAAATTATATAAGAACTATGTAATCAACATGCCAAGTTGCGAAATTCCAGCACAAACCCTTATTGGTTTAAAAAAATCGCGAAAAACTTGACAAATTTTCAGTTCTATATGTATCTCCCCGCTTAAGTATGTTTCGCTTTGTTTTTCATTCATTGGAACAATATGGAACTATTAAATTATAATTATAATTATAAATAGTTTTATAGTTATTTTCATTTTTGTACCCGTTACTCGTAGAGTAAAAGGGTATATTGTATTCGTGCAAAAGTATGTAACAGGGAGAAGGAAGCGTTTCGGAGCGCCACGCCGAGCGCCACGCCCCCTCTAAAGCCCACAGTCGCCCACTAACGATTTTAAAATGTGTCTGGCGCCCACACCTTTAAAGTAGGGATGTCGAAATATTTAAAAATATCGTATCGATGATATTTTTTATTTAAACAAAAAATCAAAATGATATTTGATATATCAGAAAAAAAATATCTATATATCAGATATTTTTGATATTTTTGTTTTATTATTTTTTTTTTTTAATTTTAAGCTGCATAAGCAATAACCACCAAACATTAACCCCCATACGATCTTAAATTATATTTTTATAATTTTTAGTTTATATATTTTAATAAATGAAAGAAAACAATATTTATTTTGGCTTTCTTTTGCTTTTATTTAAAATATTAAAGTCAATTATTTCCAGCGCTTTTTTTTTTCTTGAATTCTGAATGCTATGCTATGCATTTTCACTTGCCGAAAAATAAATTTTAGCGGCGCTCATCTTTCACATATGTATTTTTTCTTGTCCCGATGAAAAGTGAGACCACTTAAAATTATCAAAAAAATGTGAAAAAAATCGATGATATATGATAATTATTGAAAAAAAATATCACGATAAAAATATTTATTTTTTCGTAAAAAATATCGATATATTGATATTTTGATATATTTTCGACATCCCTACTTTAAAGATTTCCGAGAAGTATAAATGCAATTTTGTTGTGTATATTAATACCTATCAAAGTGTAGAAGACATTTTTCTAATGTGATCATTCATTAAAAAGTTATGCGCAATCAAAATAAGGTTATATATCCATCTCCCTCGCACTCCCTTTAGCCGAGTGACGGGTATTAGATAGTCTCTCTTGTTATTTATACTTTGGTTTTAATAGGATATTTATTTTTTGTAGTGACCTAAAATGTTTAAATTAAACAAGATTAACGTAAAAAAAATGTTTTTTACTTTGATTCAAATAATTTAAAATGAAATCATGCAATAAAATATAATTATTTTATTTAAACTCTCTCAAGAACTAATTTGTTTTTATTATATTAAAAGGAAGGACATTAATTCTAAGATTTATTTAATTTAATTATTTGTAAAACTTTAATATATATTTTTCATTTATCTTTTTGTATCTTAAGTCATTATTAAAATTCTTATCATAATGAACTTGCCCCCTGTCTAAACCTACTTTATGTAAAAATTTGTAGGTTTAAGTATTTTTTGTAAAGCAAAAACAACAAGAAAAATATGAACAAAATGGATTTTTGACTTTGAAAGAGAGATGTTAAGTTCAGACAGTTTCTACATTATTTTTTAACAAAATAAATTTGGTTTCATAAAAATCGGATCTACACAGCGACCTGTGGACGATCCGCAGCTGGCCTACTTTTTTTTAAAAAAGGCGTGACAAAAAAATTTCCACGGCCGCCATTTTAAAAGATAAAAAAAAAAAATTAAAATTGGTTAAAATTATATAAGAACTATGTAATCAACATGCCAAGTTGCGAAATTCCAGCACAAACCCTTATTGGTTTAAAAAAATCGCGAAAAACTTGACAAATTTTCAGTTCTATATGTATCTCCCCGCTTAAGTATGTTTCGCTTTGTTTTTCATTCATTGGAACAATATGGAACTATTAAATTATAATTATAATTATAAATAGTTTTATAGTTATTTTCATTTTTGTACCCGTTACTCGTAGAGTAAAAGGGTATATTGTATTCGTGCAAAAGTATGTAACAGGGAGAAGGAAGCGTTTCGGAGCGCCACGCCGAGCGCCACGCCCCCTCTAAAGCCCACAGTCGCCCACTAACGATTTTAAAATGTGTCTGGCGCCCACACCTTTAAAGTAGGGATGTCGAAATATTTAAAAATATCGTATCGATGATATTTTTTATTTAAACAAAAAATCAAAATGATATTTGATATATCAGAAAAAAAATATCTATATATCAGATATTTTTGATATTTTTGTTTTATTATTTTTTTTTTTTAATTTTAAGCTGCATAAGCAATAACCACCAAACATTAACCCCCATACGATCTTAAATTATATTTTTATAATTTTTAGTTTATATATTTTAATAAATGAAAGAAAACAATATTTATTTTGGCTTTCTTTTGCTTTTATTTAAAATATTAAAGTCAATTATTTCCAGCGCTTTTTTTTTTCTTGAATTCTGAATGCTATGCTATGCATTTTCACTTGCCGAAAAATAAATTTTAGCGGCGCTCATCTTTCACATATGTATTTTTTCTTGTCCCGATGAAAAGTGAGACCACTTAAAATTATCAAAAAAATGTGAAAAAAATCGATGATATATGATAATTATTGAAAAAAAATATCACGATAAAAATATTTATTTTTTCGTAAAAAATATCGATATATTGATATTTTGATATATTTTCGACATCCCTACTTTAAAGATTTCCGAGAAGTATAAATGCAATTTTGTTGTGTATATTAATACCTATCAAAGTGTAGAAGACATTTTTCTAATGTGATCATTCATTAAAAAGTTATGCGCAATCAAAATAAGGTTATATATCCATCTCCCTCGCACTCCCTTTAGCCGAGTGACGGGTATTAGATAGTCTCTCTTGTTATTTATACTTTGGTTTTAATAGGATATTTATTTTTTGTAGTGACCTAAAATGTTTAAATTAAACAAGATTAACGTAAAAAAAATGTTTTTTACTTTGATTCAAATAATTTAAAATGAAATCATGCAATAAAATATAATTATTTTATTTAAACTCTCTCAAGAACTAATTTGTTTTTATTATATTAAAAGGAAGGACATTAATTCTAAGATTTATTTAATTTAATTATTTGTAAAACTTTAATATATATTTTTCATTTATCTTTTTGTATCTTAAGTCATTATTAAAATTCTTATCATTTTGTTCTCCTTAAATCAAATGCAAATAATCTTTTTAGAAGAAGAAAATTGTTTCGATCCAAAATAACTTTAATCGTTGCTCCTTTACTTGTGGTATTTTTAAAACTATTTTATTTGTATTGGATCAACGTTTTTCCCCAGAATTCCCCTTGCGAGCTGATATCAAAGGTTGCCCTGTGCGGAGCTGGACTATCAATGGCTCGCGGAACAAAGGCACGTCCGAGACTCATTAATAATTTTTGCAGCGCGCATAATTATATAAAACACGGGCAGCGGAAATTGCTAAAAACTATGGCAGCCACCAGAAGCCGAAGCAAAATCAGAAGAAGCAGCAGTTTTTGAGCAACGATGTCAACGGCAACGATGACGCACTTAACTTTTAGTGTAGCCTGCAATTTTTACTGCACAACTCAGCTCAAAGGGCCATTGCCATCGACATCGCATCGCTTCGCCATCGCCCGTCATTGTCGATGACTTCGTCCTGCCACTTGGTTGCAACTTTGTCTGCCATCAAAAAACGGACGGAGCGGTGCGGCAGCCAATAGCCATCGCCATCTAGCTGGCGACCATAACTCTTTGTCCCGCTCAGCAGTTATTGAACATTTTCAATTACTTTCAGTTGAAAGCATAAATTTTTAATAATTTGAAACATGATAAAGGGAAATTAAAGGCGAAACTTTGTGCCAAAAAAGAGCAACGTAAACGCACAAAAATGAGGCGGGGGCAAGGGGGACCTATTGGATGTCGCGCAGGATGTTTTATCAAACTATTATAATTACGTTGGAAAGACAAAAATTTTAATAAATGATAACTTTTTTGTCGTCAGCTCGTCGCAACTTATTAAAAGTATAACGCACAACGTGAAGGATCTCGGGGGGTGTGTTTTGGAACTGGGTCTGGCGTAAAAGGGGGACCGAGAGCGTTGCTTTATTAACGAAATGTTGCCAAGTAAATTTTGTTATCAAAGTTTATTACGCCATAGGATGAACGGTCCTGGACACGGCTGCAGTGCGAATATTTAAATAGATTTTAATATATCCGAGGAAAGCGGACTGGAAGTTACGGTGACTTCCTTCGTAATTTGATTAGATCAAGCAGCACTCGTAGCAATAATGGAAGCACTCCGGCAAGTGCTGGATAGTCAATATTTACATTGGATATTAGACATGGAAGACGTTATGAAGTCGATCATTTTTGACTTACCTCTAGGAACCAAGTGAAGACGGGTTAATGAGCTGAAAGTAATTATTTTGAAGTATAAACTAACTTTTTTTCTACCCACAAAAAATACGCAGGGATCAAATCGATATGCGCATGGTAAATATCTGGTATTTATACGCACATCGTTTTACCATGCAATTCTGGTAAAATTTATATTAAATAATATGATTTTGTCGAAGAAGAAGAAAACACGTCACCCCAAACTGGCCTGTTGCTTACATTTCGAGTATTTCAAATTGAGATGCCGCATATTAAATCATATTGTCGCATATTGCATATTCTTCGTTTGTCTGTTCCGGGGTTGAATATACTTTCTTTATCTGGAATCCCTCAGGAAGTGTCCAGATCAATAGTATTTAGAGGTTGCAGAAAAAGTTTTTGATGTTTGCATTGCAATCCTTGCATTTTACTAAACCGGCTGCGCCCTATGCTAGCCAGTGTTCCCTGCCTAACGCTAGTTCCTTGAATGTTCGCCGTGCAATTGCAGGCCTACTTTTTCTTAATGATCTGCTGATAGGTAATACTGTCTGTTGGGTTTCATTAATTTGAATGTTCCTGCCAGGAATCTTCGTACCTTGTCCCCATTCCATACCGTGCTTTCAGGACAAATTATGCTCACAATGAGCCATTACTAAGGGCAATATTTTTAAATTAATTGTCAATACTAGATTTAATTTATTCAATTGTAGCCAGATAAGGATTTATCCATTGGCGATAGATATTAATTAATAAGTTGAGACCACATAATATAAAATAAAAAAATTTTTAAAATTGATAATCGTTTCATATTAAGTTTTTTTTAATCATTATCTTTCATTGTGGTAAGGTATTTACAAATTATTTTTACCAATTCTTATCAATCTCTAAGTAATGGTACACATACACGATTTCAAGCTTAAAAAATCGTTAACGCCATCTTTAGATGTTGCATTTTTAGATGCAATTACAGGGAACTCTACCATTCTATTCTCTGTACAAAGTTCTGTACAATTTTAGCCTTAATTTCCTGCTTCGCTACTTCCGCAACTTGCAGCGAAAACTTAGCCTAGTCGCTCAACCAGGGTGCTAAATATCCAATAGCTACAGCACATATGCATATATCTATGCAGTTGTCTTTCGACTCCTTGGAGAAACGCTACTCGCATTCATTTATTTTTAAATGCGACCAAAACATTTGGCCCATTTCTTATTCCTTGCTCTGTGGCGGAGATTCCAGAACTGTCGAGTTGCCAAAATGGCAAAAGTTTTTGGCAAATTATAACGCAG
The DNA here is from genome assembly GCF_030179915.1 of Drosophila takahashii. Classification (NCBI taxonomy): domain Eukaryota; kingdom Metazoa; phylum Arthropoda; class Insecta; order Diptera; family Drosophilidae; genus Drosophila; species Drosophila takahashii. The sequence continues at coordinate 8,478,388 of NC_091681.1, read as the reverse complement.
GCACATTCACAGAAGCGGAATATTTGAATTTAATTTCGGGACAGCGGCTGAGTCAAGAAACGGAATAGCTGCAATGGCGACAGCAGCTGTTGAGCTACTTTAACAGTCTGCTAGCTCATTAAGTTCCCACACACACACGAGCCCAGGCAGGATTTATAAAATCCAAAGGACGAGAGAGCCGGGGCAATATAATGCGGCACACAAATAAATTTGTCACAGAAAATTTTGCATCTTTGTGTAATCCGCGGGGGAAAGGCTCCTCCGACGACGGTCCACCCAAGAAACCACAGCGCACAGAATCTAGAAATCAACGAGTTTATCTCATTAAAAAGTTATTTTCCGCAGCAGCTGCAAGCACACGCCTTCGGGGAAAGGAGGGGGGAAGGCGAAGGCGCCAGGACTTTCCTACACATGCCAGCACAAGGAAAGGGACCCACTCTTCCGGGCAGGGGATCGTGGGGGATCGTCCCCGCCATGTGTACTTAAAAGTACAGCCAGCTACGAAATATGTAAATCCACTTCATTTAATTTCGCATTAAGCCAAAATGCTAACAGCAAATGACAAATATTCTTGTTAAGAGGCATAAATGCAGCATTGGTGTGGGAGGGGGCATCAGGAAGTCGCGGGGAAAGTGCTGGAAGTCCACAGTAAATAAATAATATGTTTTTACTTGTTGTTTAGTTATTTGGCAGAAAGTCATCTTAACAATACTTTCTATAATATTTTTTATGCCTTTTAAAATTTTATTACTAGTAAAATAATATCAATTATACCCAACATTTTGAAATTTAACATTACATTCATAACCATGCCAATTTCAAACATTATTTATCTTTAAAAATATTTCTCTCAGTGCAAGACATTTCCTTTGCCTGGCCCGCCTTAGCCCGACTTGACTTGAGTTGGCTTGGCGTCTATCCAAATGGGCCTTCGGCAACGGGGAAGCCTCATGGCAATGCCATCGTCCCTGTTGTTGCCGGTTCTGTTGGCTTTGCTGGTAGTGCCTGTGCTCGACATACTTTGCCCCAAGTATTTTCCAACTACGGCGTCGCCGCCAAAAAGACAAAGTACATTTCCGTTGGCAGTTTCCTGTTTCCGGTATTGCTTTGATCCAGCGCCGGCACAAATCCTTGCCACAGCTCATTGTCCTGCTGCTGGAAGCCAGCGCTATTTCCATAATAAATCGAAGCATCGACTCGAAAATTAATATGGCTAAGTGCAACCGAAAGCGAGAATAGCAAATCAAACAAGCAGAAGCACGCAAATGAAGTGCAGGACCAACGGAAAGGTGGGAATATCCTTCGATCCTCGACCCCCCTCTCCTGCAGGTCCAGACGGAGGATTTGGCTTCCACTTCAGTGCCCCCATCCTGTCCTGTCCTGCCAGGGCATTGTTGTTGGCCGTTTTTGAATGCTTTAGCAGTTTGGTCAATATTTGTGCTGCGCTTTTGCGTGTCCTGTCCTTAGTTCCTGGATCCTGCCTGCATATGCAGATGTCGTAGACGCAGCATAGGTGCACTGAAAAATGTCAGTTAATCAAATTTAAGATAGGGTAATATTTCCAAATCTACCTAACATTAAATTGAACTTAATTGAATAAATCGAATGTAGGTATTTTCAGAACTAATCAGCACAATCTTTATCTCTGACAAGAAATAGAAATTATATTTTAAAATCTGTAAAAACATAGTCAAATTAAGAAAAATGTTCTTAAATTAAGAACGATTAATAAGAATGAGTCAAAACCGATTGTACAAGAAATTTAGAAATTTAAAGTCTTAAAAAATGTTAATATTTTTAAATATATTTACCTAAAGGTATTGCGTTTCCAAAATCTTCTTAGTAAGTTGGCAGCATCAATAAACTAGATTTTAAATAATATTAAACATAACAAGAATCATAGGCAGTAAACTAACGAAAAGGATTCAACAGCAATCACAGTTTTTCGAGTGCAGCAATCCCGGTGCTTTTACCCAGGCTTCTCGTCGAGCTCTCCCTTCGTTTTTTCAATGGGTTAACAACATAAAAACAGGCTTACACCTCGCTTAGGCTCAGCCACCCAAAGACTCTCGGGCATTTGGGCAGAATATTTACATGCTGCTGCCCCGCCCACCTGAGAACGACCTGAGTACCTGGACACCTGAGCTGCTGTCTTTGGATTCTTCAGTAGATTAGCATGCCAGCCACCTCCCCCAAACATTTTCTAACATTCGAAATTTATTTTCGACAAATTTCAGCTTTCTTTGCCGTGTGCTCTCATTTGGTGTAATGGATAAAACTTGTCTAAAACTTATTGAATGTATTTTCCATTTCATCGATGGATATCCATCAATTTGTGATGGGTTTTCTTGCTGTCATAGTTTAGTTTTCCATTGCATGCGGTCGGCTTGGCCTCAATGCATCAATGGTCATAACAACAAGCCCCTCCAGTCCCTCGGGTTGGCCTCCTTTTTTCGAGTCCATTTTGCAAATTTCAGCCAAGATGAGTGCAGACAGTTGAACTGAATTATGCACACGTTCTATATGCCTTTCAATTGCTTGTGGCCACATTGCAAATATGCTGCATATTCTGCCGAGCCGACTCGGTGGAAATCTGGAAATCATAATTAATCTGCTGCCAATTCGAGTTAGGCGGGATACGGCTTTACGGGATACGATTTTGGAAGCGATGGTAATTGCAATTCCGGATTACCAAGGTAGTTACTATGCTAATTGTTGCCAAAGTCAAGGGCTCTTAAAACCGGATATTTTGAGGTTGAAAAGTGAAAAAATCCCCGCTTTATCAAAATATGAAATGCAAGTGCATGATTAAGTTCAGATAGTAGCCAACTAACTTTCGAATCTATTGATATCTTCCAGGATGACTACTTTCCGGAACATATTAACAGTCGAACACACACATTCTAGCCAACTTTCTTTGACCGCTTTGAGGTTTTAATTTGCGTTTCGAGCCAACTTTATCGAGCTACCAATCAAAGGTCAACCACTTCACTCGCACACACACACATTCTGGTGGAGACCCAAAACTTTATGCATCATTTGCATGGCAAACTGCTTGACGCTCTATAACTCCACCCCCGGAGGGTTTTAATGGAAATCAATTCAGCTGAAAATTAAAGCAAACTTGTGCGAAATTCTTCAGAAGTTGGACTCTCCGGTCGGCCAAACCCATTTCGTGTCCCATTGATCATCCAAATGCTACGCACTGGGCCACATTCACTGCCAATTTGTTGTCGCCTTTGAGCTGCCTTTGTGTTATTTACTAAAAACTTAAAGGACTCAATAAAATTGCCCTGGGATGCACGCGCTATTCCCGTTCTGTTTTGATCCTATGCAAACAGGCAGATAAAAAGTTACCCAGTAACTGACAAGAGCAGAAGCAGGTCGTCTGGCTCTGATTGTGAGTTTCGCAGTCCAGGATCCAGAGATTCTGGGACCACACTTCGCCGGCCTCCCATTCCAAGGTCCCAGTTGCCCTGTGCGGCGAAAGGTCAGCATTTGTGTTTGCTTTGTAATTTGTTTATGCAAAATTGCCAGAGCAATTTCATAATGGGTCAAAAGAGAAATCAACTTTTGTGGAGAGTGCTTTAAAATGCATGACAACCACAGCCAGTAGCCGGGCCGGAAAATGCGCCTGATTGCTGCCAGGTTGTTGTCGTCGTCGGCTAAATGGACCGGATGTCACAAACTAAAGTTTCCAGTTGTTTTCCTTTTTTTTTCTACCTTTTCTGAGGGTATTCGAATTTTTCTCAGCTCTTAGTAACGCATGAAAAGCGGATCGATTGTAGCTGCAGAAACATGAATAAACCACCTGAAGAGAATCATTCTTTAATTTCAAATAGGAACTAATATGATATTTTTCCATTTTCAGTCGCTTAGAACGGAACTCTAATTAAGGGGATTTACATATTATCGGCTATACCGCCAGAGTATTTGTGCTTCTGCTTTCTAAAGTTCGTTTTCATACTGGTTTTTTTGCAATCACACATGCTCACTGAAATGGTTGTGACCGCCATTTGTTGTTTGGACGCCGGACCGTCGGGTTGATTTGGCTTTTAGTTTGCTCTGCTCCCCCGGGGATTTTCGCCTTTGTCCCGTAAAAGGGGTTTCCCTACGAAGCTCCGGGTGCGAGACCGGAGTTTTGCATAGTTTAAGGCTTTTAGTTTTAGACATTTGACTTGACAACTTTCTGATGGCAAAAAGTCGAAGAACCTCATGCCGCTTGGTGTTAATATGATGAGCATTCTTTCTGTCCCCTTTTCTCCGCTGAGGTGATGGAAAATTGCATTCCCGTGGTATGTTTGCACGGAATCAATACAATATTGGGATCGACTCGGAAAAGTAATTGCAAATGTTTGCAAAATTGCTATTTGATGACGGAAGTGCAATGCATTTCCCGTCTGCGCAGTCTGCATTTTCAGTTGCCAGCTATATGTGTAAGGGAATGGAATGGAGTGACTCTCTCCTTAAATGGACAGGTGTGGGTGGAAATGGAGGAAGTGTGTGGTGGGAGCAACAGTTGGCTGCAGGTCAAACACCTTTATTCTATATTCCTATTCTTTTACATAAGGCATGTTTTTTTAATTTTAACTTACCCATTTTTAATATGATGAACCTTCTTCGTCTTTTTATACTTTATTATATATAAGTGAAAATAAATATATGCATATTAAATGCAAAGACTTTTAGTATCTATTTGAATTAAAAACAAAAACGTAATATTTAATAAAGAACATATTAAATACTGGCACTTTCATATTGTCGCTCGCGACATTTGAACACCTTTAAAGTAAAAAAAAAATGGGAAAAAAATATATTTAAATTTTATAAAAATGGATTATTCTTTTCACTCTTTCAAAGCTCTATTTTGTGTAAAAATCTTGATTTTTTACCACTTTTAGTTTTTAAGATATCGTTAAAAAACTGCAGTATTCGCTCGGGACAAAAATAGAAGTGGATTTCGGGGAAGTTCACTCAACACCATAATTTAGCTAATTCTGTTGGAATATTTGAATGCGAATTTTTTTTAGAATGTTATCAAAACATGTCGCTTTAAAATGGCTTTGGTTTTACTCAAAAATTGTTTGCCGTTTTTTTTTATGCAGCTTCAAACACATTCGCTCGGGACACGTCGACCGGGACATTTTTTCTCACCGTTTTGTAAAATGGATTTCTTTACTTGTATCCCTCAATTGCTGGGTGTATTGCTTTTAACTTAATAGTTTAACATGTAAATGAAGCATTCAGTACAGGAAAAGGTCACATATTAGCATTTCTATAGGATAAATTTAGAACAGAAGACGAGTCCAAAAAATAACAAAAAATAGTTAAAAGCTAACTTTTGCGTATATTGATGGGGTTTGTCAAAAAAATAATCAAATTATACTCAAAATTTTAGTTTAGCTCAGGATCCAACTAATTAAAAACTAATATGGCGGCAAAATCATGTGGAAATATGTTTTTTTCAAGTTTCAAGTTTTTTGGCTTGGTGGAATTTTTGGTGGAAGTGCCCACATAATTATTTAACTTGAAAATATTTGAAGCAAGTCCGAAAATATTAGACTCATTGGTAGTCTTATTACTTAACATATTTTACGTCATAAACAATTTATTTCATATTTGGATTTCTTTGGATTTATTATATTTTTTTTTATCAGAGTATCAGAGTTATCATATAAATCAATCATTATGGTCCCATAAAATAGGCAAAGACAGATTTTGTAGCAGTTTCGAAATTGTTGTTAGAAATTTAACAAATAACATACACATAGTATCACTTTTCAGTAAACATTGCAAACACAAGAGTAAATAAATATTCATGGCCTTGTTTGCCACTGTTCACTTAACACCCATCTTAAACATAAGATGTAAGATGTTTTTGTTTGTAAGCCGCAGGCGCTTTGTTTTTATTAAAAGGTGTCGCTTTCCAAATAAAATGAACTTAAATTGCAGTAATTACCAGAAATATTTTTGCATTTCTTTAATCATTTCAAGAAGCGACGGGAGCTGCAATGGAAGCTCCCGAGGTAAACCACTTGCTACTTGTACATACATATATGCGCGTCCATATGCGAAATGTGCGAATATATTAAAGCGCATATTTATTTACCTGAATGGATGACCAACGATTACAAGAATCCCAGTTGGAGGGCCAGAGCAGACCAAACCGATGCTTTTGCGTTTGCAGCTGCAAGTGCAACATTTCACTGTCACTTATGCATGTCCGCTTGTCATTTAAGCACAGCTTGACTCGGGTCCATACATATATATAAATATACATATATATGTTCGCATGTGAATGTTCAGCGTTCGGATATATGTTGTTTTATTAACGACAGGCAGAGGGCTGAAGTTCCTCCCCTTCTGCTGATGGGTCCAGTGAATTAAATTGTAAAGATTTCTCTTGCATTCAATGAGATTTTTGTGTTTTTTTCGCCGTCGGATGGCTTTCCTTTTGATTTTTTGATACACCTCAGCCTTGCCCCCATTCAGTGTAGCAATTTAAATTAATTCCCCAGCAGATTATCGCCATTACACCGACTTAATGTACACAGCAAATTAACGATGTGCCAAGACAATGCAGTAAGTTGCGAGTCACTCTGGAATCCTTCGAATGCAATAAGTGCGAATTCATGTGAGGCATTTCTTAAATTCCGTCGTTGCAATTAACCCATTCACGGCCAAATTAAAGTGATTGCATCGAAAAGGGATTTCCAACCAGCACTGATTATTAAGAGCAGTTAACATTTTTTTTAAAATAAATTGTTTGCTAATTTTGTTTGACAAAGAGGTAAAATGGTATTTTATTTTAAATAGTAGCTACACCTTTCTGATAGTGTCTCAAATTTAGGAATGCAACTTAAAGGGTTAATTTGCTTCTCTCTCATGCCACTACAATTTCAAATGTATTTATTTGTCTATTTAACTAATTAGATTTGAGGCTCCGGCAATTTTCAGGGGGGGACTATTAATAATTGCATTTTTCATTTACCCCAAAACGGAGCACTATTTAAATATTCAACAAGTAAAAAATTAGATGGGTACTTTGCCCAGAACGCAGCTGTTTAGACTTTTTAAGCTCCGGTAAGTCAGACCAAATAAATCTCACGGATTCACCCTCGGCCATTTAGCAGATACGTCGATGTGCTGGGAAAGCTTTCATTAAACTGACAACTCTGGGAGAAACAAAGCGCGAAACTTGGCTGGCATTGCGTAATTGACTTGCTGCTGGACCCCAGAACCTCGATCCAAGTGGGAATGGCTGATGGGAGTGCTAAAAGTTACGTCCGTGTCATAGTTTTATTTGTGCCCGCCCCTCCAAGTCGAAAGATGCCTTCAACTTGTGGCTTCGGTGCGCTTCCTCCTTGACTTTGAATACCCTTGACAAGGTATTTTATCTTTGTTCATTTCGTTGATTTTGTGTAGCATTATTCTACGTTTGAAATATTTAATTTTTTAATTTATCCTAGTAATTTTTTAAGTTTATTCATTTAAAACTCCTTTTTTTTTAAATGATAAAGGGTTCTGCTTAACTATTTAAATATTATTAGGTTGCCTTTACAATAAAATTTATTAGCTAATTTATTATTATTAAGTTACAGTACCAGCTTTAGTAAAGCATAAATAGCATAAATACACCTTTTCCTGCTAGAGTATTCAACATTTCAGTCCCCCCTGTAATCCCTCCTTTTCCGTTTTTTTTATTCTATTTCGAGGACTTTTTTCGGCGCTTACTTACGATAACTTTATGACGCTTATCGCTACAAATGTGCTTGTATCTGGGCGCTCTCTTCGTATCTCAGTATCTGTATCTTTATTTGGCCAGCGAGTACATTCCGAGCGCGCCACATAAAAGTAAAGTGTAGCCAAGTTGATGCCATCGGGGAGCTGCCAAAGTGGGTGGCTTCGTCAGAGTTCTGGGTACAGGAGCAGGAGAAGGAAACCAGCTTTACTTCTAAGTAACTTATGCCATAATTTCACCCGATTCCACAGCCCGGCGAAGCCCAAAAACGCTGGCCACTCTGCCAGGGAATCGTAATCGCAAAAAGGAGTCGTCTGCCAAATATTATTTTTTATATTTATTCGACTTTTTTCGCCCTTGCTGCTTAATGTTTATTATGAATGTTACTCGTGAGCGTATTTAGTTAATTTTATTTCACACAAGAGAAGTCAGAAAAAGGCCACCGAATCCGCCGGAATGTTTGCCAGTCTTTTTATCCGCATTTCTTCCCTTCCCGGACTCGAGTCGAGTCGAGTGCCGGCTGAAAATTAAGTTAACGCCATCAACGCATCGCCAGTGTCTCAGTGGGGTCTACGAGTCTATGAGTCTGCATCTGCGGCTGGGCAAATTAGAAGCCAGTAAACATGGCGAAAAAGGCAGGCGCTTATCTGCGTTAAGTAGATGAGAAAAGTTTGTGGCTCGGCGCGTTGATAAGTTGAATTACAAGAGCACATATTTCTTTCATGGCAGTCCTGAACCGTGAACCCATCCCCCAACTCGCCTATTTTCTCGTAACCCCCTCGATAAAACTCCCACTCCCGGGAAACGTCTCCCAATTGGTAGATAGACACACATTACCTCGGGCGAACCGGCATATGCATTAATTTGTTTATACTCGCTGAGCTTTGGCTTTGTTAACAAGAAGAACTTCTAAGCACAGCTCAATCTGCTTTTATGCACCCCCTCTTTCACTGAAAAACAAAGACTTCGCTAAATAAATTTCAATTTCTTCGAAAGTTATTTGAAAGTCCCAAGATTTCGATTTTTTAGACGTGCAAAACAAGGGGTGAAACATTTTAAAAAGTAAAACGCTTCATACAAATTTTATTTTAATTTGCATTTTAAAATTTTTTTTATTTTTATTTTTAAAACGTTTTTATATGAAAACGGCACCTAAAACGTTGTATAATTTTCCCTGTGAAACTAATATCAAAATAATATAAAGTTTTTAAATGAGTTCTTTGAAAGCATTAAAACTGAGAGACCAGTTTGCGTAGAAACGGACGGACGGACGGACAGACGGACAGAGATAGATCGAACAGGAAACTTCTACTTCACTGCGTTTCAAAATTCTGACTGACCATCTGCAAGGGTATATAATAAATAATTAAAATCAGGGACCGTAAGGCTCAGATGACACGTTCAATTTTTAGCCCCAATTTATTGTGACAATTTTTCATTTCTGTGAGTTAAATAAGTGCAAGCGAGTTAGGATTAATATGATATTGCGCCTCCATAATTGGTGTTATTGGTAGAGCAGTCAAAAATATTTGATTCTCTCTCGCGCTCGTTTGAAGTCCCATTAAAGAAAAATTGCTACAATAAATTGACGTTAAAAATTGAATGTGTCATCTGAGCCTAAATAACAGTTATTTGAGATTTTTATTTTAAAAAGTATACTGTGATATTTTGTTTTAAACGTCAAAAATAACGTTCTTTTTACTCTTGTCCACAAAGTATATGCATGTCAACAAATCTGGAAAGCAAATTAACTGTTATTTGTTCATGTCTATAAAGTGCATAAAAATCAGTTAAATTGTTAATTAAAACTTGTACAAATCTCAGTAGGCCTTTTAAAATAAAAATCACAAATAACTGTTATTTACGGTCCCTGAATAAAATATTTGATATGTTATGTTATTATTCAGACATGCAGTTCACATTACGCAAAGAAGAGAATATTACCTTTAGTTTACTATTTAATTTTTTCAAATCGAAATCGAGCAATTAATTAATTAATTGTTCTTTCTCTCCAAAATAAGTATAGGAAACGATTTCTTTTAGTGCATACTCCCCCTTTAATGGCTCAGTAGCCCAGTGTCAGCGACATTGGCTGGGGAGTCTGAACGCCAGGAGTAGCCGAGGAAACAGCATTAAATTGGCGACACTGTTGCCCAAATCTGCGCTGCTTAAATGCAAACTGCCCAACTTTGTTGCATTGGCAGTGCACTCGCAATGACCTTCGGATGAGGTGTGGCCCCCGGAACTGTGGGCGTGGCCCAAAGGCAAACACGTCGCCAGCGACTTAATTAGATCCCAGTTTATGCCAGCGCGGCACTTTATGGCAAAGGTTTAAAGTGACCATTAGGTCGAACGACGCTCCAAGCCCTCGAGATAGGGACCCTGCTGCCGGCTAAACGGACCCTTTAATGCTTTGAAAATATACTCAGAGTACAATGTTATGCAATTATTGGTGGTGAAAACATCTAGGGCGTTTTGTTCTTTTGCAGGTAGAAAAAACGATTGCCAGGACCCGGCAGAAAGACGGACTCGCGGAACTGCTCCAGATCGAACTTGTTGGCCTCGTAGACAAAGGGCTGTGGCTTGGCCGTCGAGGGGCTGGGAGATTCCTTCGGCGCCTCTTCGACAGTCACTTCGGGTACTGCTGGTTGGTTCCAGCGCGCCAGAAGAGCCCAGATATCCCGCTCCTCCTCCACCTCCTTCTTTTCCTCCACCACCTCGGGAATGGACTCCACACTGGAGCTCGAGAACTTGGGGCGAACTTCCTGGCACGCCTTGCGCCTCGCGAAATCCTTCTCGATCCGCTGGACAATCGGATGGCGTCGCTCCTTGACCACCGCACACAGATTCTCGCCGTGGTGAAAGTTCTCCAGTATATAGTTATTACGACGCACAATCACGTCCACCTCGAACTCCTGATCCTCGGTCAGATCACACTCCCGCAAGTCCACGTACAAGACCTTGAGGTAAAGATGCTAGTATTATCTTAAGTATTACTTTGGCAACTTTATGGTAACCCAAAGAATGAGGTTGGTGACCTAACAGCGACATGCAAATTTATCAAATTTACCATTGGTTTTTTGCAGCGTATTTCTAGCAACCGAACTTGTGTATTAAATTAACTTGAATTGAATTAGTAAAATGTATAAGTGTAGCTTAGTTCTATGATTTATCCAATTAAAATTTAATTAATTTATGTTTGTTCTTAGTGCTTGCAACTCTAAAAGAGTCCAATACTTACCCGGGTGTTTTTCTCCAGAGACCTCAGTATTTGATTTCCTTGGGAGTTGCCTATGTTGATGGCGGCCATTTCGAGGCTGATCAGAGGTGTGTGACTGCGCAGCAGGGTGCCTATGTCACGGGCAAATAGTCCCTGGGTAGTGTCGACCCCCGAGATGTTGAGGGCCATCACATGCGGGGTGCCGATGATGCTTGTGATGAGCGAGTGCAGGGCCAGTTCGTTGAGCGGATTGTGGGCCAGGCCCAGGTACTCCAGAACCCCTTCCTGGGACTGGCTCAAGGCCTCGCCCAGCACCAGGGCAGAATTGGAGCCCAGTCGATTGTACTCCAGCTGCATAATGCGGTACATCCTTGGGCGCTTCAGCAAATAGGACAGCCCTTCGCTGCACTCATCCGTCATATGGGCGTAGCCGAAATCCACCTCTTCCAGAGAATCCAAGGTCTGCAGAGCGCGGGCCAGGATGCGAAACTTTTTTAGATTCAAGCGGCTGTTTCGCAGCTTGAAGGTCTGCAGGTTCGGTAGGCAGCGTAAGCCTCTGCTCAGACGCACCATATCACCGTCTGAGAACTTCAAATATCGGCTGCAAGATGGGGATAAAATATAATGGAAAATTTTAAATATTTAAGTCAAAAGCTGGTGGCGCCTCTAGCTACATGTACCTACTTCTAACTATAATTTTAGTACTGGTCTTACCTTTGATAGTCCTTCACATCCGGTGGTCCCAAAAACTCCAGTGTGAACGACGTCATATTGCCGAAAAAGCGCACAAATCCCAGGTCGATATGATGGCAGTGAATATCCGGATAGTCATAGCGCTTGATGCGCTCCAGCATCAGCTGCTTGTTGCGCTTGTCAGGCTTTGTGTCCTCATCATCGGCAACTTCTGGCGCAACATTGATACTAAACACGTCTTGTATGGGCGGCTCCTTCTTTTTCTTTTTCTTCTTGGCCAACCGATCCGGGTTCTTCAAGGCGATCAGTTTCTCCTGGCGCCGCTTCTTGCGCTCCACGCGATCTGCCCGTTTCCTGGCGATGGCATCCCGAGCCAGCTGGCGGTTGGCATTGCGCTGACGTCGCGCATTCTTACGGATCGTGTCCTCGTCCTCGGATTCCGCATGCCAGAAAGTGATGGCGGCCTCGCTACTTGAACTAGACTCCTGCTCCTCCTCGCCCTCGTCATCGATTCCCAGATCCGTATCGGGTTCATCGCTGGAAATATCCTCCTCGTCGGAAGACTCGGAGGTTATATCTTCCTCGGGTTCGCTCTCGAGGTACTTAGAAAAGGCGTAGTCAGGCATCGCCTGCAGCTTACGGACGTGCATTGAGTTCACGTACTCCCAAACCTTCTCAGCCAATTGAGCCAGCTTCTTCTCGGGCTTCACGTTCACGGGACAGGACTCCACCTGCTCCACAAATTTTCTGCTCACGCCCTCAGACTTCCAGTCGAACTCGTTCCAGCGCTTCAGGTGCAACGTCTTGTCCAGCGTCTTGCTCAGCACCACGCGTCGCCAAAAGCGCTGGTCGTCGATCAAATAGCATTCCCTTTAATTAAATTTATTACTATGGGTTTAGCACACAAAGTCAAAATTATTGGCGCCCTCGGGTGGATTGAATGAAATAGTATTATTTGTAAGGAACTTATTTTAAAATATATAGAGTACAAAAATACTCTTAAAATGGTAATATTTTACAAAAAATAATTATTTCCAGGATCTTAGGTCTGCGATATATATGAAACTATTTTCAAAGGACCTACCTCAAAGGTAACTCCACATCTAGGGCGTCATAAAATATCCTCATTAGCTGTGGACTCTCCTGCAAGGTTGGTGATATGCCCCGGACGCCCAGCTTGGCCAAACTCTTAACGCACAGATTTCCCAGTGTGTCCAAGTTTCCGTCAATGAACGCCTCGGCAAAAAGCTCGCGGTTCCGTTCACTGTACAGGTTCAAGGTCTGCGGCGAGGGCTTGAAGAGCTCATACGTAGCCAGAAGAATCGGATCAGTTGGAGCCCGAAATTTCTGTGCATAGTGCGGCTGCACAGCCTCCTCCTCATCGTCAAAGTCCATTTTGACAAGTTTTTTTTGAGTAAATTCTTGTATTTTGTTTGTAAGATTAAGGTCTTATTTTGAAGTTAGTTTCTGGAAGTCCTTGATGAGTCTACAATTTATTTACATAGTAAAAACATTTCATTTATTACGTTAATTTTAATAACTTGCAGAGTTGAAAATCTTTTTGCATCTTCTACAAATATGTTATTGATTTACATATATGAATAAAGAATACATAGTGTTGATTGGTAAGTAAATACTTTTATTGCGTAAATATTGAGGTATAAAAGGCTTTCGGTGTCATTTCCTCTTGTTAAACTTAATTCCGTATTATATTTTTTGTTAGTTTTGTTAAAAACGATATAAATGATTACTGTCCAATTACCCTCCGTTCCGTGCGTAACGGATAATTTGAGAAAACCTGCCAGGGATATTCCCCACTTAAGGCGCACTTTAAGCGTTTGCTAATATTTGCTGCTAATGTCTCACAAGCACTTGCCAAGCACTCGAAGCAAATTTAAATTAAGCTAACCTAATTGAGAAGCACGGAACAGTTTCTTTTTGTGGCCAGAACCGCTTCGTCCGCCCCGTCCACCCAATATTCAGCGCTTTGTTTTGATGGCGGAGCTGCCAGGGGCTTCACCTTGCCGGCTATTTTTCTACCTAATGAAATAAAAATAGATGTTGTTAGAGCTGCTCGCTGAGTGTGCTCGTCTTGTCCGGGTGCTTTTGTGCTCGGATCGGTGATGACCCCCAAGTCTGGGAAGAGGTTTCTATGGTACGTGTATATGCAGATGCTCTTACCTCTTGGATGTTGCACCGTGCCAAAACATACGACGTTCAGTTTGATTAGACCTATATTATTTATTTAATTTAATAATTTTGTATCTATGTGGGATATAAAAAACATCGAAGGTGTGAAGAAAGTGGTTTTTAATAATTTCGCTCGCCAATTAAAGGGGTAAGGAATGTAAACCACATAGGGGAGATTTAAATATGTTTACTTAAATGAAAAAGTGTATTAAACTCCATTAATATATTATGTTATAGTCAACGCTAAAATATTTTGCACATTTAATCTAATAGCAAATGCGAGATCAGAACCAATAATATGCATCATTAAATTCCTTTTTGGCAGCTATACTAATCAGTTCTGTCACTAAATTATTAGATAAAATCCAAGGACTGCCAAAATCGGAGGACATTTTCCACGGTGTGGACCTATGAAATTCCTGGCTTTGAGAATTTACCCTGGGTTGATTTTCTCTCCAGTGGAAGTGGAGCTCCTTGTCCCCAGCTCCCAGTACAAATTAAGTGCATGCCAGGACGAAATTCGCCTCTCAGCCCACTTCTCAGCACCGTCCCACATCTTTTGCCCTTTTCTGTAAACGACAACTGCATTGCTAAGTGGAAGTTCGACCATGACTTTTGCTTTCGCTTCGTCAATCACCTTTTTATCTGGAAGGACATTACCAAGCCAGCTCAACTCGGATTCGGTCTTACCAACTTGTCCTTCCTCGCATGTCCTTCCCGGTTTTATATATATGTGTGTGTTGGCGGGTGTGACAAAATTTATTACAACCTTTGGGAATTCTTTTAAGTAGTTGCTCGATTCAAAATAATTTTCCATTTATCACTGTGATAACAAAACAGTTTTCCCCCTAGCCACAAACCAGCGCGAGAGTGGCGAAATAACATCAGAAGCAGCGAACATTATGAGTGGGTGGGGTGGTAGTGGGGGTGGTGATGGTGGGCGGTAAAGAGTGCCAGTAGATGGCTGGAGTGGGCGGTGGAGGACATGGGGGCGTGGCAATGTCTTGGCCAAAATAAAGTGCTCTTTCGCAAATCTCGCTCCTGTTGTAGTCGTCCTGGGAGTTGAGTTCAGCTGAAACTCAAGACTGGCTGCGGTCGTTAGGGAGAGCGCCTTGCCGGACGGTCTCTAATGATAAATGCCGGGCAGCAGGTGATTTAAAATAATTTCGGTCAGCGCGTGAAAAGTATTTCTTGTTGCCGCTGTTGTTTTCAAATTTTTGAAATTTACGACGTGCCGTTCGTCTCGAGGCAGCAAAGTCCTGCCGGTAGCCTCCAGGCGAAAAGGCCAAAAAGTTGGCGCGATTGCTTTACAGACATGTTTGCAGCATTGGCCCAAGGGACGTTATAAACCGGAAATGGTGCTGCCTCGAAGAAAAAATGGAACTTTCAGTCGCGACACGACCGAGTTCCCCTTTCTCTGGTTGGCATGGATGCCACAAAAGAGTTTAGCCGAAACTTTGCTTTTGCATTTGCCGCATTCCCGGGCCGGGCTGGGGCTCTCTTTTCTAAGGATTTTTGGCTTGTTGACTTTACAAAGGCGATGTCAGAGGCAGAAGGACATGGGCGGGATGGACAGGGTCAGAAGCAGGTGAGTGTGCAGGCAGGCCATCGCCAGACGCCATGCATCTTTCATGGCTGCGGCTCGAAACTTTCATTTGTGTTCGAGCCAACTTTGATGAACAAGTCCAGCAATGCGGTGTGCACTGCGAAAAATCCGGGCTATTTTGTGTAACTATTTGGAGGATTTTTTACTTTTCTTTAATAACAAAGTAGTAAAATCATTTCTGTGGAAACCAAACTACAAAATATATAAGTTTTTAATGAGTTCATTCACGTTAATAAAGGGTTGTTAAAAAATCGATAGTGGACACCATCGATGTTTTTGGCAATCGATGGTGGTCACTATCGATACTATCGATAGTATCAACAATTAAAAAAAATAAACAAATTGTTAAAATAGAGGAACATTATGAAAAACAAATTATGGAAAATGTGTGGTTGACTCATAAAAATTAGGGGGAAAGAAACGGTCTAACTTTTACACCGTTTAAAGTGAAACAAAATTCGATGTTTCCTAAATATTATAACCATCGATAGTATCGATAGTGCTATCGATTTTTTTTACCAACCCTATTTAAAAGCTAGTAAATATACAGCAGTTTTATCGGAATGAATTTAGTCCCTTCGACTTCAGTGTAGCTCCACTTAACTTTGGAACAAACTGCAGCTGCAAGTGCGAGAATTATGTACTCGGCCCATTGAGCAGCGCGTGTTGCGTCATTAGGCACACAGGATCCACAGGAAGCGGGATCCTGAAGAGCATGGGGCAGAAACTGGACGGACCAGACGCAGTCCAGTGCATTTGCATAATTTACAAAGTTTCCAGGCATATTGGTCAAGTTTCTCACTTTGTTTTATATTTTTCGGAGACTTGCCGCTGCCTGTTTATTAAGTCATCAATTAAAGGGGAGCATAAGTTGCATTGATTTTTAATGGCCCGACTTCCCGGGAACTGGGCACGGTCCACTGTCCGTCTTCCACGGACCTGACCTCAAATATTTGATGAGGCTCAGGACTGCTGCCCTCGAAACGCTCCTTCATCGAGTGATGATATTGGTTTAGTGCTGCATTGAGTCGAGTGCTCGATAAATAGCTCTTGACTCGCAGATGTAAGTGATGCCTTGTTTACGCAGCTCCTTGTCGGCCAAAACTCTTCATTTGGGCCATATTTTGCCGTGTTTAACTAGCTTTCTATGCAGATTGGCACTGGGTTGGTCGGTTGGCCTATCGGTCTGCTGGGAGGCCCTTCGAAGCTCGCAGATCGAACCCTTCACATAAAATCTAACGACATCGGAGCCGTTCGATACTGGCTGTCGGCAGCATTTACATACTTTCGGCAGGAATTAAAATTCAGCCAAAAACAAAAGGACAAACGAAAAGAATCTATGGAAAATGGCAAAAGTTTAGCATAAACTTTTGGCGCTTTACATGCAAAACTTGCAATTGGCAGTGGCCGAAGCGAACATGTTTTCCATCCCGGGACTGGGACTGCTGCTGCAACAAAGTTTCCGTAAGCCGATAGGGTTCTTTGTTTTAACGACTTAGTTTGTGGTCGGTCGAGGCTTTTGCCGCTTCCCTGCGAAGCCGGCGAAGTTTCACCGAATCTCGCTTGTCACTTCAAATCCGATCTCTGACGAGGGCGCCCAAAGAAGTCCCCCATAGGGCCAATAGAAAGGTAACCCCGATTTGGGGTTTAGGATTCGAGCAAAAGTGCACATATTGCACATCGCCTTTGGAGAAATGAAATAAAAAGAAAAAAATTAAAAAATGATTTAAGTCTGATTATTATAGATTGTTTTTATTTAATAAATGACATTCCAATCAAAAGTGTAAGTCCCTCTTTTTTCCCGTTGACCGCAGACACCCTGAGTTCACTTCTTGTGGCCAAAATGGACCTGGCTGCATTTCCTATATCACCTGGCTAATGAGCGAACATGTTCCGCTTATACGGGTTTTGTGGTTTCAAGGAAATGCTATGTTGTAGTTAATTTCAAACGCTCCGCCCACATCCCACCTCCAAAGACAGGTGCCCATGTATATGCAAACAGAGTCACATGTGTCGCATCTTTTTTTCATCATCAAACCTGATGCAATATAATCTCCTTAGCCGCAACGCATTTGAAATGTCATGCTCGTTGTCCCCATTGCTGTTTTGTTCGGATTCCACTGATGAGGGTCGCAGGATAGCAGCTGACGCACAACGAGGACGCGGACGAGGACGAGGACACAGACGGCTCTGTGTTCACAGTTGCGGCCAAAATGATAGCTTTGGATTTGGCGATAAATATACAAAATGGTTCTAGAAATTAAAAGTAAAAAAAAAAATATTTAGAAGATGCTTATTAAGAAATTGTTTTTTTTTTAGTGGAACATGTGTATTATGCAATTTATAACTAATTTTATTTATTTGTAGATAACGATAATAAATATTTTCCACCTCGGCTGTTCGTTCAATTGCATTTGTGAGTGTGCGAAGGCGTGTGTTTGAGAGTAAGAGTGTGAGCGTAGTTGGTGCTTTCAATTAAAATTTCAACGTGCACGTAACAACTTTTATTGAAATTACGATTGCAGGCAGGTGCATACACAGTCGGAGAAATGGCGAGCCAATGGCGGAGAAAGGGGACAAAGCGAGTGGGTACGCACACACTCACACTCAAACCCACACACCCACAGCGTCCAGTGGCATTGCATACTTTATGGCATACTTTTGAGCGCAGAGCAGATGACATACACACAAAAAAATTTGCTTGGTAAAATTGACCAACAAAGATAGTTACGTAACTATTAAAATAGTTACGTGTATTTTGTTTTTGCTTTGGGTTTGTGTCTTTGCTAATTGTGTGTATTTTGTTGTTGTGAAATGACAATTTACTTAGTAGAATTGACAATTTTGCTGGTTGGGGCCTGTTTGACAATTATTACAGTTGATTTTACCAAGTTTTTTTTTTGTGTGTAGGCATGCCATACGGGATGGCATTTGTAGAACATGGCTCTAATGAAGCCCAAATCGTGTTGGCACAATCGGTCTAATATTCAAAAGGCGAAAGCGCAACAAGCGCACGGGGAAAGTGGTGTGGGACCAATGCACCGGGAGAAAATAAACATCTCGATACTACGGCGATACTTGTTAAGTTGTAATCTTATAACTGGAAACTAATACTTACTATTCTTTGCTAGGCTCTTTAAATTTTAATAAAAATCCGAGTTTGAGTACATAAATTACTATTATAATTTTCAGAATTAGTATAAAAGCCACCAAATAATACCTACTCATTAAAAGTATAGAGCTTCTTTAATTTAACCCATTTGCATGAGAAAATAAATTCCTTAAATCAGTAATTAACATTTTTCTGAGTGCAGTCGAGGTCGCATGAGCAGCATTTTGCACTCGGAAGCATTATCAGCGACAATTAATTATGCGGATATTTGATTAATGTGGTCGCCCTGGACAACACATTGGCCAGTCGAGGGTTCAAAGGGGAAAGCGGTCAAAAGGGAAGTGTGGATGCGAGTCCACAGAAAACGAACTTCAACTGTCACAATAAAACTTGCCATTCTTCTCGCTTTCCATTCATGTATTCACATAATCCAAGATGAAAAATAGATTTTACCGAAAATTTCACTGCGCAAAATGCTGACAAGGACATTGCAAGGGGTGAATGGTGGTGGTGGTTCAGTGGGTCGGTGGTTGGCTGGCTGAGTGGTTGGCTGCTCGCCTGGGTTGTTACATCAGCTAAATGGTTAAGCGCAATAGTCGAAGTCGGAGTGGCCAAAAAAACTGCTACAAATTTTATATAAAAAACAAAAAAAGGCTGCAGACCGGCGACTGCTCTAAATGCTCCCGAAATTGCTGTTGGTTTTTGCTTTCGCCGTGCCCCCCTCACTCGCCTTTCACTCTTCCCACCACATTGCTCTTCCTCGGCCGAGTGACTTTGCTACATGACAATGAAAATCTGCATTGCTTTTATTTCGTTGGACTTTTTAAGTGCTCTTTTTTTGAGAGGCTTAACAGTGTTGTCATTGAGTTTGGTTGCAAAGTAGATAATATTTATTACAAATTTAATAAATGAAAATTTTTGATCATTTTGACTTAAATTAACAAAAGAATTACAGTGCAGAAAGCAGTCATTGTTTTACCGTAATAAAAAAATAATGATTGTTTAAACAATGATTTTTAAACACAAGATATATTTTTTCCCTAATATCCATTTCTAAAACGTGAGAAAAATTAAAAACTTTATTATTAATTCAATCGTTTGTCAAAAATACAACTTTTAGGATCAACATTAAAAATTTACGAGTTAAAAAAGTGTTGAGGAAACTAGTAAAGTCGTAAAACTGGGTGAAAGTTATTGGCGCAAGTGAATCTAAATATACGATTAAAGCCCTCTGTGAGAACTCCGTTTTATTATTTTGATTACTTCATTCGGTTAATCATCTTTTTAAACCAAAGAAGTTACTTTTTTATATCAGTAAGTGCATTTCCAGCATGGCCAACAAACCAGATTCGATTTCATGGCCTTGTTTTTGTCGGTTTTGGTGCTTCGTTTCGGAAATTGTCATTTTAGTATTCTATGTTCGGTATTCCCCAGTCCTGCTGATTTTCTGCTGGTTCTGCACTTTCCCAGCGTCGTTTTTGGTTCGGTTTTTCCTGTTTTTTGTGATGGCAACACCCAAGCACCCAAACACCAAACACCCGCCGCCCACGGCCCACCAATCGGTCCATTTGGTTGACATTGCTGAATTAAACCAATCACTACTATTTTCACACTTAACTTGCAATTTGCATAAAATATTACCCAAGACCCAACAGTCAAGCAGCCGTCGCCGAGAAAAAGATTGTGAGTGAGGCGGAAAAGCGGGTGAGAAGTGGGTGGCAACCTTCGACTGGGGATGGGGCGGAGCTTGGGGGGCGGGACCAAGGGTCCTTGCAAATACGCAACCATTGACAGTTGCGTGTGAATTTATTTTATTCCTTTATGTATATTTTACGTCCACACACCCTCACACATTCGCGCATTTGCATTGAAAATGTATTTCGTGCATTTCCCTTACAGAGCGGAAAATATGTGTTGCCTACTGTTCTGGGAGCCCCACCTTCTGGCTTTTCACTTTTACCTTTTTCCATTGAAAAGGCACGAATAAACAGATGAACTTTGCTTACTCTGATATACGCACCTTATAAAAGAAGATTTCGGAGTGCAGAGAAAATTTGTACAAAATTCTTACAGAATTACAATTTGGGTAATGTTTTAATTTAATTATATTTTTTGACTTTATAATTTTAATATTAAATAACTTAATTTCGGATTTTAATCTGTTTACTACAAATTTTCTTAAGGATGTACCTGCTCAATTCATTACTTTAAATTATAAAATTACAATGTCTAATTTTTTCTAGACATTAATCGGTTCACAACATTTTATGTAAAATGGAAGACAATAAATATGGGGGTACAAATTAATATTAAATAAATTAATTTTTAAGTTAAAAAAATTTTTGAACTGTGAGTATTTTTTTTGGTAAGTAATGGATATTTCGTGTGCAGTCATTAGCGCAAATGTTGCCTAAAACTGTAAACTGAAAACTAAAAACTAGAAACTTAACTAAACTGAACTCAAAACAAAGTCTCACGCTACATTTAACAAATGGGTTAGGCGCAACTGCAGGCGAGAAGGCTTAAATGTGCGGGAGTGTGTGCTTTCCGACAAAGGATCCTTTGAGGGTCCTGTTCGCGCCCAGGACATTAAATGCCCAGTTTGCACATGTCCAAAACAGAGAATCGGCACCGTCTTTACGGGTCTGCGTTTCTCTTTTTACGGAAGTTGTTTGTGGCCCACGTGCGAGTGGGCGTGTGCTTTGCCGGGTTCTTCTGCCGTAGACAATGGTAAAGTGCGTACGATTCTGCCAGCGACCGGGTCCGGAAATTTGCATTTGATGTCCGCTTTGTGCAAGTGGCTTCGAATGGTTTGAGGTACTTTTTCGCAGGAACCGTTGAGAACTCGTTGGCATAAGTTCCTCTTTCTGCCACAGTGGTAGATTTAGTCGGCATAAGTCGGATCTTAAGCACTTAGAATAAAAGGGGAATCAAAACTGGCATGTTACCTTAAAAATACATTTTTTAAATTGCTAAAAATGTTTTATAAAATAATTGGCGTTGCACTATTTGAACAGATTACAATTAAAGAAGATGTTTTTAAGGTGGTGTATAATTTTCTGGTCCAACAGGTCCGCTGATGCCTCAGATCACCTTATTGTTTTGGGTGACTTCAATATTCCTCAACTCTTCTGGCTGCCATATGCTGCACTAGTTCCCAGCGATCAGAATGATTTTCTAAATGGTCTTATCGACTTATCCCTTGGCCAAGTAAATTCCATACCCAATCAGAATGCTAGATTCCTAGACCTAATATTTGTATCTAACTTTTGCGATACCACATAACGCGCTGTACTCCGCTGTCCAGTCCTGAGGACCCCAATCATCCGACACTACAAATTACACTGTGCAGCATTTTTAGTGCTTTTTAAATTTACCTCGATGGATGCTATATTTTTGGATTCGTTACGAATTCCCAAGTTAAACTGCGTTTTCCAAAAAGTTCCCCGACGCAAGGATTCTTAGCAAAAGGACCTCAAAGTTCGAAAAATGCTGAAATTGGCCAACTTTGTGGAGCTCTCAGGGCTAAATGGATGCATGGTTTGATTCGATGTTAAAGTTTTTTAAAAGATACACCCTTTATCTTTTTAACCCCATACTTAAAAAATTTTTAAGATTTTTTTTAAGGCAGAAACAAATTCTAGAAAACATAGTCAAAAAACATAAAAGTATACAGCTGCGGTCAAAATGGTAGTAGTGTTGCCGCCCTGTGTATTTAAAAGTTTGTTGTTGTAATTGATATTTTCCTGGTAATATTGTATTGATTATAATTTTACTATTAGACTAATTGGATAAGAAAAAATTACAACATCAAACTTTTAAAAACACAAGGCGGCAACACTGCTACTATTTTGACCGCAGCTGTATGTTTTTCAGTTTTTTGACTATGTTTTTTCAAATTTATTTCTGCCTTAAACAAAATCCTAAAATTATTTTATGTATGGGGTTTGAAAGATAAAGGGTGTATCTTTTAAAAAACTTTAACTTCGAACCAAGCCATGCATCCATTTGCCTCTGAGAGCTCCGCAAAGTTGGTCAATTACAGCATTTTTCGAACTTTGAGGTCCTTTTGCTAAGAATCCTTGCGTCGGGGAACTTTTAGGAAAACGCAGTTTAACTTGGGAATTCGTAACGAATCCAAAAATATAGCATTCATCGAGGTTCATTTTTGATGCTGCATAGTGTTATCATTAATAGTGTGGTTCAGTTTCCGAATACTTCTGAAAAAGCGATTCGGAAGCGATGCTTCCGGAAAGTCAATTACTGGCTATTGTCGGCTTCCTTGACCCAAGAGGACTGGTCTATACTTCAAAGTCTTTCGCTTGAAAATTTAGTATTGACCTTTTACAAAATTATGTATTCCTTGTTTGATAAACTTGTTCCTTCCATAATTCAAAAAACCTCTACCAGCCCACCGTGGTCATCGAAACACTTGGCTCACCTAAAGACGAAACTGTATAAGAAGTTCGCGAAAACAGGGCTCCAATCTGATTTTTGCAAATACAGTGTAGCCCAATCCAATTATTTCCTGCATAATTCCGAATGCTATAATAGCTACCTGTTACGCTGCAAATATAAATTCCGCAGTAATCCCAAACTATTTTGCTCTTTTGTTAACTCAAAGCGTAAAGCCTAGTACTCAGTACGACGAAAACTGCTAGCTAAGCATAGGAGTAAGCGAGAGGCAAATAGGTAGCTAAAGCCTTTAGCTGGGACTTTTTCTCACCTCGGTACTCAGTTGAGCTAAGGAAATAGTGAGAAAATACCACAAATATACTAGATTTAGCGGATGAATTCCGATGAACGCCTTTAGCTGCGGCCCAAAGAATAAAAAATTTGATCTTTGGCTGTGTTGGTGCAGAAGCGGTGTGCCAATAACATATTATAAATAGAATGAAAACCCCAAAAACCAATGGAAAACTGCCTGTAGGAGTTGTAGCAATACATATCCTCATTCCAACAGCAAATTTAAAGCTTGCGACCTAGGTCGGCTAATCATTTTGTAATATTTCAAAATTGGCGCCAGTTAATTTGATTGCTGCGAGTAAGACCATTCTACATGCATTGCGGATGAACTCCGAAAACTTCGGTCACCCTAAAATATTAATATTTTTCGACTAGTAAAACTCTTAGCCGAACTGAGTACTAGGCTTAAGTCCAAAATGTTTCCACCTTCTCTTCATTTGAACAACATATCAGCGTCAATTGACCAGGGAATAGGGTTGCTAAAAAAATCGATAGCACTATCGATAACATCGATGGCTTAAACCCACAATCGATACTATCGCTCGGTATTTTAAATGTTAAGGCTCAACATCGAATTTGGTTTTACTTTAATCGCTGTAAAAGTTATATCGTTTCTTTCTCCATAATTTTTATGAGTCAACCACATATTTTCAATATTTTTTTTTGATAATTTTCCTTTATCTTTACAATTTGTTTTTTATTTTATTTAATTTTTAATACTATCGATAGTATCGATAGTGACCACCATCGATAGCCTAAAACATCGATAGTGGACAATCGATTTTTTAACAACCCTAGTTTTGACCCATTCCGAGTTTTAGGCAATAACTATAATGAATTGTACCACTTATTATCCTATGAGTGTTCCTACGATGTGAATTCAACCAGAGTCACTGCGTTCCTGTCATCCGCAAATAACACTACCTCGATGGATACTATATTTTTGGATTTGTTACGAATTCCAAAGTTAAACTGCGTTTTCCAAAAAGTTCCCCGACGCAAGGATTCTTAGCAAAAGGACCTCAAAGTTCGAAAAATGCAGAAATTGGCCAACTTTCCAAAGCTCTCAGAGGCAAACGGATTCATGGTTTGGTTAGATGCTAAAGTTTTATAAAAGATACACTCTTTATCTTTCAAACCCCTTACTTAGAATAATTATAGGATTTTTATTAAGGGAGAAACAAGTTTTAGAAAACATAGTCAAAAAACATAAAAGCATACAGCTGCGGTCAAAATAGTAGTAGTGTTGCCGTCATGTGTTTTTAAAAGTTTTTTGTTGTCACTTTTCTTATCCAATTAGTCTAATAGTACAATTATAATCAATACAATATCACCAGAAGAAGATGAATTACAACAACAAACTTTTAAAAACACAGGGCGGCAACACTACTACTATTTTGACCGCAGCTGTATGTTTTTAAGTTTTTTGACTATGTTTTCTGAAATCTATTTCTGCCTTAAAAAAAATTCTAAAAATATTCTAAGTATGGGGTTTGAAAGATAAAGAAGGTATCTTTTAAAAAACTTTAGCATCGAATCAATCCATGAATCCGTTTGCCTCTGAGAGCTCCGGAAAGTTGGCCAATTTCTGCATTTTTCGAACTTTGAGGTCCTTTTGCTAAGAATCCTTGCGTCGGGGAACTTTTTTGAAAACGCAGTTTATCCTGGGAATTCGTAACGAATCCAAAAATATAGCATCCATCGAGGTAAATTTAAAAAGCACTAAAAATGCTGCACAGTGTAATCAATCATATTGAAATTTTCTTGTATATTTATATCCGTTACTCGTAGAGTAAAAGGGTATATTGTATTCGTGCAAAAGTATGTAACAGCTAGAAGGAAGCGTTTCTGACCCCATAAATTATATATATTCTGGATTGTGACCCTGATCCAGCCGAGTCGATCTAGCCATGTCCGTCTGTCCGTCTGTCTGTATGAACGCTGAGATCTCGGAAACTACAAAAGCTAGAAGGTTGAGATTTCACTCACATATTCTTGGGCTTCCTTCGCATCGCAAGTTTATTTCAGTTTATTTGATCACAATCGCCCACTATCGATTTTAAAATGTGTCTGGCGCCCACATCTTTAAAGATTTCCGAGAAGTATAAATGCAATTTTGTTGTGTAAATTTATTTATATAAATCCGACCATTCATTAAAAATTTATACGCAATCAAAAAATTGTATATATCCATCTCCCTCTCACTCCCTTTACCCGAGTGACGGGTATTAGATCGTCGGGACACCAACCCGACTATAGCGTTCTCTCTTGTTTTTAAGTCCAATGAGCTGTCCATATCTTTATATTAAATAAATAAATATATAAAAATAAAGATACGTGATAACTGAAAGTTAGTATTTTCTGTAAACCTGCAAATGACACCTATCAAAGAAGATCCATTAATTTTGAACAAAGAGAAAGGAAAATTTTAGCACTTGTTAATTTGTCATCTGGTCATGCGATTACGAACTTTATTTACAAACTGATGTAGAAGAAAGCGAGCTTCATTAAAATTCACAAAAAACGGTTGGGAAACTGAGTTCATGTCGAGCGCTGTTTAAAATGTTGAAAATGCCATTGTTACACTTACATGCACTCCACTACACCCACTCACACACACTCATGCCCTCGAGAGGGGGAGGAAGCTTTTGGCATTGTGTTAACAAATACACTTAGGCAAACACATAATTTCGAGTATTTAACTAAAATAAACAGGATGTAAAACATTTTATTGCATGCGCTGCCCCGCAGCAGCAAAAGCATCGCTTTGCATTTTAACATGGTGGTTGTGCTACACGCTCAGCCATACACTCACTCAGACAATTGCACACCCACACAGGCACACACTCGCCATTTGCATTTTAGTCACTTGCACTTTTGGCTGAAATGGCGATGGTGCGTTCAAAGAGCTCAAAGCCACTGAGCCTGCATCTCCATCTGCATCTGTATCTGCATCTGCAGCTGGTCATGATGTCTGTCGGTCTGTCAGTCAGTCTCCGCTTTTCGCCATCTCTTTCCGGCTTTTGTCCGTCTCCCTCCCCCTGGCAACCCACGCCTCTTGGCTGGCACTTATGCACATTTCCATTTGCAATTGTTATTTCCTTCTTTTTGCGCATGCATGCGGATGGCCCGAAGCGTTTTGCTGCTCGCTTCTGCTCCACACAGAACGAAATTCGCACATTTAATAATTTAATTTCCATCGAGCATTGATCTTGAAAGGTATATAAGATATATCCTATATGGTCGAAGAATACTCAAGAGCTACAACAGTACAAGTCAAAGTGCCAGTACTCAACAATATTAATGGGTTTTCTTTAAATAATGTATTATACTTGTTAGCCGTTACAGCAAATTATTGTCTTTTCTTGTGTAAAAAATTAGCGGATTTATGGTTTTTATCTAAAGTATAATAATAGTATTAAGTATTTAACGTTTAATACCTTTTTTTTGTGTTTTTTAAGTAAGTAAACTAACTAACATATATTGTATTTAAATTATATATATTATATTTAAACACTCTAATATTCTTTAAATCTAATCGTGAGATAATGGTAAAAGGTATATTTCTTAACTTTATATACCCGTAAATCGTAGGAAAACGTTTCCGTAAAAGGAAGTGTCTCCGACCCTATAAAATATATGTATATATTCTTGATCAGGATCACTAGCTTAGTCAATCTAGCCATGTCCGTCTGTCAGTCTGTCTTTCCGTGGGAACGCTAAGATCTCGGAAACTATAAGATTAATCATACATATTCTTGGGCTTCTTACGCAGCGCAAGTTTGTTTCATCTGATCGCCACGCCCACTCGTACGCCCACAGTCGCTTTTATGGAATTTTAAAAAATCGCTTAAGGGGGGACATCTAGGTAACTGGGGAAAAAAAACGGATTTTCTGGATTTTTTTTGGCCAAATGAAGAAGCCAATCGAAAATTTGTAAACTACGTTATATTATATTAGGTCCGAAGTACAAAATAAATTTTTTTTTTAATAAATCGAAAACAAAATGGCGGGTGTGCAGCATTTCTTCGTAGGCCCTTTTTTGTTGAAGGGGGTCCATGGCCGGACACCTAACGTCCTTAATTTTTGATCTACAAAAAAAAAATTGGTTAGTTTCTATACATCAACAGCTATCGACGGACGTAGGATTTTTTCGATATATTGATTTTTTGCAAAATGGTTAGTGATTGAAAAAAAGTAACATTTTTTTCGAATAAAAAAGTCACAAAATTGTTGAAAAGTAAGCAAAATAAAAAAAAACAAGAGAGAACGCTATAGTCGGGTTGGTGTCCCGACTATCTAATACCCGTCACTCAGCTTAAGGGAGTGCGAACGCTGTACTCGGGTTGGTGTCCCGACTAATAACACTATGCAGCATCAAAAATTTACCTCGATGGATGCTATATTTTTAGATTTGTTACGAATTCCCAAGTTAAACTGCGTTTTCCAAAAAGTTCCCCGACGCAAGGATTCTTAGCAAAAGGACCTCAAAGATCGAAAAATGCTGAAATTGGCCAACTTTGCGGAGCTCTCCGAGGCAAATGGATGCATGGTTTAATTCGATGTTAAAGTGTTTTAAAAGTTACACTCTTTTATCTTTCAAATCCCATACTTAAAATAATTTTAGGATTTTTTTAAGGTAGAAATAAATTCCTGAAAACATAGTCAAACAAGAAAGGAAGCTACCTTCGGCCAGCCGAAGCTTATATACCCTTGCAGATAAAGTAATACTCACTCGGTGCAGTTCCAGGGATTCCAGATTCAGCGTTTCTATTTTTGAATTTTGTTTTTAAGTAGTCAAGAATTAAAACGCCTACTTCTTACAAAGTTACAATGAATTTTCTTATATATGTTTGAATATTCCTATGGGAGCCTTAAGATATAGTGGTCCGATCCGGCTCGCTCCGACATATGTACTGCAATAGAAAGAAGACTTTCGGGAAAGTTTCATCGCGATAGCTTTAAAACTGAGAGACTAGTTCGCATAGAAACGGACAGACGGACAGACGGACAGACGGACATGGCTAGATAGACTCGGCTATTGGTGCTGATCAAGAATATTATGTGGTCGGAAACGTCTCCTTCACTGCGTTGCAAACATCTGACTGAAATTATAATACCCTCTACAAGGGTATAAAAACTTAAAAACATAATGCTGCGGTCAAAATAGTAGTATTGTTGCCGCTCTGTGTTTTTAAAAAATTTAATGTTGTAACTTTTTTTATCCAATAAATCTAATAGTAAAATTATAATCAATACAATATTACCAGGAAAAGATCAATTGCAACAACAAACTTTTAAATACACAGGGCGGCAACACTACTACTATTTTGAGCGCAGGTGTATACTTTTATGTTTTTTGACTATGTTTTCTAGAATTTGTTTCTGCCTTAAGAAATTTCCTAAAATTATTTTAAGTATGAGGTTTGAAAGATAAAAGGTGTATCTTTTAAAAAACTATAACATCGAATCAAACCATGCATCCATTTGCCTCTGAGAGCTCCGCAAAGTTGGCCAATTTCAGCATTTTTCGAACTTTGAGGTCCTTTTGCTAAGAATCTTTGCGTCGGGGAACTTTTTGGAAAAAGCAGTTTAACTTGGGAATTCGTAACGAATCCAAAAATATAGCCTCCATCGAGGTAAATTTAAAAATCAATAAAAATGCTGCACAGTGTAATCGTAACTCAGCTAAAGGGAGTGCGAGGGAGATAGATATATAAATTTTGATTGCGTATAACTTTTTAATGAATGGTCCGATTTGAAAAATGTCTTCTACATTTCGATAGGTATAAATATACACAACAAAATTGCATTTATACTTCTCGGAAATCTTTAAAGATGTGGGCGCAGGACCCATTTTAAAATCGTTAGTTGGCGATTGTGGGCGTTAAGGGGGGGGCGTGGCGCTCGGCTAAAATAAACTTGCGCTGCGTAGGAAGCCAAAGAATATGTGTGGGAGATCTCAACCTTCTAGCTTTTGTAGTTTCTGAGATCTCAGCGTTCATACAGACGGACAGACGGACATGGCTAGATCGACTCGGCTAGTGCCCCTGATCAAGAATTTATATACTTTATATAAAACGCTTCCTTCTAGCTGTTACATACTTTTGCACGAATCTAATATACCCTTTTACTCTACGAGTAACGGGTATAACTAATAACGTGCTTAAATTAACTTGGTAAGAGATTTAAAACATTAGTAATTTAACTGTTAATAAATTAAAAAAAGATCAGGTTGATATGACAGTCAGAAAAAAAAAATTCTAATTTTTTTCCGAAACATCACATTTTGTGTAAGTTGAGACACTTTGAGCGTGTAAGTTGAGACATCCGTTTTTCATACAAAAAGGCCTTAGCCCGACAGAGGTCGCCTTCTGCCTAGTACATTTCTATGATATTAGGGGAAAAGTGAATGTTCAATGAGCCTTTTGGTTTTAATTGTTATTTGGCCTAAGTTCTTAAAAAATGGATGGGGAATAATTTAAGACGAACTTAAATTGATTAAATTAACATAAATAAATAGTTTTTAAAAGTTTGGAGTACTTTTGGTGTGAGTATTATTGACTTTTAAAAGTGTCCCAACTTAAAAATTATTTTTTAGGTTTCCCTAAGGAAAAAAAAATTTTTTTTTTTGGTTTTTTTAAAGCCAATAGACTAACCTTTCGATCAGTACCAAATGCGTAAAGTTTCATAAGTGAATGTCGAAATGGCAGATTAAAAACAAAAGGTGTACCAACCCACATAAAAACAAGAGAGAACGCTATAGTCGGGTTGGTGCCCCGACTATCTAATACCCGTCACTCAGCTAAAGGGAGTTCGAACGCTGTACTCGGGTTGGTGTCCCGACTAATAATCGTAACTTAGATAAAGGGAGTGCGAGGGAGATAGATATATAAATTTTGATTGCGTATAACTTTTTAATGAATGGTCCGATTTGAAAAATGTCTTCTACATTTCGATAGGTATAAGTATACACAACAAAATTGCATTTATACTTTTTTGAAATCTTTAAAGATGTGGGCGCAGGACCCATTTTAAAATCGTTAGTGGGCGATTGTGGGCGTTAGAGGGGGCGTGGCGCTCGGCTAAAATAAACTTGCGCTGCGTAGGAAGCCAAAGAATATGTGTGGGAAATCTCAACCTTGTAGCTTTTGTAGTTTCTGAGATCTCAGCGTTCATACAGACGGACAGACGGACAGACAGACAGACAGACAGACGGACAGACGGACAGACGGACAGACGGACATGGCTAGATCGACTCGGCTAGTGCCCCTGATCAAGAATATATATACTTTATGGGGTCGGAAACGCTTCCTTCTAGTTGTTACATACTTTTGCACGAATCTAATATACCCTTTTACTCTACGAGTAACGGGTATAACAAGAGAGAACGCTATAGTCGGGTTGGTGTCCCGACTATCTAATACCCGTCACTCCGCTAAAGGGAGTGCGAACGCTGTGTCTGGTTGGTGTCCCGACTAATAATCGTAACTCAGCTAAAGGGAGTGCGAGGGAGATAGATATATGTTGACAATTTATAAATCGTATAACTTTTTAATGAATGGTCCGATTTGAAAAATGTCTTCTACATTTCGATAGGTATAAATATACACAACAAAATTGCATTTATACTTCTCGGAAATTTTTAAAGATGTGGGCGCAGGACCCATTTTAAAATCGTTAGTGGGCGATTGTGGGCGTTAGCGGGGGCGTGGCGCTCGGCTAAAATAAACTTGCGCTGCGTAGGAAGCCAAAGAATATGTGTGGGAAATCTCAACCTTCTAGCTTTTGTAGTTTCTGAGATCTCAGCGTTCATACAGACAGACAGACAGACAGACAGACAGACAGACAGACAGACAGACAGACAGACGGACATGGCTAGATCGACTCGGCTAGTGATCCTGATCAAGAATATATATACTTTATGGGGTCGGAAACGCTTCCTTCTAGCTGTTACATACTTTTGCACGAATCTAGTATACCCTTTTACTCTACGAGTAACGGGTATAAAAATCCTACGTCCGTCGATAGACATAGGTATTTTGAATATACTGTCAAAAATATCGATCGATCGTTTAAGATTTGTCCGGCCACGTCAAAAAAAGTAGTTTCGAGAAAAACGCGTTTAAAGTTTTAAGGTGCCCGGGATATACCTGTGAGGCATCGCCGCAGAATGGAAAATTTCGACACTTAGACACTTCTGACGGACTCTATTTTTATACCCGTTACTCGTAGAGTAAAAGGGTATACTAGATTCGTGCAAAAGTATGTAACAGCTAGAAGGAAGCGTTTCCGACCCCATAAAGTATATATGTTCTTGATCAGGGTCACTAGCCGAGTCGATCTAGCCATGTCCGTCTGTCCGTCTGTCTGTCTGTCTGTCTGTCTGTCTGTCTGTCTGTCTGTCTGTCTGTCTGTCCGTCTGTATGAACGCTGAGATCTCAGAAACTACAAAAGCTAGAAGGTTGAGATTTCCCACACATATTCTTTGGCTTCCTACGCAGCGCAAGTTTATTTTAGCCGAGCGCCACGCCCCCTCTAACGCCCACAATCGCCCACTAACGATTTTAAAATGGGTCCTGCGCCCACATCTTTAAAGATTTCCAAAAAGTATAAATGCAATTTTGTTGTGTATATTTATACCTATCGAAATGTAGAAGACATTTTTCAAATCGGACCATTCATTAAAAAGTTATACGATTTATAAATTGTCAACATATATCTATCTCCCTCGCACTCCCTTTAGCTGAGTTACGATTATTAGTCGGGACACCAACCCGTCACAGCGTTCGCTCTCCCTTTAGCGGAGTGACGGGTATTAGATAGTCGGGACACCAACCCGACTATAGCGTTCTCTCTTGTTTGGTATGTTATTTTTAAGACCCTAACGAATTTTTTAGGCGAAAAAAATGTCGGTTTTTTTAAATTTCAACCTAGATGTCCCCCCTTAAATTATTTTGAACGCTTCTAGTATTTTTTCTGCGTGCACAATATGCCGCTTTAAGAGCACGCGTAAATTCTCATAAAAACTTGGCTTGCAGCTAATTAAAAGAGCTGTAAATTACGCGTCTGTGTGTGCGTCTAAACTAAATGCAAATGCAAACGTTAACTGGGAGAACGAGACGCTGCTGCCGGAGAACGGTCACCTTAATTAAAATGCACAATTTTGCACTTTTGGCCAGCGCCGTTTTGTGCTGCATTTGCATTAAAAGCGGCTCAGAACCCTTGACGACATCGCTCCCCAACCACCGTGCAATTTATTTGCCGTCTACTTTACACTTGGCCCGCTGCCTTCGAATTGGGTTTTATTTTGGTGGCGTTTGTTTTTTATTATTTATAACTTTGTCCGGCTCCCAGCCCCATCGCCAACGCCCCAAAATGTTGCGAGTTCGGTGGCTGCGGTCTGCGTTCACTTCGCGTATGAGCGAGCTCCCTACCCCGAAGAGGAGTTCCTGTCCCCCACTTCTGCAATATTCACAATTAAAAAGCTCAACACAGAATTTACATTGTCGCTTGATGGTCTGGTGGGTAAAACTCCATTCCACGGACCAGCAGCCCAGACAGACATCATCATCATTGCCACAGTCATCCTCCACCGCAGGGTTGCCTCAGATGTGGCAGGAGATGGTTTCGTCCGGCGTTTGGGATCATGTTCTCCTGAAGGACAGGAATTCGCTTTGTAAAGATGACATAATTTACAAAAGTATTTAAAATATAATATTAAAAGTAAATTAAAGAAAATCGTTGGAGAAATTTTCCCATTGTTCAAAGGGGTGTACTTGCCCTTTGTATTATAGTTTTCAAATTATTTGCTAAATTCAAACAATAATTACATTACATTAAAATAGGAACTGGGATTAATTGAAAAATTAAAATGTTTCAAAATAGTTATTATATTTTTAGACAACTTAATTTTTTTACAGCTTAGTGAAACTTAGAAACAAATTTTATGAATTATGACCCTAACGTAACCTAAACTTCTATCCCACATTCACAGATACATTTTAGAATTGTACCCTAAAATGGTTTTAAGTCAAAAGATAACTTTTTTGTGGTGTTCAAATTTAAATTATAATATATATACTATATCTTTATATATATATGCTTTAGGATTCTGTATTTAACCTCTGAATAAAGCCTTCCAAATAGATAAATGAGTAAATAATAAAAATAAACAATCGTTTTGGCTTAGCTTTTCTATCTACGTAGGTGAAATTAAGTGTATATTTTTGAGATTGACAGTTTGTCGGAGGTAAGCTCAATTCGATTCCTTGCCACTAATGGGAACCACTATTTTTTAGCTGCGGCTCGACTGTGACTTTGGTGCACCATAAAATTGTAACGCCACTTTATGCGTTTTATGCTTTATGACCACAAATGAGTGCACACAATTCACCAGA
This sequence comes from Drosophila takahashii, assembly GCF_030179915.1. Lineage (NCBI taxonomy): Eukaryota > Metazoa > Arthropoda > Insecta > Diptera > Drosophilidae > Drosophila > Drosophila takahashii. The sequence goes on along the minus strand of NC_091681.1, from coordinate 8,444,680 downwards.
CAGACAGGCATTGCGTGAGTGTGGGTGTGAGTGGGGAAGTGGGTGCGGGTGGGTGTGGCTATGGGTGGTGTGTGGTGCAACTTTTATGCATGCCCACATAGAATTTGATTATGCCACGCTTGGCATTTGCACTGCACTCATTTTTTGTGTTGCATAAATGCTGAACTTTTTAATTTTAATTGTTAAAAGCTTTTTTGTTAACGTGGCCCGTCGGTGGACACTAGGCTCGCCTTTTCTCCTCCAATCTTCGGCCATTAAAATTAAGCAACTTAAATGCATTTAACGCCACTGAAAAGTTCTCCCACATGGAGTGTATGGAGCAACAGTTCTCCTTGTCTGATAAATTAAACAACAGAAGCGGACTCGGTGAGTCCGTGACCAGTTTTGCCTGCAATTCTGTCGTTAAACTTTCACCCGGCCATAAACCATGCCCCTTTTCCGGCAACGCCCCCTTTTGCAGCACCTGCAACTGGAAACGGGACTGCATCTGAATCCGAATCTGGCTCGTGGCATATTTAAGCGCCACCATGCCTGCACTGCCGTCCATAGATAAATTGTCGGCGCGTTTAATATGAAAAGTTATGGTAGAGGCAATTAAAATCTGGCCAGCGAGTGCTGGCTCTTTAAGAGCAACAAAAGTCAAATACTTTTGGCTGGAAATCTGATATAAATCCGTCATGGTGTGGATTTTTTCGACCAGCTGCCTGCACAAAAATCCGGGAATGGACTCCCATTTTTACATAGAGCGGAGTAGCTTCATTTTTGTGATTTTTTACAAGTTGAATGCCGGTTGTTTATATTTGTCATACACTACTCTTTGTGGCAGTCGCCAAAAAATGTATTTTTTTTAAGTATATATAGTATAAAATATATTTTAAATTTTGAATCAAGAATTTTAAATGTGTATTAAACAAAGAAAGAAAGCTAATTTGGCAGCGGAAGTTAATATACCCTTGCAGATCAATTTAATTACTTATTCAAAAATATTAAAAAAAAACAAGAAAGGAAGCTAGCTTCGGCCAGCCAAAGCTTGTATACCGTTGCAGATCATTTCTATTAACTTACAAATCGCAAAAATTTTAAATTTTGTATTATTTTGACATTATTTTTTTCAATCCTTCCCTATGGCAGCTATATAATATAGTCGTCCGATTTTTGCTAAATTTAATTCGAAATTCGGAAATATTAAAAAAAATCATACCATAGAGTAGAAGAGAATACAATTAGAACCAGCGGAGCTATACTTTGTTTCCAATTAATTTCCCATTAATCTTGCGATCGTTCCTATGGCAGCTATATGATATAGTCGACCGATTTTGATCAAATTAAAATTTAAGTTCGGAAATATTTAAAAAGAGTCATGTCCTAGAGTACACAGAGTAAATTCGCATTTTAAATTTGTATGAAGCGTTTTACTTTTTAAAAATTTTCGACCCTTTTTTTGCACCCAAAATGTTTTGTTTTTATACCCTTGTAGAGGGTATTATAATTTCAGTCAGATGTTTGCAACGCAGTGAAGGAGACGTTTCCGACCACATAAAGTATATATATTCTTGATCAGCACCAATAGCCGAGTCCATCTAGCCATGTCCGTCTGTCCTTCTGTCCGTCTGTCCGTCTGTCCGTTTCTATGCGAACTAGTCCCTCAGTTTTAAAGCTATCGCGATGAAACTTTCCCGAAAGTCTTCTTTCTATTGCAGGTAGTACATATGTCGGAGCGAGCCGGATCGGACCACTATATCTTAAGGCTTCCATAAAAATGTTCTAACAAATATAAGAAAATTCATTGTAACTTTGTAGGAAGTAGGCGTTTTGATTCTTGACACTTAAAAACAAAATTAAAATAGAAACGAAATCCCTGAAATTGCACCGAATGAGCATTACTTTATCTGCAAGGGTATATAAGCTTCGGCTGGCCGAAGGTAGCTTCCTTTCTTGTTAGTTTTAAAATGTTTTGCTTTAGAATGGTCGTTTCAAATGTTTATTTTCATTTTTAAAATGTAAATATTTTTCTTTTTGTCTTGTATTTTTTCTTGAACTTAGAAAAGCATTCTGCCACGAAAAAAATTAATGTGGGCATGGCTCAGAGGCCAAATTGCTAGGTTCTGGTACTTTTTTGTGCTCGGGAGTACCAAGTTCAAATCCCGCTTCACAACACGTTTTTTTTTTTCGTAATTAGTAATCTAACATTTTTATACCCTTGTAGAGGGTATTATAATTTCAGTCAGATGTTTGCAACGCAGTGAAGGAGACGTTTCCGACCACATAAAGTATATATATTCTTGATCAGCACCAATAGCCGAGTCTATCTAGCCATGTCCGTCTGTCCGTTTCTATGCGAACTAGTCTCTCAGTTTTAAAGCTATCGCGATGAAACTTTCCCGAAGGTCTTCTTTCTATTGCAGGTAGTACATATGTCGGAGCCAGCCGGATCGGACCATTATATCTTAAGGCTCCCAATTAAATATAAGAAAATTCATTGTAACTTTGTAGGAAGTAGGCGTTTTGATTCTTGACTACTTAAAAACAAAATTGAAATAAATCGAAACGCTGAATCTGGAATCCCTGGAACTGCACCGAGTGAGTATTCTTTTATCTACAAGGGTATATAAGCTTCGGCTGGCCGAAGGTAGCTTCCTTTCTTGTTTCTAATACAATGTTGTTCCTAAAATTGTTAGGGAAATGTTAATTATGCGTCTTAAAAACTTTTTACTTACTCTGCCTCAGCCGGTTTCCGAACCGGGGTCCTCTCGCTTCATAGTCAGACGTGTTACCCATTGGGCCATCGCGCCATGTAACGCGCGAGTGTTTTAGTCCAAGTTAAATATAAAGTTAACTCATTTAATCATGCTCAAATTTAAAATGCAACTTTTGACAATATGTATTGGGAAATATTTATTTTTTTTATGTTTACTTGACCAAATAATTTTAAAACGTTTGTGTTTCCCATTTAACTTTTGCATTTCAGAATTTTATTTTGATTTTTCAAAACTTTTGTATTTAATTAGTTATTAAAAATTGTAAGTTGTAAAATTTGTATGGTTAAACATCTTTTTAAAAACGTTTTGTATTAAAATGACATTTTAAAACGACATTTTAAAAATCTTATTTCCTCTGTGTAGAAGAAAATACAATAAAAACCAAAGAAGTTAAAATTTATTTCCTATTACTTTCTCATTAATTTTCCGATCGTTCCTATGTCAGCTATATGATATAGTCGTCCGATTTTTTAAATATTTTATTCGAAATTCGGAAATATTTAAAAAGTAATATTTCCAAGAGTAGAAGGTTTTATTTCAAAAAACACCGAAGCTAGAATTTTTTTTGTATATGATGTAGTTGTCAGATTTTTTAAATATTTAATTCGAAATTCAGAAATATTTTTTAATTAATATCCCCAAGAGTAGAAGGTAAAATTTTAAAAAACACTGAAGCCAGAATTTTTTCACGTTTTTTTTCGATTCTTTTTTTGGGAGCTATAAGATATAGTTGTCCGATCCGGTCGGTTCCAACTTATATACTACCTGCAATAGAGTCAAAATCTGCCAAGTGGGCCACCCCTGTTCCGAAGGTCCGATTTTCATCGAACTTTTTTACTTTTCCGGTTCACAACGAAAATATAAGAACTTCATTTGAACGGTTTTGCGAAAGAAGGGCGCACAGCGGTTTTCCATACAAAAACGGCTTGCTCATGAAAATTGGCTGGTCAACACATGCCGTTGCGCGCGCAGCGTCAGCCGACTGCAGCTGTCAATGAGGCACTTCTTGGCGTTTTGTATGGGAATCCGCTGTGAGCCCTTCTTCAAATCGATATTGCGAAAAACCTTTGTCCGGGCCACTCTTTTTTTTTTTTTTGATCTTTTTCGTAATGAATCAAACTTCATTTTCAAATGGTTTTAAACTCTATAGCTGGTAAATAACACTGAAAAAAATAAAAACTAAAAAAAATGTTGATTTATTTTTAAGAAAAATAAATTTTAATTTTTTTTTACATTTTTTTATGGAAAGCCATAATAACTCTTGAGCGATTAGTTAAAACATCATAAAGATATCTCTTACCGTTCCGAAGTTATGAATTAATGACTGAGTGCAACTTTTTCGAAAAAGTGTCAAAAATGCCATGTTTTGACCCCTATAACTCCGGTAAAACTCAAAATTTCGCAAAACCGTTCAAATGAAGTTCTTATATTTTCGTTGTGAACCGGAAAAGTAAAAAAGTTCGATGAAAATCGGACCTTCGGAACAGGGGTGGCCCACTTGGCAGATTTTGACTCAATAGAAAGAACACTTTTAGAAAAGTTTCAAGCCGATAGCTTAAAATAGTTTGCAACGCAGTGAAGGAGACGTTTCCCCATAAGTATATATATTCTTGATCAGCATCACTAGACGAGTCGATCTAGCCATGTCCGTCTGTCCGTCCGTCAGTCCGTATGTCCGTCCGTTTCTACGCAAACTTGTCTCTTAGTTTTTAAGCTATCGGCTTGAAACTTTACCAAAAGTCTTCTTTCTATTGCAGGTAGTATATAAGTCGGAACCGACCGGATCGGACGACTATATCTTATAGCTCCAATAGGAAGGATCAAAAAACAAGAAAGGAAGCTAGCTTCGGCCAGCCGAAGCTTATATACCCTTGCAGATCATTCCTATTAATTAACAAATCGCAAAAATGTTCAATTTTCTAATATTTCTCATTAATTTTCCGATCGTTCCTATGGCAGCTATATGATATAGTCGTCCGATTTTGATCAAATTAAAATTGAAATTCGGAAATATTTAAAAAGAGTCATATCCTAGAGTAGAAGATAATACAATAAAAACCAAAGAAGCTAGAATTTATTTTCTATTACTTTTCCATTAATTTTCCGATCGTTCCTATGGCAGCTATATGATATAGTCGTCCGATTTTGATTAAATTAAAATTGAAATTCGGAAATATTTAAAAAGAGTCACATCCTAGAGTAGAAGATAATACAATAAAAACCAAAGAAGCTTGAATTTATTTCCTATTACTTTTCCATTAATTTTCCGATCGTTCCTATGGCAGCTATATGATATAGTAGTCCGATTTTTTAAAAAATTTATTCGAAATTCAGAAATATTTAAAAAATAACATCCCCAAAAGTAGAAGGTAATATTTCAAAAAACACCGAAGCTAGAATTTTTTAAAGTTTTTTTTTTTCCGATTGTTCCTATGGGAGCTATAAGATATAGTTGTCCGATCCGGTCGGCTCCGACATATATACCACCTGCAATAGAAAGAAGACTTTTGCGAAAGTTTTGTCCCGATAGCTCAAAAACTGAGAGACTAGTTTGCGTAGAAACAGACAGACGGACAGACGGACGGACAGACGGACAGACGGACATGGCTAGATCGACTCGTCTTGTGATGCTGATCAAGAATATATATACTTTATGGGGTCGGAAATGCTCCTTCACTGCGTTGCAAACTTCTGACTGAAATCATAATACCCTCTGCAAGGGTATAAAAAACGTAAAAAAAATTCTAGCTTCGGTTTTTTTTTTTAAATATTACCTTCTACTCTGGGGAATATTAATTTTTATATATTTCTGAATTTCAAATAAAATTTAAAAAAAATCGGATCACTATATTATATAGCTGCCATAGGAATGGTCAGAAAATGAAAAGGAAATTAATAGGAAAAAATGATATCTTTGTTGATTTTTATTACATTCTCTTCTCTGAGATAAAGCTCTTCTTAAACATTTTAAAATTTCGAAAAAAATTTAACAAAACTCGGAAGTCTATATTATATAGCTCCCATGGGAAGGATCAGGATAGAAATGATTCGTGGAAATTTCAGTTTTGTTTTCCTGTGTAATACATATTTTGCAAGCTTAAAATGTTGATTTTATAATTCAATCTTTAAAATCATTAATTACACAGGCCGATAGAATTTTGTTTTTTGGTTTTCCATGCCTGCCACCATTTTATATTCACAAATTAGGCTTTTCTAAGCATAATTGGCCACAACGCCTTTATTTAGGAAAATCACAATTTGTATTCGGGGATATGTATTTGTATTGGGATATCTTCAAAAGTGGTCAACCAATTTTGTTACTCCTTACGGAAGCAAGCAAAGTTTAAAAATCTTAATTTGTGAACAGCGTTTAAAAATTAAATAATTAAATATTTCTTACTACAATTTGTTTGCCTTATATCCTTAATTGTTATCATTAGGTTCGTTTGAATTGTTTTGGAATTTTTAAAATTGGTTTTCTTACCTTCTTCCCAATGACGATTCACAAATAATATTATCTGTTTATTGATAGAATTATTTATTAAATAGGTAGTTAAATCAAAGTTAAATATTATGCGCACGCAACGAAATGAAAATGGGCTTAACTTAAAGTAGGTTTTACATGAAAGTTACATGTATCTATCTTATTTCAGCAATATGTGTTTTAGTCTTCGGAAATATTTGATGGGCTTCGTTTGAAATAAAGCATTGCCTGCTTTTCGGGGCCACTCACTGCAGCTGTTAGCTTGTTGTCATAATTATGTTGGCATCCTTCGTTGGCATTCATAACGAATAACTACACGACTCACAGACATTTAGAGCCCGCCTCCTTGCACACTAATACCCTCATACATTAAGGAGCACACATGGTCGGAAGGCGCGTGCTTACAAATTTCGTAATCCTTTAACAAGCCCGGCAACTTCCGCTCTTACTTTTGGCTCTTGCGCACGACTCCCTCCTTTCTGCTTTTTCGCCCCGGCTGTCATTGTCTTCGGCCTCATCATCGCATAATTAATCTTCAAAAAATCATCAGCCGTCGCAGGCATTAATCTTTGTTAAAACGTTTCACGCAACTTTTAGTCCATTGTTACACATACGCCGTGTGAGCCGCATACAAACGAGCCTCTTGCAGAGGCAGCCTTCCCCATTTCATAATTGTGCAGCTCTCTTCGCCTTGCTAGTGGCGTAATTTAATTTGTGCTGCGAGGCGTGCTTTGTTTTTATTTACTAATTTCTTTTGACAAAAGACTTAAAGCTGGCGAACACGCGAAAAAATCAAAGAAAAACGTGAAAACAAAGAGCATTTAAGGGGCTTTTTACGGCTGGCATATGCAGTCGATGCGATGAGAAGCGATGTCAACTGAGTTCACTCGACTTCACTGGGCTGCAATGATAAATGATATGTCCCCGGCACCGGCATCATAATAATGCAACTGCTGACGGGCGCGAAAAAGGGCGTTGTCAGCAGCTTTCTTGGGTCGGTGTGTGCCCCATTATAATAGAAAATAAATGAATGATATGTTTTTGACACGTCGCTGCTGTCATTGCTCCCACTTCATTTTTACGTTCCACGTCGTCCTCGTCACCGTGATCGTCTTTAAGTTTTGAGGCCCCGCAGCACGCACGCGAGTCAGTTAAAAAGAAAAGCCATCTTTTGGCATTGACAAGCAGCATCTGCAACAACAACCGAAGCAATCTCCTGCTCTTCATCATGCTCAATTTGCGCGAATTGTGTTGTCTTGTCTTGTTTTCTGTCTGCCGCCTTGTCTCGTCCTTTTGTTTGGTGTTTTCCCACTCAGCCTCTCCCTCCCTTTCCCACTCGCCCAAAGACCTCGACAATTGATTTAAATATTTTTGACACTTGTGCCAGATAATTGCTAACATTAATCATGGCCCGGCAGCTGTCGCTCCTGCTCACACTCGTTTACACACTCGTTTATGCTAGGAATTTCGTGATTTCCAGTTGAATTTGCCAAATCAATGCTGTCACCTGTTTGTGCTGGGGGAAGTACAGACTTAATTCTTAAGGAGTTCTTTAAATGTAATACTGAAAGCCTGTTAATACTGAAAACCTGATTTAACTAATTACACTTGAAAAGTTAATTTTATCATTATTGTATTTTATTACAAATAAATAATTGCAAAGTATTTCTTGTATCTTAAATATTTATTAAGAATTTATTTTTAATCACCTTTTTTTTTACTAGGATAGCCTTAGCCTTAGTTCTGCTAGAGTTGTTAATGGTTTTTAAATGTAATTTGTATGTAAATTACATATATTTATCTCAGAAAAGTAGATATGATTGTTTAAAATATTTTATGATAAATATACTTCGTTTATAGTCTAATGAAGGCTGTGGGTTTGAGTTTGCTCAATTTGCTTCGCATAAACAAATGTCTTCTGCTAATTTGTACGTAATTGCCGCAGTCGCCAACAAATGCCCATATTTACTTGGAGTAGTATCTTATCTTGCGCACTTTCGCCTTGACCTTTTTAGCCCCCGATGGCGGCAATTAGTCGCAGGTCTTCGACTATCTCACTCGCATGACTTCAATCTGCCGGCAATCTGTTCGTCGCTTCGGTTGCCACCTCGTCAATTTATCACCAAATCAATCAAAAGCTTTAGGCAAAGTGAGATGCCTTCTGCGCCCCCCGCCCCCCGCCACGCCCTTTACATGTGTTGAAGCACGGCCATAAGGGTGCGTGTGTGTGTTGGTGAGTGAAAAATGCTGGGAAGCAAGTCCGAGGAGAAGGTCCTTCGCTGCATTCGCTGCCTTTGATCGTTTACCGTGAAAATTTATTTGATTGCCTGCTATAAGCAACTTCGGCTAATATGATACAAGCCGATCGGCTGCTGGTGCTGCTAGTCGAATAGCGAATGACTAATGCCAACTGTGCACAGAGAAAAAAGGAAACTGTACTTTTTGAAAGGATGTTAACATATAATACATTGTTTAAAGTATTTATTTATAAGCGGTTAGGCCAGTAATGAATACAAGTTGCAATAGCCATCATATTTTATAGTCAACTAGATAAAGGCTAATTACCCTATGCAGCATCAAAAATTAACCTCGATAAATGCTATATTTTTGGATTCGTTACGAATTCCCAAGTTAAACTGCGTTTTCCAAAGAGTTCCCCGACGCAAGGATTCTTAGCAAAAGGACCTCAAAGTTCGAAAAATGCTGAAATTGGCCAACTTTGCGGAGCTCTCAGAGGCAAATGGATGCATGGCTTGGTTTGAAGTTAAAGTTTTTAAAAAGATACACCCTTTATCTTTCAAACCCCATACATAAAATAATTTTAGGATTTTTTTTAAGGCAGAAATAAATTTCAAAAAACATAGTCAAAAAACCGAAAAACATACAGCTGCGGTCAAAATAGTAGTAGTGTCGCCGCCTTGTGTATTTTAAAAGTTTGATGTTGTAATTTTTTCTTATTCAATTAGTCTAATAGGAAAATTATAATCAATACAATATTACCAGGAAAAGATCAATTACAACAACAAACTTTTAAATACACAGGGCGGCAACACTACTACCATTTTGACCGCAGCTGTATACTTTTATGTTTTTTGACTATGTTTTCTAGAACTTGTTTCTGCCTTAAAAAAAATCTTAAAAATTTTGTAAGTATGGGGTTTAAAAGATAAAGAGTGTATCTTTTATAAAACTTTAGCATCTAACCAAACCATGAATCCGTTTGCCTCTGAGAGCTTTGGAAAGTTGGCCAATTTCTGAATTTTTCGAACTTTGAGGTCCTTTTGCTAAGAATCCTTGCGTCAGGGAAATTTTGGGAAAAGGCAGTTTAACTTGGGAATTCGTAACGAATCCAAAAATATAGCATCCATTGAGGTAAATTTAAAAAGCACTAAAAATGCTGCACAGTGTTATTATCTGGATGACATTAAAAAGCGTATGGAAAATAGTTAAAGATTATGGGTGGAAAAACATAAATTGTTTAGAAAATGGCCATTTTGAGGTGCTTTGTGTGTTAACTTAAAATATAGATCGATTAAATTATATTTTGATTAGTAAGAGTTATTTTAATACATGAAGAACAGTGCTGCCATCACTGCGCTTGAAAAACAGGACAGATCAGCCAAAAAAAAACAGGGAAAAAAGGACAAAAAAATTTTTAAAAGGACAAAAAAAAGGACAAAAGTAAATGCGCATCCATTTTTCTGTTTTACCAATGGGTTATATATTTACTTAGTTTAAATGGATTTTATATTAAATTCAATTATGTAGTGATATACTGCGCCCGACTCACAACCTTCTTTGTTTGATCATTTTACCATGGTAAATTTTTGTGCGTTTACGTAATAATCTACAATTATTAAAATAATAAAAGCATTTTAATTAACTATATTGGTAATACAAAAAATATTCAATATCTACGTCAAACCCGAATAAGAGTCGTTCAAATCTGAATTTATTTTCTGACAAAAAACAGAGAGTAAAAATTGAGAAATTTTTAAAGTGTTTTCATCTTTTTTTTGCTACAGAAAAAATCATACTATAAAAAAAATCCATCGACAGCTTTACGTCTCTTTGATAATTTGTAAAAAGAATTATTTTATAAGTACCAAACTGTAAGAATGATGGTTAAAAAGTCGTTTTAGCATATAAAAACAGGTTTATACACTTTCGACTAGCAAAAATAACACACAAAACCTTATTTTTGAAATAAGGACAGATTTCCGGATAGGGGATGTTTGAAATTTTTTCCGGATAAAGCCGTTAATAAAAAGACAGATCTGTCCGGAAAGAGGACAAAATGGCAGCACTGACATTCTTCATCAGTGCTGCCATTTTGTCCTCTTTCCGGACAGATCTGTCTTTTTTTAACGGCTTTTCTGCAATTTTCTGAATAACTTGTTATGTTGAAATTCGTTTTTTTTTGCTTGAACTGTATTCCGAAAAGTGAATTGTCTTTGGGTATCCAGTTCTGAGTTTAATTCTAGTTTACTAGGGTTTATAATACCTATCTCGGACTTTTTTTCCAGTGTGCGTGTGTGTGTGAGCGGTGGCGGAGGCGTGGGCGGGGCGTTTTGCGAGGCTGTCGTCGCTGTTAGTTGAGCTTTATTAACTGTCTGTGAAGTTCTGCGAGGCACACAAAGCTGGCGGGCGAGAAGGGCGCGCAATCTCGGCAGGGCATCTCTATGCCCCGGCTTTCGATTCTGGGATTTGGGATTCAGGATTCCTGTCCTGTTCCGTGGACTGCGCTCTGTGAATGGGGACGGGGATGGGACACGGGTGTGTTTGCCGGCCAAATTGCTTGTGATGAAGACAGTCAAGCGTCAATCAGTCAGTCACTGGCGTTGGCAATGGCGATGCCCCTGAGCCTGACTGAGTCGGATCCCGTCCCCATTCCATCTCTTTCTCAGCGCCCTGTTCCTGTCTCTTTCTCTGTCTCTTTCGGATTCCCAGGCACCGTTTCCGTCGTCTATGTGTGTCCCGTCCGATGTCCTTTTGGCTGTCAGTTAACATGCCTTTTCCGTTTGCCATCTCGGAGCTGCACTGTTCGGTGGGCGGAGTAAGGTTTGGGGTCTGGAGAAAGGGGCGTGGCTGGGTCTGGTCCATTGCCCGTCTCTCGTGGAGAGATAATCACTTTGGGAAATTGCTCATGAATGATTTGTTGGCATAAATCAATTTGATTGATGAGCGTCAATATATGTACTTATATGCCGCTTTGATGTGGGCAATTCCAATACAGCGAGCCCAGGCACACATGAGGGCACAAACACACACAGCCCAGACATAGGGGCCTCATCTATAGTTGCGGTGAAGACAATAGTACTGGAAATGAATAAGATTTTATTTCAGAGGTACAGATTTATTCTATGTAATTATTTTTACAATTGTATTCCAATCACTTGTAGAGTAGAAGACAATATGGTATTTGTTGAAATGACACTATGTTAAGAGTTCCCCAAGGCAAGGATGCTGAGAAAAAGTACCTCAAAGTTGCAAAAAATTCTGAAATTTGCCTTGTAAATCTATCACCAATACTGCCATTCGCTACAGTCCAAGACTCGTGTTCCACACAAACAGACTTGCCTTCACACTTTTCACACTTTTTCGCATAGACTGCAACACTGCTCAATTTTTGTAATGACTCTTCTTTTTTATTCACTACTTTTGTTATTTTTACCATGGGTGAAAGTGAATTGACTTTCTCATAACACCCTCCAATAAACATTTTGTTGAGCATGTCGAAAAAAAAAAAAAATTGGCCAACTTTATAGTTCCGGAATTTTTTACCTTTTTGATTAAGGAGAATGCTACGCTTGACTAAAATTTTGAAAACAAACGAAACATTTTTTTTCGCTTAAAAAATTCTTTACGGTCTAAAAAATAACATACCATAAGATAGAGTCTTTCAAAAGTGTCAAAATTTTCATTCTGCGGCGATGCCTCACAGGTATATTCCGGGCACCTTAAAACTTTAAACGCGTTTTTCTCGAAACCACTCTTTTTGAGACGGCCGGACGCATAACTCGAACGAATCTTAACCGATCGATTTGAAATTGTGACAGTATATTCAAAATACCTTTACCTTTTTATACCCTTGCTGAGGGTATTATTATTTCAGTCAGATGTTTGCAACGCAGTGAAGAAGACGTTTCCGACCACATAAAGTATAGATATTCTTGATCAGCACCAATAGCCGAGTCTATCTAGCCATGTCCGTTTGTCCGTTTCTATGCGAACTAGTCCCTCAGTTTTAAAGCTATCGTGATGAAACTTTCCCGAAAGTCTTCTTTCTATTGCAGTTAGTACATATGTCGGAGCGAGCCGGATCGGACCATTATATCTTAAGGCTCCCATAGGAATATTCAAACAAATATAAGAAAATTCATTGTAAGTTTGTAGGAAGTTGGCGTTTTGATTATTGACAACTTAAAAACGAAATTTAAATAGACACGCTGAATCTGGAAGCCCTTGAACTGCACCGAGTGAGTAATAAACTATAGGTATTTACTTTATTTGCAAGGGTATATAAGCTTCGGCTGGCCGAAGGTAGCTTCCTTTCTTATTTTATATTTTTTTTAATCAACAATTTTGTGACTTTTTTTTCGTGAAAATTTTAACTTTCTTCAATCACTCATCACTTTGTAAAAAATCAATATATGGCAAAAATTCTACGTGTGTCGATAGCTGATGATGTATAGAAACTAACCGGCCACGGACCCCATCAACAAAAAAGGCCCTACAAAGAAATGCTGCACAGCCGCAATTTTGTTTTCGATTTATTCGAAAAACATTAATTTTGTACTTCGCATCTAATAGTAAAAAAACAACTTTACAAATTTTTGATTGGAAAAAAAAATTCCAGAAAATTCGCGTTTTTTTCCAGTTACTCAGATGTTCCCCCATTAAGGTCTAAAACTAAAATAGTATTGCTTTTAAAAACGTTATATTTTATTGTTTGAAATGTTTTGACACAATTTTTCACCCTGGTAATGCTAATCAAAACAAAATGCCAATTACACTGTTCCAAAATCTAATTTAATAAATAAATAGTGTTCGCATGTTTTTCCAATAATTTTTTATCATTTTTATATTATTATTCTTCTTAGCCTAGTATTGTGTCCACCGCTGTTTTTGTGTGTGCTTTGTGGGTGGGATCTGTGCAGCGACCAACTAATTGATCAATTAAACATCAATTGCTTGGCCGTTGAGCTGCGGGTCTTCGTGGTTCTTTGATTCTCACTTTTCTTAATTTTTTTTCGCTTCTGGCTTACTTTCAGCATCGGCCGTTTGAAGTTGGGAGCTAAGTTTGTGCCCTTCATAAAGCAAGAAACTGGTGAAACTTTTCGCTATTTCAACTTGAGTTGTTATGACACTTTTAATAACTTTATTATTGCATTTACATAGTAGCAGGGCATGCCAAGCAGCGGCAGCAACACCGCCAACTTGTCCTGGTTAAGTGTGCCGCTGTGAGTCCTGGGCGTCCTGGCTTTCCTCCCATTCGCATTTCCCCCCATTTCCACCCTTTTCCACCGCTTTCCACCCCTGCATATGTTGGGGCTTTCCTTGAGGTGTGTGTTTGTGTGCGAGTGTTTCTTAGCTGTCTACGCAATTAAAAGTTTAATATAATTAAATGGTTTTATGACTTTGACTGTGCACCGAGTGCTGCAGTCGCTAGCTCCCTTCTTCCCCTGCACTATGGAAAAAAGTGCCATTTTAAAGTTTTTTTTTATAAGTTCAATTTCCTTTAAGCTTAAACTTGTAGATATTTTATAATAAACAGCTTAATAACTGATGTACTTTTGAACATCGTTGAACAGGTATCTTATTTTATCATTAGTTTAAGTACTAAATGCGTTAAGCAAATTGTTCTTTAGCTATATAAAATCATCCATTTTTGGTTTTGTGATTAATAAACTAAAATTATATAATAAAATTAGTTGAGCTTGATATTTTTAAAGCTAATTCATTTTGAAAACTCGAAATGCCAGCTATAAACTGTTGAGAAATACCTACAAAGTTTATTCCTGTGCAATTTTGACTGCCCTCAGACACGTTTTTAGCAGTAGCGACTTAAGATGCTGCCTGGTAAACACGTGCACTTTAAAATCCCCCAAAGCAAATAACAAGCTGATAGCAAACTGGAGCAACGCTACCGCCCCCTGCCCCCCTTTCGGGACCACCGAAGTGATTAAGCCATCAAAGTTTGCTTTCGACACGCAGCATTAACGCTTCGACTTTGCTTAGCTGTGAGCTTTGAGCTGTGAGTCAAGTGCAGTGCGGCGTATGCCGGGAGCTCGATAATTACTTGGCCAGCGTGAAGTTTTGGGCAGACATCAGCAGAAATTGGCAGGACGTTCGGAGAAAGTCGTCGCAGAGGCAAAAAGGTTCTGTCGCAATGTGTCCGTCGGTTTGCGAAGTCGATGTCATTGCCGTTGTCCCTGTCGCCACAAATCTCCTTCGACAGATGGCTCGGCATGGGGGGGCGTTGACCATAAACGATGGCAGCGACCACGCCCCCATTCACATGAGGACAGCAAATTGCCTAATTTATATAGTGGGGAAGGGGATGGAAACAGGGGAACCAACTTTCAAGTAACTATGATTTAAAAGTGATTTTGCTTTCAAAATGGTACTTACAACCTACTAGAAATTTAAGGAGCAAGGCATATCTTATTGATACTAACTGGTTGGTACGGGCTACGTGTATTTAGTTTTTGATTTGGTTAGTTTAACTTTTTTTTGTTGTGAGAGTAACCTTTTCAAGGGTCAAATTCACAATTTGATTGCTGGGGAATAATTTACTATTATGTTAGTTAATTTTACCAATAGATTTGTTTGTGCGTACACACAAAAAAATTTGCTTGGTAAAATTGACCAGCAAAGATAGTTACGTAACTATTAAAATAGTTACGTGTATTTTGTTTTTGCTTTGGGTTTGTGTCCTTGCTAATTGTGTGTATTTTGTTGTTGTGAAATGACTATTTATACCCGTTACTCGTAGAGTAAAAGGGTATATTGTATTCGTGCAAAAGTATGTAACAGGGAGAAGGAAGCGTTTCCGACCCCATAAAGTATATATATTCTTGATCAGGATCACTAGCCGAATCGATCTAGCCATGTCCGTCTGTCCGTCTGTCCGTCTGTCTGTCCGTCTGTCTGTCTGTATGAACGCTGAGATCTCGGAAACTATAAAAGCTAGAAGGTTGGCATTTTGCATGCAGATTTTAGGAGTTCCTACGCAGCGCAAGTTTGTCAAAATGGTGCCACGCCCCCTCTAACGCCCACAATCGCTTATATACGATTTTAAAATTAATATTTTGGAAAAGTAAAAATGCAGTTTTATTGTGTTTATCAATACCTATCGAAATGTAGAAGAAATTTTTCAAATCGGACCATTCGTTAAAAAGTTATGCGTGATCAAAGTTTTCAATATATATCTCCATCTCCCTCGCACTCCCTTTACCTGAGTAACGGGTATCTGATAGTCGGGGCACCCGACTATAACGTTCTCTCTTGTTACTTAGTAGAATTGACAATTTTGCTGGTTGGGGCCTATTTGAAAATTATTACAGTTGATTTTACTAAGTTTTTTTTTTGTGTGTAGGCTTTAAAGAAGTACAAGAATATTTTCTTTAAAATACTTCACATCATGCACGGATCGACGGGGGTAATATGGATGAAATATAACTCGGGTGAAAAATGAATGGAATTTTGGTATTCAAAAAGTAAGCAGCAAAAAAGCGTTGTGGTAACACACCCCACAAGCAAATCCTGGATCCGCCTCTGCATTTATATGCGTTTTTTTAAGATACTAATAGTTCTAATCTATAATGAAATAATAAAAACAAGAACGCTATTAGTCAAATGGAGGCACTTTCAAGTTGTTGAACAGAGTATAATGGAGGCTTGCGACTTTAGCGTTCTTTCTTGTTTTTTTATTTTATCTTACAGCTTACTTAATAATCGGCCCTGTTCTAGTTTTCACTTCCGAAAGATTCACACGGAATCGAATTTCTTAGACCAGTTCCAGGACTCACCTCCGAAAGAATTGCAAGGATTTAAATATCCCTCGTTGTTACTCTGTTAACTTCCGAAAAATTCACATGGAAACTTTCCGCCAAGCATTTGACAGGCGGACTTAAATCCGCTAGCATGAAATCAAATTCACTTCCGAGTGAAAACTGGAACAGGCCGGAATGTCAATTTATACAAACTAACAGAGTAAAGCTGTTTAGATTTGTGAATTTGTAATTAAGTTTCACTTTCACTTTAAATGATTTTATTAATTTCTTTGCTCCTTTTTTAAAATGTCCAATTATAAATGCTGCCTCCATTCTCCCTTGCCTAATCTGTGTAATTATTTCAACGTTTAAGGTTTAGTTTCATCCAATGTCCATTGCGATCTTTTTCAGTCGCATGACCCAAATATTTCACTTATTTGCATAAACATCTCCAACGCACATACACACAGCACCATCCGGAAAATGGCATCTACCGCAGAATGCAGAAGGCAATTCTGGGAACCGACAGCCGGGCGGGGCCCAAAAGCGATTGTGCCATCAGAAAAATGCTACACAAATCATGCATAATATAAATTAATAGCCATCAACTCTTAAATTTCGGCAGCATTTTAAAATCGGGCCGTTAGGACTTTAGGCCATTCGGCGAGCCGCCCGCCGTTTCATGGCAAATTAGTAGCTCGTGGGCATTTTAATTGCGTCCAGCGGCGGGTTGGGTTCCGGTGATTTGGGACAAGGGGCGGTTATGTGCGTCAAAAAATAAAATGAATTCATTTGTACCCTTTTCAAAGCGGCATAAAGAAGGCTAAGACGCGGCACGCGGTCCCCCAAATGACTTAACTCATTTAATGTGGCTCTAATGGGATACAATTTAAATTTAATTGATTTGCCCGACAAGCTTTTTATGGCCGCAAGAATTTCTCTAAATTAAAAATGCCCTTTTCCGTTGTAAAAATGAGAAGCGTAAAAATGCGGACCGCTTTAAAGGGCGCCAAGATTAATTCATGTTTTGTGCTCACCATATTGATTAAATATGCGGAGCCACGCTGGTGGCTCAAAGAGTGCCTGACACCAGTTTGCTCGGTTTTTGTGCTTTTTTGCAGTGGCTCGCTGATTTATTGGTTTAATGCACCCACCAGCAGCACCCGCATAAACAGGGCGCAACAAACCGCAGCGGGGAAATGGAGTTGGGACAACCTTTGCTGCCCGCCGCCATTTCTTAGCCTGGCAGCTAATTTATGTGCGCACGCGGCAAGAAAATGCTTGCGAAAGGATACGCCAGGAGCCAAAAGAGCCAGGAGCCAACAGGAGCCGCCAAAACACGGAAAATATTTTTAATATTCCTTGGTGATCGATTCTATGACCCGAATAAGGGAGACCAAATACTATCATTTCAGTGCCATTTTTTTTAAATATTATATTTTCTATCTAAAATTAATCTTTTCTTATTAAAAGATCGCCTAGTACTAAGATTTTTTTGGAAAAACTGCTAGCATGTATAAATAGTTTAGTTTTGTCACTTATACTCAATAATGTGCTAGTCCGATCGATTAGAATTTTTCACTGTGTAACCTAAACATATTAAAATGTAATTAAAATAATTTATAAACAATTTTTTGTTTAAAAATGGCAGGACCCTACCCTAATAAAACACCAAATTCTGCAAAATATGAAATAAATTATAATTTATAATTATTTGGCCAAAAATACTTAGAATACAGTTGATAAAAATTTAAAAAAAAAAAATAGTTAAAAATTATTCATGATTTTTTTAATTATTTCAAATAATACTAGTTTTACAATGTTTGTAAAGCCTATTTCAATAGAAAAACATTTCGAAAATTGTATTTTCAAACGGTTTTTAACAGTTAAAACTGAGTTATTTGAATACATTTTCCTGTGCAGCGACGGAGAACATTCTACCATATTTCGCATAGTGAGAATTATGCTTCCAGAAGGGGGAAGTTGTGGTGGCAAAGTGGGAGGCTCGAATGTCAGCGAGCATAAAAATTCGCATTTTAATATTTGCCAGTAAGCTGCGCTGCGTTGGCAGCTGATTTGCCATAGGTCCTTCCATCGCGTCTGGAACTTCGTCCCGCCCCCTCGTCCTGCTCCTTCGTCGTGTTTGCCTGCCACTTTATCTGCGCCCAGCAGCTGGCGTTTGTTTGCGGTTCCATCGCGCGTTGCGTGTTGACTTTTGTGTCTGAGCCACCTTTCAACTGCAACTAATTTATTTTATTTGCCAGCTGGCGACCTGGCCACCAGCCACCCTTCTTCCTCCTCCTGGCCCGCTTCCTAAATATGATTCAAAACAAGCATTAGAAAATGTATTGCATGGCACGGGCTGATGGCGCCACTGCATTTGATACAAAGTGTCTTGACGCTAAGAGCCCCGAGTTGAGTGCCGAGTGCCTCCACTTTCCGCCGATTCCATGATTCTGCGTCATTGCGGTGGACAGGCTGTAAATGAGTTTTGTTATCTGCCAGCCAACAAGCGAACAAATTGCATTAGTGGATGCGAAACCCAATTGGGCAAGTGCCATAGTCGGTGTTTCAATTCGCAGGAAGAATTTCACGCATAAATAGCACAAAAATTTAACAAAGTAGTATAATGTTAGGCTCAAGATACTTATTTTAAAAGGTATTCTATATTGTTCGTGAGACTCCACATTATTAATAAGGCAAGAAATATTTGTGCATAATGGATCAGTTATATTTATACCCTTGCAGAGGGTATTATAATTTCAGTCCGATGTTTGCAACGCAGTGAAGGAGACGTTTCCGACCACATAAAATATATATATTCTTGATCAGCATCAATAGCCGAGTCCATCTAGCCATGTCCGTCTTGTCCGTTTCTATGCGAACTAGTCCCCCAGTTTTAAAGCTATCGCGTTGAAACTTTCCCAAAAGTCTTCTTTCTATTGCAGGTAGTACATATGTCGTAACGAGCCGGATCATACCACTATATCTTATGGCTCCCATAGGAATAATCAACAAAAATAATAGAAAAACCATTGTAACTTTGTAGTAAGTAGGCGTTTTAATTTTTGACAATGTAAAACAACATTTTAAGTAGGCATACCTGCAAGGGTATATAAACTTCGGCTGGCCGAAGTTAACTTCCTTTCTTGTTTTAGCATCTAATTAACCCTGAAAACGATTTTTAAAGGAAAAAGACGAAAGCAAATAGCTTTTTTGTTGAAACGCATTTTCCCATGAAATCAAGCAATTGATTTTAAATGTTGGTTTTATAGCTAAACGAAAGTGCACATAAATAATACATTTTTGACATTGATTGCTCCATTATGTATTAAATAGTCTTGGTTAAATTATTGGATGCATTTCGTCCGACTTGTAAGCGCCTTTCTGTCGTTGGGCATAAATAAGCAAATAACTTGTCAACCCCTTGCGGCCATTATTTAGCGTAATTAAATAGCACATGGAAAATGAGTAAATTATGGAATGTGAAACGCTCGTAAATTTTCCTCCAAGAGGTCGATGAGTCCGCTGACCAAACTGTTGCTCTGGTCCTTTCTGACCTTCCGACTGTTGATTTTATTAATATCATTTCGCTTTTATAGTCATTGGTGGCATATACGACAGCGGTGTACTTAATTACAACTGCATTATAATAAAGTTACAATTATTGTTATTATTTTTTATCCAAGCATGCGGACCGATGTCCCGACCACATTTATAAAATGCCCATTATTCATGGCCTGGTCAGGGGCTATTAATGTCCGCTGGCCAAATATCAGGAAAGTGAACGAACCATTTCAAAATAAATTAAATTTTTATGCGTGTGTGCGAAATATATTAAATGTTTTGTGCGTAAGAAACTCCCCTTAATGAGACTCACAATTAATGCATTCGAGTCGGGGGCTCCATAAACCAATGCCATAAATTCAGCTCAGTGCGTTGGTAATTAGTGGCCAAGGTTAATGGCATCAGGAAAAACATCCCGACGACGAGTTTATCAGGAGTAAAGTGGAGAAAAACCATTTCAAAGTTGTGCTTAAAAAAACTCGTAAGCGGTTTCCAGGTGGGGTTTAGTTTTGGATACCCCAAAGGATTTGTTACCTTTTTAAATTTACGAATGTGAATATATATAGTTTTTAAGTACGGTTCATCATCATCATGGACACACTATAAATAAGTTTAACAATCTAAAAAATATAATAATATGCAATAGTTTTAAGCATTTAAAAGAAGGGAACAAAAAATCCAATTACCTGTAAAGCCGTTCTTACGGATAACGACATAACTCCGAGGATCCGAATGGTGTGCGGAAACTGGGATTCTCGCAACATAAGACGAAACAGCTTTCGCTGGTCGCCACACAACTCATACCACGTCACATTGCATATGCTCTCATATACCTGGTCATACTGTCGGGAGCAAATATAAAAGTTAGGTAATTATTTAATAAACAAAGTCTTAAAAACCCACTCCAAACTCAAGTATGGTGCCCAAAATGCAATAGATGGACATGCTGTAGGCGGAAACCACAAAGAAAATGGCCGACGGCATGTGAAAGCTGGACAAATTAATGCAAAAGCTGAGCATCATGGCCAAAGCCATGGAAAGAACCTGAGTGGCAATTAACTCGTAATAAAGGCCGTTCACTGTCCGACAGTAGCTGAAAAACAAGAGGGAACGCTATAGTCGGGTTGGTGTCTCGAAAATTGATATTACATAATGTACAATCAATCGACGTTTAATAACGACTTTTTTGGTTGTGCATATCAAAATTTTTTCTTAGTTAAACTTAGGTAAATTGGTTTTTAAATTTTATAAATAAATTCATTCAATTAGTTTTTACTCCGTGAAAAGTTGATGCCATTTGATCACTTCAATGAGAAGATATTGACGCAGTTCCTCTCCTTTTATTTGAGCTCCGACTGTTACCAGAGCTCTGTTTTCCGCCTTCAGTTCCAGGGCGTCATTCAGCTCGTTTATCTTTAGCTGAAGTAAATCGGCGAACGTCAGGATCTGTGTCAAACCAAGAAAGACAAACAAATCGCCGGCGTAGAACCCAACGCCTTGTACGACCATTGTTACCTGCATTCAAGTATTATTACTCTTTGCTTTTAATATAAACTTAGCAGAAATATTTTCGGCTGGCTCTTACCAATTGAATCAAATACGTGACTGTGTAGCAAAAGTTGTTCTCAAGTGGGAGTCCCGGAATAAGATACTGCATCGCAGTTACGCGGGTTCCATCGTACATTAACATAGCTAGCGGCAGGATACCCATCAAACAAAAAGCGAATACATATCCGTTGCGAATGATCCTCATGATGCCGAGCAACCGATCTATGTTCGAATTCAGGGTTCTGTGGTAGGATATTCCCCTACTCTCGTATTTTTCGTAAATGCTTCGTGAGTACAAGATGAGACGCCTCATATCCTGGTGCTTAAGTAGGCAGGTTAGGAATTTTCCGAGTCCATGGAATAGACCACCGCCCATTAAGCTGGCCTTGAGGCCCACCCCCCAGTCGCCCCCATTGTTGAGTATAGAAAATACCGTGAATCCAGTATAGTTTACAATAGCAAAGATTGTGGTCCAAGTGCGATAGTTGAACTCCAACTTGGGGGCCAGCACATCCACGCCAAGTAAGTTGGTCAAACTGTTTATGTTTTTAGACAATTCGCGAAAGCGACTGGCGGGACTCACTGCCACAGGCTCACTCATCGTAATGTACTTAATTTGAATGTCCTGCTCCTTACCTTTTATAGAAAAGTATTTGCTTTGACCCATCCGTAGCAATACTAATGTCACTTCAATTATAATAATTAGCAAGTAATTAAGTAATTATTTTCATCATTCGTACTGATGTAGTTTTGTGCAATTTTAACAATTTACCATCAGAGTTAAACGCAATCGATTTATTGATTTTATTAAATACAAAGATCTTCCGCCTAATAAAAATTAAACCTAAGAAATCAGTAACTTAAAATTTGAAAGCTATATATAAATATGTATTTTACATATTAACATTATCATTAATAATATTTTCATTATTGTTGTTAATGCTTACAACTTTTAATTTAAATAGCTAGTTTTTGTTGTTTAAAATTAAGATATTTTTATACCCGTTACAACATAGTATTCGTCGAAACTTATGTCACAGGTAGAAGGAAGCCTTTCATCGCCTGCTTGCATATCTTTATCTCCCTCGCATTCCCTTTAGCTGAGTAAAGGCTTTTTGATAGACAAAGTATAGCGTAATTATAAATCAATACTGAAGAAATACTTATTCTTGGGGATGGCATGAATTATTTCTTCTAATCTAGGAATCCCTATTTTAATATTTAAAAGTCTAGATAATCTTCGAGGCCCCAGAAGTTCACATTGTTCGCATACTTGTACTTATTGCTCAACGGGGGAATTTGTGAAGTATTTTGCCTAAGACTTCTGCGCCTTGGGTTAGGAAACCGCAGTTTTAACACAATAAAGTTCCCCAGCCCTTTGTTTCCACCCTATCAGTGGATGGCCACCTTTCGCATACAATTATACGCCTTTGTTTCGAAAGTCCTTCGATGGCATTCATCATACGCACTGTTGTCTAATACACTTCAGAGTGCGGAACGTTATTAGTCAGGCCCCTTTGGATGGCCTGGCGGGTATATATGCACTAGTTCATTGTGTGCTTTTTGTTATTAATTTCCAAGCTATAAATTTTGCTTTGCCACATTTCTAAAGGCCAATCCCCAACTAAAACTACTCACTTGTACTTGGGCCGGGTGAGGAATGAGGAATGGGGAATGGCATGAGATGGGATGGGACCTCACCTTTTCCACGCTCGAACAGCTTTCGGTTTTTGTCTGCGGTATTTTGTTATTCTGGCCGATCCAGCAGCTCCGCCTTCCATCTGCTGCATCTTTTGTTTATGCCTCACAATGGCCTGCCGCAGGTTTTTACTGCCTTCCATTGTGTTTCTGCTCTGTGTGTGTTGGATTTCCATACCCATTACAGGGGTATGCAAGGCTAGAGGTAGTTTAAGGAACTCTCTAGAGGCTTAAACTTTTTAAAAAGGTGTTTAACAGTATGGTAACTTACAATTCGAGGACAGAAATACCTAGTAATAATAAAAACGGTTAATATTGTATTTTAATAGCTTAGAAGTTTTAAAGATAACTACACTCATAAAAATAATTTTCTACATTTTAGAAAATCGCCCTAAAAAAATTTTCGCCCTTGAACTGAGAAAAATTTTCTATTTTCACGACAAATTTGCCATAAATTCAAGGCAGGTGACCATAAAAAAATATTTTTAGGGTTAATTTTTCTATTTTTCTAATATTTAGGGCGATTTTTTTCGATTTGCTTCGTTTTGACCTTTTCTAAATCCAACGGCGAATTGCCCTAATTTTTTTTCTAAAATTTGTCTAAATACAAGGGCGATTCGCCTTAAAAATCACTCCAAAAGTGTGAAATTCGGTAGCCCAGCGGTCTAATCACTTGCGCTTTCAACTTTGCTATATGAGGACTAAGGTCGTGGGGTTGTGGGTTCGAACCCTGTGTGATTCAACTTGATTTTTATGTTTTTTTTTTTTTTTGTAAACGTTATAATACTAAGGACATTTTTTCGTCCGAATTTTAAATTAAAGTAGTCTTTAAACCTTAAAAACGTATGGGAGTTCTGAGTTAAAAGCATACTTTGTGTTTGCTGGCAAGAAAACGGGACTAATTGTCACAGTCGTCAGGAAAAAAATATTCGGTTTAGTTGCCTTTTGTCAAATTATAACGTAGACCTCAAGAAAATAAGATGTGTGCAGAGTTTGTTCGTCGTCTTGCGCGATGGGTCTGTGGTGCAGCGGTAGGACGTTAGACTCTAAACCCAGAGGTCGTGGGTTCGATTCTCGCAATGACCAAAAAAAGTAAGTTGTTTTTTCTCCTCATATTTATTTCCCTAATTCGTTTACAAACATGATTTTTCAGTTCTAACGGCTGTGTTGTATAGATCGGGCCCCCCTCCTAACGCAGCTCCCATATAAGCTACACACCAATACAATAATATGAAACGGTGTCCTCCGCCTGTGTTGTTTAATTAAAGCAGTCTCAGTTCCCAGAATATACACGATTAAAATTCATGCTTCCCAAATTCAGTTAAGCATGCTCAAACACGTTTTTTATTAATTTGCATAATTTTTTAGGGCATTTGCCTTTAAAAACAGAAAATTCGCCCTTACTTTTAGAAAAATACGCCTTAAACTTAGGGCAAATCACCCTAAAAATAGGAAAATATTTCTCAATTCAAGAAAAATCACCCTAAATTAAACCAAATTTCCATAGGGATTTTTTAGAAAATTTTTCTAAATACACGGGCGAATCGCCAGCGGATACGATTTATGGGCGATTTTCTGCATCCACGGGCGAAAAGTCAGTTTTTTAGGGCGATTTAGGGTAAAAATTTCTATGAGTGTAGATTTTTTAGCACTTATAATAATTTATATTTCTACAGAATCAAATTCCAGCATTAAGTACTTTCAAATAAAACACCTCTAAGCAATGGGTTCTTCTTGGTCGGGACACCTCAAAATAAAGTTCATACTTTCCTTCGGCTTTTTGTATTTTTGTTGTCTTCTCCTTGGCTGCCTGCCTATAAAATGCAATGGAATTTCATATTGTGCGAGTATATATCGGCATCAACATAATGCTCTCGGATAATATTCCCTGGCATTTTTGCTCTGCGGCACGTAAAAAATGCAGGCTACACACAGACAAGCACGGGGTTACATGCCTGTGCGTTTGATGTTTAATCAATTGAAAATGCGAGTGTGTGCCATTGATGGTCGACCCGTTCCCCTGATTTCCCGAAAACTTGGCGCCTCAACTTGTCTGCCTGACGGCCTGCATAATACCGGCGGAATGGTAGAGTGGAAGCATGGTGTTATGGTGGTATGACCTAAGCCAGGGTCGGATTTCCAACCTGACTTCCGCATCGCCCTGCCGGCTGTTTGCCGAGCAAACTGCAAACTGCAGTCGGGTCTTAAGACGCGCTCTCTAGAAAAACATTAGCAAGATTGCAAGGTGCGTGTGCGGTGCCACGCCCACCCACCCACTCCCACATCCACTTCCTTATTGAAAGGGAATTGAACGCTCGACTTGCAGGACGGCTTCCTTTCGCAGGATTCCCCTTTGCTGCTTGCCGCCTGAATGGCACAAAGAGGAATAAAAATTACAATATCACCGCTGCCGCCGACGATGCAATGGAAATGGAAGGCAAACAACAGGCACAACTACAACCGCACGCAGGTGCACTGGAAAAAACAAAATCTAAAGGTAATAACACAACACAGAACTTTAAAAGATAAAATCTTACGAAGAAATTTTAAGAAATATTATCTTTCTTATTAACTTAAACTTTTTAAAAGTTGTTTAGCAAACTAGATCTTAAGTAATTTTCCTATAGTTTAGCACTTTAAGCTAAGGTTATAAATTTAAGAGTATGTGACATGTACTTTAAGCTAACCCGGCAGGTCCTTGATCTTAGGCCCCAGCTTTTCGCCCAGTGCACATACACACAAAGGAAAGCGCAGAGCCTTAAGCTGCCTATGAAGGCATTCATGCGTTTGTGTGCGAGCGTGTGAGTGTGCGTGGGAGAGTGTTTCTTGTATTGAAACTTCCTTTAATGGCTTCCGGTTATCATTATTGGCACAAGGCATTGTCCGTCCCTCTCCTGCGGCTGCGTGTCTATAAAGATTAAACGCATTGTTCTTTGTTGATTCTTTTCGTCATGCAAAGAAATTAATATTCGCAATCCATTATCGTTTCTAATAGCTCACATACGTATATGAGCGAACACCCTCAAAGGAGCATATTTAATAACCCTAATGGGGCGGCTTAAAGCCTTAAAGCGACTGGCGACCTTTGCCCAGTGGCCCACTGGCCCCCGATGCATAATCAATCAATCGAAGGCTTTAAGCTGCTGACTAATATGCAGCAAAAGGACCCGAGCAGGGCAATATCTTAAAGTGTCCTTGCCCCTGGCGCACAGATACACACATTGATAGATGGGCGGACCCCAGTACGTCAGCGTCATTCGCTCCGGCTAATGATGACAAATTTTTTATGGGCATTATGAGCGGCAGTGACTTAAAGCGTGTGGGAATGGCTGAGGCACTGAACAAAAAAAATTCGCATTATGTTTGCATGCTCAGATCTATTTTAATGTAATAAGATAACTGCTAAGTGTGTCAGATGAGATGCATGCTATTAAAACCAATAAACTAAAAAGAATTTATCCAACAAACATTTAAATAAACTAAAAGAATAAAACGTACAGCTTTACTTTTTAATACTTTATTCTAAATTTATCGAAGTAAATAATAAGTGATAAATATATATCTAAAAACAAGAGAGAACGCTATAGTCAGGTTGGTGTCCCGACTATCTAATACCCGTCACTCAGCTAAAGGAAGTTCGAACGCGGGTTGGTGTCCCGACTAATAATCGTAGCTCAGCTAAATGGAGTGCGAGGGAGATAGATATATGTAGACATTTTGATTGCGTATAACTTTTTAATGAATGGTCCGATTTGAAAAATGTCTTCGACATTTCGATAGGTATAAATATACACAACAAAATTGCATTTATACTTCTCGGAAATCTTTAAAGATGTGGGCGCAGGACCCATTTTAAAATCGTTAATAGCCATCAACTCTTAAATTTCGGCAGCATTTTAAAATCGGGCCGTTAGGACTTTAGGCCATTCGGCGAGCCGCCCGCCGTTTCATGGCAAATTAGTAGCTCGTGGGCATTTTAATTGCGTCCAGCGGCGGGTTGGGTTCCGGTGATTTGGGACAAGGGGCGGTTATGTGCGTCAAAAAATAAAATGAATTCATTTGTACCCTTTTCAAAGCGGCATAAAGAAGGCTAAGACGCGGCACGCGGTCCCCCAAATGACTTAACTCATTTAATGTGGCTCTAATGGGATACAATTTAAATTTAATTGATTTGCCCGACAAGCTTTTTATGGCCGCAAGAATTTCTCTAAATTAAAAATGCCCTTTTCCGTTGTAAAAATGAGAAGCGTAAAAATGCGGACCGCTTTAAAGGGCGCCAAGATTAATTCATGTTTTGTGCTCACCATATTGATTAAATATGCGGAGCCACGCTGGTGGCTCAAAGAGTGCCTGACACCAGTTTGCTCGGTTTTTGTGCTTTTTTGCAGTGGCTCGCTGATTTATTGGTTTAATGCACCCACCAGCAGCACCCGCATAAACAGGGCGCAACAAACCGCAGCGGGGAAATGGAGTTGGGACAACCTTTGCTGCCCGCCGCCATTTCTTAGCCTGGCAGCTAATTTATGTGCGCACGCGGCAAGAAAATGCTTGCGAAAGGATACGCCAGGAGCCAAAAGAGCCAGGAGCCAACAGGAGCCGCCAAAACACGGAAAATATTTTTAATATTCCTTGGTGATCGATTCTATGACCCGAATAAGGGAGACCAAATACTATCATTTCAGTGCCATTTTTTTTAAATATTATATTTTCTATCTAAAATTAATCTTTTCTTATTAAAAGATCGCCTAGTACTAAGATTTTTTTGGAAAAACTGCTAGCATGTATAAATAGTTTAGTTTTGTCACTTATACTCAATAATGTGCTAGTCCGATCGATTAGAATTTTTCACTGTGTAACCTAAACATATTAAAATGTAATTAAAATAATTTATAAACAATTTTTTGTTTAAAAATGGCAGGACCCTACCCTAATAAAACACCAAATTCTGCAAAATATGAAATAAATTATAATTTATAATTATTTGGCCAAAAATACTTAGAATACAGTTGATAAAAATTTAAAAAAAAAAAATACTTCAAAATTATTCATGATTTTTTTAATTATTTCAAATAATACTAGTTTTACAATGTTTGTAAAGCCTATTTCAATAGAAAAACATTTCGAAAATTGTATTTTCAAACGGTTTTTAACAGTTAAAACTGAGTTATTTGAATACATTTTCCTGTGCAGCGACGGAGAACATTCTACCATATTTCGCATAGTGAGAATTATGCTTCCAGAAGGGGGAAGTTGTGGTGGCAAAGTGGGAGGCTCGAATGTCAGCGAGCATAAAAATTCGCATTTTAATATTTGCCAGTAAGCTGCGCTGCGTTGGCAGCTGATTTGCCATAGGTCCTTCCATCGCGTCTGGAACTTCGTCCCGCCCCCTCGTCCTGCTCCTTCGTCGTGTTTGCCTGCCACTTTATCTGCGCCCAGCAGCTGGCGTTTGTTTGCGGTTCCATCGCGCGTTGCGTGTTGACTTTTGTGTCTGAGCCACCTTTCAACTGCAACTAATTTATTTTATTTGCCAGCTGGCGACCTGGCCACCAGCCACCCTTCTTCCTCCTCCTGGCCCGCTTCCTAAATATGATTCAAAACAAGCATTAGAAAATGTATTGCATGGCACGGGCTGATGGCGCCACTGCATTTGATACAAAGTGTCTTGACGCTAAGAGCCCCGAGTTGAGTGCCGAGTGCCTCCACTTTCCGCCGATTCCATGATTCTGCGTCATTGCGGTGGACAGGCTGTAAATGAGTTTTGTT
The DNA here is from genome assembly GCF_030179915.1 of Drosophila takahashii. NCBI lineage: Eukaryota > Metazoa > Arthropoda > Insecta > Diptera > Drosophilidae > Drosophila > Drosophila takahashii. Next base: position 8,415,863 of record NC_091681.1, on the reverse strand, counting down.
ATCTGCCAGCCAACAAGCGAACAAATTGCATTAGTGGATGCGAAACCCAATTGGGCAAGTGCCATAGTCGGTGTTTCAATTCGCAGGAAGAATTTCACGCATAAATAGCACAAAAATTTAACAAAGTAGTATAATGTTAGGCTCAAGATACTTATTTTAAAAGGTATTCTATATTGTTCGTGAGACTCCACATTATTAATAAGGCAAGAAATATTTGTGCATAATGGATCAGTTATATTTATACCCTTGCAGAGGGTATTATAATTTCAGTCCGATGTTTGCAACGCAGTGAAGGAGACGTTTCCGACCACATAAAATATATATATTCTTGATCAGCATCAATAGCCGAGTCCATCTAGCCATGTCCGTCTTGTCCGTTTCTATGCGAACTAGTCCCCCAGTTTTAAAGCTATCGCGTTGAAACTTTCCCAAAAGTCTTCTTTCTATTGCAGGTAGTACATATGTCGTAACGAGCCGGATCATACCACTATATCTTATGGCTCCCATAGGAATAATCAACAAAAATAATAGAAAAACCATTGTAACTTTGTAGTAAGTAGGCGTTTTAATTTTTGACAATGTAAAACAACATTTTAAGTAGGCATACCTGCAAGGGTATATAAACTTCGGCTGGCCGAAGTTAACTTCCTTTCTTGTTTTAGCATCTAATTAACCCTGAAAACGATTTTTAAAGGAAAAAGACGAAAGCAAATAGCTTTTTTGTTGAAACGCATTTTCCCATGAAATCAAGCAATTGATTTTAAATGTTGGTTTTATAGCTAAACGAAAGTGCACATAAATAATACATTTTTGACATTGATTGCTCCATTATGTATTAAATAGTCTTGGTTAAATTATTGGATGCATTTCGTCCGACTTGTAAGCGCCTTTCTGTCGTTGGGCATAAATAAGCAAATAACTTGTCAACCCCTTGCGGCCATTATTTAGCGTAATTAAATAGCACATGGAAAATGAGTAAATTATGGAATGTGAAACGCTCGTAAATTTTCCTCCAAGAGGTCGATGAGTCCGCTGACCAAACTGTTGCTCTGGTCCTTTCTGACCTTCCGACTGTTGATTTTATTAATATCATTTCGCTTTTATAGTCATTGGTGGCATATACGACAGCGGTGTACTTAATTACAACTGCATTATAATAAAGTTACAATTATTGTTATTATTTTTTATCCAAGCATGCGGACCGATGTCCCGACCACATTTATAAAATGCCCATTATTCATGGCCTGGTCAGGGGCTATTAATGTCCGCTGGCCAAATATCAGGAAAGTGAACGAACCATTTCAAAATAAATTAAATTTTTATGCGTGTGTGCGAAATATATTAAATGTTTTGTGCGTAAGAAACTCCCCTTAATGAGACTCACAATTAATGCATTCGAGTCGGGGGCTCCATAAACCAATGCCATAAATTCAGCTCAGTGCGTTGGTAATTAGTGGCCAAGGTTAATGGCATCAGGAAAAACATCCCGACGACGAGTTTATCAGGAGTAAAGTGGAGAAAAACCATTTCAAAGTTGTGCTTAAAAAAACTCGTAAGCGGTTTCCAGGTGGGGTTTAGTTTTGGATACCCCAAAGGATTTGTTACCTTTTTAAATTTACGAATGTGAATATATATAGTTTTTAAGTACGGTTCATCATCATCATGGACACACTATAAATAAGTTTAACAATCTAAAAAATATAATAATATGCAATAGTTTTAAGCATTTAAAAGAAGGGAACAAAAAATCCAATTACCTGTAAAGCCGTTCTTACGGATAACGACATAACTCCGAGGATCCGAATGGTGTGCGGAAACTGGGATTCTCGCAACATAAGACGAAACAGCTTTCGCTGGTCGCCACACAACTCATACCACGTCACATTGCATATGCTCTCATATACCTGGTCATACTGTCGGGAGCAAATATAAAAGTTAGGTAATTATTTAATAAACAAAGTCTTAAAAACCCACTCCAAACTCAAGTATGGTGCCCAAAATGCAATAGATGGACATGCTGTAGGCGGAAACCACAAAGAAAATGGCCGACGGCATGTGAAAGCTGGACAAATTAATGCAAAAGCTGAGCATCATGGCCAAAGCCATGGAAAGAACCTGAGTGGCAATTAACTCGTAATAAAGGCCGTTCACTGTCCGACAGTAGCTGAAAAACAAGAGGGAACGCTATAGTCGGGTTGGTGTCTCGAAAATTGATATTACATAATGTACAATCAATCGACGTTTAATAACGACTTTTTTGGTTGTGCATATCAAAATTTTTTCTTAGTTAAACTTAGGTAAATTGGTTTTTAAATTTTATAAATAAATTCATTCAATTAGTTTTTACTCCGTGAAAAGTTGATGCCATTTGATCACTTCAATGAGAAGATATTGACGCAGTTCCTCTCCTTTTATTTGAGCTCCGACTGTTACCAGAGCTCTGTTTTCCGCCTTCAGTTCCAGGGCGTCATTCAGCTCGTTTATCTTTAGCTGAAGTAAATCGGCGAACGTCAGGATCTGTGTCAAACCAAGAAAGACAAACAAATCGCCGGCGTAGAACCCAACGCCTTGTACGACCATTGTTACCTGCATTCAAGTATTATTACTCTTTGCTTTTAATATAAACTTAGCAGAAATATTTTCGGCTGGCTCTTACCAATTGAATCAAATACGTGACTGTGTAGCAAAAGTTGTTCTCAAGTGGGAGTCCCGGAATAAGATACTGCATCGCAGTTACGCGGGTTCCATCGTACATTAACATAGCTAGCGGCAGGATACCCATCAAACAAAAAGCGAATACATATCCGTTGCGAATGATCCTCATGATGCCGAGCAACCGATCTATGTTCGAATTCAGGGTTCTGTGGTAGGATATTCCCCTACTCTCGTATTTTTCGTAAATGCTTCGTGAGTACAAGATGAGACGCCTCATATCCTGGTGCTTAAGTAGGCAGGTTAGGAATTTTCCGAGTCCATGGAATAGACCACCGCCCATTAAGCTGGCCTTGAGGCCCACCCCCCAGTCGCCCCCATTGTTGAGTATAGAAAATACCGTGAATCCAGTATAGTTTACAATAGCAAAGATTGTGGTCCAAGTGCGATAGTTGAACTCCAACTTGGGGGCCAGCACATCCACGCCAAGTAAGTTGGTCAAACTGTTTATGTTTTTAGACAATTCGCGAAAGCGACTGGCGGGACTCACTGCCACAGGCTCACTCATCGTAATGTACTTAATTTGAATGTCCTGCTCCTTACCTTTTATAGAAAAGTATTTGCTTTGACCCATCCGTAGCAATACTAATGTCACTTCAATTATAATAATTAGCAAGTAATTAAGTAATTATTTTCATCATTCGTACTGATGTAGTTTTGTGCAATTTTAACAATTTACCATCAGAGTTAAACGCAATCGATTTATTGATTTTATTAAATACAAAGATCTTCCGCCTAATAAAAATTAAACCTAAGAAATCAGTAACTTAAAATTTGAAAGCTATATATAAATATGTATTTTACATATTAACATTATCATTAATAATATTTTCATTATTGTTGTTAATGCTTACAACTTTTAATTTAAATAGCTAGTTTTTGTTGTTTAAAATTAAGATATTTTTATACCCGTTACAACATAGTATTCGTCGAAACTTATGTCACAGGTAGAAGGAAGCCTTTCATCGCCTGCTTGCATATCTTTATCTCCCTCGCATTCCCTTTAGCTGAGTAAAGGCTTTTTGATAGACAAAGTATAGCGTAATTATAAATCAATACTGAAGAAATACTTATTCTTGGGGATGGCATGAATTATTTCTTCTAATCTAGGAATCCCTATTTTAATATTTAAAAGTCTAGATAATCTTCGAGGCCCCAGAAGTTCACATTGTTCGCATACTTGTACTTATTGCTCAACGGGGGAATTTGTGAAGTATTTTGCCTAAGACTTCTGCGCCTTGGGTTAGGAAACCGCAGTTTTAACACAATAAAGTTCCCCAGCCCTTTGTTTCCACCCTATCAGTGGATGGCCACCTTTCGCATACAATTATACGCCTTTGTTTCGAAAGTCCTTCGATGGCATTCATCATACGCACTGTTGTCTAATACACTTCAGAGTGCGGAACGTTATTAGTCAGGCCCCTTTGGATGGCCTGGCGGGTATATATGCACTAGTTCATTGTGTGCTTTTTGTTATTAATTTCCAAGCTATAAATTTTGCTTTGCCACATTTCTAAAGGCCAATCCCCAACTAAAACTACTCACTTGTACTTGGGCCGGGTGAGGAATGAGGAATGGGGAATGGCATGAGATGGGATGGGACCTCACCTTTTCCACGCTCGAACAGCTTTCGGTTTTTGTCTGCGGTATTTTGTTATTCTGGCCGATCCAGCAGCTCCGCCTTCCATCTGCTGCATCTTTTGTTTATGCCTCACAATGGCCTGCCGCAGGTTTTTACTGCCTTCCATTGTGTTTCTGCTCTGTGTGTGTTGGATTTCCATACCCATTACAGGGGTATGCAAGGCTAGAGGTAGTTTAAGGAACTCTCTAGAGGCTTAAACTTTTTAAAAAGGTGTTTAACAGTATGGTAACTTACAATTCGAGGACAGAAATACCTAGTAATAATAAAAACGGTTAATATTGTATTTTAATAGCTTAGAAGTTTTAAAGATAACTACACTCATAAAAATAATTTTCTACATTTTAGAAAATCGCCCTAAAAAAATTTTCGCCCTTGAACTGAGAAAAATTTTCTATTTTCACGACAAATTTGCCATAAATTCAAGGCAGGTGACCATAAAAAAATATTTTTAGGGTTAATTTTTCTATTTTTCTAATATTTAGGGCGATTTTTTTCGATTTGCTTCGTTTTGACCTTTTCTAAATCCAACGGCGAATTGCCCTAATTTTTTTTCTAAAATTTGTCTAAATACAAGGGCGATTCGCCTTAAAAATCACTCCAAAAGTGTGAAATTCGGTAGCCCAGCGGTCTAATCACTTGCGCTTTCAACTTTGCTATATGAGGACTAAGGTCGTGGGGTTGTGGGTTCGAACCCTGTGTGATTCAACTTGATTTTTATGTTTTTTTTTTTTTTTGTAAACGTTATAATACTAAGGACATTTTTTCGTCCGAATTTTAAATTAAAGTAGTCTTTAAACCTTAAAAACGTATGGGAGTTCTGAGTTAAAAGCATACTTTGTGTTTGCTGGCAAGAAAACGGGACTAATTGTCACAGTCGTCAGGAAAAAAATATTCGGTTTAGTTGCCTTTTGTCAAATTATAACGTAGACCTCAAGAAAATAAGATGTGTGCAGAGTTTGTTCGTCGTCTTGCGCGATGGGTCTGTGGTGCAGCGGTAGGACGTTAGACTCTAAACCCAGAGGTCGTGGGTTCGATTCTCGCAATGACCAAAAAAAGTAAGTTGTTTTTTCTCCTCATATTTATTTCCCTAATTCGTTTACAAACATGATTTTTCAGTTCTAACGGCTGTGTTGTATAGATCGGGCCCCCCTCCTAACGCAGCTCCCATATAAGCTACACACCAATACAATAATATGAAACGGTGTCCTCCGCCTGTGTTGTTTAATTAAAGCAGTCTCAGTTCCCAGAATATACACGATTAAAATTCATGCTTCCCAAATTCAGTTAAGCATGCTCAAACACGTTTTTTATTAATTTGCATAATTTTTTAGGGCATTTGCCTTTAAAAACAGAAAATTCGCCCTTACTTTTAGAAAAATACGCCTTAAACTTAGGGCAAATCACCCTAAAAATAGGAAAATATTTCTCAATTCAAGAAAAATCACCCTAAATTAAACCAAATTTCCATAGGGATTTTTTAGAAAATTTTTCTAAATACACGGGCGAATCGCCAGCGGATACGATTTATGGGCGATTTTCTGCATCCACGGGCGAAAAGTCAGTTTTTTAGGGCGATTTAGGGTAAAAATTTCTATGAGTGTAGATTTTTTAGCACTTATAATAATTTATATTTCTACAGAATCAAATTCCAGCATTAAGTACTTTCAAATAAAACACCTCTAAGCAATGGGTTCTTCTTGGTCGGGACACCTCAAAATAAAGTTCATACTTTCCTTCGGCTTTTTGTATTTTTGTTGTCTTCTCCTTGGCTGCCTGCCTATAAAATGCAATGGAATTTCATATTGTGCGAGTATATATCGGCATCAACATAATGCTCTCGGATAATATTCCCTGGCATTTTTGCTCTGCGGCACGTAAAAAATGCAGGCTACACACAGACAAGCACGGGGTTACATGCCTGTGCGTTTGATGTTTAATCAATTGAAAATGCGAGTGTGTGCCATTGATGGTCGACCCGTTCCCCTGATTTCCCGAAAACTTGGCGCCTCAACTTGTCTGCCTGACGGCCTGCATAATACCGGCGGAATGGTAGAGTGGAAGCATGGTGTTATGGTGGTATGACCTAAGCCAGGGTCGGATTTCCAACCTGACTTCCGCATCGCCCTGCCGGCTGTTTGCCGAGCAAACTGCAAACTGCAGTCGGGTCTTAAGACGCGCTCTCTAGAAAAACATTAGCAAGATTGCAAGGTGCGTGTGCGGTGCCACGCCCACCCACCCACTCCCACATCCACTTCCTTATTGAAAGGGAATTGAACGCTCGACTTGCAGGACGGCTTCCTTTCGCAGGATTCCCCTTTGCTGCTTGCCGCCTGAATGGCACAAAGAGGAATAAAAATTACAATATCACCGCTGCCGCCGACGATGCAATGGAAATGGAAGGCAAACAACAGGCACAACTACAACCGCACGCAGGTGCACTGGAAAAAACAAAATCTAAAGGTAATAACACAACACAGAACTTTAAAAGATAAAATCTTACGAAGAAATTTTAAGAAATATTATCTTTCTTATTAACTTAAACTTTTTAAAAGTTGTTTAGCAAACTAGATCTTAAGTAATTTTCCTATAGTTTAGCACTTTAAGCTAAGGTTATAAATTTAAGAGTATGTGACATGTACTTTAAGCTAACCCGGCAGGTCCTTGATCTTAGGCCCCAGCTTTTCGCCCAGTGCACATACACACAAAGGAAAGCGCAGAGCCTTAAGCTGCCTATGAAGGCATTCATGCGTTTGTGTGCGAGCGTGTGAGTGTGCGTGGGAGAGTGTTTCTTGTATTGAAACTTCCTTTAATGGCTTCCGGTTATCATTATTGGCACAAGGCATTGTCCGTCCCTCTCCTGCGGCTGCGTGTCTATAAAGATTAAACGCATTGTTCTTTGTTGATTCTTTTCGTCATGCAAAGAAATTAATATTCGCAATCCATTATCGTTTCTAATAGCTCACATACGTATATGAGCGAACACCCTCAAAGGAGCATATTTAATAACCCTAATGGGGCGGCTTAAAGCCTTAAAGCGACTGGCGACCTTTGCCCAGTGGCCCACTGGCCCCCGATGCATAATCAATCAATCGAAGGCTTTAAGCTGCTGACTAATATGCAGCAAAAGGACCCGAGCAGGGCAATATCTTAAAGTGTCCTTGCCCCTGGCGCACAGATACACACATTGATAGATGGGCGGACCCCAGTACGTCAGCGTCATTCGCTCCGGCTAATGATGACAAATTTTTTATGGGCATTATGAGCGGCAGTGACTTAAAGCGTGTGGGAATGGCTGAGGCACTGAACAAAAAAAATTCGCATTATGTTTGCATGCTCAGATCTATTTTAATGTAATAAGATAACTGCTAAGTGTGTCAGATGAGATGCATGCTATTAAAACCAATAAACTAAAAAGAATTTATCCAACAAACATTTAAATAAACTAAAAGAATAAAACGTACAGCTTTACTTTTTAATACTTTATTCTAAATTTATCGAAGTAAATAATAAGTGATAAATATATATCTAAAAACAAGAGAGAACGCTATAGTCAGGTTGGTGTCCCGACTATCTAATACCCGTCACTCAGCTAAAGGAAGTTCGAACGCGGGTTGGTGTCCCGACTAATAATCGTAGCTCAGCTAAATGGAGTGCGAGGGAGATAGATATATGTAGACATTTTGATTGCGTATAACTTTTTAATGAATGGTCCGATTTGAAAAATGTCTTCGACATTTCGATAGGTATAAATATACACAACAAAATTGCATTTATACTTCTCGGAAATCTTTAAAGATGTGGGCGCAGGACCCATTTTAAAATCGTTAGTGGGCGATTGTGGGCGTTAGAGGGGGTGTGGCGCTCGGCTAAAATAAACTTGCGCTGCGTAGGAAGCCAAAGAATATGTGTGGAAAATCTCAACCTTCTAGCTTTTGTAGTTTCTGAGATCTTAGCGTTCATACAGACGGACAGGCGGACATGGCTAGATCGACTCGGCTAGTGCCCCTGATCAAGAATATATATACTTTATGGGGTCGGAAACGCTTCCTTTTAGCTGTTACATACTTTTGCACGAATCTAATATACCCTTTTACTCTACGAGTAACGGGTATAATAAAGGGTTAATTGAAAAATGTTTTAATGCTTTTTGTCTTCAATTTGTTATTGGCATATAGATAAGATGACACAGTAAATTCTCAGAAGATGAAATGTGTGCGAACAAAGTTAATAAGATCTTGTTGAAATATCAAAAAACAGTTAACGATAAAATTCCGTATTGAGGACCAAGTGTGGATCTATTTTCTCGCTGTGCAGACATAGAGCTAGGGGGTTTTGTCTGTTGCCTGTTTCGGTTTCTGTTTCCCCCTGTTGGCCAACCCTTGGTCAGCCTGGGCTCTTTATTAATTTGACAGCATCAACAGGAGATGGCTGACTTGGCACGCTAATGATTGAAATGAACTCCGGAGTCCGGACTCGGGACTCTCCGCTCCGGGAAAAGCCAGTGTAACGCCTACCGTCTAACCGGCAGCAGCTTGATTGATGGTTATCACTCACTGGACGCCGAGAAGAGCCACTACAAGGACGTCAGATTAAATGCTGTAGGTGTGTCATAACTTTTTTCTTGCGCCTGGCATTCCTCCAGCTCATTCCCCCACCCCATGGCCCATTGTGCCGCATTGCTCCTTTGTTTGGGCGACATTTGGGCACTTGTCATCCATCCACTGACACAAACGCCGCACCCAGACGCTAAGTATGCTAAAGAAAGGAGCTCAAAAAGGACTCCAAGTATGGAATCCAAAAATATATCTGCCTTGTCACAGGCGAATGGAAGAGGAGACAAAAATAAACCGCCATTGGTCATGTTTGAAAGCAAATAAGGCCAATTAACAAATGCAAATACGCAGCATATTTTTGCACTTTTTGTTGAATGGTAAAAAACCGGAGTTAAAATGAATCAGCTAAACGACATGTGGGGACAGTTTAAATTAATACGAATGAGTTTTGGGTTGATAAAATCACGCAATTTAAACTTAAATAAAAAGTACAACAAAAATAAAATTAAGCGTATATCTAAAAATTAATGAGAAATTGATTAAATCTGGAAAGTGATACAATTGGTAAACGTTAAGAATATTTGTACTTTTATTTGTATGTACTTCTAATTTAAGAAAGTTACGGTAAGATACTACTTTTTTCTATAAGCGTACTTAAAATTTTTTTCTTAAGTTTAAACTATAAGTTATGAAAATATAAGAACCATCTTGTGTGTTCTCAGTTAATTTTTTTTGGTAATTCATTTAGTAACTAAATATAAAAATTATAGACTACTATAATTTGATATATTCCAAAATGCATTTGAATAAAAATATATAATTAAACAGAAGATTAGGAGAGGCCCACGCAAGTATCCTTTTCATACTTTCTTATCAGGTGTGTCAGAATATGATGGATCTCATATTTTTGCATTTCGTGTGGGAGGTCGGAGGAAGCACTCTGGCCTCAAAAAGTTCGACTCACTAAAGTTCCAAAATCTCAGACGATTGTAGGCCACAAATTGTTCTCGGCAATTTTGCCACTCAAACTTCTGAGAAGAGAAAACATCCACCAAGAATAAGAGAGAACCAGGAGAAAATGAGGGAAATCGTCCGAATAAGACTCATTGAGCGGAAATTACTTTTCCAGTCCGCCAGATAAGCGGGGAAATTTGCTCTTAGACCCAGTGGGAAATTTCCGCTGAATGGAAGTATAAGAGTGGAAATTGAAAACTCACTCGCAAAAAAAGAGAGACATGGTGGGTAATTTTCCTTTAAAGGTTTGAAAATGGGCTAGCGAATTCTTTATAAAATTCACTTGTTGCCAGTTTAAGATAACGGCGTTATCCGATTAAATGACTGATGGTTAAATGAGATTGTCTAAGCCTTGAAACATATTTAATTTACATTGCCCCATCAGCTTTCCATGGCCGTCCACAATCAAGGACATCGGTGGGCAATGGGCGGCACAACGGAAACGGAAAAAATGAGATTTATGACGTGTACAATGGCGGGCTGAGAGCAAGTCCGGTAGCCAGGTGGAAAATTGGGGGCGGGAAGCACTTATAAATAAAAGTATGTGTGTACATACCATAAATGTTGGGTGAATTATTAAAATAAAAGTGAAGCGGAAACGTAACAAAGGTTCGGCGGCGGCATTTATGACAGGAAAACGCGAAACGCAACACAGAGATTGCTGTGGCACGCATCTAAAACGAGATATGCCACGCCGGAAATAAGCGCCCATACAGCAGCGTTCACTCACACACTTACCCATGTGAGCTACACACACACCCGCACACCGTAATGTTTACGCACTGGCAAATCAAGATCCCTTATAAGTAGGCTTCATTTGCCAAGCAAATGCTGCAAAAAAAGCGAGGAAAATGGATTGAGAAACATTTTAGATACTCTCTACTCTACAAGATTTTTCTAACTTTTCGAAAGTTTCAAAATTTGTTTACAAAAATATAAATAAATTTAGCAGTTCGATTCCCATGCTTAATTGAATTTTTTTAAAATCTGAATTTAATTACGAATTACATGAATGATCCAATCAACCTTAAATGTATGATTTAAGTTCTTAGTTTTATCTTCTGCATAGTTTCGAGTAAGCATTTATAAAATACCCAATACGTTCAGTGGAAGTCGGAGAGATGGTTTCGCTTGAGATCAGATACTTGTCTTGAACTCAGAAAATAAATACCTATTCTACATAATTTATTCCCCAAGACAAGCCATTAGTGTGAACTGACCGGAATCTTCGGGGAAAAAGAGTATGGGCAGGGGGCAGGCTTACTAGTCGAACTAAATACAAATGTATGCATGTAAACAAGCGCCCACTTAGGCAACCTGCCACGCCCCCTCCCATCAGCCCCCGCAAATCAGCCCCTCCCGCTCCAGTGTATTAATGTTCATTGAAGCGATCAAAATCAAGTCGACTACGGCTAATGCTACGCACATTTCTGTGTTTTTTTATTATTCCTTATTCCTTGCCCGATCCCAACCGTCGATGGCCCAAACTGCCTGTGCGAACTTTCGCTTGTTATTTGCAATTTGCCTCGACAACAATAACAACAGCGAAAACAGAAAGAACAACAACAAGCGAGTCCTGGAGGAAAAGAGGAAGCTTTTGATTTTATATGTGTGCAGGCATTTCTGTTTGTTTTCGCCACTCGTCTCTCGTTTTTCGTCTTCGACGCTTGGCTTTCGTTTTTTAAGGTCGTTTACAACAAACATTTCGTTTGCCCAAAGGATGGAGGGGGGTGGGGTCGGTACCGAAATGTATGTTATTATTATGGGGCATGTTGTTAACTACCCATACGCAAAACGCACTTTTTTCCCTTGTTTTCCTTTGCGGGCCGGAGCATAAAACGGATTTGTGAAATCGCTTGGAAAAAATATAATCAAAATTGTTTTCAAATGACTTACAATTGCTAGGGTACGTGCACTAGGAGAAACGGGGCACAATAGTTGAGGATTTGTTGAGAAAGCCTTAGTCTTAAAAGTATATTACTTAAACATAACAACATGTTAAAACTCTGAAGTTTTAGTTTAGCTTGCGAGATCAATACATATTTAAATAAAATTTTATTAATGAATTGCATAAAAAGTTGTTTTGTTTTAAAAGATAAAAACTTTTTAATTCGCCCCTCGACAAATTAAATAATATTAAATGTTCAAAAAGTGAGTTCATTTTGGAAGGAAACCCAATTTACTTAGAGAAATCTTTTTATTTTAAATCAAGTTAAAGACATAAGCGGCGTAAGAAAATAAATTTCCCCAAAAGAAAATATTTTTTTTTGTGTTAAAGAAAACATTGTGTTAAACCAGAAATGTGGCTGAGGCTGACCTTAATTTTTTTTATGATATTAGAGGTACGAAAATTTACATTAATATTTTTCCCAATTTTTTGGCAAGTGCCGGTTTCGTGTGCGGATCCGCCCTAGAAATTGGGCAAACATAGAATTCGGGAATGTAATTATGCGTCTGGGTCTGGGGTGTCAACTGTCAGCCAATCGCCGTAACTTAAGCCACGCATTTGCCGCTGACAACTGGAAAAATTGCCGTTTTTATGGGCCACTCCATTGGGAGATTGGTGGCCAGTTGGCTGACCCAAGGAATGTGCCGAGCTCTCTCACTCCTGGCTATTTTCGGTATGCGTCGAGTTAATAGCAGATGCCATTGTTAGGACAGAGTCCATTGGCAATTACTTTGTGGTCCATTATTCGTTCTAAGGCGTTCAGAGTAAATAGTAATGTACGAAACTCATTCCTGGGATCATTAAAGTTCTCAAGGCGACATTCTTTGTATGACAAGTTTTCATGGGATAACATTAGTATACATGTAGATTTGTATATCTGGAATGCAGCTTTAATTAAAATATTCGTATATCATAAATATAGGTTAATATAACACACAAATATCTTTGTATATCTTTAAAGCTCACTTTTTGCTTTGATTTACCCATTTAAATATTAATAAATAAAATTAAAAAGTTCGCGAAATAAGCAGCATAAACGCAGCCCATTAAAGTATCTTTGTATCTAGCTTGCGTTCGTTGTCAGTTCGAATATTTTATGATGGCCACCATTGAACCCTCCATGAGGGGCACATAAATTCACCAAAACGCAGCCAATGTATCGCTCCTTGAGAGAGCGAGAAAAGCGCCCAACAATGCAGCAAAATGTTGTAGAAAAATGCCATACTCAGATGTCCTCATTTCAAACCCTTCCACCCAGAAACTCCCCGTTTTGCGGCGGAGAACAAAAAACTACGTACACATCATCATTGTCAATTGCAGGATGTGGGGTGGGTCCTGGGAAAGAGCAAAGAAAGCGGGGGAAAGTCGGCGGAAAAGCGGGAAAAGCAAGCAAGGCGAGCAATCGCTGCCGCTGTATTCATTGTTGCCACGTAATTGCATTTCGCTATCGCAGATATTTATAGCTCCACTCGGTCAAGAGCAGCAGTTGGTAGTGGCCAATGCTTTGGCAGCAACAGATTTTTCCCAGCAAATGCGGTCAACCGCAAAAGCGCAGCGGCAAAGTCGTTACAAGGATAAGGGCGTTAGAGCGCATTGCTTGTTGTTGCTGCCGCCGGGCATTAGTCCTTCCCAGGCATTCTGGCATACTGACGTCCCAGGCAAATAAAAATAAGCAATGTCTGGGCCCGATTCGCGGCGCCGTTGTCATGAAGCGTATTGAACACCGAACGGCGAACGGCGAGCGTGGCCATTGTCATTGCATTCCGCATCGCAGAGGCAACAGCAAATGGAAAACCAGGCACTGCACTGCGGGAAAAGAGCCCCAAGTAAAGATAAACAATTTCGAACTAAGTTTAGTTTAAGACATTGCTATGCAGAGATTTCCAGCGAGAAACGTAAAAGAGTGCGACAGAATCGAACTTTTACAATACTCCTTTTTTTAAGTAGAAGTATTTTAGACTCTCTCTTTTCTTTGTTATAAGGTATATTCCAGTGGCGGATCCAGGATTTTGTTGTGAAGGGTGATATCAGAACAAATTTTTTGTTGCATACTTTTTGAATACCAAAATTCCTTTAATTTTTCACCCGAGTGGGGGGTGATATATCACCCATATCACCCCCCGTGGATCCGCGCATGGTATATTCTATATTAATGTGACACAAAATTAATTTAATTTAATTCATTTTTATAACTATTAGCTTGCTAAAGTTAAATAACCTATATTTTATTTCAAACAACTCCCTATTTCAACTTTTTATTCACATTCAGCGAACACATATACAACATATGAATAGTTTCGAAAAATACTCGTTAGCATTTGTATAACGTGCGCGTATGGTAGGGCACCAGTCCAGGTGACACAAAATTAATTTAAAGGTGCACCCCTCAAATAAATACTACCAAATTTAATATTTTTTTCTCAGTGCGTCACAGGCACATGCAAGATGCAAGTATACATTTTTGCAGCTGCTGTACTGCCACTTATTCGGAAAAGTACTTGCCGACTGGGCAGCATTAGTGGCCCGCTTAACAATGGCCAATGGAAGCCAATTTTTATTGAATCAAGACGGGCCTGGCTGTGATGACCAATGAATAAGATGGTTCCGAGCCTGCAAAGAGTGTGATAAGCTTTTCTGCAGGCGAAGAAAAGAGAGCAGGGGAAAAACGAAAGTCTGGGACTTTCCACTTTTCCAAGAATTAATATAATCTCACATCACATGATGGAAAAATAAAAATTGTAGAAAACAAAACTCTATAAAATGTATAGGTACCCTGCAGGAAAAATGCGAACTAGTCTGAAAAACAACTAGTTAAATAACTTATATAAAGCAACCGGAATTTGTCTGAATGCATTTGGACTACACAGGGTCTAGAAAATTTGTGCTAGTCGAAAAAATGATTAATACAAAACTAGTAAAAAATAAACTTGTCTCGGACTAGTACCTTTCTGACAAAAAAAAACCTTAAAAATATTTAACTGGTAGAACAAATACATGTTAGGGTCTAGTTAAAAGGCAACTGGAATTTAACTAGTTGCAAATGAAACACATATGATCCAAAAATATAGCCTAGAGTGTAAATGTCTTGGGAAATTATCACTAAACAAATCGAACACTCGAGGACCTCGGTTCAATCCCCAGCCTCTGTACATTTTTTTTTTGTTTTTTGTTTGCTAGGTGATGCTTTTTTTTTATGCAGTTTCAACAACATTCGCTCGGGACATGTCGCTCGGGACATTTTTTCCGACTGTTTTGTAAAGCGGATTTCTTTACCTCTATCTCTCAATTGCTGGATGTTTTGCTTTTAACTTAATAGTTTAACATGTGAATGAAGCATTCAGTACAGAAAAATGTCACATATTAGCATTCCTATAGGATAAATTAACAACAGAAGACACGTCCAAAAAATAACAAAAAAAAATAGCCAAAAACTAACTTTTTGTATATTATTGGGGTTTGTCATAAAAATAATCAAAGTATACTCCTAATTTTTAGTTTAGCTCAGGATCCAACTAATTGAAACTAATATGGCAGCAAAATCATGTGGAAATATGTTTTTTTTCAAGTTTCAAGTTTTTTGGCTTGGTGGACCTTTTGGTGGAAGTGTCCATATGTAAAAAATCACTGTTTTTAAATTATGTCACACTAAAATTCATAAACCTTGTTAGGGCATTACAAAATGTGATGCGTGTATGGCTCAATCAGTTAGTGTGTCTACAAACCCAAAGGTCCCGGGTTCAAGTCCTAGAGAGGGCGACTTGCCTCAAAAAAAGTAAGTTTGTTTTAATTCCATTTAATTATCATTTACTGTATTTGATTACATAATAATTATCAGAAATTCTCTAAGGACCGCGACTATTGATTGGATACTAAATTAGGAGAGCATCAAGTTTGGCATCGTCAAGTACTAGTGAAATTCAATCACTTGTTGGTTTCGAGATTAATTTTTAGTTTTTTCGTGAAAATATTTTTTTCAGTGTAGTTTAACAGCTGTAACCGTAAATTGGTTAACAGTAACTAGTGCAAAACTAGTAGCAAATGGACTAGTTGTTTCCGACGACAAGCATATGAAAAATGGACCACTTCGTTACAAGGAAATGGACATAACTTGAACTAGTTAACCTTCTTGACCCAACTAGTATTTTAATAGTCCAAAACTGATTCCGTTTCCTGCAGGGTATATTTATTAAATTTTGTTTTATAAACCCCGAAAATACAATTGAAGAAGGTCATGTTTCCTTTAATATTTTCCTTATATACTTAGTTTAATTAATTCAAAAAAGATCAATGTTTTGGGACCAACATTGATCGACTCTAGAATGGCTTTCCCATTGCTTTTCATATGCATAACCATTCGAAATGCACCTAATTTTATTACCCTGCCCGACATTCTGTTACACGCGCTGTTTATTCTCGAGACTATTGTGCCTTCCATTCGGCGCCTTTGATGTTGAGCCGGGAAAATGTTTGAAACGAAAATGTGACCTCTGGTCTGTTAGTTTGTTGCCTTGTTGGTTTGTTGGCTACCGCAAGCGACGATTGGCGTATAAATTTGGCACACACCACACTCCCAACCTGACGCACACACATGTATGTAAATGTTATTGCAAGCATAATTTTCTTTGCTGCCATTTGCCGTGTATTGCTGTTGATGTTGCTTTTGCAGTTCGTGTTGCTGCTGCTTCCTTGTGTTGCTGCTGTTGCTTTGTTGTTGCAGTTGCCGTTGCAGTTTTTGCACGTTATACGAGCCATTTGCAGCAGCAACTACAAGCGACTGCAATGCGGCAGTTGTTGTTGCCGAACTGGAGGCCCAAAGTCGGTGTCGGAGTTGGAGTAATTGCCATCACGTCGCTGGCCAAAGAGCCGGTCTAGAAAACGAGCAAGACAAGCTAGGATTGGGGCGAAAAGAATAGGATTGCAGAGCGAAAAAGTAAACGAACCATTAAAACTTTAATCTAATAAGTTTAAGCGATCCAGATTTTCATATTATGCATCCAGTACACCATTTTTTGCTAATATTTTAAGGTAATTTATCTTATTTTGAAAGCAAATTTTAGGAAAAGTTTAACTTAAAATATGTGAACAACATTTAAATAAATATTCAAAATATTTTTATATTTGGAGAAGTATTTTAAATTCCACGTTTTCCAATTTGGAGCTTGAAAGACCTTTAGGTTCTTTTCAAATATTTCTTTCTCTGTGAGAGATATATCCATTGAAATATTCTAAAAATAACAATGCATAATTTATGTCTGGCCGAGTCCACAACTAATGTAGTAGCAGCTGGCAATGGGAAAAATGCAACTGCCATCTGCCTAAATAATAAATAAAAAAGGATATGAGAGTGTTGGCCATGATGTTGTTGTGTACTGCCATTGGTTGTTCTTGGAGTTGTTGCTATTGTAGTTGCCAATGCCATTGTCATTAGCCGTTGGGCAAATAATTTACTTTACCACATTTACTTCGATAACTAACCATTGTGTTGTTGGTTCTGCTGCTACTGGTGTTGCTGTTGTCCATTGCTGTTGTTGCTTTTGGTTCAGGCGCCTGGCCGCTATTGCGTCCACACTCTCACACACACAAATGCACTAAAAAAAATGCCCTAGTCTAATTTCTTTGTATTTACAAATATTAATAAATTACCTAAAATTACTTGAGGCTAATACACAAACTATTAAAGTTGTTTAATGTTTATGCAGTGTAAATAGATAAAATTGTATTTTTCTCTCAAGTTTGTATGTGGATAATGTTGTTTAGTTTGATTAACAGAGGTTATATTTATTTATTATACCCGTTACTCGTAGAGTAAAAGGGTATATTAGATTCGTGCAAAAGTATGTAACAGCTAGAAGGAAGCGTTTCCGACCCCATAAAGTATATATATTCTTGATCAGGGGCATCAGCCGAGTCGATCTAGCCATGTCCGTCTGTCCGTCTGTCTGTCTGTCCGTCTGTCCGTCTGTCCGTCTGTCCGTCTGTATGAACGCTGAGATCTCAGAAACTACAAAAGCTAGAAGGTTGAGATTTCCCACACATATTCTTTGGCTTCCTACGCAGCGCAAGTTTATTTTAGCCGAGCGCCACGCCCCCTCTAACGCCCACAATCGCCCACTAACGATTTTAAAATGGGTCCTGCGCCCACATTTTAAAGATTTCCGAGAAGTATAAATGCAATTTTGTTGTGTATATTTATACCTATCGAAATGTAGAAGACATTTTTCAAATCGGACCATTCATTAAAAAGTTATACGCTTTATAAATTGTCAACATATATCTATCTCCCTCGCACTCCCTTTAGCTGAGTTACGATTATTAGTCGGGACACCAACCCGAGTACAGCGTTCGCACGCCCTTTAGCTGAGTGACGGGTATTAGATAGTCGGGACACCAACCCGACTATAGCGTTCTCTCTTGTTTTTTTTTTTTAATTTATTTAATTAATAAACGTTTTTATACTTCTTAATAAATAAATAAATAAAAAAAATAATAAATCTAGTTTCTCACTGTGTACTTGTTGATAGCCGGTCGGAGGGCATTGGGTGGGTTTTGGGATGGTGTGGGATTTCCTGATGGTGGCTGGGTGTTCCACTTATTGATTTCAATTAACATGCAACAGCATGTCTTCCCGTTGCAGCATGCAACGTCCCCTTTTGTTGCAGCCGCTTTTCAATCTTTTCATAGGCTAATGTTACACTTGTGCGTCGTTAGAGCTTGCCCTCTGTCCCGCCTCTCCCCTTTCTCCCCATTTTCCCCCATTTCGCCACGATTCTCCCCACGCGTCCTTTGTGTGCATCGGTTGTATTGTTGTTGCCAGAAGCCTGCTGCTCCGAGCCTAGTCTCCAATAATTATCAATTTTGTCTGAGTTTGTATATTTTGTACGGCTTTGTTTATTTACTTGTTTTTTGGTTTAAGGCATTTTGCTGCTATTTGCTTGGCAAACAGTGCGTATGCGTGTTGTGTTTTGCGGTCAGCCAGCTAGCTTGCTACGATGCCTAGTAAATTGTGGCCAAGAGCTTTTGGATATCAGCCAAATGAAAAATCCAAATTCTACTCAACTGATTAAAATATATGCACAAAGCCTTGTGTAAAATAATAGCAGTGAGGAAGGTCATAAAAGTGATTTTATAAAAGCAATTTCCGGGAATTGATAAGTTTTTTTAAAAATAAATGCTATCAATATATATTAAAGAGTAATCGTATTTAAAATTTAATTTTATTTAAATTTTAAATTCTTAAAGATAATTCTTTCAAATGATAAAGTATATATAAGAACATTTTTATACCCGTTACTCGTAGAGCAAAAGTATGTAACAGGGAGAAGGAAACGTTTTCGACTCCATAATGTATATATACATATATATGTATATGAGTGATTCTTTGTGAAACGTATCGAGATTTTCTTCATGGTCTCAAAACGATATCTTATTTTTATGACACTATCACACCATTTAAAAATGATTTTTAAAAAAGTTAAAAAGATAAATCCATTTAACAGAAGCGAAGATATGGCGATGCTATTTTTTTGCTTAGTTCATTTATAATTTTAAATTACGTGAAGTAAAAAATAAATACAAAAAATGTGCAAAATAAAGTCCAAACTTAAAAAAAAACAAGAAAGGAAGCTAGCTTCGGCCAGCCGAAGCTTATATACCCTTGCAGATCATTCCTATTTATTAACAAATCGCACAAATGTTCAATTTTCTAATATTTCTCATTAATTTTCCGATCGTTCCTATGGCAGCTATATGATATAGTCGTCCGATTTTGATCAAATTAAAATTTAAATTCGGAAATATTTAAAAAGAGTCATATCCTGGAGTAGAAGATAATACAATAATTTACAATTTACAATTTACTTCCTATTACTTTTCCATTAATTTTCCGATCGTTCCTTGGGCAGCTATATGATATAGTAGTCCGATTTTTTAAATATTTGATTCGAAATTCAGAAATATTTAAAAAATAACATCCCCAAAAGTAGAAGGTAATATTTCAAAAAACACCGAAGCTAGAATTTTTTTAACGTTTTCTTTTCCGATCCTTCCTATGGGAGCTCTAAGATATAGTTGTCCGATCCGGTCGGCTCCGACATATATACTACCTGCAATAGAAAGAAGACTTTTGCGAAAGTTTCGTCCCGTTAGCTCAAAAACTGAGAGACTAGTTTGCGTAGAAACAGACAGACGGACAGACGGACAGACGGACGGACAGACGGACAGACGGACATGGCTAGATCGACTCGTCTTGTGATGCTGATCAAGAATATATATACTTTATGGGGTCGAAAACGTCTCCTTCACTGCGTTGCAAACTTCTGACTGAAATCATAATACCCTCTGCAAGGGTATAACAAGAGAGAACGCTATAGTCGGGTTGGTGTCCCGACTATCTAATACCCGTCACTCGGCTAAAGGGAGTGCCAGGAAAATGGATATATAACAATTTTTTAATTGCGCATAACTTTTTAATGAATGATCCGATTTGAAATATGTCTTCTACATTTTGATAGGTATAAATATACACAACAAAATTGCATTTATACTTCTCGGAAATCTTTAAAGACAGACGGACAGACAGACGGACATGGCTATATCGACTCGGCTAGTGACCCTGATCAAGAATATATATACTTTATAGGGTCGGAAACGCTTCCTTCTCACTGTTACATACTTTTGCACGAATACAATATACCCTTTTACTCTATGAGTAACGGGTACAATATACCCTATGAGTAACGGGTATTAATATTTCATTCGTAAGGCTACCCTCCTACCAGAGTAGATTATTATTGCTTAATTTACCAACACTTGCAAATCGTAGAATAATGCTTGGTACTATTATGCTTGGTATTACTTATGTAAATCTTATAAGAGGTGATATTGATTCTGTAGAACTTGTAAGCCGCCTAACTTTTAATATTTTTACCGGTCCGGCATCTCTACCAGCTGAGAGTGTATAAAAGCATGAATTCTCGGCTGTCGTATAAACAGGGGCTATTTCTATATCGCGCTTTCAAGAGATCGTGATTCCTATCGTATAAACATAGTAATTTACCAAATCAAGATGTTAATGACGGCATAATTCCAAACTACCTTAAGATTTTAAAGGATAAAAAATATTTAAAAAATTATTTTTTAATGTTTCTTTTGTTGGTCTGAAAGTGCATTAAACAATCGACAAAATGATGTATCGTTTATAAAAAATCGGTTCATAACTTACCTCAAAACTATAACCAAATGGATAACCGCTAGGGTTGTTAAAAAATCGATAGTGGACACCATCAATGTTTTTGGCTATCGATGGTGGTCACTATCGATACTATCGATAGTATCAACAAGTAAAGAAAATAAAAAACAAAAAAAAAATTAAAAATAAAATAAAGAAAAACAAGAGAGAACGCTATAGTCGGGTTCGTGTCCCGACTATCTAATACCCGTCACTCAGCTAAAGGGAGTGCGAACGCTGTGTCGGGTTGGTGTCCCGACTAATAATCGTAACTCAGCTAAAGGGAGTGCGAGGGAGATAGATATATGTTGACAATTTATAAAGCGTATAACTTTTTAATGAATGGTCCGATTTGAAAAATGTCTTCTACATTTCGATAGGTATAAATATACACAACAAAATTGCATTTATACTTCTCGGAAATCTTTAAAATGTGGGCGCAGGACCCATTTTAAAATCGTTAGTGGGCGATTGTGGGCGTTAGAGGGGGCGTGGCGCTCGGCTAAAATAAACTTCCGCTGCGTAGGAAGCCAAAGAATATGTGTGGGAAATCTCAACCTTCTAGCTTTTGTAGTTTCTGAGATCTCAGCGTTCATACAGACAGACAGACGGACAGACGGACAGACGGACATGGCTAGATCGACTCGGCTAGTGACCCTGATCAAGAATATATATACTTTATGGGGTCGGAAACGCTTCCTTCTAGCTGTTACATACTTTTGCACGAATCTAGTATACCCTTTTACTCTACGAGTAACGGGTATAATTATGAAAAACAACTTATGGAAAATGTGTGGTTGACTCATATAAATTAGGGGGAAAGAAACGGTCTAATTTTTACAGCGAGTAAAGTGAAACAAAATTCGATGTCGAGCCTTAACAAATAAAATACCGTCGTGTTCTTAAGTATATACTTTAAAATAGGTTTTTATACCCGTTACTCGTAGAGTAAAAGGGTATATTGTATTCGTGCAAAAGTATGTAACAGGTAGAAGGAAGCGTTTCCGACCCCATAAAGTATATATATTCTTGATCAGGATCACTAGCCGAGTCGATCTAGCCATGTCCGTCTGTCCGTCTGTCCGTCTGTCTGTCTGTCTGTCTGTCTGTCTGTCTGTCTGTCCGTCTGTCCGTATGAACGCTGAGATCTCGGAAACTATAGAAGC
The DNA here is from genome assembly GCF_030179915.1 of Drosophila takahashii. Taxonomy (NCBI): domain Eukaryota; kingdom Metazoa; phylum Arthropoda; class Insecta; order Diptera; family Drosophilidae; genus Drosophila; species Drosophila takahashii. Next base: position 8,393,602 of record NC_091681.1, on the reverse strand, counting down.
TAGAAGATTGGCATTTTGCATGCAGATTCTAGGAATTCCTACGCAGCGCAAGTTTGTTTCAAAATGGTGCCACGCCCCCTCTAACGCCCACCATCGCTTATATACGATTTTAAAAATTTTAATATTTTGGAAAAGTAAAAATGCAGTTTTATTGTGTTTATCAATACCTATCGAAATGTAGAAGAAATTTTTCAAATCGGACCATTCGTTAAAAAGTTATGCGTGATCAACGTTTTCTATCTCTATCTCCATCTCCCTCGCACTCCCTTTACCTGAGTAACGGGTATCTGATAGACGGGGCATCCGACTATAACGTTCCCTCTTGTTTTTCCTTAAAATATACCAAAAGTTGCATGTAAAATTCAATTATTTTTTTGGAGCGATAGTATCGATTGTGGGTTTAAACCATCGATGTTTCCTAAATATTAAAACCATCGGTAGTATCGATAGTGCTATCGATTTTATTAACAACCTTAATAACCGCATGGTCGAAAATCACGATTTCCATACTTCAGCTTAATAAGAATGTTTTCGAACCCAACTTTTGGGTATGTTGTAAACCGCTTTTTATAAGCGATACCTTATTTTTTTGGTTGCTTAATGCATTTTCAGACCAACGAAACAAAATAATTTTTTAAATATTTTTTATCCTTTAAAATCTTAAGGTACTTTGGAATTATGCCGTCATTAACATCTTGATTTGGCCTTTCCAGCCTCTATTGTCATATTAAAATGTATCTCGGAACCTCATAATAATGTCCTGGACAATAGACTTGACTTCTCCGACCAATCCAGTGAATTTCCGTACAGTTTTCAGTTCGAAATTGAGTTTTCCAATCAACTGACGAAGTTTGACAGAAAATGGCTTTCCTTGGAGCCATTTAAACTTTTTTTGCAGTGTAGTGATGGTTTCTTCTCTTAATCTCTACTACAAAGTAATCTCAACGCCAAAAACCCCAAGTTTGCAGCAAGTTCCTTAAAAAATAACCGTATTCAGCGAGTGTTCGAATATTCGTTGAACCTTAAAATTCGGATTTTTTGTTGTTTTTGTTGGAAAACTAAGTGTTTTCTTTGAAAATATGTAATTTTTGTTTATGTTTTTGGAAGATATCAGCATTATGTATAAATAAAAGCAAAAAAAAACGACGAATTTAACCCGTTTTATTCATTTTTTTGCATGTTTATTTTATGAAAGTAGGTGTCCGATTATGCGATGGAGCCACTGTACCATCATACATATATCATTCCCGGTTTTCTGCAAATCGGCATTTTTAATATTTATAAAAAAATAATATATTGTTTTATACATAACACAGGCCAACAGTGGTGGCCAAGGTGGTTACTACGAGCAACAGGGTCCCTTCCGATGCTCCGATGATATGTGCGTCACGGTGAACAATGTGGAGTATGTGCTTCAAACTCTATTGCACCTTAAGTGCAATAATGTAGAAGGGCATCTAAGCAATTTTTTGGCATAGGTATTATTACAACTGAGCACAGACCCTCGAAGATATCTTAAATCAAAAAATTAAATGTTGTTATTTTTTTCAAACCGCGATTGCCCAAATACCACCCGTTAAACGCGAAAACTAAGTATGCAGATATGCTTATATACGTCTATATTAACATGTTTTAATGCCAATAAGCCTGCACCTTTTAATAAAGTCCATTTTGTTGACCTGTGTAATGCTTGTTGGCTCCTGAAAGTTTCGTCATGGGACCTCCATTACTTTCTGCAAAATTTAATAAAACAATACAAAAACAAAGAAGTCTTTCGTTCTTATACGTTAAAATGCATCCCTCTAATCGCCCACAAAAGATTTTTAAATGTGCCTGGCGCCAACATTTTTATTTTTGTGTTTATTTGTTGTGTTTATTTATACTTATCGAAATGTAGTTATGCCCGGTCAAAATTTCATATCTCCATCTCCCTCGCACTCCCTTTAGCTGAGTAACGGGTATCTGATAGTCGGGGCACCCGACTATAGCATTCTTTCATGTTTTTTTAATATAGAGTAAAAAGACATTAAGCCATTTAAGATAAAAAACACACTTTTTGCAGATCAACTTCAACCAATAAAATTAAAAACTTAAAACAAAACGTGTATTTTTATTTCACATTTACATACATTGCTGTTAACTTAGATCCTAAACTGTATCTATTTATGTACAATACATTGAAGTTATTAGCGAGTATGGGAATTGTGGGTGGGGTGTGTGGTTTCTTGAGTATTTAGTTAAATAAGTTAAATTTGACTTGCGGCCACTGTGGTAACCATGGAATACGCGGAATTCGCCACCGCCTCTTCAAAGGTTTCTCAGAATTCCTACGAAGCATAAAGGTCTTCGATCCAGAGCTAATGTAATTGGTTACTTTAGTTATTACTTCAACTTAAAGATGCTGTGGTGCACTTTCGACTATTTGTCCATCGGTTTGTTCTTGGGGTTATTCTGTGCTCAGTCTTTAAAAGCAACTGTACGATTCTTATGTATTCTGTGTGCATACTTTCCACTTTTTTATACCTGTGGTATGCGTGTGTTTGAGAGCTGTGTGTTTGCACTGGAAAAAATCAAGGAACAATTCTGCGCCTATTTATTTTTATCTTCAAAAAATATATAAAGTACTTGACTCTTAAATGGAGGTATCACATACCTAATGATCAAAAGATTTGTAAAATGTGACAAAGTTTTGTGCTCAAATAAAATATGCTTGGCCCTTATTTAGCATACATCCATCTGAGCCATGAATTTATAATATTCATTAAAGGGATAGGTTCAAAATAAAGCATTTTGTGCTCAGAAGTCCGGGGCCACAGATTTTTTTCTGAGTGTATATGTGGCAAGCATTTTAAGCCCACTGTTATTGTGGTTTCCTTCTGATCCTTCGCCATCCTTCGGCTCCTTTTGTCGCTTGTCTTCTTGCCTTGATGCATTGACTTTCAGGCCTCAAACTGCCGTGACTTAAATTTTGTGTGTGTGCTATGAGTCTCTGTGTGTGTATTTTTAAAAGCCCAATTTTTTCAGAGCCTTTAGGTCTACATCGCCATAGTAATCCTCGCTGTAAAAAGCAGAAACGGGAAGTATTAAATAAATAAAAATTCTTGCTAAATAACAGTCAAAGGGAAATTTCGGTTTTAGGGGTTTCCTTGGCCCAGCTCTGATTTGTTTAATTAAATTGCTTTGTCTCTTGCCAGTCACGCTCCGAGGAATTTATGCCATGTATGTACATGGTTAACAAGTCAAGAGAATTTGATTAGGTAACGCAAAAAGAATTTTATTTTTGTGCGTCCAACTTCTGTTTTGTTTTTCCCTGGGTTTCTGCTTAAGCCCTGAGCAGCGCCTCGGTTTGTGTTGTAAATTGACAAAGGAAATATTTATTAAAACCGTAATTAAAAATAATATTGTTAAAATCTTGTTACGAGCACTGCGGACGGGAGGGGTTCAGCCGGCTCACAAGGATTTGTGGCCTGACCAGATAAAATGGAATAGCGCGAACGGGGGGAGGCCGAAAGAAAGAAAGAGACAGAGTAAAGCAACAGGACGTCAAGGATTAAAAGACGCTGGCTGGGCTGCCTTCTGGCCGCAATAACAACATTATCAGCGAACAACAAATTGCCTTTAAAGCGCAGGCAACAAGGACAAGTGCGATGGCGATGAACAGGCGAGGCACGCTTTTGCTACATGCATGTCCTCTTATCCTCCACAATCCGCCACACTTATAAAAAGTGTTGCAACAAATTTAAAAAATGTTTAATTATTTTTTTGAACGCAAATAAAGATAATAAACTTGATTTAAATTTTTATAAAAATCATAAAACGAGAAAAAAAAACTTTTTTTTTAATTTAATAAATATTCTTTAAAAAATGTGATTAGAGTTTTACAATTTATATAAATTGATTTTTTTCGTAGGGTAATCTAGTTACTTTGCAAAAATAAATCAAATGGATTTTCTAACTCTTACTACTTTCTCTGTGTGGATTTGAACACTTGGCTTCATATAAAATGCGCGCTGTGTGTGCGGATCTGGGCAGCGAATGACAAAAAGCGCAAGGCTATTAAATTAAATTAAATGGAATTGACCAAAAACCAAGGACAGCACTGGGTCCTTGTTGAGAAGTCAGCACCATAAATGTAGCAGCTTATTCGCCGCCCTGATGGAGATGCGGATCATGATGGTAGGGCCAGTAGTCGGTGAGGGGGTGTAAGCTGCAAAATATGGCTCTTGTTTAGCGGTCCAAATTGTTTTTCTTTTATTTACGCTTCTCGTTCTTTTCGGGGATTTCTTGGCCAACCTAGATCCCTCGGATGTTGTACCCCAGGTTCTTGCCCCCGCTATATATATATTGACAAGCAGTTGCCGGCTCATAACTTTTGCCTGCTCTCTAGTTTTATGTTCTGCCTGTGCGTTTATATCATCATTAAAATTAATTAGAGTCAAAATGTTAAAAGGATTTCATTGCCAGGCGGACAGACTCACAGAGCAGTCCGCTGGCTATTATCCATCAAGAGTTACTATCCCGTTACTCAACTTCCCCACAGTGTCTGTTCGTCAGGGTGTTTCCCATCTCGTATCTGCACTGCGGTTAGCAAAAGACTGCTGCCCAGTTGCTACTGCTGCCCAGTTTCTACTGCTTCCCAGTTGCTACTGCTGCACGGAGAATAAAATCGGGTATTTGGTCCTTTGAAATATAAGTCTTAAGTAGGTTTAGTTAATACCCACCCAATTATCGAAAAAAGTTCATGTATGAGATATGAGGTAACAAATCAAGAAATCTCGCTTTGCTTTGTTTAAAAGTAAAATGGGATTTTTTAATTCCTCTTCTGGCCTTTTGTCTATATAGAGTTACATTCCTAGGAAAAGCATATTATAATAGTTACGCACAAAAAAAAAACACGTTTCGGTCAAATTGATATGCCCATGGTACATTTCTGGCATATCGTTTTTACCGTGCAATACAGATTTCTATGCCGGAGATTTTATGACTTCAAATAAATAGAGCGAGATAGCGCTTAGAGTCGCACGGGTGGAAGGGGAAAAGACACTGGCCTGTTGTTTACATTTCGCACATATCAAGTCAGAATTGATACCACATGACGTAAGATCGATCATTGTTTTATATCAACGTTTTTTGGGTGTATGTAACGATTCTTATAATTATAATTGGATATATATATTAATACCTATATCCTCCAACACATAGTTTATCATTTATTTATTTCATTCTGCAAAATTTTCTCTTAGTGATGCAATTACATTCGCTCTGGACACTGGTGTAATTTTGTTAAACTTAAATCATTTTTGTTTATAAAACACTTGTATGTACTACTTCCGTTATCCGTTTTGAGTCCTTTTTTCCGGACCTAACCTTAGTTAGCCGCAAACATAAGCAGGACACACAGGATTCTTATGGCGAAATGGGGGAAGCAGCAACTTTTAATTGAAGATTGCTTACTTGCTGCACTTAACTGCCAGCCCGCAGCCACAACGAGAGCATTCCAAAATATATTAAAGTAAAAGATGACATCCAGCGGTTGGTGTGTGGTGTGTTCCAAGGACCAAGGACATGGGGGGAAATAGAAACTGGGAGGTGGCGAGTGGCATTTAGAGCTGAGCCAAGAGCAACATCAAACTGAATGGATGCAGGCGACTTTATGCTCATATTTGCCCGAAAATTCCGAGAGCTCTTTACGCGGCTTTTCTATGCCAAAAAGAGCTTATGCGACACACACAAAGCCATCCTACACACACCCACACACATAAAGAACGACAGGAGAGAGCAGAAAATGTCCTTTAGCAACAACTTGTGCCTTGAGTTTGTATAGTTTTATAATTTTTATTTAATTAGTTTTAAAACTTTTTTCCAGTGCGCCATAAATGCACACAATCGCAGGTTCACCCATACAGCCAGAGACATTCGCACACAGGCGAAAGTTAAAGTTGCCAGCTTTTATGAGTTAGTGGGGGCAAAAGGAAGCCCTACCCAATTTCAAGCCCCACCAGGACCTTTATCGAGGTACCACTGCCCATGGTTTCCCCCCTCCCCCTACCTATTTCCCATTTTCCATTTCCCTTTTCCCCTCAGTAGATCTGTGAGTATAAGTGTATGTGTGCGTGTTGCTGGTTCTGCCTGCAATTGTGTTGATAATTTGAAAATTCATTTAAAGTTTTTGTATCGCGTTTTTGTTTATAGAATCTAATGAATAATTAACGAAGTTCTTGTGCATTTGAAAAGACGTCAACGGGCGACGAAGGCAAAGACTTCCTGGTCGCTTCGAAATGGCAGCCAACTTTTCATTTGCCGCAAATATGGCTGGCAAAGTTTCATGTTTACTTATTATTTACAGACTCTAACGACAAGCAAAGTAAAACGAGCCAAGAGAGTACGATATAGTAGGATTTCCCCAACTACGAGATACCCGCTATTCACTGGTTTTATAGACATTTTTAAAAAGGATATTAAAACAAGAGAGAACGCTATAGTCGGGTTGTTGTCCCGACTATCTAATACCCGTCACTCAGCTAAAGGGAGTGCGAACGCTGTGTCGGGTTGGTGTCCCGACTAATAATCGTAACTCAGCTAAAGGGAGTGCGAGGGAGATAGATATATAATTTTTGATTGCGTATAACTTTTTAATGAATGGTCCGATTTGAAAAATGTCTTCTACATTTCGATAGGTATAAATATACACAACAAAATTGCATTTATACTTCTCGGAAATCTGTAAAGATGTGGGCGCAGGACCCATTTTAAAATCGTTAGTGGGCGATTGTGGGCTTTAGAGGGGGCGTGGCGCTCGGCTAAAATAAACTTGCGCTGCGTAGGAAGCCAAAGAATATGTGTGGGAAATCTCAACCTTCTAGCTTTTGTAGTTTCTGAGATCTCAGCGTTCATACAGACGGACAGACGGACAGACGGACAGACGGACAGACGGACATGGCTAGATCGACTCGGCTAGTGACCCTGATCAAGAATATATATACTTTATGGGGTCGGAAACGCTTCCTTCTAGCTGTTACATACTTTTGCACGAATCTAGTATACCCTTTTACTCTACGAGTAACGGGTATAAAAATTGAAAAATACAACAACAATTAAACTTTTTAACTAATAGTGCAATTTAAATTATTTTTGTTATGCCGATAGATATCGACAGATGAACGCTGCACGGACAGACGAATCTACTAGGCAATTGATTCTGATCAAGAATAAAATAAATACACTCTCTTTACGAGGTAAAGGCTCGTGACAACCGCACCATCAACAAAAAATGTTTGTATATTCGACTAAATAAATACTTTACAAAATATTCTCATTCGGTCTGCTTTAGTAAAATATGTAAGCATTTTGATTTAAAAATCATATTATATTTCTTCGGGCCGAAAAAGAATATTTTAGAAAGTATATTTATTAAGTCGAATATACAAGCATTTTTCGTCCTTTCGATTGTTATGATCGTACCATCTGGGCATATTTTCAATACTGCGGCTATATATAGTTGTCGTCACTACGTGAACTTATAATTCTTAATCTGCGTATTACGGGTATAATTTTTGGCAGTGGCCGACACATTCAAAACAAATGTTTTTTTGCATACTTTTTAAATTTCAATTTCTTTGTACTTTTTACTAGAGGGGATGCTTTTCCCCATCCCCCAGTGGATCCGCGCATGATTTTGGATTCTGCCAAATTGATTTTGTAGAGGAGAAAAATGTTTGGTACAAAGTGTTGATTATTGCAATAAAAAATATTTGTGTTTTTAAATTTCTTTTATAAATACAGTTACCATGTGAAGAAACCTTCACAAGCCATATAATTATTTGTCCGCAAATACTTTAAAGAATGCCTAAAGATGATAGTGTTTTATCAAAATTGATTATGAAGACAACCAGGTTGTTTGTTTTTTTTTTATATATTTTTTTGTTTTTTGTTTTTATGTATAAAATAAAATTATAAGCTTATAAACAAGGATCACTTAAATGTACAAATCTCTAAATTTTACGCTTCAATTTGAACGATTCTTTCATTCCTCGATGTTCTCTATATTTTGTTTACAAAATTTTGTGTCATTTTCTTCGAGCCTAAATTTGCGTGGCAATTTCGATATATTTTATAAATGTTGAAAACAGAAACATGAAAAGATACCAACAGTTTGACTCAGACGAAACGAGTGAGATTTATAGATTCATAAATTAGAAACAGTACAGAAGTCAACTGAGAAAAACGAACATGGCAGGAAAATAGTTTTTGATGTGATTCGAATTTTGACTTGAGGCTGAGTATTATCTCGTTTGATTTTCATTTGAATGGTGATGTGAAGGTTTGGATTTTTGGCAGGATGGGAACTGGGAATCTGAGTTGATTGATCTTGTTGTATTGTTTTTGTAGTTGTAGTTGCTGTTGTTGTTTAGTTATTGTTGTTAAAGTTGTAGGTTCTTGTTGTAGTTGTTATGTTTATGAGGAGGAGGAGGAGGCAGCTTTGGTTTTTTGCGCGCCCTTAGTGCGACCTTCACTGTTCAATCCAGCTAGAAGCTCGCTCTTGCGGATGCTCTTCAAATCCAGATCGCCGTAGTAGTCTTCGCTGTAATTGTAAATGGGACCAAGGTAAAGAGATATGTCAGAATAGGCCAGAGATATGGATATGTGAGATGTGACATGTATTGAGTATAGACAGTGGAGAGTGCAAGTTTAAAGGGTGAGGAGTGTGGTGATAGATGATGGGTGTTGGATGTTGAGCGGTGCAAGCGTGGCAAAAGAACTCAAACTACTATTGGTATTTCGGAAGTGGCTTGAACACCTCTAATTCATAAAATCAGAAATATCCTTAAAAATTTTATCACTTTGGAAGGTTTTTCAAAGTAGCCATCGATATATGGTATCCCATAATTTAATTGAAGCTTTTTTTTTAGGTACCTTGAGACTTGGGTGTGATACTTGGACATTTGGACTATCATAGAGAAAGAATTTCCAATTATCGGAAGGGAAATGTCGTATTTTCTAATTTATCAGAACTAGATTTTCTTATTATAAATGGGAAAATCCGAAAACGACGATCCCCGCAACCCTATACAGTTAAAATTTTGTATTTTCGGAGTGCAAAGCAAGACAAATCAAAAACGTGCCAGCCTAGGGAGCAGTTGCTAAAATAAATTTCAACTTACCACCCGGGAACATCCTCGGGATCCTCGCAGTTGCCAGTGCCATCGCTGTCTCCAATCTTGAACACTGTGCCGATGGGGCATCCGTATTCGCGGGCCACGCCCTCCAGGCAGATGTAGTACTTGCGGCAGTCCTCGGGGTGGGCGTGGCGCGAGAAGGATCCAGCGTTAGCCAGCTCACCGGCCGCGGGGCAGGAGAATCCGTTGGCCACCTCTGAAGACATGGGATTATTCAGTCATTTGGTCTAGCACTCGCTTGAGTATTTCTAACTCACCTTCGTTCTTGCACTCGGGCACCTGATCAGCCCACATGCACACGCGAGCATCGCGATCGTAGGCCAATCCGGGGGAGCACTGGTATCTGGAGGGCTCGCCGTTCCAGCAGTTCCAGAAAACGTCGCATTTGTTCTCATCGGGGAAGATGCCGTACAGGCGGGAGCAGTGGGGAGTGGTAATAGGGGGTTCTATTATAAAGAAATTTAGATTTTAGCTTGATTTACAAAAATAAAATCATTTATTTACTCTAATAAGCTTTGTATTTTTATATTTGTATTTGTATTAGATAGTCGGGACACCAACGCGACTATAGCGTTCTATCTTGTCTCAGTGACAACTTACCCAGCTCTGTGCGATCGCCGCAGTCCACGTTGTGCAGATAGTCGCAGTTCTCGGTGAGGTATTTTGAGTCTGTGGCATCAAAGGCCAGACCGTTGCCGCAGGTCTTCAGCTCGGAAACGCCATTGTCGCACTTCCAGTATTTGTCGCACGACGTATCGTGTGGGTAGAATCCGAAGTCATCGGGACATTTAAAGCTACTTTGGGCCACAGCTGTAACAACGATAGAAATTTTATCAAAAATGTGTTAAGTTTACAATTGGATCTTAAACGAACACGGTCCGCTTGAATCAGTGTACAAAAAGCTATGTGTCAATAGCGAATATTTTTTTGTGTAATCTAACGTACGACACGTGGCCTTTCCTTTTTTTATTGTTGTCCAAAAATTTGAGTTACAAATGAACCCAAACAGTCATTCCAAGGAAAATCATAGACGAAATAAGGAATCCCAACGATTGAGCAAGCCAAGCAGATGCAGATACACACGTATCCAAGATGCTTATTATCATTATGATGGCAAGGCGACTCGACGATGATGTCGCTGGGCATGGCCATTTGTCATCTGGCCCAAAAGGCATTCACTTTAAAAAGTCTGATGTCTGACAGAGAGACGACGGTTGCCAATAAATCTCGAAGGCAACTTTCAGCAGTCGTAGACACACACGGATCGCTGACAGCTCAGGGCCAACTGCATTTACTTTTGTTTCGTGCGATGTTTTTTTCTCTCCCTCGTTTTTGGGTATGGAATTACACCGAACCCTGTGACAGAGAGTTGAAGCACCTGAAATGCGCCACCAAGGACTTATCCCCCGCCACCTCCTTTTCCATCTACATCTGCACCACTCGCTCGTCTGTTTTTGTGGAAGCTGAGCTCAATGCAACCGCAGGGCGTAACGAACTAAATTGCATTTGTACAACTAACTAATGCGGTATTTGCCGGCATTTTCTATATATTCGGCATGGAAAATCAAATGGCAGCAGTCAAAAAATAATTACCCACGTGCAGTCTGGCATTGAAAAGAATTTCGCCCCCCATTGATGGCCCATGTGTGTGTGTGATAATCTAATTGCAAAGCCGCAGAGTTGCGGTCACGTTTCATTTCCAATGTTCATGTTCACTGTTCAATCAAAAGTGCGCATCAATTGCCTAAGCCGTGGGCTAAGTCCGGGGTCAGGCTCCACGTTGGGCGCCAGAAGGCTCGCGGACTGGCCCCACGTTAGGCGCCACAAAAGCAGGTGCAAAGCGCCTGGGAAACCGCATGAATGCAACAATTGAATGAAAACATAGAAAAATCAACTGATTCGTTGGCCTGCATAAACAACATGCAATTTTCATTTTGTGTGTAAACTAATCAAATATCAAATTTTACATTTACGCAGTGGCCACGCTCGCGAAAGAGCCTCGAATAAATCAAAACTGTGGCATCCATAAAATTATTTGCCGACTTTAATTAAAAACTGTTATTTTCGCTGCGTATTCATTTTTGCCATACATATATGATTGGCTTAGGCAGTCATTTAGCCAGTTCCGATTTACAAAAAAAACCATTGCTTGTTTATTCGCTCTACGTTTTGCGCTTCGCATTTGTTTATTGTAATTTTGTTAATTACGCAGTTTGATCGCAGCTTCAATTTAAATTTGAATTTAATAACGCAGCTGGCACGTTTGTTATAATTTTTAAATTCAAGGCATTCTAATTTATCGCCGCTTGTTATGGGAGTCTTGTGAGATAAGTCTGCGACATCAATTAGCCGGGCGTTTCACGGTTGGAGGACGGCCATTGGCGAGCACTTAGCCAGATAGCCCAGTAGCCTTCGCTACTCTAGCTGCAGTAACTTTGTTTCACCTTTGTTGTTTTCTGCAACAGCCGCAGGAATGGACCGCAGTCCTAATGCTTTTGCACACACACATGCTCCGGGCAATGATTGTGCACTTACAGCTGTGTGTGCTTCCGGCCACATGTTTTCTAAGCAATTACTGAGACACCTGGCACAGTGCGTATGCGTAATATTTTGTTAAGCCTAACGGTACGGTGGCAAGGAAATTATCATCAAGGTTTTTTTGATTGCATTCCTTATATAATATTTCGCAAGTTCTAACTTTTAATAAAAATGTGAAGCAGGATAAAAAACTTTTAAAATGATTTTATCGATGATTTTATTGCTAGGGGAATTTATGTGTATTTTAAGTCTTCTTAAAAGTATTTTGCCACACCAACAGTCCAACCCAAAAAGTGACTCACATACTTAACATTTAGCCGGAATTCAAATAAAAGCGATAGCATCTAACCATATCACTCGCTTCTTTATCCATTCTTTATCTAACAAGAGCTGAGATTCTGTTGACATGACATAACGGCTAAATTAGATTCAGTAGACCGCAAGACGAATGAAAATGAAAGCGAAAACCCCGGCTAGCCCACATTCTCGTCGAGAACCGGTTCGGCCAGATTCTAGACTAACTACTAACCCACTCTGAAGTCTGGCAATCGAACTGTCTTTTGTTCTCGACGGTGCCGCCCGGCGCACCTTGGAAATAAATAGTTTGACCGGCATGCCAATGCAATATACAGCATTTGTATATGTGTGTGCTCCACTATATATGGCACAATCTGCTGCGACCACGTGAGCCAGCAAATTATTTATAAGCTAGTTAGACTGATTGCCTGGTGTGGCTTGCTATTTAATTTACTGTTTGGCCATAATTGGTTTATCTATCAGCGCGGAGCGCTTAATTACATTTTTTGCTCCTTTGGCGCAAACAATGCGGATGGGTGTCGCTGTTTATGTGCATTTAAATAATACATTTTTATTGACATTTTAACAGTTAAACCGACATTTGTGTTGGTCTTATTGGTTGATTGCACACCATTGGCATTGGCTGACCCCCAGTTGCTGTTTATCATTCGTACATCCGCTCGTCCATTAACATAATCATTTAATTAACCAAAAATGTACACAACACTGGCCTGGCACAAATTACAAACTCTATAAAGTTCGTTTTAATGAAATTAATTTATGTGTTACTTAAATGACAGACACTGTCAAGATGCAAATGAATTCATAATTTAAAATTAACAAATGACTGCGTTAGCAAAATTGCAAAATTGCAATTGCCCGTGCGATTTTCAATAATTCATTGCCATATTCAGTAATTAGATGCGAGTGATACATGCGTATCGATACCATAGCTAAGAAGAACAGTATCCTTTTCCGAGCTGCTTATCTCTTGGTTGCCTTGCAGGGCTGACAATCGTATCGTCTCATGACAAATGATGACAAATTCCCCTTGCATGCCGGCCAACTCAGTTGTCAGCCCATAAATACCAGTATCAGAGCAATGAACCCCGGCGGGGGGCGGGGCATTAGCATTTGGCATGCTAGCAAACAAAATCACAGGCATTATGAAGGACCAGGACACGGACCCATAATCGCCGCCAGCTCCTGCGGTTGCAATCACAATCCCAATCGCAAGTTGCCTCTTTTTGAGGCACTCGGCACTCGACAGCACAAGTGTGTATCTATCATTTGCCGGGCTGTAACTCCGCCTGGTGTGGTGTTATTTTTATCGTTGTTTGTCTTCTTGTCTGGCAAGACATCGCCGCCGTATAAATCAAGAAAATTGCTGACATTTAAGCACGTTTCGTTGTGGAGCCTTTGGCCCGTTAGGTATTTACCCGGCAACAACAGCACTCGAACATTTCCGCTAAATGTTGCCGTCTTCCAAAAACAGTTTTTGCATACGGTGCGCCGACAACATCGTAATGATATTTAAATATTTGCCCACATTGTTGTCGGCCCGGTCCGTATGTGGGTTAATCTGCGTTTGAATTGTTTTGTCTATTGTTTGTCTATTGCCCGATAGTTGTTGGCTGCGAAGTGCGCAGAAAACCCAGTTTCGTCTTTTATTGGACCACCAATTCGATAATATTATGGATTGAAGATAGAAGCAATATTCCATTAATGAAAAAGTAGATAACAAAACTCAATTTAATTAGCTAAAATATTTTATTTAATAGCATATATCCTTCATTGCTGGCAAAATGTAATCTTTAAAAAGTAGGGGAGAGGTCTGTAGGTTGAGACACCTTTTGTTTTTAGTCTCCCATTTGGACATTCGCTTTTGAAACTTCACGTGTTAGGTACCGATCGAAAGCTTAGTCTTTTAGCTGTAAAATAAAGCAAAAAAAATTTTTTTTTTCCCTTGGGAAAACTAAAAAATATTTTTTTTTGAAAAGTGCCAAAAAATGACAATTTGAAAAAGAGGTCTGTAGGTTGAGACACTTTTTAAAGTCAATAATACTCACACAAAAAGTACTCCAAACTATAAGGAACTATTTATTTATGTTAATTTAATCAATTTTAGCTCGTCCTAAATCATTTCCCATCCATTTTTTAAGAACTTAGACCAAATAACAATCAAAATCAAAAGGCTCTTTGAACATTCACTTTTCCCCTAATATCAAAGAAATGTACTAGGCAGAAAGCGACCTCTGTTGGCCTCAGGCCTTTTTGTATGAAAAACGGGTGTCTCAACTTACACGCTCAAAGTGTCTCAACTTACACAAAATGGGATGTTTCGGGAAAAAATTAATAACTTTTGTTCTGACTGTCACATTAAGCTGATTCTTTTTTTAATTAGTTAACAGTTAATATACTAATGTTTTAAATCTCTTTCCAAGTTAATTTAAGGACGTTATTAATTTTAAATGGAATTTTGAAAAAAGTAGACAACAACTTTTTTGGTGCAAAATGGTACACGACTCTCACAGCTTAAATCTGGCTAGAGCCTGGCTTATAATGTTTTCCCCAAAAGTTTTGTCACTAAAAAGGACTAAAAAAAAAAATAAGAAATATTTTTTTAGTGTAAAAGTTTTGAGAAAATTGAGTGTCTCAACTTACAGACTGTCTCAACCTACAGACCTCTCCCCTATTTATTTTTGGTTATGTTAAGTAATATTTTCAGCTACATTTTTTTTAAATGTTTTCATCCCACAAACTTTTTTTTATTGCTTTGAACTTTTGACATGGGTGCAGTGTTCTCGAAATCCCCAATAGTTTTGACTTGTCACAGATCGAACAATAAATCCGTTAGCCCAAGAAGACGACTTAGCTGCCATTCATGTATTTACCGCTGAATAGATATGACTTTTTTTAAATTTAACGCATCGACGATGGCGCTTCTGAGAAAAATTGATTTTCAATGCTTGGCGGTCGCCGCCAAAAGTGGCATGCAAATTGAGTTTTAAAAGCGCTGTTTTTGGCCCTCCCCGCTGTTGGCCATAAATCAGCATAGATAGCCGGGCGCGTGTGTGCTGTCCTAATGCAACCTATAGAATTCGGCACATCCAGTTGCATGTCGGTTGTAGCGGCCCTTTTGTTGCCACAAAATAAAAACTTTTCAAGCGTGACTCGCTACAGCCCCTTGCCACACAGGCAACAGAAAAATAGAAAAATGGCAAAATTTATTTTGTTTGTCTTTGGCCACATTCTTTTTTTGCAGCTGCGGTTGCTGTTAGTTTTCGATACCGAACCGCAAGAAGGGAAAAATATAATCAAGAGTCAAATGCGGAAATTTATTGTGTGCGCTCTCGTTTTTCGGAAATCTTTGGCCGCTTAAATTGTTTATCGCCGCGATTAGCAGGCTGGCTGTAACTTTTTCGACCCCCACTTAAAGGGAAGCCCGGCCTTTAATGTCGAGCCGAACAAGCGAACAAGTGAGCAGTTGAACTGGCAAGTGCCGTTGCATAATTAATGCCAACTTGAACTTGACAATGCACGGCGGCTTTTCATCAAAATGGGCCCATTAAGGCCTTTATGTTTCAGGCCGTTGTTAAGTTTAATAACTTGGAAATTGCTGGTAATTAAAATTTAGCAGCGAAATTGCTTTTACGGCCATGCACGACTTGGCAGAAAAAATGCATGGCACGCAATTCGCAAGCATTTTTAGGTTGAATAACCAAAAAGCGAACGGGTTTGGATTTGGATTGGGTATTTTGGGGAGTGGCTGCGACGGTTGCGTAGTTAAAATTCCTAAGCCTAGCCCAGTTGTAGCTCATCCATTAGGCATCTTTGTGGCGGCTATCTAAAGAGCTTTTCAATGTCAATGTCAGAATTGGCGTATCTCGACTCGACCACTCCCCATTAGAGTGTGCGAAATTAATGCCAGAAATCCGAGTCTTTTTTCTGCTGGTTATCTAATGCAGCCCGAATCTAAATATCGCTTACAACACCGAGACCGATTTCGCAATCGAGTTGCAGCCGAGCCAGACGATCGTCGCTGTTGTAACCTCTCCCAGCTTTTAAGGCGGCTTCGATGAGGTAATGAAATCGAACCAACCGAACTGAGCCAAACCAATAGATGCGGAGATACACAGATGCATGGATACAGATACTGTGCATCGTAACCATATCTGTGTATCTGCGTGGAAAAGTCAGGCTGGGCTGAGACTTGCTTAATTACATTTCCCTCGGCTCGGCTTCGCTTTTCGTTTCGTTCCAGCTTTTCGCTGTACGCTGCTCGCTTTTCGCTGCTCGATTTCGTTTCATTTTCGATCGCTGGTAAAAATGGAGCAGTGATAGTTGATTTACCCGTCGTTGCACAAGCACACTCTCGATTTTTGCACACTGACACTTTCAGCACTCAAGTGTCCTTCATGTTGCGCAAGCGGAAAAGCATTTTCCATTTCCACTCGCCATTATTCATTTCACTTAGCTAGCTAAATATACATACCGGCTCCGAATAATGCCACAAACACAACGAAAAACTTCTTCATTTTGCGAGTGTAGTTATTTGATTTTTAGTTGGGATCGGGACTTGAACCGACGGAACCGCACTTGAAAAAACTGAGACTGAAACTTTTAACTGAAACTGAAAACTGCGCTCCACTGGCACCGACGACTTGAAATGTGTGTGGTTTCTGGTGGACGGTAGCTTTTTATACCGCTGCGCATGCGCAACGTCGCGAACAATCCAGACGTCTGCGCCGCTGTTGGCGTTGGCGTCGGCGTCGGCGCAGGCAGCGGCTGAGGCTGCGGCATTGCAACGGTATTTGTAGCAGCCAGCTTTTCGCTCGCTACGTGGCCGAACCTCTCTCTTTCACTCTCTCTGGCCTTTTTCCACCTTCGCTTACCTCAACTTACCTGTTTTGTATGCAGGCAGCGCCGCCGACCGCGCTGCCCACGTCGACGCCGGCGTCTATTGTTTTGTGGCCCAACCATTTGTCAATTGATCTTTTTTTTCTCTTTTTTTTTACTCCGGCTGCCTGCGCTTTGCATTTTTCCTTTTCTTTATTATTTTTTTATGTACTTTTTTAAGGTGGGTGTTGCAAATGGAATTTTTGCCTGAAAAAGTTCACAGCACTGTTTTTGTGAGTGTGAAGTGTGTGAGTGTGACTGTGGGCAACTCGCATTCAATTTGTATCTGCAACTAATCACGGCTGAGGGCACGGCATCTTGCAATCCAAAAGATACGTAGTTTTTTTCATGGCTGAACTTCACCTTTTCTGCGAATGAATCATACGAGCTCTACATTACTCGAGTCTTTGTTTATTTATAAACTTTTTGTCTACTCCTAATTATTTTCTAGCTGACAATGCTGCCTCTGCTTCCTGCTAACTAGAAGATGGTTAGATTCGTGGTTGAACTTTGTAAGTTTTGCGAGTGAGTCATTTATTTCTATATTATAGTACATTTCAGTCACAGACTGTTCTTTTGTCCATTTTATACAGATAGTAATTAAAAACTTTTAATATATTTTCCAACAATCTTCGTAAAATAAATAATATATAAGAATGTGTACAAAATGTACACTAATTCGGGCGTCAAATATTTTAGTTTATATTTTGTTAAATTTTAATTATTTTAAACATTGTTTATTTGGTTTGGATGTCTTATTAAGAAATTCTGCTAGTCAGTAGAAGGTAAATGCAATAGAGAAATATTTCAGTACCTTAATCTGATATCAATAAAAATATGTAGCAACTATTTTTTTGTTTGGTAACTCCGCAAAATATGACTCTTTTATACACTGTAACTAATTTTTTTTTTTATTCCGCTTTGGAAAGGTAATATCCAATGTAGAAATTGCGTATACGTCGCGTTGGCTGTTGCAAGCGAAACTCATAGCTTAAAGTTAATCAACTACATTAGCATGATTTCCTAATGCGATGGTCAACCGGTGGCAATGCAATTCGAATTATGCATCGATCTCCCGTGCCCCTGCGAAGTAAATAAAAATAAACAAACGTCGAGAGCCATTTAGCCCATAGTCACAGTCACTCAACTGGCTGGCATTTAAAACAGGCCGTCATCTCGAATGCAGTGCGTGCCAGTAAAAGGTAGGCCAGCCAGTTGTTTTTGTTGGGGCTGCTATTTGCTCGATGTGTTGTTGTGGCTGCCGCTATTAAAACTGACCCAGCTCGGCGGTCAACGGCAGCCACTCAGCGGCGCCTTCGAGTGGCAAGAAGCAAAATCGCAAAAAAATGTCTGCAATTAAATGCAAGAAATGTGATTCAAGGTTTCGGAATGCAGGAAGAATATGAAATTACAGCTGACGATGATGGCAAGTCGAACCCAGAGCACTGAGCAAAAAGTATCTGTATCTGTATCAACTAAACAAATACCAAGAACGAGGGTAGAAAAGTCATCATCGAAAAAGGACGTTTTGACTGCAGTTTTTTATAATAAATAATTTTATTTATTTTTTAATAATAAAAAATTTTTTTTCAGGGATCGCAAGTAAGAGTTACTTTTTTAAAAAAATTGACAAATAAGTTTTATTTTTCAATGTATATTATAAAAGTTGACAAATAACTCTTATGCTTCAGTTTTTATTATAAAAGTTGACAAATAACTCTTATGCTTCAATTTTTATTATAAAAATCAACAAATAAGAGTTATTTGTCAGCTTTTATAATAAAATAAAGATTGAATTGAAATAACTCTTGAACTGTGGGGTACATTGGTTTAAAATTTAAATATATATAATCTACGCTTTAATAGGGGAGAGGTCTGTAGGTTGAGACGGTCTGTAAGTTGAGACACTCAATTTTCTCAAAACTTATCCACTAAAAAAATTGTTTTTTTTTTTTTGTAGTCCTTTTTAGTGACAAAACTTTTGGGGAAAACATTATATGCCAGGCTCTAGCCAGATTAAAGCTGTGAGAGTCGTGTACCATTTTTCACCAAAAAAGTTTTTGTCTACTTTTTTCAAAATTCCATTTAAAATTAATAACGTCCTTAAATTAACTTGGTAAGAGATTTAAAACATTAGTATATTAACTGTTAACTATTAAAAAAAAGAATCAGCTTAATGTGACAGTCAGAACAAAAGTTATTAATTTTTTCCCGAAACATCCCATTTTGTGTAAGTTGAGACACTTTGAGCGTGTAAGTTGAGACACCCGTTTTTCATACAAAAAGGCCTTAGGCCAACAGAGGTCGCTTTCTGCCTAGTACATTTCATTGATATTAGGGGAAAAGTGAATGTTCAAAGAGCCTTTTGATTTTAATTGTTATTTGGTCTAAGTTCTTAAAAAATGGATGGGAAATAATTTAGGACGAACTAAAATTGATTAAATTAACATAAATAAATAGTTCCTTATAGTTTGGAGTACTTTTTGTGTGAGTATTATTGACTTTTAAAAGTGCCTCAACTTACAGACCTCTTTTTCAAAATGTCGTTTTGTGGGACTTTTTAAAAAAAATTATTTTTCAGTTTTCCCTACGGAAAAAAAATATTTTTTTTTTTTTATTAATCTAAGAGACTAACCTTTCGATCAGTACCAAATGCGTAAAGTTTCATAAGTGAATGTCGAAATGGCAGATAAAAAACAAAAGGTGCTCCAACCCACAGACCTCTCCCCTACCTTTCTGTTGATATGCCATATGTCCCCAAAATATTTTTGATAATGTAACAAATATTATTATTATACAAAATATTTTGGGGACATATGGAATATCAACAGAAAGGTATAAAAGCGTAGATTATATATATATAAATTTTAAACCAATGTACCGCACAGTTCAAGAGTTATTTCAATTCAATCTGTATTTTCAATTTTTATTATAAAAGTTGACAAAGAACTCTTATTTGTTGATTTTTATAATAAAAATTGAAGTTATTTGTCAACTTTTATAATAAAAATTGAAAAATAAGATTTATTTGTCAATTTTTTTAAAAAGGTAACTCTTATTTGCGATCCCTGATTTTTATTTAGCTAAGAAAATATTATTTTTCATCTTATTTTTTGTAGAACTTTTTTTTACGTTAAAACGTGTTTTCAGCCAAATGGCTTTTTGTCTCGGACTAAATGAGCCTAGTGAGCCATATATGTAATTTGGGTAATATCGGAAAACACATTGTAGAATTTTAAACGATGCATTTTGTATTCTATATTCTAGTCGCCTTGTATAATCAAATTCAGATTAAACGACCTTTAAAAAATTAGCGAAAGAACACCGTTTAAAAGCATTGATTAAATGTAAATGTGTGCTTGCTATTTCTTGCTATTAACTAGTTTGAGTTTTAGATACTTCGAGTTTTGCAAAGTTGGGAATAGAGAAATTTCACTTATCCAACTTTTTCACTTATGACTGTCTGAAACTTAAAGAGTGTAAATACAGAGTCTGTGTGAACATTTTTTCCTGTGTTGGGCTCGAGTTCAGCCGAGTTCGGGTGAGTCGAGTTGGTTGGGCCTATGTGTTATTGAAGTGGAGGCTAGAAGAATTGCAACTGGCTGCCGACATGTCCAGACGGCGAACCAGTTTTAGAAGTGCAAAAGCAGTAGCCACAACAACTACTGGATCAACTGCAGCAAAAACAAGCGAGCTACCTTGTCAGCTATGCTTTCGCTTTCAATAGCAGTTTCGAATAGTTACTCATAGCCCAGTTAGCTATTTCTTGCTTTTGTTTCAGGAGCCGGAGCCCAGATTTCTCGGGTTCTCTTACACTCAGAAAATGAATCGCCCTGAATTTTAGAAAATCGCCTATGGATTTGCTTCACTGGCGATTTTTTTCTTTAAAATAAAAAAATTTTCTACTGGTAAAGAAAATTTTCTTCCAATTAATCAAAATTCATTAAATTCAAGAAATATTCCAGAAATATAGAAAAAAATCGCCAGTAAAGCAAATCCATAGGCGATTTTCTAAAATTTTTTTTTGAGTGTAGGGTCTAGAAACTAGTTTGCCATGCAGCTGTATTCGTGGGTCTTTTTATTCTGAGCCGAGGCGTAGCCACCCAATTGAATGCCAAATTATGCCAGAGCGTTTTGAAATTCGGCTGTCTACTGTCCAGTTTAAACTATCATAGCAATTTGCGAGTGCAAAATTAAAAAAAGTATTTGAAAAATGCAAAAATTGCATCAGATGCAGGCGGGTGATTGTGAGCGGTTTTAATTGTTGATTTTAGCAGGCCATTTGTGGGTGGGTGCGGTTGCAGTCTGAAGTCGGTTTTCAGTTGTCTGTAGTATGTAGTATGTAGTCTGTAGTCTACAAACGCCATCGCCATTGCATGTGCAACGCGGAAGAAAAGTTGTTTGGCCCGAGTCACACACTCCCTTCCCCTTTTCCCCCTTAAAACACGTGGTAAGTGCATGCCATTTGTATCTCACAGATACTCGAGCTCACAGATACCCACAGACTGAGTGATTGTGAGTGAGCTGCAATCGGTGGATAATTTTTAGTCAGGCTTATTTGGCCAAGCGGGTTCTTAGGTATTTGGCAAGTGCATTTGTAAAACGGTAATTTGTCGTCAACTCGCGTTCGTGACTGGAATCTTTCGAATCACATACAACCCGTTAGAACGGTTTCCATTTAATTATGCCTATTTGTATCTACATATATTCCCCTGCAATGTTGCTTTATTGAAATCCAACTCGGTCCGACCCAATTCGGTGGGTGTGGTGGAAAGTTAGGCCGTTAATTGCATTGGGAGGCTAGGTGTCACTCCGATATCACCTGCGAAGGTGGAGTGAATATATAGAATAAATAATGCCGGCTAAGGTTAGATGCAAATGCTTGAAAACCTAGGTTAGAGGCAAGGTCTAGGCCAGATTTTGCCAAGGAAAATTATTCGGAAAACTAATTCACACAACATTTTATACGTAAAGGAAACATAAATATTTTAATTTTTAAAGGCATAGTAGAAACATATTAAATGTTAAAAGGCTATGACTATAAACAAAATGGGCAAATATTTAATACAATTCAGAGATAAGCAGTTAAACCAAAGTAAAGTATCGTGTTCGTAATTTATGAAAAAAAACCGCACCCATCCACCAATCCAAGGAATGCCTTATTGCTTTCTATATGTAACAGAAACTTAATTTTTATAAGTTATAATGATTTAACTTGACTTTGACTGGGCTTGACGTAAGACTGGTTTGAGCTATAAACACAAGATCACTTTAATTTGAAGTACAAAATTTCTTAAGTTTAAAAAAGTTAAGGTGTTTCAAAATTTGAATGAACATTATAATGAATATGATGCTATAATGAATATGAATATATAATGAATTATAATAATATCAGTTAATTGAGAATATGTATTATTATTGATAATAATTTTGAATAATAATTATTAATATTATCTAGGGGAGTGTAGGGTAATTTGACGAGTAGGGTAATGTGACGAACTCGTCGAATCTCATATGTGACGTCACGACCAAAATTCCAAATAAATGTAGTCGTCTCCCCTTATCGTGTCGACAATGTATTTACAGTAATATTAATAAAAAGTCCTGTAATTCCTGTCCTGTGCGCAAACTAGCAAACCTATTCAATTTACTTGTGTTTCAGCAGTGCCAGAGCGAAGATGAGTGGAAAATAAAATCAGGCAAATATATGCACGTATACATGAGATCTTTATCAACAGTTTTTGGTACTTTGCGTTTTTTTCTTTTGCGCCGTTTGAGAGTGACACCGTTTTTGCTCCAAGTCTACCTTGTGGGGTATCGTGTCGAACTTTTTGTAGGGTATTGTGACGAATTTTTTTTATTCAAGAATTTTAATTGTTATCGTTGATTATTTGTAAAAAAAATATAAATATACCGGATAACATTTACTGCTGCAGTTTTATTGTTATTTTGTATATTTTTTAATAATGACGTCAGTTTAATTAAATTTAAAAAAAATTGCAATTTTTTTTTAGCAAGTTTGGGCATTATTTTATTACTTTTTTCTTTTCCGTATAGAAAGTAACTTTTCCGTAAATTATTTATAAAACAAGAAAGGAAGCTAGCTTCGGCCAGCCGAAGCTTATATACCCTTGCAGATCATTCCTATTAATTAACAAATCGCAAAAATGTTCAATTTTCTAATATTTCTCATTAATTTTCCGATCGTTCCTATGGCAGCTATATGATATAGTCGTCCGATTTTGATCAATTTAAAATTGAAATTCGGAAATATTTAAAAATAGTTTGTTTGAGTCCTTCAAGACGGCATGACACAACCAATGCATTTTTTTTGCACAGAAGGTCAAGATAATTAAGCTATAATATTAAATGTGTTTTAATAGTTCAAAAGCTACATTTAGTTATCGACGAAATTTTTTCTGTATGCCACAATTGAGAAGGGATAAGATACAGTTTTTTTTTTATATAATACACTGTGCAATAATGTGCATTTCTGCGTTAGTGATTTTTAACTTCGCGCCTAATTTCGAAAGAAAAATAATTATTTCTAAAAAAGTACTGTGTGGGGAAATTTCGCCATATGCTTAGGGTAAATTCGCACCTATTTTAAATAGATATTTTTGTATTCGACGAGCTGGCTAACGAATAGAGTACCGGCAGCAGCAACAAATATAGGACGTCAACAAAAATGGTACGCTTTACGTACGCATATTTACAAGCGTAAAATTCCCTACAATTTTCAGATGACGAAATTGCCCCAGTGGTGTGGCGATTTTACCCCCTATGTGGCGTAACTGCCCCAGTATATTGGTTTTACTTTTTAATTTTTTATAAATCATCAAGGTAAGTAAAAAAAAATGGGGATGTCACATTTTAAAGCTTGGTGCTAACCGCATTAAACAATAAAAATAGAAATATGATAACGTGTCTCAAGATGGACAAAAAATAGTTTTGAAAAAATGCTGACGAAATTGCCCCACTGTCCCCTACTTATAATATGTTAGATTCTATTTAATTAGTTACTGTGCATTGAAAGAGAAAAAAACATTGAAAATTTTTGCAATTATTTTAAGTAAACACCATGTCATCAGGTTTAATCAGTGTTATTTGGTGACCTCAGCTCTGGACCCATGAAATAACAGACCATCTTGCACTTAATCCATCATTTTAGCAACAAGATAATTATTTAACAAACGTTAACTTAGCTCGCAGGCCCGACAATTGTCATGAGTGTTTGCTCACCTTGTCTTCCGTTAATTTTTATGTCACTTAGCTTATGGCGGCCTATGGCGGTGTTTTTACATAAGCCAATTTCATTGACCAACCCCGCGGACTGAAAAGCCGCGGGTCAGTGGAAAACTGCGGCCGGCAGTGCAGCGGCCAAGCGTTTTATCGAAACGTCACGCCGTGATTTCAGTATATCGAACAATAGCATTTCTTATTTCTCATTTCACAGCTTACAATTTTCATTTATTAACTAATTTCGGATTTATATAATCCGAGTGGCAGGCTTGGTCTCGACCGATTACACGCAACCACAGGCCGAGGTCAATGATCAGTGAAATTCACTTTCAAAATCGAAATCCGTTGAAAAGTGCTTACTTACAAAGTCAATGTTTCTCTCAGGGCGGAAGCCAAAGTGATTTCGTCGGAGATTAATTTGTCAGATCAAAAACTGAAGTTGAGTGGAAGAGCTTTTAGGGTGTTCCCCAATCGGTCACAGCCACCGCCCAAAATCCCAAGACGCAAGACTCAAGACCCAAAACCCATCAACCCATCATCATCATCATTGGCAGCACACACCTTCATTAGGCGGGCTGCATTTTACCACACTTGAAATCGCAACACAATGAATAAATCTGCATAATTAATTCCCACCTAAGATGCTGAGTTAATGAGTTGGGTGTTTTGCACCGAATTGAAGGCAACAAACACGCACAGGTTGTTGACTTCTTCAATGCTTCGCCAGCTCACTTTCGATTTCGATTGCGGTACGGTTTTCGGTCCAGCTTGGACACACATAAAATCCACACGCCGCCTAGATGTATTTTTACCCTGTAGTTCGCCGGGACTGGTCCCGAACTAGCGAAATCGCCATACACCGGGGGCTTAGGACTAACTCCCGTTCATACCACCCGCAATGTAAATTTCTATCCACTTTTACCACGGCATGTCCTAGGCGGTGGTCATATGGCGAAGTTCTGCATTACCTTTCGCCACAAAAGGGACCGATAGGTGGTCCCATATTATACCCCTTTTCGCCACAAAAGGGGCCACCTATCGGACCACCTATCGGTCCCTTTTGTGGCGAAAAGGGGTATTAAATGGGACCACCTATCGGTCCCTTTTGTGGCCAAAAGGGGTATGAAATGGGGTTGGTGTTTTCAATACCAAAAAAGCTGGATGCTATGAAACTTCCCAAGAAAAAATACTTTTTGTTAAATTAATTTATTGTATTATAAGTAGACAATTTTTCTATTTATTTAATTTATATTTATTGAACAAATTCCTCTGCTGACACGTTTTTGTTGAGTTCCTCATTGTTGTTATTATTTGATTTGAATTTATTTTTAAAAAATCGTTTCTTTTGCAATTGAATTGCCTTGGGAATCAATATTTCTGCATTACCAGATTCTGAAACAATATCTAAAAAAAAATAAGATTTTAGTGTTTTAAAATAAAATGAGAACAGAAACTAACTTCGGCAAGCCAAAGTTTTAATACCCTTGCAGCTTTCAGGTATAAAATTGTGACTAGAAAAGCATAAATATAAAATAAGAATAACCAACAGTTCAATGTAGATTTATTTCTCGCTTTTGAAACTTGAACCGACAGACAGACGGACATGGTTAAATGGATTTACTTTATAGGTTTGAAAAGGTCTCCTTTACTGCGTAACAAACTTCTGGACTAAATTATAATTCCCTCTGCATGGGTTTAAATATATATTTTTCGATTTTGTTATACAAGCCTCTTTACATCAAACCATGTTTTAAAAGTGAAAAGCAGAAAAAGACAGAAAGAAATAGGATTAAAGACAGATGGCATTCTAAGTAAATAGATTGAAATTGAATCAAGAAACTAAGTGTATTATAAAAAATACAGTTATAAAAATAACCTACCGTGAAGTGCACCATAGAAATGTGTAAAGGAGTTTACGGCTTTTTTTTCCAGACAGGCCCCTAACATTAAATCCCACAACAAACTCATCTGTGAGAACCCTCCGCAAGTTTTTTAAACCCCCTTCTGGCAGCAACAACGATCTCATGGCTTTAATCTAAAAAGGAAGAAAATTTCACTAAAATATTTATATCAAAGAAAAAAGACTTACGTAGGAGTCCTTTGCACCACTATTTCTCCTTCTCCTCTTTAACAAATCGACGAATGTGCCTGTTGCTGTTCATGGCTAAATATCACACATTATTAGGTATTTCACTTGCACAACTCATGGTGTTACTCACCTGTTGACGACACTTCAGATCACAACAAAATATAACACTTTAAATGTACAATAAGACAAATTAAATACAATGTTTACAAAATTTGGCGCAAACGTTGGGTTAGTGATGGTAGCGGGGTTGGGTAGTTATGGCAATCCGTTACGATTAATATTGCGACTACCGATATCGTATAATCGATGGCAATAAAAACATTCGCTAATATTATTTTTGTTTAGTTCTATGTATATAAAATTAGGTACTTATATATTTATTTTATATATCTAAGCACCAATAAAATCCGCTTGTTATGGAAGGAAAGAAAACGTTTTGCTACTGAACCACCGCTATTGTTAAAAATATTGCTGCAGCTAAATTGCTCATTATTAAATATAAATAATATAAAAAGAAATAAAATTCTATCATTTATTATTTTATTTTATCTCATTATTAAGTTTTTATTTTATTATTTTAACTTTTTTTAAATTTGTTTTTTATATAAACAAAATAAAGTTGTATTCGTTATTAAAATCATTATATAGTTGTCAAAAATTTCATTTTACAATTTTTTTAACTCATATAGAAGTGTTCACATAGAAGTGTTCCCTCTCCGATAACTCTTTTGCTCTTGTAAAAAATACACACGCCACCTATTGACCCTTAAGGGACCACTGGGTGGTCGATCCCTTTTCTACCCCGAAAGTGCCACCGGCCCCCTTGAGAACTACAGGGTAATTATGGCCATTTCACGTGGCACTAACACTGGCACCCTCGGCAACCGAGATCCCAAATAATACCAAAAAGCTGAAGAGCTGTAAAGCAGGAAAGCAGAAGCAACCCCGTTAAGCGGAGATTTGATTTGCATGCGAAATGTGCCGAAAAATGGCACAACCCTGATGTATTTTTAATTATATTTGCCAGGCCCAATTTGTAAATGTCATTAAACGCAGCTGGCCTGCATTTAGTGGCAAGTTCAGTTCCCAACGGAGCCAAGGACAAGCCCATTGTTATCGCCCGGACATCTCTGAGTTTCTCCCTTTATCAAAAGGCCGGTTAATGTATTGAACACGATTCGAATCGGATCGAATTCGATTTTCGTTTTAGTTTCAGTGTCAGTTTCAGATTCAGTTTCAATTTCAGTCTCAGCTTGGGTTTTCGGTTTCTTTCTCACCATAAAACACTGTTGCCAAAAAGAAGACAACGCAAAACGAATGAACGCACCCCGGCAGAAACTGGGTTATAACCTTGAAATCTCGCAGACAAAAGATACGCTTTTAAATTGCAGCTCCTCTATAAATTCAGCGGACTTCGGCGGGGAAGAAAGCCGAATTAATGCGACAGGTCGCAGCCCTGCCAACAATTTATTCAAAATCAATTCAAATCTATGCTGAGCTGAGCTTAGCTCAATGAAAATGCTAAACACCGACTCGGAATCGTTTTGAAATCGCACACCGAGTGTTGCCAAAGTTGCAGGCGGCTGCATTTCGAATTGCCAAAGGTCAGGCCCCAGTGCATGCCATCTTCCCCACCGGACAGTCCAGTTTACTGCCGCCGGTGGTGCTGATTTCTGTACTAAAGACTAAAGATCGGCGGTGCTGTGCTGCCGCTGTGTCGTCATCGTTGTCATCACGGTTGCCCCACCAAAAGCCGTTTGGCAACCACTGGCGGCGGGGAAAAAAACAATTAACTATATAACGAAAATTTGTTCAAATTGTGACTGTGCGAGAGTGAAAGAAGAGAGGAAATCGAAAACTGGATTTATAATTTTACGGCCAAACACGCAAGAAAACGAGCCAAGGTCATTGCGAAGAAATTGTGAGGGAAACGTCCACAGAAACAAAAGTTTCCTATAAAGCCAGCTGATGATGAAATAAAAATTTCCCAGTAAATTAAGAAAGTAAATTATATCATATCGTTCTAAAGTTATCTTTAGGGGAGAGATCTAAATTTGCACCATGCACAAAGAATATGCAAAAAAAAATGTTCAATATTTTTTAAAATTTAGTAAATAGAGAAAATCATTAATTGTTTTTCTAGTAAAATAATGTACAATGTACACTGTACATGTACACTGTACATTGTACCTATATACAAAAAAAATTGTTTATATAATAAAGAAAAGCAAAATGACATTTGAAAGACTCGAAAAAACATTCAAGCCGAGCTCCGAAAAATCTCATATTCTTAATATATTACTCATCAAAAGTGCTACTGAAAATAAGTAAATAGTTCTTATTTAAGTTTTTCCCTGTGTCTTGGATTCGTGGAAGTGGAAGTTTCGCGCTTGTTTTTGTTGACTGTTTGGCCGATCTGGCAGAACCACTTTGGAGTTATTTGCTGTTTTGCCCACTTGCAATTGCGTCGATGAAGATCTCTACATCGGACTGGGATGATGCGACGTGTTTTGTTAAACATGTTTTGCTCACTGACAGAGCCCGATACCCAAAACCCGAATCCGGTTGCTTAAAAATGCGTAAAGTGGGACGATGTCGCTCCTTTACAAGCCGGCCGACCAGAAAAGACATTATTAAAAGCCCGACAAGTGGCCGGGCAAAATGCCAAAACAAAAACACAAAATCAATTAACGGCATTCAATAGCAGCACAATCCCAGTGATGGTTTTGTGTGGCCCCGTTGGCAGGTGTTGATCAATAAAAGTGCAACTGGGCAGCTGGCCCATTGCCATCGATCTGCGATCCACGGACCGTTGCGTAATCTTTACTGAAGTTCTTTGCGCAATCGAATCCGAAAGCTTGACCAAGTCTCCTTGATTAGGGCGTTCTTATCAGCGGATTATTGGGCAGCCAAGTATCAGTTTGAACTTGAGACGAAAATGGGGTTATCAATTACGAGGGAAGCACACTAGGGAAAAAAAATGAAATTTAAAAAAACACTGATTATATTTTTATAAATTTTTTAAACTTGTTTCAAATCAAAACATACAACTATTTATTTTTTCACGAAAGAGGTCTTTATAAGCCTTATCCGTATACCACACATAACATTTGCCTTATTGCCGTTGGAATGGAAATTACTGATTAGTTAGCTAAGTAGACCTGGAACAGAGAAAACAAGTTCGTTTAATTACCAAACCTGATAATTTAACATAAAACTAAAATTGAAGAATACCATCTTGTTCCTAGTGCCTCCTCCTGTGCCAAAACATTCCATGTTTAAACTTTGTTTTTATTTCGCCCTTCAATACTTAAATTCGCTTCTTTTTTCAGTACATTTTATTTTTCCAACTATGAATTAATATTTTTTTTAGTGTTATTAACAAACGGCATCGAGGTGGTTGGTCATTTTTTTGCCTGAGTTTCGCTATTTAATCTAGTATAGAACGTGTAAGAAACTACTAGAAAAAGTAAAGAATTTGAAAGGCATGGAAATGAGGACTGGATTATTTTTGGCAATATTTCTGTGGCTTTCTGTGGTGAGCTAAGAGTGTCTGTGGCTAAAGAGTAGGAAATCGCACTTCAATACACATATTACATGATTGTTAGAATGATAGCCTGGCCTTACTGCCGCACGAGGGCGAGACCATCGAGAAGTGCATTCTGAGCTATGGTGGACTTACTGCGGAGACTGCGGAGCGACTCGAACGATTCAAGGAATGGTCGGAGGACTACGAGGAAATTCCCTGCTTCACGCGGTGCTACTTGGCTGAAATGTTCAACTTCTACAACAATAGTACGGGTTTCAATAAGGCCGGAGTTGTGAAAGCCTTTGGAAATCCCGTCTACAATGCGTGTCAGAAGAAATTGGAGCTGCCAGGTGGATCCAGTGTGAGCACCTGCCAACATGCCTACGAGGGCTTTCACTGCATCACTAATGTGAGTAGAAGCTGACTAAATGCTAGTCCATAGATAGAATCAGTTGCTAGAAGGCAGCCTCGAAATTGCTTTATTTTCCAAATTCCTGGTTCTACTATTTAATACATAATAAAGAGTTAAAATGTGTTAATACAGATGTATAAGTGTAAGCATTCTCTACATTCCATCCTTCGACGTAAAATTGTCTTATTTATCTTAAAAGCTTGCTGAAAGACGCCTATACACACAAAAAAAAACTTCGTAAAATCAACTGTTATAATTGTCAATCAGTCCCCAACCACACAAAATAGTCAATTCTACTAAGTAAATAGTTACTTTCACAACAACAAATGCACACAATTAGCAAGGACACACACCTATATCCTTCACAAAATTGACAATTTTTTGTGGTTGGGGTCTTTTTGACAATTTTTTTTGTGTAGAACTCTGTCACATATTTTAAGACACATATTTTTCCTTGTATTTTTTTAAAGTCTGTTCACCGCTGAAAATTGGTTGTGAATAGGTACGCACACAAAAAAAATTGCTTAGTAAAATTGACCAACAAAGATAGTTACGTAACTATTAAAATAGTTACGTGTATTTTGTTTTTGCTTTGGGTTTGTGTCTTTGCTAATTGTGTGTATTTTGTTGTTGTGAAATGACTATTTACTTAGTAGAATTGACAATTTTGCTGGTTGGGGCCTGTTTGACAATTATTACAGTTGATTTTACCAAGTTTTTTTTTTTGTGTGCAGGTGAACAAATTACTTAAATGGCTTATAAGCTTTATTTGACTTAAATTGGGATTTAAATTGTTGACATAGGTATCAACAAATTGAGTATAGACTCTCGAAATCAAAACATTAACATTAAATGATCAATAAAATACACATTCATATGTCATTATTAATCGACTGGTTGATTCTTTTTAGATGGAGAACCACCCATTCACGGTGATCGACAACATGGCGAACACCTCTCTGTTCGCCAGAAACGCCATGAAGGAGTGCCTGCAGCATGTGGAGCAGGATAAGTGGAAGAGCTTCACTGCCTACGCCGACTATCCCGTCACTGAACCGATTCCCTGCTACTCCCGGTGCTTTCTCGACAAGCTGCATCTTTTCGATGAGAAAACGCGGCTCTGGAAAGTGGGGGCCATGAGGCAACATTTGGGCGTTCCAGCCAGAGGAGCAGTCATCAGGTCGTGCCACCTGCAGCGTGGCAAGGACCGATGTGCCACCTACTACAAGCAGTTCACCTGCCACGCCCTGGCCTAAGCAATCGCCTTTTTAAAAATTAAACAAATGGTTGTTTAAATAAATGTAATACATTCCAAATTAATTTGATCATATACATGTCCGAAAATAAAAGGTTTTGCGTTTTTAAATAATTTTGGGCTAAAATTCCAGGACACTAATACCATCAAGACTGCGCCTTAGGCTCCTCCGCCAGCTCGTTTCCATTTACTCGTTCCCAGCACTTGTACTCGTCGTACATCCAGGAGCACTTGTTCACCGCCTCCTGTCGCACTTTCTCGCTTAGGCGGCAGCCACTGTAGTCCGCCCTGAGGGACTGATCCTCCTTTGCGGAGGGGCCGAATGCCTGCAGCCAGTTGTCCAGTCGCCAGTTGCCAGCGGAATCATAGAAGCTCATGGCATCGGCGAAGCACTGGAAGAGGCACGTGATGGGTTCCTTGGCCTTCAGCTTACTGTACTGCAGCAGCTCCACGTTGGTGGCGTTCAGCTGGCGGGAACACCGCAGGAGGGTGCTCAAGCTGGTGCCCGCGTGCATCTCGGCCTGCTTGAGGCACCTGAGTCCCCGGTAGGCGAAACTGCAGCCGTCGGAGGCCACCCGTCGCAACTCGAACCTGCAGTAGTTGTAGATATCTGCGCCCAGGTCATCGGTCAGCCGCTTAAGCTTCCACTTGTTGGCCTCGCTGTCGAACCAGCCCTTCTCCCTGGCCAAGCAGCGCATCAGGCAGGGCACCTCCTCCCGCGTCCACGACGGATACCGCTCCAGCTTCTGAAGGTCACCGGCGATGTTATCCGGCGAGCTCAGCTCCCGCAGGCACTTCTCCAGCGTCTGGGCATCGCCAGACAGATCAGCCAGAACCTAAAAAGTACAAAGTGTATTATGTAAAATAAAGTTCAGAAGCGGTTGAACCGTTTAGAACTGCCGATGAAAACAAGCTTTCAAAATGTGATTTCGAGAGAACGCACTTAAACATGTCACACACATCTGTGTGCTCCATAGAGCATTTTAAAAGGTGTTCAAAGGTGTATATCCGCCAAAAATTGACGAACTTCCATTCTGTTTTAACATTTTGCTTAAGACTAGAAAAAACCCGCCCCCTGGGAAGTTTTTTTTTTATTTTAAATATTTTATTTATTTTAGTTATTAACTAAAAAGACGGACATAGCTAGATCGACTCGTCTAGTCATGCTGATCAAGAATATATATACTTTATAGGGTCGGAAACGTCTCCTTCACTGCGTTGCAAACTTCTGACTGAAATCATAATACCCTCTGCAAGGGTATACAAATTAATATCTTTGTTGATTTTTATTACATTCTCTTCTACTCTGGGATATGTCTATTTTTAAATATTTTCGAATTTCGATTTTAATTTTAAAAAGATCGAACTACTATATCATATAGCTGCCATAGAAACGATCGAAAAACAAGAGAGAACGCTATAGTCGGGTGCCCCGACTATCAGATACCCGTTACTCAGCTAAAGGGAGTGCGAAGGAGATGGAGATAAAAACTTTGATCCACTGTAACTTGTTAACTCCAACATAACAAATTTCTTCTACATTTCGATAGGTACTGATAAACACCATAAAACTGCATTTTTACTTTTCCGAAATATTGAAATTTTAAAAATCGTATATAAGCGATTGTAGGCATTAGAGGGGGCGTGGCACCCTTTTGAAACAAACTTGCACTGCGTAGGAACTGCATGCAAAATGTAAATCTTCTAGCTTTTATAGTTTCCGAGATCTCAGCGTTCATACGGACAGACAGACGGACAGACAGACAGACGGACATGGCTATATCGACTCGGCTAGTGACCCTGATCAAGAATATATATACTTTATAGGTTCGGAAATGCTTCCTTCTAGCTGTTACATACTTTTGCACGAATACAATATACCCTTTTACTCTACGAGTAACGGGTATAATTAATGTGAAATAATAGGAAATTTAACATTTTGCCGATTTGTAAATTAATAAAATGATCTGCAAGGGTATATAAGCTACTTTATTATCCTTATATCACTGACACATGTCATATTATATCTCTTGAAAATAAGGAAGCTACTTTCACCGACACAATCTTTTTAATGACGAGCTCACTGGCAACAGAAACAAAGTGTTCAATTGATAAGAATGTTTGTCTAAATAATCGGTTCATTTTTATGATGAAATATTTTTTCAAGTGAATTTGCCATTAAAATAGCAACAAGTATTAATTTATAGATTATTGATATTCTTCGTTTTTCTGATTCTTAGGCATTAAGCGCTATATGCAAAATACAAGTAATGCTGGATTCTGTTCTTACCTTAAAATTTTTTAGAAGAAACCGTTAAATAACTGGTAATTAGAAGCGTTTTTAACCTAATATTCTCGATCAGGCTAATTTCCCAAGACGATCTAGCCATGTCAGTCTGTCTGTCAGTCCGTCAATGAGTAAAGAACGAAAATCACAATTGTTTAATTTTTGAATTTTATGGAATTTTTTTGAATTTACTAGTGCCAAGTTCGCTTGAGATTTATACGATGCATTCTGAGTCGCCTCACCTTGCTGGAGACCAGGAACAGACTAAGTAAAATAATCCACAGGGAACTCATCTCTCTGCGGGCAATGCACAAACTGAACTAGCATCGAAAACATCCGCCCGGTCGAAGTCAACGATGCAGCAGAGTGGAGGTTATCAGCGAGTCGTGATTACGCCGGCGGGTTCAACGAATTCTAGAACGCCAGTTCATCCGCCGGAGAGTGAACGTAGATGCACAGAATAGAATCGATAGCGCGTGGCCCGATCGCCTTGGTCTAGGTCAGTTTTACTCGGACTTTGAAAATGTAGCCTGACTTTGGTTTTAATAAATCTGACTAAGCCTGGGAAAAGTATAACAAACAACGCAATTAAAGCTCGGAGGCTGTGAAACCTTGTTTGCTATGCAATTAGTGAAAATGCTAACTTGTTATCTTCTAAAAATAAACGAAACAGTTATTCAAATACAAAAATGTTGTAAACTTGTATTCTTATTATATTCTTATTATACCCGTTACTCGTAGAGTAAAAGGGTATATTGTATTCGTGCAAAAGTATGTAACAGCTAGAAGGAAGTCGGAAACGCCCCATAAAGTATATATATTCTTGATCAGGGGCACTAGCCGAGTCGATCTAGCCATGTCCGTCTGTCCGTCCGTATGAACGCTGAGATCTCAGAAACTACAAAAGCTAGAAGGTTGAGATTTCCCACACATATTCTTGGGCCTCCTACTCAGCGCAAGTTTATTTCAACCCCCTCTAACGCCCACAATCGCCCACTAACGATTTTGAAATGTGTCCTGCGCCCACATCTTTAAAGATTTTCGAGAAGTATAAATGCAATTTTGTTGTGTATATTTATACCTATCGAAATGTAGAAGACATTTTTCAAATCGGACTATTCATTAAAAAGTTATACGCAATCAAAATTTATGTATCTATCTCACTCGCACTCTCTTTAGCTGAGGTTCGAATATTAAATAGTCGGGACACCAACCCGAGTCAGCGTTCGCACTCCCTTTAGCTATGTTACGGGTATTAGATAGATACAGGGGTGGTCAAAAGTATTTTCACAAATGTTAATGTTAACTGTACTTATATCTTGAACTTATAATATAAACTTTTGGCACCTATAAAAAGAGCACTTCAATTCCGTTTAAATGACACAAAAATGTTCTTAGCCCATTAGGACCCCTTTGAAAAGTGAGCAAATTTTGCGAAAGTCAAATTTTTACCTTTTTTTCTGGGGCCTAAAACAAAAATGTTTTGATGCAAAGTTGTTCCCCAATCAAAACCCATTAGGACCCCTTTGAAAAGTGAGCAAATTTTGCGAAAGTCAAATTTTTACCTTTTTTTCTGGGGCCTAAAACAAAAATGTTTTGATGCAAAGTTGTTCCCCAATCAAAACTAATTATACCTGCAAAAAAAAATTTTTCAAAATATTTTTCCTTGTATTTTTTATGATTTTTTGAATGGAGACCTCTCAGTAAAATTTTGTATGAAACGGAAGAAAAAGCGGCAAAAATAGCTGTTTTTTAAAAAAATCATAAAAAATACAAAGAAAAATATTTTGAAAAAATTTTTTTTCAGTTATTATTAATTTTGATTGGGGAACAACTTAGCATTTAAGCCCCAGGAAAAAAGTTGAAAATTTGACTTTCGAAAAAAAATGATCTAATTTGCCCACTTTTCAAAGGGTGCTTAATGGGTTAAGAAAATTTTTGTGTCATTTAAACGGAATTGAAGTGCTCTTTCCATAGGTGCCAAAATGTTTATATTATAAGTTCAAAATATGAGTACAGTTAACATTCAAATTTGTGAAAATACTTTTGACTACACTCATAGAAATTTTTACCCTAAATCGCCCTAAAAAACTGACTTTTCGCCCGTGGATTTAGAAAATCGCCCATAAATCGTATCCGCTGGCGATTCGCCCGTGTATTTAGAAAAATTTTCTAAAAAGTCCCGATGGAAATTTGGTTTAATTTAGGGTGATTTTTCTTGAAATAAGAAATATTTTCCTGTTTTTAGGGTGATTTGCCCTAATTTTAAGGTGTATTTTTTTAAAATTAAGGGCGAATTTTCTGTTTTTAAAGGCAAATGCCCTAAAAAATTATGCAAATTAAAAAAAATCGTGTTTGAGCATGCTTAACTGAATTTGGGAAGCATGAATTTTAGTCGTGTATATTCTGGGAACTGGGACTGCTTTAATTAAACAACACCGGCGGAGGACACCGTTTCATATGATTGTATTGGTGTGTAGCTTATATGGGAGCCGCGTTAAGAGGGGGCCCGATCTATACAGCACAGCCGTTAGAACTGAAAAATCATGTTTGTAAATGAATTAGGGAAATGAATATGAGGAGAAAAAATAACTTACTTTTTTTGGTCATTGCGAGACTCGAACCCACGACCTCTCGGTTTAGAGTCTAACGTCCTACCGCTGCACCACAGACCCCTCGCGCAAGACGACGAACAAACTCTGCACACATCTTATTTTCTTGAGGTCTACGTTATAATATGACTAAAGGCAACTAAACCGTATATTTTTTTTCCTGACGACTGTGACAATTTGTCCTCAGTATTATAATGTTTACAAAAAAAAAAACATAAAAATCAAGTTGAATCACACAGGGTTCGAACCCACAACCCCACGACCTTAGTCCTCATATAGCAAAGTTGAAAGGGCAAGTGATTAGACCGCTGGGCTACCGAATTTCACACTTTTGGAGTGATTTTTATGGCGAATCGCACTTGTATTTAGAAAAATTTTAGAGAAAAAATTAGGGCGATTCGCCGTTGGATTTAGAAAAGGTCAAAACGAAGCAAATCGAAAAAAATCGCCCTAAATATTAGAAAAATAGAAAAATTAACCCTAAAAATATTTTTTTATGGTCACCTGCCTTAAATTTATGGCAAATTTGTCGTAAAAATAGAAAATTTTTCTCAGTTCAAAGGCGAAAAATTTTTTAGGGCGATTTTCTAAAATGTAGAAAATTATTTTTATGAGTGTAGGGTTGTATAGCGTTCTCTCTTGTTTTTATAGTGTAGAAATGGCAGCCTTGGCCCAAGAACATCGAAATTAAAATTGTAATCTACACTACAACTACTTTGTCTTTGATTGTTAATATTTATTATAATAAAAGACAATAATTTCTCTGATAAATGGATAACTTCTTTAGCTCCCAATAAACGCCGAAAAGACTCACTTAGACAAAATGATCGACCGTTCAAAATGCGTTTCACTGATCGTAGCAAAAGAAACTCGGTTGAGAAGTAAAAGAATTCGAGCATTGAAACTTGAATTTCATTTATATGCTAAGAAAAAATAATATTAAGATATGATAAAAACTTAATCACGAGGACGACGAATGTGCTAAAAGAGGTGCTAACTTTACAATAAATAAATCAATCAAATAATTTGTACTGTACGGTTTGCTTCTGGTATTATGTCATAAGTTTTTATAAGTTTTTTTACGTCCCTACAAATGTTTAAAAATGGGATAATGTACTGAAATATTTATCAACGATAAAATATTGCTTAGAATAGTCCATAGATTGGGGGAATGTAACGAGTTGCCCCCAAATCGACAGACCCTAATGTAAGTATTAAATGAATTGAATCTGGAAACTTAAAACGTTTATTTTGTTAGTACTTTTATAAATATCACCAGTTTACAAAAAAAAAATATGTTTTCCTGTAAAATACGTCTTATTGATTAAGAAAATGGCACTTAACATTTTTTTTATTGAGCAACTTTTTTTTTAAGTCAAAAAAAACGTTTTTGACACTTTTTTAATTTCTAACTTGAGTTGTGGTAAACCGATTTCAACCGCAAAAAACTCATTTTACAGGTAACAGAATGCCCTCCAACTTTCTTATAGACTGCATTGAGTTCAATTCATTGGTTTAGAAGCTACACTTCGTGTAGAAAAAATTCAAAAATGCTGGCATAAATGGCTTCGTTAAAAATACACGTCTAAAAACCGAAATTATATATAAATAATTTTGTATGAAAACTAAAAAGGTTTATTTCTACAATATTCCTGGAAGTGTACAGTAAGATTGGGATCATATCACATTTCAATTAGGCGAAGACCTTGCGTACCACGTGTCGGTTTATGGGCAGCCAGCACGAGAATACTCGGTTGGCCCATGTACAGACGTCGGACTCGGCCTCGTTGTGATCGATGCACTTCTCCAGACCATGTTGCACCGTCGACAGGTCCTTGCTGCTCTTAGACGTAAACTGGGTAATCATGGCCTTCTCGTCGAAGCCTTTCTTCTCCGAGAAGAGGTCGAGCTTCTCCAAGAAGCACTTGACGAAGCAGCTGGTGCGTCGGTGGGCGGGGAACTCGTAGTTCAGGTACTTCTCGTAGATGTCCTCCGGCACGTAGAAGTCCTCGCGGCACTCCTCGAAGGCCTTCTCGGCGTCTCCGTGGTCCTTCAGCTGGAACTTGGCCGCCGTCTGCAAAGTAAGGAGGGGGTAAGGTGTCACCTCCATCAGCAAGGGCAACCATTGGGTACTGACCTGGGCCACCAGCAACGTGGCAACGGCTGCGATCAGGAGCGAGTGGGATTGCATTTCTGGTTCGGACGAGGGCTCAAGTGTGAATGTGCCAACGGGTTAAGCGACTAAGTCGCTCCAAGATTTTCCATTATCTTATATGCTCTCGTACGATGGCCCACACGAATTTCTCAGGTCGGACCTGATTGTGAACCGGAGCTGGCACAGTGAAACCAGGCTAGAAATACAACTGCCAGGGTGGTAAGAAAATCGATTACTTTTTATATTTTGATTAAAACAAATAACTCTTATTTCATTTTATTATTAGGTGGCTAATCTTTATATATTTATACCCTTGTAGAGGGTATTATAATTTCAGTCAGATGTTTGCAACGCAGTGAAGGAGGCGTTTCCGACCACATAAAGTATATATATTCTTGATCAGCACCAATAGCCGAGTCTATCTGTCCGTCTGTCCGTTTCTATGCGAACTAGTCTCACAGTTTTAAAGCTATCGCGATGAAACTTTCCCAAAAGTCTTCTTTCTATTGCAGGTAGTACATATGTCGGAGCGAGCCGGATCGGACCACTATATCTTAAGGCTATAGGAATATTCATAGAAATATAAGAAAATTCATTGTAACTTTGTAGGAAGTAGGCGTTTTGATTCTTGACTACTTAAAAACAAAATTTAAATAAATAGAAACGCTGAATCTGGAATCCCTGGAACTGCACCGAGTGAGCTTTCTTTTATCTCCAAGGGTATATAAGCTTCGGCTGGCCGAAGGTAGCTTCCTTTCATGTTTTATTAATATTTATGTGTAATTGTTAATGTCTTACTTAAACACCTTTTTTATTGATTTGGTTTTTAAAGCAACTAATTAATTGGTATTAATTTTTTTTAGCTACAAAAACATTAAACGCCCTTTTCAGTCGGAATGCATCCGATTCTCTTAGCCAAAGTCCACTGTGCTAACACACCAAACCCGTTGCTGAGTGGTTCGCTCTGATCGGTGGTGCGGCGGTGTCGCTTGGTGGTTGGCTCTTGTGGTGCGAATGGTGGTGTGGCACCCTTGCGTCAGTTTGCTCTTAAAAAACGGAGCAAGTAGATCGGCGGAGTTAAGTGAAGCAGTTGCCGTGGCGGCGGAGGGAAACTGGCAAACTGCAAAACTGGTTTGCCCGAAGTCGAAGTCGAAGCCGAAGTCGACGCCGCTGTCAACAGCATCGTTGTTGGGCTGAGCTGGGATATGGATGGTTATATAATCGGCAACGGTGCGGCCATATAATGGTTACGTTTTGCTTAAGCCAATTAAACGATTTGTTTTCGTTCCACAAATTCACTCGGCCTGTGCCACACATTTGTGTGGCTCTGAAAAATGTGCTTGGGCCCGTTTGCCATTTGTTGTTTTGGTTTACGGCACCTTTTTTTGCGCTGCACCAAATTCTAACACCTCGATGTCAGCTTGCAGCACACTTCCGCATCCCGGACAAATTTTTTTCGCACATTTATTTGCCGACCTGCCACACACAGAAGGGGCCGAGCTGAAAAAAACACTTTGTTTGTTTACTGCTTTTTTGTGTCACGCTCCGGCAGCCCCCGAAAATAAATTAAATAAATTATTCAATTGAATTTATTTATTACCAACCAATTTGGCCGCTCAACAGACTTTTGCATTTGTGTAATTAACGACAGTTCGTGGAATATTGTGGAATATTGCCCAGATTGCAAAAGGGCCTTTTGGCCAGGTCGGAATATGGCGAGTCGATTCCATTTGCCCACTCAGCCAAACATCCTGGCCCATCGTGGCCCTCAAGCTACGTCCGTTTTGTTTGGCTTTTACTTTCGCGGCGTGTCAATGACATTGGTGTGGGCTCTTGAACCCATCGAAGAGGGACGAGCAAGCCTGCAGGATGCACTCGAAAAAATCTTTATTTTAGACAACATAATCTGGCTGAAGTGCGGCATTAATCTAACTTAAAATTTAAATTCAATTTTTTTTATTTTTATCCTAAATGTATATTGGAATTTATTGTTTAGGCTTTAGGAATAATCGTTTTAATTTAAAAAATGTTTGATTCGCATCAAAAAAATATTTGATTGAAAACTAAGATGTTATTACTTAAAATAATTTTAAAACCTCATAATAATCTTGCTGGGCAGTTTAAATATATTAGTCATGCTCCTTCAAGATTTAATCTTAAATCTTAATGTTCAACATGCATTACAGTACAGTACATTACAGTACAGTACAGTAGTTGCACCCCGTTCTTTAAGTGCGACCTCCGTGTTGGCTGAAACAAAAGTAAAGGGCTCCCTAGGGCATAACCTTGGCCCACGTCTTTACTTGGGATTATCGCAAGTGTAAAGTGATACTCCCAATATGTGAAAGCAATCCGGTATTTTAATCAAATAATTGGGCAAAATTCAGTCGTAGCCTGAACATGACTGCCCAGAAAATAAATTTTAAAAATTCGACATATATCATGCTATCAGTAAAACGCAAAGGTCTTTGCTGATAATGTATACAAATGACATTAAGCATTTTCTGACGTTATTTCCTAGCTACGTTTCGTATATGAATGATGGATGCATTCTATTTGAACACCATTATTTAAGCTTAGCTCCCGTTTACATGCCAGTTACTACTATCGAAATTGACCGGAAGCCAGAAGCAGTCTCGCTCTGGGAAATAAAAAACAAAACAAAAATGTTAGTGCAGTGCAAAAATTTAAAATAAATATTTAAATTTTTGGAAACGTCAACACACGGCAGTTTTGCGGGGCCTGCCAACCCCAGTCAACGGCTTTCCCCACGTCTAACGTGAATGCCATTTTTTGGCTTGGTTTTCGTTTTAACTTTTGCTGCCATAAATTGCACCAAAGTGCAGCTGCCCCGCCGGCATGTATTTATTTAAAAGTGCTAAAATATTTGCAAAACGCTTCACAATTGCATTTCGCCCAGGACCGATCACCATTCCATCCGCGTCCTTTTTCACCACCTGCCGAGGGCGTGGA
Source organism: Drosophila takahashii (assembly GCF_030179915.1). Lineage (NCBI taxonomy): Eukaryota > Metazoa > Arthropoda > Insecta > Diptera > Drosophilidae > Drosophila > Drosophila takahashii. The sequence continues at coordinate 8,352,138 of NC_091681.1, read as the reverse complement.
ATTTTTTGCTGGCGTGCAAAAAATATTGAATATATATCAAATGCCTAAGCCCGCCACTGCCCCCTTCGATAATTGCGTTAATATGCAGTAAACAAAAAAATGCCAACAATATTTAATTAAATACCAGTCAGGGCATAATTGATTTTTCAGCTCAAATGCTGAAAAAATGGAAAACCACATGAGCTGGCCAGCTCGGTAATGGAAACCAACTACTAAACAGAGCCTACTGCAAAAACTGGGCAACCAAAATCAGAGTTGCGGTGTGTTTTGTGTGCAGGATTTACGCATGTTATAATTAGGTCAGTTCCTGATTGAATTTGGCCCATTCGATCGGAAAATGGGAGTTGCGAGCCCCGACTTTAAAGCATTCAGGAGCTACGCCTCGCTGGCCAGCGAGTAAATATCGTAGAATTTTATTATTGTTATCCCAGAGTGTCCTCGAGAGCACAAACAACTTCCAGCTCAATTAAAAAAAAAGACACAGAAACAACAGAGCAACGAAAACAAATGCCAAAAAGTTAGTAGCAAAAAGCGCACGATGCTCTGAGTGTTTTTCAGTTTTCTCCGACAGAGTACAACCAAATGTAAATTCAATTGCCGGCTGTGCGCCACAGGATATCCGGCTGGCAGCCATTTTTAGGCATATCGCATGCCTTGGCCGGCCAGCAAACTAAACAATAAAATTTCATGGCCTTTGGCCCGAAGTGCAGCAGAAAGAACAACACTTGCTGGCCAATACGCTCTTCCAATAACCGCGAGGGGTCCCAGGTCCTATTCTTGCACCCCAAGCCAGGGCCAATGTCTATAAATCACAAATTGAGCTGCGGTGTCCACTCACTTTGGGCAGCCCCGTCTCCGTCGCCGTTGCCGTCCTGTCGGTGGCTCGTATATTATGAGCTCATATTAAAACATTTTACACACAATTTCGCCTGCAGTCGCCTGGGAAGCTGTGGCAGCCTCCACTTCAGGCATGAATTATTATGCACCTAGGCGTATACGCAATGTTTAATTTTCAACTCGAGCAACGCGCTCTCTGCTCACATAAATTCCTAGGGCGGCCGACAAACGACTTGTTCAATTTCTCCCCACATCCACATATATATTCCCATCCTGGGCTTGTCCCCTCACGAACTAGACACGGAAACATCTAGGCTACACATGGAGACATTATAGTGATATCATGGGAAAGTCTGGAAATAAATTTTACATTTTCCTCATATTAAGAATACTTAAAAATATCTTGAGTCTTAGAAGGCAGTCAAAGCTAAATCGGAATAACTATTTTTGAAAATTGAATTTTCAATGGAAGTGTGCAATAATTAATAGAAAATACCACATAAAGCATATCGAGCTCTTTAATTTACTTGGTCTGTAAAACACTTATTTAAATCATATTACCCATGGAAAATTCAGGGCGGACTAGATAAGCATTGAAGTAAAAGTACAATATTTTTTCGAAGTGCACGCTGCAACTGTGTGAGCGCAAGAAACTATGTGAGGGAAGGGCTGCCACGGGGAAGTGACTTTTTTGCAAGGACCAGACTACTGCTGATGGCGGGCCACGTACACATGTCGAAAACTAACTGCAGCCGCCGCTGTCCTTGCCGCCCCTCCATTCTCCCATCGCCCTCGTCTTCCTGCCCTTCGGTCCTCGTCATCATCAGGAGCTGCAAAAATTTCAGCCATTTGTCCTGCATGCTTGCGGCATAAAAATATGCCAGGGCCAGCATTTTCATGCGGGTCATCTACTTGGAACCCGGCTCCCTGGAACTCCATCTCCGATTCAGATTCCGACTCCTACTCCGAATGCAGCTGCAGCGCCCGAAAGTCAGGCCACGTGTGTGTCTGTGCCCCCAGAGAGTTTTTGGGTTTTTTCGGGGCCAGCTTCTCTGCTGCAACTTTTCGGGGCAGGGCAAAAATCACACAGAACTGGGCAAAAATAAAACTACTCCTAGTTGGCTGGAAAATAACAAAGGGGCGAGCGAAAGGGGCGTTTAGCAAATGGACTCTGGCCGAAAATGCTGCTGGCACTTTTGCAAAACATTCCGAATACAAATAAAAATCCAAGGCATGTGAGTCACAGCAATCATTTCCAATGCAAAATAAAATTTCATTTTGTTTTACTTTTCGCTAGCGTTTGTCCGCCGCCTGTCTGCCAGTTGGACATGTTTGTTTACGCTTCATCATGTCGTCGTTAGCTGCTGTTCCGGACTTTGTTCTCGGTCCTCGGACGTCGGACGACAAACTCCCAGCCCACGACTCTCGATTCTCCACACCCTTCAAATGTCCTGAACCAATGACACGATGACATTTTAATATGGCCGGTAACTTTTGTTTAGTCTGAGACTTCTCATCGTCATCGCAATTTGCCCAGAGATTTCCAGCTGTGTGCACAGGGCTAATTCAGTTTTATTAAATATTTTTCACGCTTATCGCATCCATTTCCATTCTGCCATTCTTCCATTTCCATTTATTATTTCGCTTCTCTTAGGTAAATTGCTGCCTGATTTGTTATGAATCGAAATCAAAGGTAATGTAGCGCATAAAATCAGAGTCATACAGACATGGAACACATATCGCTAACCATGCCGCCTGTCTGCGTCTGTTGCACGTTCAATTTTTCATTACTCATGCCTCAATCAATCACAAAAAATGCGATTTTATTTCGTTTTGATGCGTATTATAAGCGTTGATCTGGTGTATGTGTATTTCATTTTCTTTATTCGAGCATTTCTTTCACGCTTCGCGTGTCTGAAACGCCGAGGAGGCGTTGCTGGGGCCCACATGTGGTATGCGCATTATATTTTGCATTTCGGCAGCCTGTGCGTGTGCATAAATTGAAATTTATATTAATTTAAATGGGCAATTAAGCGGCAGATATTTGAAAAGGTTTAGCGTAAGCCCACATAATATACACAAATTCGCAGCAGGCGAAACTCTTATTTTTATCACCGATTTCTGCCCTGTCATGCCATCGAAAGTCAATGAAAATACGAAATGTTGCATAAGTGTAATGGGTTTTTTACTTCTCACAGGGGTATTACCAACGCAAGTCTTCAGCTCACTGGCGTACAAAGTACAAATTCTGAGAACAACCTTTGGGTACTTGGCTTTCATCCGGCAACAATCGCCTTTTATCTTCGGCATGTTCATCTTGGAAAACTATTTATAGAGGCGGTATGGGGAATGAAGGCTCATTAAGGTTTTTAAACACGCCTAATGATGACTATCTGACTATACAGAGAGGGAAAAAATAACGAAAAAATCAACGAAATTTAAAACAGCAGAATATTTAACGAGTTCTTTATTTAATCGAAACAATTTACACTTAACCTACTTAACAACACTTTTATGTAGATTAAATACTAGGCTTTACAAAAAAAAATCAAATTTCCTCTTTACAATTTTCAATATTTTGTTACTTCTTAAATAATTTAGCTTGAATAAATTCTTACTTAAATTTTATGTTGTTTTGTAGTCAAGCCAAATTGTATATTCCGTGGACAGTGTACAAAATTTTTTACAATTTACTCTTTAAAAATCGTAAAAATGTATCCATTAAATAATGTAATTCCCTGTAGATATAAATGAATATTTTCTTTTCTTAAAATATTGAGATGGTAGGCTTGATGCCTAGATCTAGCCAATTCCTAATGCCAGCACTCCCATCCGCAGATGGAGGAGCAGCTGCTATTCCATTCTCGAACTTCCCCAGGAGTCCCCGTGCCCACTTTCGATTCGAAAATTCTGTGGAGAGTGACGTGTCGATCGGTTCTTGGCTTCTGGGGCTCCTACAGTGTGTGTCAGAAACTGTTTTCGCTGGAGGACTGGCAACAACTCTTGGCGTCGCTGTTGTCGCCGCTTTGACAACGCCTTTTGTGATTGGAATACAAAATAAGACACAGCACAATGAAGCCACAAAATCTGTGGAAGACGAGGCATTGGCTTTGGGCTGTGGGCTACGACTCTGGGTCTTAGCTTTCGGCTTTTGGTTCTGGGAGGCGGGATGGAGCACACAAATCAAACGCATCTGCCGGCGGAGGCAGGCAGCTGCTGGGAATTCGGAAAGAAAGAAGTCTGCGCCGCGTGTATCCGACAACTGTCAATGTATCTCGTAGTTGGCGTCGACTGGTAATTACGTGACGTTTTCTTGATAAATTGTGATTCGTGGCGTGATTTGCAGGCGGCCATTACTCGAGACTAATGTGCGGCATGCTCTCAGAATTGGAACAAACGCCAAAACGCTTTGATTTTAATGCATTTCTATTAACGGTTTTGCTGGCTGCCAACACCCGCAAGCCCGCTCTGCCCAATAAGGCCTAAATGCCGCCAGCGAGCCAACTCAGCGGCCACATGGTGACCCAGTTCGTCAATGGAATCGACAAATACGAGGGTTGGAGGAGGGGCTTGGGACTTCCACATTCGATTCATTCAGCAGAGGTTATCAACCCAAAGAGCTGCGTTCAATGCATTGACACGATTTTTGGCTTCGGCCCTGCATAATAACCAACTGCACATTAACAGTTAGCACCCGCGCAATTCGCAAGTGCACTGCGCTAAAATTTAAAAGCTACTCATTTGGCATGGAAATGAATACATGAATCAATTTGAAGCATTATTTATGTCAAGAATGTTGTTGAATAAAATAAATACTTAATTATATTATAATTTTTTTTCATTTTCAAACTATGTTGTTATTAAAAAAATACTTTTTTATCTTATTTTTTTTATTTTCACGATTTTTTTGTACATTTTATTTAATTTAGATACATTTTAAATTTCAGAAAGATGTAAGTGTACACATATACAATTAATAAGAGTTTCTAATAGCTAGGTAAGAGCGTAAGACTTTAACATAAATTGTCTAATAAAGTACACTTTAATTTAAAATACACTTTAATCTAATCATTTTTATTAATAAGCTGTTCATTACTCAAAATCATCAATGTCAAAGTCTATGCTAAAGATTTGTCACACCCAGAAAAAATCCGTTCGAAACGTTCAAAAAGCAAGCCCAAACGGGGTCAAAAAGTGCGTAAGCCCGTTTGTTGTCAGTTCATGAACGCTTGTTCATAAAAATTGAACGAAATATTTGGGATGCTTTGCGAACGAATGGGGTCACTTTTAGAACATTTTGGGGTCAATTTGAGAACAAAAAGTTCATGAAAAAAAACAAAAATAAACAAGATTTCTGGACTTGCCACTTGCTGTTTTTACTGTGCGCCTGGTAGAGAAGTATTTAATATTCTTTTTTTTAGTGGTTGAATTATTTTTAATACATGTTATATTTTAGAATTTGTTGTTGTCATATAATTTATTTGTTATTAGAAGTACATATTAACATTTAAAATAATATTTTATAAAAATTTACGATTCACGACGTCCTCTCGCGGGCTCGAACCTGGGCTACTCTATGTCAAAGGCGGACGGTCTAACAGCTGGACCACGGAACCAATTTTTCAAGTACGGACAAACGGGGCACTAGACTTGCATGTTTTTCGGTCCGGGCAAGAAATAGTTTATGAACAGCGTTCGCAATTTCAGAACCATTGTTCATAATCTGACCACAATCGTTCAAGGCGCAACACTTTTCTGTGACGCGTTCATAATTTTACCAAAAAGTTCATGATTTGACCCCGCGGCGTTCGTTTTTCATGAACAAAAAATAGCGAACGGATTGTTCGTAAATCAAGAAAAATGTTCTTGATTTTTTTCGTACTTTTTTTTCTGGGTGCAAGTTTGTATATTTTCTTATAATCTGTATTTCACAGATATATTTATTTTAGCCCGTTTGGTTTTGTGTAAACCCTCTTTCATGGGTTGGTGCCGATGGGCAGAGAACCTTTGTCAATTAGAAGTAAAGTGGGATGCCAAAGCCGCACTTCCTGATGCCATTCTGCAGTTCTGGATGGGTTGGCTTGGGTTGGCTAGCGATCATTTGCGGTTTGCAGTGCTGACGAAGCCTTTGCCTTTGTTTATTATATTGTCATTATGCTAATTTTAATTTCGAACCCAACTGATTGGCAGTCGCGCAGAGAGAGTGGAGTGCATATATGTAGTAATATAGTATGTTGTGCTGGCAAGTGAATGGCAGTGAGATATATCGGCCGGAGTTGGCGCCGTGACGTTAATGTCGATGTCATGTACTGCCTCTCGGTTCGGCTGCATTTGACATTTCGCACATGGCTTTCTTGTGATTACAGCTCTTACTCTTGCGAGCGCCTGTTTACCTTTCAATAAAAATGTTGAATAATCAACGGCAGCAGCAGAAAGCATCACAAGCAGCAGCAGCGCGATACGCGCTCTGAAAGGTTCATTTCATTTCGTTTCGACTCGATTCATTTCAGCTAAGAAGAAAGCGTAATGCGAATTTTTCGGATTTCGGTTTGACTTGATTTGCGTGATGTGCATGCGGAGCAGCGGCGGCGACAGGTTCGATTATATAATCCCGCAAATGTTATGGTATTTTAAGCACTAAACAAATAAGAGGCGTGCTTGCACTTAGCCATGCTTCCAAATGCCTTCCAAAAGTTCAGACCCAGTCAAAATGGAAGGGCGAAAGGCAGAAACGAGCAGGCGAAGCCCGGCCAGAAGGCACCATCTCGACCCAGTCGTGAGAGCCAACAGCGGGGGAAAAGAATTTGCTGTGGCCATTCCCAACTGATATTGTTCAATCCGAGCAGCCGACGATCCCACTGCTGACAGCTGCTGAACAAATGACTTCTGAATGCATGAGTGAGTTAGCTGTCAAGTCCACACATTCAAGAAAAATTCTCAAAATTGGGAATCTGAATTTCCAGTAGGTTATTCTTTGGGAAGCCTCATACATCGATCTCGGTCTTTTGCAAAACATTAATAAATTAAACTTTGGAAACGTATGTATTTTAAAACAAGAGAGAACGCTATAGTCGGGTGCCCCGACTATGAGATACCCGTTAATCAGCTAAAGGGAGTGCGAGGGAGGTGGAGATATAAAACTTTGATCGGGCATAACTTTTTAACGAATGGTCAGATTTGAAAAATGTCTTCTCCGAAATCTTTAAAAATGTGAGCGCCAGACACGTTTTATAATCGTTTGTGGGCGATTGTGGGCGTTTGAGGAAGCGTGGCACTCGGCTGAAAAACACTTGCGCTACGTAGGAAGCCCAAGAATATGAGTGGGTAATCCCAACTTTCTGGCTTTTGTATTTCCCTAGATCTCAGCGTTCATACGGGCGGACGCACTGACGGACATGGCTAGATCGACTCGGCTAGTGACCCTGTCTGACCCTGACAGACAGACAGACAGAAGGGCAGACGGACAGGCAGACAGGGCCATAACGACTCGGCTAGTGACCCTGATCAATATATAGTAGGGGAGAGATCTGTAGGTTGGTACACCTTTTGTTTTTAATCTGCCATTTCGACATTCACTTATAAATCTTTACGCATTTGGTACTGATCGAAAGGTTAGTCTATTAGCTTAATAAAAAACAAAAAAAAAATATTTTTTTTCCGTAGGGAAAACTGAAAAATTATTTTTTTTGAAAACTCCCACGACATTTTGAAAAAGAGGTCTGTTAGTTGAGACACTTTTTAAAGTCAATAATACTCACACAAAAAGTACTTTAAACTTTAAGGAACTATTTATTTATGTTAATTTAATCAATTTTAGTTCGTCCTAAATCATTTCCCATCCATTTTTTAAGAACTTAGACCAAATAACAATTGAAATCAAAAGGCTCTTTGAACATTCACTTTTCCCCTAATATCAAAGAAATGTACTAGGCAGAAAGCGACCCCTGTTGGCCTAAGGCCTTTTTGTATGAAAAAAGGGTGTCTCAACTTACACGCTCAAAGTGTCTCAACTTACACAAAATGGGATGTTTCGGGAAAAAATTAACAACTTTTGTTCTGACTGTCACATTAAGCTGATTATTTTTTTAATTAGTTACCAGTTAATATACTAATGTTTTAAATCTCTTATCAAGTTAATTTAAGGACGTTATTAATTTTAAATGGAATTTTAAAAAAAGTAGACAAAAACTTTTTTGTGGGAAAATGGTACACGACTCTCACAGCTTTAATCTGGCTAGAGCCTGGCTTATAATGTTTTCCCAAAAAGTTTTGTCACTAAAAAAGACTACAAAAAAAAAATAAAAACAATTTTTTTAGTGGATAAGTTTTGAGGAAATTGAGTGTCTCAACTTACAGACCGTCTCAACCTACAGACCTCTCCCCTATATTATAGTTAAGTTTACAAAACAGAAATCTAACATGGTTCTTATAGTACTAGCTGTGAGGGCCATCGACTATAAAAGTATTAAAATAATTTAACAGAACAGAAACATCTAACTTATAAACAAGAGAGAACGCTATAGTCGGGTTGTTGTCCCGACTATCTAATACCCGTCACTCGGCTAAAGGGAGTGCGAGGCAGATGGATATATACCATTTTTTGATTGCGTATAACTTTTTATTGAATGGTCCGATTTGAAAAATGTCTTTTACATTTCGATAGGTATAATTATACACAAAAAAATTGCATTTATACTTCTCGGAAATCTTAAAAGGTGTGGGTGCCAGACGTTAGCTCAGTTGAAATAAACTTGCGCTGCGTAGGAAGCCCAAGAATATGTGTGGAAAATCTCAACCTTCTAGCTTTTGTAGTTTCCGAGATCTCAGCGTTCATACGGACGGACAGACGGACGGACAGACGGACATGGCTATATCGACTCGGCTAGTGACCCTGATCAAGAATATATATACTTTATAGGGTCGGAAACGCTTCCTTCCTTCCTTCCTTTTGCACGAATACAATATACCCTTTTACTCTACGAGTAACGGGTATAAAAACCTTGGTCATAACAAACCTAATTCTTAAAGAGTTTTAGCCACAGTGTTTAGGCCGTGCGTGTCACACAATCTAGGCAAAAAGAGAAAATCTAAACCCATCGAAAAAAGGGAAGGCCAGAACATAGCACTCGAAATCAAAATTAAAATTTCCAGCTACCCAAATCCGGAAAATAGGCAAAACGTGCTGGGCATAAGTGAAAATTTCCAGCCGCAGAAAACTAAATGCCGCCATCACCATATTTAAGAAGCCGGGCCTGCAAAAGTCACTTGACACATTGTTGCCGTTCCCGTTGTTGCTGTTGCTTTTCCTATGTTTGCTTATGATGTTGCTGCCGTAGCTGCAACTGTTGTTGCTGCTGTGCCTGGTGTTGCCAGTAGTCAATAAACTAAAACTGGTAGCATGAATCGCCGGTTGTGAGTTTGGGGCTGGCTAGCTCGCTGGATTTCGATGGCTCCGCCATTAGCAATCGCAATGTGTGGAAAAAGGTCAGCGGGCCAAAGCATCGATGGCTCGACTGGGATGCGATTTCGATTGGGTTTTGGCTTTGAGTTTTCAGTTCCAGTTCATATGGGATTGCGGCGAAGAGTATGGCTGCAATTTTATTGTCGGTCTGTGTGTGCAATGACAGTTTTTCCACTCGACCAAAAGTTCAACGCACCTCGGGGGAAGCTTGTATGCACAGAAAAAGATTTATGCTTTTCCTTTAGGTCAAAGTATTACAAAATTACGATTCCCGTTAAACTAAGAGCTTGTCAGATCTTCAAAAATCATGTGTGTTACAATTAAATCACACAAAACATTAATTCCAAACATAATTCCATTGGTCAAAAAAATATTAAAAAAAAGGGAACAAAAAATAAACTCGTTAAAAAAAGGGACTTTCTTTTATGAAATGCCTGGTTGCGATTTAGTTTTGTTAGCTTGTGATACGACTGACTTTGGAATATTTGACTTGCTCTTGATTTAATGCTTTTAATGAAGGTCTAATAAGACCCATTTACAAATCTGTTGTTTTAGGTACAATTAAGATAAAAAAACTACAACACACTATTACCTACAGTAATTTTTGGATAGATTTTTTTCCCATAAGTTGTTTGATATTCAAAGGTCGTGTTTTTCTTCCTGTGCATGTGTCTGAGCTGTTGCTCCAGCTGTCAATTAATGGCAAATGTCAGGGGCTGGCTTTGAAGCATTAATCATAATTAGTTATGCCACACGCCGGCAACAACAACAATGGCTATTGATATGTAAACTGTAAACAATTAGAGCTGATTTGAAAAATGTTAACTAGAGTTGAGTGTTGTGTTGGGTTCAAGTGGCAGCTGGTCTGTCGAAAGTCGTGCTCGGCAATTAGCCGCATTTAAGCGTAGGGATTGCCATTGCCGTTGCCATGCAACTACGTAATGCCAACTTGGTGCACATAACCGGCTGTCTGGGATTTTGGCCAGAGATCTGGAGCGATTCGCTCCAAGAGGAGACAATGGGCGCGGGCACAAAGGTGATCTGTGCGTCAAGTTCGTGGGCGGAGGTTTATGCGTATCTTGGCTCAGCCCTTCGGGAAGTTATCTAATCCAATTAGGAGCTGTCGGCATTACGTAAACGGCGTAAAGGGAGTAAGCCAGCTATTTGACACACAATTCACCGCTTGCCGACCATTGTTTTCGATTAAGTTTTGAGCAGCAACTGACAAAAATTCGTTATTAAATTGCACTGCAATGGACAGCGCAAAGCAAACATTTTGAACAATTATAAAACTTGTTTTACGCTTGACAAAACTACAAACAGCGGAGTGCAGCCAGCGTTTTGCCATCAAATGCGGCGTAGCTGTCAAGTGCAGTTTTTCCCCTTTTTCGGTTCCGGCTCCCATTTTTCCACATCCATTTCACTCAAACAATTGTTTTGTCATCGGCGGCAGATGCACATGTATTTTATTATTTTATTTAAACATCGTTTGGTGGCAGGCATAAATGCGATTTAAGTTTTTTACTTATTTTGGTAATCTACTTATTGCTCACCTTTCGACAAATGTTTTTATTTTCAATTAAGAGCATTTATCATCAGTTGGCCCGATCATTTGCTTTCAAGAGTTTGTGTTACATTTGTGTTTCTGAAACTATAACAACATGTCTTTGCATTCGGAAGAGCTTGGAAGTCTTTTTGCCGTGATTGGCGATGAGGTGGGAGGCTTGTAGTAGTATGACCAAATCAGATATATCAGCAACCTAATTTTTAAGGACACGTGTGTTGGCTTTTTGCTTGGTGGCATTGGGCAAGTCGACGAGGATCGTGAGACCAATTTCATGGTCGTGAAAAAGGGTAATTTTTGACTTTGTTTCGCACTAATACATACAAATCTGGAATCCAAATACAGATATGAATTATTGAGAAATGTTGTATTCAAAAGTATTTTGAAGTTTGATTTAAAAAAATGTTTCCCCTGTTATAAGATTATTATACCCGTTACTCGTAAAGTAAAAGAGTATATTGTATTCCTGCTAAAGTATGTAACAGCTAGAAGGAAGCGTTTCCGACCACATAAAGTATATATATTCTTGATCAGCCTTAATAGCCGAGTCCATCTATCCATGTCCGTCTGTCAGCCCGTCCGTCTGTCCGTTTCTACACTCATAAAAAAAAATCGAAGAATTTCCTTAAAATCTAGAAAATTCTTTCTTGAATTTTTGCCAAAGGCGACCTCCCCTTTGTTTCAAGAAATGGTTTTTTTGAAAGGCACCATTAAAACAAGAAAAAATATTTCTTGTTTTAAGAAATTAAATTTCTTAAAACATGAAAGGGTTTTTTAGAAAGCCACTATAAAAACAAGAAAAAATATTTCTTAAAACAAGAAAGGCGATTCTTGTTTTAAAGGTGGTTTGTTTCTTGTTTCAAGAAATTAAATTTCTTAAAACAAGAAAGGGTTTTTTAGAAAGGCACCTTTTAAACAAGAAAAATTCTTTCTTGTTTAAATTTCCTTTCAAGAAATTTTATTTCTTGATTTAAGAAATAATATTTCTTGAAAGGAAGTTTTATATTAACACTGAAACCCTAAAAATAAAATGTAACTTGGTTTTTTCTTTTGCATATTATATTTATTTACATTTAAAACATTTAACACTTAACATTTAAACATTTTTAAATAACACATTTTTGACTCAAGAAAACATTGTTATTACCCAAGGTCTGTTGAACTCCATATGACCTAAGGTGATCCATTTTCTTCGCCTTTCCTCATCTAGAAAAAAAGAGTTATTGGGATATCAATGATTTGTTTTTAGATAAACAACTTTTTTGAAATAATGTAATGTTAATAATAGCCAAAATACAAACACGTTGGACAGACGACCGAGAGAGAGAGGAGCAAGACAGGTAGAAAATGAAGGGTTGAAAATCGAATTTCAGAGAGAGAGAGGCACGGGAGAGACACGTACATACATACATATATATTTACATACAGTCCTTTGCGCGAAGGGAGGCCGAATGTAAGCAGGGCAGATCGTGTCAGTTTTAAGAAAGTGAAGAGCGAAACGTCGCGACGCGTAGGTCAAGCGAGCGAGAGAGAGGAGCAGAATATGAAAGGGTTGAAAATCGGGTTTCAGATCGGGTGAGCCGCGTACATGCATAGATATTTACATGCATACATAAGTATGTCAAACAAATACAACATATTTTTCTTACCTTAGGTTTTAAAACAAAATTACAGCTTCGACAAACAAATTATTTGGCTGATGCAACTGCAGGTATTTTCACTCTGAAAAATAAATAAAATGCGAGTAATAAGATAAAGTTATTATAGAACTGTACACCCACAAATTTATGTACAAATGTATGTATGTACGTAGCTCTTAGCTAAAAAACAATTCACCTAAATTGGTATACGCTTGGTAAAGAGATTTGAAATGTATCCTTTAATTACATACATACAATTGTACGCCCGCTATACAAAAAATTATATACATATTTACATACCTTTGAATATTCGGAAAAAGGCTTCCGCTTGAAAATCACGTCCATCACTCACGAATTTTTTTCACAACTGACGCTCGGGGGATCAGAGAAGTCGGTAGCCGGGTAGTAGTCGGGCCGAGTAGGCCCTTCGTCCCACTTCGTTTTTCTTGTCGTTAACATTCGGCAGCCGAAGGAAGTCAATGGCTACTTTCCTATATTCTAGGGTCATTTCATTCATATATTCAAAGGTGATTTTGTCCTTAAATACGTACAAAAATGTGTTGGCTGCGACGGCAAAACAAACATATGAGATTTTCATTTTTCTATTTTTAAGAAAAATTCTTTCTTGAATTTTTTCCAACAAGAAAGGTTTTCTGTATTCAAAGGACAATTTTCTAATAACAAGAAATTTTTTTTCTATTTTCAAAGTTAGGCCGATTCAATGGCGAGATTTCCAAAATTTAGAAATTAATTTTTATGAGTGTATGCGAACTAGTCTCTCAATTTTAAAGCTATCGCGATGAAACTTTCCCAAAAGTCTTCTTTCTGTTGCAGGTAGTACGTATGACGGAGCGAGCCGGATCGGACCACTATATCTTAAGGCTCCCATTGTAACTTTGTAGTAGGGTTGGTAAAAAAAATCGATAGCACTATCGATACTATCGATGGCTTAAATATTTAGGAAACATGGATGGTTTGAACCCACAATCGATACTATCGATCCAAAAAAATAATTGAACTTTACATGCAACTTTTGGTATATTTTAAGGAAAAAAAATATTTTAAAGTATATACTTAAGAATACGACCGTATTTTAATTATTAAGGCTCAACATCGAATTTTGTTTCACTTTAAACGGTGTAAAAGTTAGACCGTTTCTTTCCCCCTAATGTTTATGAGTCAACCACACATTTTCCATAATTTGTTTTTCATAATGTTCCTTTATTTAAACAATTTGTTTATTTTATTTTAATTGCTGATACTATCGATAGTATCGATAGTGACCACCATCAATTGCCAAAACCATAGATGGTGTCCACTATCGATTTTTTAACAACCCTACTTTGTAGGAAGTAGGCGTTTTGATTTTTGACAACTTAAAAACAATATTTTAAATAGGCACGCAGAATCTGGAATCCATTAAATTGCACCGATAGCGTGAGCATTTTACTAAAGGTATGCACTTTCTCTGCAAGGGTTTATAAGCTTCGGTGGCCGAAGCTAGCTTCCATTCTTGTTTTTTTTATTTTTTATTTTTATAGGGGAGTGTAGGGTAAGGTGACGAACGATTCGTTTTTTGAATGTAACTTTTGTAAAAATCAATATTATTTAAAAGTGTAAACGCAGAAAGTTGCTTACATCTACTGAGCATATCCCTGTAAAATTCGAAATTCGAAATTCCAATGCAGCTAAATCCCGCAGCGTTTGGCGTGAACCCTACTTTTTTTGCACTTTCAAAAGTTGTAGGGTAATGTGACGAACGATTTGTTTTTTAATGTAACTTCTCCAAAAATCAATATTTTTTAAAAGTGTAAAAGCAGAAAGTTGCTTACATTTTCTGAGCATATTTCTAAAAAAATTTGGATTCGAAATTTCAACGTAGCCAAATCCCACAGCGTTTGGTGTAAACCATCCTTTTTACAAAAAAAAAATTAATTTTTTTATATATTATTTACGGAAAGGGTTTTTTCGATACGGAAAAGAAAAAAGTAATAAAATAATACCCAAACTTACAAAAAAAAAATGGTCAAAAAAAATTTTTTTTTTTATTAAATTAAACTGACGTCACTATTAAAAACAACAATAAAACTGCAGCAGTAAATGTTCTCTGGTATTATTATATTTTTTTTACAAATAATCAACGATAACAGTTAAAATTCTTGAATAAAAAAAGTTCGTCACAATACCCTACAAAAAGTTCGTCACGATACCCTACAAGGTAGACTTGGAGCAAAAACGGTGTCACTCTCAAACGGCGCAAAGAAAAAAAACGCGAGGTACCAAAAACTGTTGATAAAGATCTCATGTATACGTGCATATATTTGCCTGATTTTATTTTCCACTCATCTTTGCTCTGGCACTGCTGAAACACAAGTAAATTGAATGGGTTTGCTAGTTTGCGCACCACATTTTTAGCGAAAATTACCTCACGAACAAATTACGGGACTTCTTATTAATATTACTGCAAATACATTGTCGACACGATAAGGGGACACGACTACATTTATTTGGAATTTTTGTCGTGACGTCATATATGAGATTCGACGAGTTCGTCACATTACCCTACTCGTCAAATTACCCTACACTCCCCTACCCATTACTCGTAGAGTAAAAGGGTAGATTGTATTCGTGCAAAAGTATGTAACAGCTAGAAGGAGCATTTCCGACCCTATGAAGTGTATATATACTTGATTTGGGTCACTAGCTGAGTCGATATAGCCATGTCCGTCTGTCAGTCTGTCCGTCTGTCTGTCCGTATGAACGCTGAGATCTCGGAAACTATAAAAGCTAGGAGATTGACATTTTGCATGCAGATTCTAGGAGTTCCTACGCAGCGCAAGTTTGTTTCAAAAAGGTGCCACGCCCCCTCTAATGCCCACAATCGCTTATATACGATTTCAAAAATTTCAATATTTCGGAAAAGTAAAAATGTAGTTTTATCGTGTTTATCAATACCTATTTTTAAATCGGACCATTCATTCAAAAGTTACTGCAGATCAAAGTTTTTTTCTCATTCTCCTTCGCACTCCCTTTAGCTGAGTAACGGGTATCTAATAGTCGGGGCACCCGACTATAGCGTTCTCTCTTGTTTTTATTTTGTAAAATTTAAAACTTTTTCTTAAAACAAAAAGTCAAATTCAAAAAAAAAAAAAAAAAAAAAAAAACTTATTTGATTTCTTCAGTATAAAAACGCAACCAAAAACAACGACTAGCAAAACTAACATTAAAAACCTTGTTCTTGAAAAAAAAACATTTCCGGACAAGGCATGATTCAAATTTTTTCCAGATAAAGCCAAAAAAGGACAGATCTGTCCGGAAAAAGGACAATATATATGTATACCCAAAAAAAAATACGAAAGTTTACAGTTAATGAGCGTTGTATTAAAAGTAAACTACAGCTAGTGTTAAACTGTCAGTATTAATTTAAAACTAAATAATGTAAGGAGCAGACTCAATAGTGTTAAGTTTATGTCCTGAGTTTAATTTCTATACCGAAGTTTTCGGTTTTCGTTCCTGGTGTGAAGCCAGGATGCTCTGGCTTGAAACCTGGACATTTCGAACAGAAAAAGTGTTACCGCTTTTTAATGCTATTCGGACGCGTTAGTATTTTAAGGGCTTTACATTAGTGTAATTTGTAAACGACGCTGCGGTCTGTTTAAGGTTTGTTTGTGAAAATTACTTGTGAAAATTTTAATATTTGCTTATTTGAAATGTAAGTACATTAAAATTGTGTCTTAGTGCATAACTAATGAGTAAATTCTTTTCTTTTTACTGACACCACCTTGAATTGCGCTTCAGATGCCGGGAAACTAAGGATCTTGCAATTGGCTTGCATTTTTTCTGCGGCCAGCGCAATGTTGACTTCAATATCAGCGTCCTCGACCAAGCTTCGGTATTCATCTGGACGGCGTTCACTCTGGAAATGATCACCGACATAAGCGGTAAAAAGGCTGCATTTGCCCAAATATGCATACATACGTACATATTTTGTACATGTATTGTATTTATGTTTATTTGTTAAATTAAAAATTACCTTCAGTAATTTATAAAAATGTAAAAAATAATTTTAATAATATATGAAACAACATTTTTTGAATTTTGTCTCTTTAATACGGGGTATAATATTTATACTGGCATTATACTAAATAGTTTACAAAATAAACTAGCAGCCCAAATTTCAGTACACTGAGTGAGTATAAACTGTATACTCGTTAGTTTAAGCTTGACAACTTCGAAAGTTTCATTTTTATACTTTCGAAGTCCATTAGTTTAATACTCAGAGTTTCGAGAAATTTTTGACACTCAATAGTTTACTTTTAATGTAGAAATAGTTTAGTTTCTATGATCTTTTTTTTTGGGTGTATGTATATATTTATGTACATGGGTAAAACGCGAATGGTTCAGAATTATAAAAGTAGAACTCACACGTGTTGTCCGCTTCACATACAATGATCGGTTTGCCACGGCAAACGGCAGTACGTATTTACGTGTAAATAATGTTTTTTTAATACTTTTAGACACTACTCCCAATCAGATTGAGGCATGTTTCAATAAGTTTTTGAGGCGACCAGACATAGCCATCATCTTGATCAATCAAGTGTACGCGGATATGATTCGTCCCACTGTCGATGCTCACAATCTGGCTGTGCCCACTGTGCTGGAGATTCCCTCGAAGCAGCAACCCTACAATGCCTCCAAGGACTCGATTCTGAAGCGGGCACTAGTGAGTTGGCCAGCGGCGTTAGCCGGGTTACCCCCATATTTCTGGCATTCCTTCCATTCCTCCCCAGAGCGTCATCAGTCCGCCCGAGCGTCGCCACTAGCGGCTCAACTTTGGCAATCAGTTTTGGGATCGAAATTGGGGTTTAATGAAAGATTTGCATAGTTCTCAAATACATTCCAAATGCCAATGCCAGTGCTACAAAGTCGTTCCAATTGTTCTCAAAAAAGATACCTACGTGCATATATTCACACAGAAATGATGGGAGAAAATAAAGCTTATACGTATGTACATCAGGCAACTTTTCAGCTTTTGCGTTTTAAGGAAATTGCCAAAAAACTGCAGGGGCAACAATCTGAAAAGAGGAAAACAACAAAAATGCGTTGCGCTTGCAACAAAATTGAAAACAGCAACCACACAAAAACAAATACAAAAGAAAGAAAAGCCATAGCAAAAGTAACAACAAAGTGAACGAAAACGATACAAATAAGCGCTGAAATGCCAATACATGGCCAAAATGCAAGAAGAAAACCAAACCGAATAAAACCAAATAAAACAAAACAGCGAACCAAAAAGGCACAACAGAGGACTAACAAAATAAAAACTCTTAAAAAGACAGCACAATTTACGTCGTCTGGATGGATCTGGACCTATTTGCAGGGAAAGTCGGGGAAAAGCGACTTCTTACGGGCTGCTTAGCGCAACAAAAGCATGCGAAAACAATATTTGAGCAAAGTATTTTGCGCTAACTTTTCGCACCAAGAAGTTGGCGCCGAGAATGCATTCAGAAACTTCTGCTCCAGTGACAAGTTTGCTGCAACTGGAACCGAAACCAGCCAGAAACGGAGGAGGATGTAGCCCTGGTGGCTCCACAAAAGCGCAGCCTATAAGCAGGCAACTCTCCGGACCTCCAACACTCCAAAGGCCGCCCGAAGCTTTGCTATAAAATGCTTAAAACTTGGTCAGAAGGCAGCCAGAAAATGAATTTACAGACAATTGCCATAGAGTTTCTCGCTCCTATTCGGGTTGGAAAGCATAAAATTAAACATTTAAGAATTACCAATAAAAACTTTTATTTTTGTTGATCAAGAAACATGTAGAAATAGACATCTTGCTTTATTATACCCTTGCAGAGGGTATTATGATTTCAGTCAGAAGTTTGCAACGCAGTAAAGGAGACGTGTCCGACCCCATTAGCATCACTAGACAAGTCGATCTAGCCATATTCGTCTGTCCGTCTGTTTCTTCGCAAACTAGTCTCTCAGTTTTAAAGCTATCAGGCTAAAACTTTACCAAAAGTCTTCTTTCTTTTGCAGGTCGGAACGAGCCGGATCGGACAACTGTATCATATAGCTCCCAAATCAATAACCTGGAATATAAACATGTAAAAAAATTATATATTGGGTGTTTTTTAACGTATAACCTCCTACTTATGGAAATGCCATTTTTTATCCAATTTTATATACGACTAATCTAATCTTCTAATCTTTTCTCATTCGGCCCGCCCTAGCAAACTATTCCAGCCTTTTTCCCTTTACAGGCATTGCATCTATTGCAGCGTGACGAATGAGAAAAGATTAGAAAGTCTATTTAATGACGAGTGTAATAATTTTTCGTCACAAATGTTGATATCAGAACTTTTGTATGTTGAAGGTGCGGTCGTCACTAGATTTTTACATCGTTAAGAGGTGTTTTTATTTGATATCAGAAGTTTTTGTTTGTTTACATTTGCTCTCATAGGAGCTAATATATACATTTAAATTTAAATTGGTCAATCATAATTTTTAAACTATTGTATTTTAACAAATTAAGTTAAAAAGGCGTTGAAGTATTTCAAAATACCTTTTAAACGAGGTATAGGCCATTTCTGTACCTTTAGTAGTGTAGAACTTACAAACTAACGAAATTTAGCTATTTTTAGCTTTTTCCCGCTAAAGTAGCGGCTTTTTCCAAAAGTCGTAAAACAAAAGATTCCTATATGGAACTCTTAAGTGCAAATTTACTGATTCCATGACCCTAAAATACAGTTCGGATACCCTCCCACAAAATTCAATACTCAGGGAGCGTTAGTTGTTCTGAGCTGGCAAAAGTGGCTATTTTCGTTTCTGAATAACTTTTAAACGCGATTTTTTACATAAACATGATATATACCAAAATTTAAGGAATCTCAAGGGCTATACAGTTTAAAGTTGTAAGGAAAATCGTTAGAGCCGTTTTTGAGAAAATTAAAAAAAAGCTAAAAAAATAAGTTTAAACAAATTTTCTTTTGTTCATATCTTTTTAACTATTACATTTACACAAATTGCATATAGCAGGCGTTTATAGCATTTAAAAATACCTTTCAAACGAGATGCAGCACAAGTCTGTGGCTTTAGTAGTATAGTTACGGCTTTCCGAATTTTAGCTATTTATAACTGTTTTCCCGCTAAACTAGCGGGTTTTTCCAAAAGTGGTAGAACAAAAGTTTTTTATATCGATGTGATGAACGTCATATCAAATTTTCAGAACTTAAAAAACATATTTTGGACAAACTGACAAACTGACAAACAGAATTAAATTTTCATTTTGGGAAGAAGAAGAAAATCTTATTTTGGCTATAACTTTTGAACGGAGAGTCGGATTTTGACAAATGACCCCTCATTCGACGAGTATTTTCAAAAGGAATACAACTAAAACATTGCGAGGGGGCATTTATCCCCACCGGCCCCAACAGCTCCAAATTTCGAAATTTTCACTTTTTCACTTTCACCGCTCTCTCTCCCTAGCCAATTGATTTTCTTAAAGTCTTGGTATGCAATCCTGTTAGTTTTCGCAATACCTTTCGATAGGTGTATTATTCAGTAGATTTTCATTTCTTCGTGTATGTATAGTAGTCGCCTTCGCACACTCTCCTGGTGCGCTTCGTCACTACATGGACTGCCGTCCATAGTGATTAATCGGGTAAACTTTTAATGAAACGTACGATTTGAAATTTTGTTTTTAAATGACCATAGTTTCTAAGATGTCTTAGATTACGCCACGTTCTGTGTGTCGTTAACTACACTTTCTAAATTATTCTCATTAGGCACGATGTAATAATATATAGCTATTTAGGTAAGAAGCTGTACGATATCAATAAAAGATTTTAAAAGTGAAAAACTTTAGAAAGTGTATTTAAGTAATGGATCGTATAATACATTTTCGTCACAAAAGTTGATATCAAAACTTGTGTATGTTGAAAGTCGGATAGTCACTGTGCGTTGGGGGTAGAAACTAAACGAGCCGGAAAGCTAACTACGCTCAAGATATTTATTTCTTAAATTTAGAAATCTCGCCTTTGAATTGGACAGCCGTTGTAACTTAAATTCCCTTTTAAATACAGAAAATTTGTAGATTTAAAGGCAAATTTACGAAAAACACAACATATTTATGTTTACTTGCAAAGGTTGGCGATTTAAAGGCGAGATTTCCAAGTTTAAAATAAACAATTCTAAAATTCTAGGTAGTTTTGTTACGTACCATTCTGCTGGTTCCGAATTAAAAATAAGTCATTGTTGAATTCAATGCCATTACCAACATCTCATAATTATTCTTACCTTTCCGCGAAATTTCACAAGCTGGGCATATCCGCTAAATCTTTATAATGAATTATCGCATTGTGAATTAATGAGCTGTGACGATTGGGAACACCGAATTGGCTCGTTGTCAAAAATTTGGACACGTAGTACTTGCCACCCACCTCGTTTGGTACAGGCAGGTTTTGACAACAAAATGGCGTGGAGCATTTAGGACCTAATTAGCCGCACATGCCAGTCACACTGGGCGGGTGTACGCGGCGTATGCTGCAGTTCGGCTGTCACCTGCCAAAAGCATTCAGC
Organism: Drosophila takahashii; assembly: GCF_030179915.1. Lineage (NCBI taxonomy): Eukaryota > Metazoa > Arthropoda > Insecta > Diptera > Drosophilidae > Drosophila > Drosophila takahashii. Next base: position 8,331,059 of record NC_091681.1, on the reverse strand, counting down.
AGAGGCTAACCCTAGCCAACGTCTGCCAGTAAGAGCTCAAAGAGCTAATTGAGACTTACGAGCTGCATCATGGGTTTTTAATTTCTAGATGTATTAGGATTACCCCTGGAGCGGCAAAATATCCTTTCTATTGCTATGTAAAAATAATTACTACATATTTCATGGGCTTATCACATAAAAAGAGCAGCCAAGTTATTTATATGGTAATTATATACTTATAAATGAAATTATACTCGAAAAATAAAAGAGAATACGGTTTCGTTTGAAAGAATTTAAAAGTTAGAAGGAATCGTTTCCGACCCTCTAAAAAATATATATTCGTGATCAAGATCACTGGCCGAATTGATATAGCTATGTCTGTCGCCTGTCCGTCCGTATGAGCGCTTTGATCTCGGATAGTAGAAAAGTTAGAAGTTTAAATCATGTAAATTTTAGGTATTCCTACGCAGCGCAATTTTGTTTCATCTCAGTGCCACTTCCTCTTTCCCTAGAGTTCAATATCGTTGTATGTATAAACTTAATCAGGAGTGTCACGGAAATTATTTCCAAGCGAAATCCGTTACAGTTCTTACGTACATCAATTAACAAAACCAACCGTTTTTGGTTAGATGCGATTTTTGTAATACTCCAAATATGCCCATTTAACATTTGGAATACATTTAATTGTTTATTTGTATTTCTAGAATATAGATCACTATAGGGTAATTCCACGTGAAACGTGTGGGACATCTTAATATCTTTCCGAAAAATATTTTTATAAATTTTTAATTTTTAAATTAACTATTTTTTAAGGGAATTTTAAATTAAAAAAATTGTATACGCCGCACACTGGGCCAGAAAGTTAATTTTTTGGCCAAAAATCTGTAATTTCCCTGCAGGAAACGGAATCAGTTTTGGACTATTAAAATACTAGTTGGGTCAAGAAGGTTAACTAGTTCAAGTTATGTCCATTTCCTTGTAACGAAGTGGTCCATTTTTCATATGCTTGTCGTCGGAAACAACTAGTCCATTTGCTACTAGTTTTGCACTAGTGACTGTTAACCAATTTACGATTACAGCTGTTAAACTACACTAAAAAAAATATTTTCACGAAAAAACTAAAAATTAATCTCTAAACCATCAAGTGATTGGATTTCACTAGTACTTGACGATGCCTAACTTGACGCTCCCCTAATTTAGTATCCAACTAATAGGCGCGGTTCTTAGAGAATTTCTGATAATTATTATGTAATCAAATACAGTAAATGATAATTAAATGGAATTAAAAGAAACTTACTTTTTTTGAGGCAAGTCGCCCTCTCTAGGACTTGAACCCGGGACCTTTGGATTTGTAGACACACTAACTGATTGAGCCATACACGCATCACATTTTGTAATGCCCTAACAAGGTTTATGAATTTTAGTGTGACATAATTCAAAAACAGTAATTTTTCACATATATATTGCCTCGGACAGATTAAACAAAGTTTAAAATAAAACTAAAGCATCACCTAGCAAACAAAAAGCAACAAAAAATGTAGAGAGACCGGGGATTGAACCGAGGACCTCAAGTGTTTGATTTGTTTAGTGTTAAATTTCCCAAGACATTTACACCCTAGGCTATATTTTTGGATCATATGTGTTTCATTTGCAACTAGTTAAATTCCAGTTGCCTTTTAACTAGACCCTAACATGTATTTGTTCTACCAGTTAAATATTTTTAAGGTTTTTTTTGTCAGAAAGGTACTAGTCCGAGACAAGTTTCTTTTTTACTAGTTTTGTATTAATCATTTTTTCGACTAGCACAAATTTTCTAGACCCCGTGTAGTCCAAATGCATTCATACAAATTCCGGTTGCTTTATATTTGTTGTATAACTAGTTGTTTTTCAGACTAGTTCGCATTTTTCCTGCAGGGTTCTTTCCTAGGACACTTAGAGGTATGCAGTTTTTTGCGTTTTTTTCTTAAAAGATTGAACTTTCCAACGAACTAAAAGTACAATTTCTTGGAACGATAAAGTATGAGATAAGACATACTAAAAAAAAATAACACCGCTAAAAAATATTTTGTCTTTTAAGATTTATGAACCGTTAAAATCTGCAACTTTCGGAGGCTCCCACATTAACGCTTGTCAAACAATAGATTTAAAAAAAAATTATATTTTATTTTCTTGTTTTCTTTTAAGATTTTTATAATCATATTATTAAAAAAATTGTTTTACAAATATGGTTTTTTAATTTGTTTATTGTTTATTTGACATATTCTGAAGTCATCACAAATGTATGCTACATTTATATTTGCATAGTCCAGATTAAATAGATAGATATAGACTTCGAAAATACTATGATCGATTATTGAACGTAAAAAATAGATATTAGATGTTAGTCACACTAAAATCAAATTTTTGCGCGCAAAATGTTCACTAAAACCTGAAGAAAAAAAGTACGGCATACTTTTGGGCTCTCTTAGCAAAGCTCTACAAAATAGCTCGATTCCGAGTTAAGCCTTTAATTAAAACTTAAATTACCGAAAACTAAGGCAAAACCGCATCGAGTCGGCGGTATACGCTGGCACTTAACGGCACTTGAAAAGCAACGTACTCATTTGCCAAAAAAACCCGGAAAAATCAACAAATAAATTTATTTTAAGAAGCAAGTAAGACATACGAGCTATATTATATTTTTTATTTGTTAAAAATAATCACATTTAACAGTTTCGTGAAGATTCAAACATCTACATCAGCATCTTTGACTTTCAGATTTTTTTTTTTAATTTTCATCAATATTTGATGAAAATCCCACTTTGAAAATACGGTAAAAGAAAACTACTTGCCCGAATTCTTTAAAACTTTGGCATAAATTAGTTTAATGTGTTATGAAAAGGAATTCAAACTTAATTAGGTCATTTTCTTAAAAAAAAAACGTATTTTTGACCAAAAATTGGATCGGCTGGCCCAGTGTGCGCCGGAATACACGTGGAATTACCCTATACTAACGTTTACTTTCTATCGCGAAAAAAATTTTTTTTTCTCGTTTCGTTTTTTATTAATTTTTTAAAAATCTTTTTCAAACATTGCCGTCTTTTTTAGCTGAGACCTAATTAAAACATTTCAGGGTGCGTTGTTATCAGCAAGGCGAGCACAATATGGCATCAATTGGCGGCGAAATTAGAGAAGCCGAATTGGGACGAGACCCCTTAAAGCCCAAGGCAGAACTTTTGACACACAGCGACAAGTTTTGCGCCTTTTTAGCAGTTTAGGGAGAAGAAAGAAAACTAAATAAATAAGCGACTAACTGACTGACTGAAGACAGCAGGAGTGGAGAATCGGAGCAACTGCAGCGAAACTTTTGCGCCGAGCAATGGGGAACATAAATAAATGAAATTATTCAAAAGTAGTTTGGAATTCTCGTGACAGCGCATAAAAACAAACAGCTGAATGCAATTTGGCTCGTTCTAAGCCATGCGAGAAGGAAAAGTGAAAATAAAAGAGCAGCAGCCAGACGATGACGAAGATAGTCGGAGTCAGAAGCGGACAGATAGATGGATGGACGGAAAAGTCCTGGTTCTGGTCGGCTCAACCAGTGTAAATGAAATGCATAGACCCAAAAACGCATCGAGACGGAGATGGAGTCCTTCAGACGAACTGAGACTGGCATAATTATAATTGGAACTGGGATCCGAGAGCTGAGCTACGACATCTGAAGGCCCAGAGCTTGAGTGCGGAAACTGATGCCGCATTTTTGGCAATTCAATTTCGGAAATGAAATCGAGGCACATGGACCCAGAGCCCCCGATGGTCGATGCTTCTCATCTGCTTGCCAAATTGAGCAAAAGATGTCGGGCCGGAATTACTAAATGGAATTGTTGCTCGGCAAATTAACAGACAACTGAGGGTCTGGCTTTCGCATTCGCCAAACAGTGGTCGGCAATCGCAAAATTATTGCGTTCGAGAACTGGTTAGTTCCATCTGTATATCAGTATATCGGACACACACCCACAGGAGCTGACGACATTTACAAAAATACGGGGACCACGCCAGCACAGACAGCCCTTGACATCCGCAGTTGCAGAGACGTGCTCGAAAACAAAGTTAATTAAATGATCTGATCTCAATTATTCCTAAAAAGCTAATCTCAATTACAAAATTGAAATGGCCAGAAGCACACTTGGGAAAATAATTTTGCTAAATGAAATTCGTTCACCTTAAATAATTAAGAAAACTACTCCAAAACGATCAAAAAACAAGAAAGGAAGCTAATTTCGGCTGGCCGATCTGGCCCTACTAATCATTACTATTAAATTAAAAAATTTTTAATTTCGTTTTAATCTTCCTGTTAATCTTTTGATCGTTCCTATAATAGCTATATGATATAGCTGTCCGATTTTGATAAACTTAAATGTGATATTTCCAAGAATAGGAGGTTGTATGTCAAAAAAGATCGAATCTATATTATTGAGCTATGTTATTTGAAGCTATAGTTGTTTGCAACGCAGTGAAGTAGGGTTGGTAGAAGAATCGATAGCACTATCAATATTATCGATGGTTTTAATATTTAGGAAACATCGATACTATCGCTCCAAAAAATTTATTGAATTTTACATGCAACTTTTGGTATTGAATTTAAGGAAAAAAAGTATTTTAAAGTATATACTTAAGAACACGACGGTATTTTAATTGTTAATGCTCAACATCGAATTTTGTTTCACTTTAATAGCTGTAAAAGTTAGACCGTTTCTTTCCCCCTAATTTGTATGAGTCAACCGCACATTTTTAATAATTTGTTTTTCATAATTTTCCTTTATTTTAATAATTAAAACTGGCCCCAACCAGCAAAATTGTCAATTCTACTAAGTAAATAGTAATTTCACAACAACAAAATACACACAATTAGCAAAGACACAAACCCAAAGCAAAAACAAAGTACACGTAACTATTTTAATAGTAACGTAACTATCTTTGTTGGTCAATTTTACCAAGCAAATTTTTTTGTGTGTTTCCGATCCGGCTGATCCCCCCTTATGTCCTATCTGCAATAAAAAAGAAGACTTTTGGGAAAGTTTCATCCCAATAGCTTAAAAACTGGGAGACCAGTTTGCGTGAAGACGGACGGGCATGGCTAGATCGACTCGTCTAGTGATGGCTAGTATGGCTCATTGCATGCACACAAAAAAATTTGCTTGGTAAAATTGACCAACAAAGATAGTTACGTAACTATTAAAATAGGTACGTGTATTTTGTTTTTGCTTTGGGTTTGTGTCTTTGCTAATTGTGTGTATTTTGTTGTTGTGAAATGACAATTTACTTAGTAGAATTGACAATTTTGCTGGTTGGGGCCTGTTTGACAATTATTACAGTTGATTTTACCAATTTTTTTTTTTGTGTGTGGGAAATGTGGCGGGCAATTTGGTGTCAAATCTCAGAAAAAATTATTTTTTATACCCTTGCAGAGGGTATTATGATTTCAGTCAGAAGTTTGCAACGCAGTGAAGGAGACGTTTCCGACCCCATAAAGTATATATATTCTTGATCAGCATCACAAGACGAGTCGATCTAGCCATGTCCGTCTGTCCGTCCGTCTGTCCGTCTGTCTGTTTCTACGCAAACTAGTCTCTCAGTTTTTGAGCTATCGGGACGAAACTTTCGCAAAAGTCTTCTTTTTATTGCAGGTAGTATATATGTCGGAGCCGACCGGATCGGACAACTATATCTTATAGCTCCCATAGGAACAATCGGAAAAAAAAAACTTTAAAAAATTCTAGCTTCGGTGTTTTTTGAAATATTACCTTCTACTTTTGGGAATGTTATTTTTTAAATATATCTGAATTTCGAATTAATTAGTTAAAAAATCGGACTACTATATCATATAGCTGCCATAGGAACGATCGGAAAATTAATGGAAAAGTAATAGGAAATAAATTTTAGCTTCTTTGGATTTTATTGTATTATCTTCTACTCTAGGATATGACTCTTTTTAAATATTTCCGAATTTCAATTTTAATTTAATCAAAATCGGACGACTATATCATATAGCTGCAATAGGAACGATCGGAAAATTAATGGAAAAGTAATAGGAAATAAATTCTAGCTTCTTTGGTTTTTATTGTATTATCCCCTACTCTAGGGTATGACTCTTTTTAAATATTTTCGAATTTCAATTTTAATTTGATCAAAATCGGACGACTATATCATATAGCTGCCTTAGGAACGATCGGAAAATTAATGAGAAATATTAGAAAATTGAACATTTTTGCGATTTGTTAATTAATAGGAATGATCTGCAAGGGTATATAAGCTTCGGCTGGCCGAAGCTAGCTTCCTTTCTTGTTTTTTTTGATAGAGAATTGAAAATTAACGTCCCGTATTTTTCCTTTTTTTATCTCTTATCACTTAGTTTTTATCGATATTTTTAGAGTTAAGCTCCGTTTTTGAAATTCATACTGCACTTATAACTCGTTTGAGTTATTTTTATACCCTTGCAGACCGTATAATGATTTCAGTCAGAAGTTAGCAACGCAGTTGCTTTATATATTCTTGATCAGCTCCAGTAGACGAGTCGATCCAGCCATGTCCGTGCGTCCGTCTGTCTGTCCGTCCGGCTGTTTCTACGCAAACTAGTCTCTCAGCTCTTACCCGGATCAGACCACTATTTCTTATACCTCCAATAGGAAAGATCGGGAAAAAATCATTAAAAAATTCTAGCTTCGGTGCTTTTTGATATATGACCTTCTACTCTTGGGAATATTACTTTTTAATTTTTTCTGAATTCACTATATAGCTGCCTTAGGAATGATCGGAAAAATAAATGGAAATTAAAAGGAAACAAATTATATCTTTGTTGATTTTTATTACATTCTCTTCTCTGAGATATAGCTCTTCTTAAACATTTTAAAATTTCGAATTAAATTTAACAAAGCTACGTTAATAGGAATGATCTACAAGGGTATATAAGCTTCGGCTGGCCGAAGCTAGCTTCCTTTCTTGTTATATTTGGTATGCAACTTTGTGGGATAGCTTATTATCTTTCAGAAAAATATTTTTAAAATTTAAAACTAAGTTTTTTAGAGACATTAAAAATTATAAAGTTCTGTACGCCGGAAAACACGCAGTTTTCGAATATAAATAATTATCCTCGTGTTGTTTCATCAATTCTTTGTGAAGTGGGAAAATAAAATGTTTGTACATATTTGCAAGACCTTCAAACTTTGCATCAAGCAACAACAGCGCAACGTGCAAGGGTATAATTTAATGGACTTAAAGCTTCTTTACGTCTCTTTTTTTTTTTTTTAGCAAATACTTTTAAATAAATACAATTTTTAAAATGACGTGTTAATAATGTGTTTAAAGAAATATTTGAATATATTTATTTTTAATGGTCTTTTAGTCGAATAAAAGTAAGAAATTATTGGAGACTTTTATTAATTTCACTTAAATGAAATCGCACAGCTCTTAGGACTCTGATACATTTTTTTGCCAGTGCAGAGTTCGTACGAACGACTTTGCTGAGCCACAGAAATCGATGGAACTTGGCCAAAATGTAACTCGAATGTCAAAGAAAACAAGGAAAGTGATGCGGAGCGGCGAACGGGCGGATTAAAGTGCAGCATCTATGGTCGGAGATGAGCTGCAGCTGCGGGGAATCGGTCACTGGTCACTATATAGCCCTGATATATGGTACTTGCTGGATTAGTTAGTCCTAGGTCTGCACTCTGCTCACCCCTCGCAATGCAATCGACACGGCACAAAGCGTTTCATTAACCATTGCAAATTGGCAGCAATTCATTGAAAGGCATTCAAATCGAATGGTGTGCGTCGGTGGGTTTGTGCGTTCTCAATTTGCCTGTGGCACGTAGCATATGGATAATACGTTCGGGTACATACATACGTATGTGGACAGCTCGCAGCCGAACTCAATTCTCCGAATCACTGAGCTAAACAAAATCATTGAAATTGCCATTGTCTGGGCACTGAGTGGATAAGCACACACGGCAGTCGAGCAGCGCATTGATATATGGCCCATACTGCTCATCGCACTCGAACGTTGTAGCACATTTAGCTAGCTCGCTGGTCACTTTGCGGGTCTGCCTTCCAGGCAATGCTCCTACGATGCCCTTGATTAGCCCTCCTCCGAGTCCTTTACTCCAGATTGGATTACTTGATTCGCCGGCCAAGTGTCTAATTAATTACTTTGCATTTAAATTAACCCCCGTTGTCATCGGAGCAAACATCGATGGCAGTGTCACAAGCTGAGACGTGCACTTAGGAAAACGGAAAGCAGTATGGTAATATGCGATACACAGCCAAAAAATCATGCAAAGAACCCAAAAAAACAAGTTTCCTAAACAATGTATTTATTTGTTAAATTCAAACAAATAATTTACGCATAGATTCTTTGTGGGAATTTAACAAATAAATAAAATAGTTTAGTTGTTGAGAAAAGACAGCACTGTGCATGATTAATGGTCTTATGGTTATCGACTCACAACAATCACTTTAAATCTAGAAAATTTGATTTGATAGGGTATAAATATATTAGTATTTTTTAAAGAACTTACAGATATTTGAAATAAAATATGATGAACATCCTGCACTTGCCACTTAACTACTAATCCTTCCTTTTTGCGGAGTGTGTGCCTGCTTGATTGGGGGCGTGGTAGCTGCATGTTACGGGGCGGCCATCACTTTGGCTAATTTGTATTCAAAACACAGAAAGCAGTGTCAGTGCTTCAATTGATTGAATGAGTCTGGGCCGGCCCCCGGATCTGTAGAGTCTGGAGACCCGGGCCCAGATGTCGGGAGATTAGCAGCCGGGCCAGAGTTCACCTGACTCGCTTTGACTTGGTCTAATTGGAAGTGACAAATGGAAGCTCGCCTCCGCTCGACGGTGTTTGCATTTCGGCCAGGACTTAAACCGGTTTCTCTGGACTTGGAGCTCTAATTTTAAAGCTATCGCCATTAATTTGCCCCGCTTCTCGCAACGGACACCGCACTCAGACTTCTAACTGGGGAAACTATTCTTTTGTTGTCCCCAGACCAAAAAATGGCATGGCAACCGCTGCAATAAACCACAGTACATTTGTGGATCCACTTCATATGCATAACAAATGAATAACTTTCGTATTATCCCACCGAGCTGCAATAACAAAAGTGAAAAAAATCAGAGCGTACGTAAACACAGATAAACAATTGAAATGCGATATAAAAAAATAATAATAGCAAATGAATTCAAGTGGGCCTGCTGCACAAAGGATAAAAGACGCGGGAGTATGGTTTATTCAAATAACAATTGCCAAATACTTATTTAACCAAAATAAAAGGCGCAGCGCAACTTTCTGGCATTCTGGCTTTTGGGCTTTGTCGGTGGCGTTGGCCGCAAAATGTGCAAAAATTTGTATAAAAATGCCAGAGCAAAGTGTGCCACACCCACTCCCACTCCCACACCCGCTGGTGCAACAATAAAATACCAGCGGGCCGCTGACTGGGGGTGGTGCCTTTCTGGGTTGTGTTCGCCATCATTTTGGGGTAATGCAAAATTACGTTACAACGGCATAAATTTAAATAAATGCCGGTCTCAGGATTTTTATGCATTTTTACCGCATAACAAATACTTTTGTTGCCCTCAGCCACCTACATTCTGCTCTAATGTGGCTTGGCCACGCCCACCGCCCACACAGGCTTTCACACACTTACAAATGGGGATACAAATATAGCACTGAAAAAGTCGCCGATCTTCTAATATGTTGATGTTCCTACAATCTAAAATCGACGAAAAATTGTTTACGTAATATATGGACAGTCCCTCATATGAAGTTTAATGGGTTTTTATACCCTTGCAGAGGGTATTATGATTTCAGTCAGAAGTTTGCAACGCAGTGAAGGAGACGTTTCCGACCCCATAAAGTATCTATATTCTTGATCAGCATCACTAGACGAGTCGATCTAGCCATGTCCGTCTGTCCGTCTGTCCGTCTGACCGTCTGTCCGTCTGTCTGTTTCTACGCAAACTAGTCTCTCAGTTTTTGAGCTATCGGGATGAAATTTTCTTAAAAGTCTTTTATATATTGCAGGTAGTATATATGTCGAAACCGACCGGATCGGACCACTAAATCTTATAGCTCCCATAGGAAGGAAACGTTAAAAAAATTCTAGCTTCGGTGTTTTTTCAAATATTACCTTCTACTCTAGGGAATATTATTTTTTATATATTTCTGAATTTCGAATAAAATCTTTAAAAAATCGGATCACTATATCATATAGCTGCCATAGGAACGGCCGAAAAATTGAAGGGAAATTAATAGAAAACAAGAAAGAAAGCTAGCTTCGGCCAGCCGAAGCTTATATACCCTTGCAGATCGTTCCAGTGGCGGATCCAGGATTTTTTTGTGGGGGGTGATATCAGAACAATTTTTTTGTTGCATACTTTTTGAATACCAAAATTTCTTTAATTTTTCACGCGAGTGGGGGGTGATATATCACCCATATCACCCCCCGTGGATCCGCGCATGGATCGTTCCTATTAACTTACAAATCGCAAAAATTTTAAATTTCGTCGTCCGATTTTTGTTAAATTTAATTCAAAACTCTGAAATATTAAAAAAAAATCATATCCTAGAGTATAAGATAATACAATAAAAACCAACGGAGCTATAATTTGTTTCCAATTAATTTCCCATTAATTTTTCGATCGTTCCTATGGCAGCTATATGATATAGTCGTCCGATTTTGATAAAATGAAAATTGAAATTCGGAAATATTTAAAAAGAGTCATGTCCTAAAGTAGAAGAGAATACAATAAAAACCAAAAAAGCTAAAATTTATTTCTGTGTAACTTTCCCATTAATTTTCTGATCGTTCCTATTGCAGCTATATGATATAGTCGTCCGATTTTTAAAATATTTTATTCAAAATTCTGAAATATTTAAAAAATAATATTTCCAAGAGTAGAAGGTTTTATTTCAAAAAACACCGAAGCTAGAATTTTTTTAACGTTTCCTTCCTATGGGAGCTATAAGATATAGTTATCCGATCCGGTTGGTTCCGACTTATATACTACCTGCAATAGAAAGAAGACTTTTGGGAAAGTTTCATCGCGATAGCTTCAAAGCTGAGAGACTAGTTTGCGTAGAAACGGACGGACAGACGGACAGACGGACAGACGGACAGACGGACGGACAGACGGACGGACAGACGGACGGACAGACGGACATGGCTAGATCGACTCGTCTAGTGATGCTGATCAAGAATATATTTACTTTATGGGGTCGGAAACGTCTCCTTCACTGCGTTGCAAACTTCTGACTGAAATCATAATACCCTCTGCAAGGGTATAAAAATTATATCTTTGTTGATTTTTATTACACTCTTTTCTACTCTGGGATATGACTATTTTTAAATTTTTCCGAATTTTGATTTTAATTTTAAAAAGATCGAACTACTATATCATATACCTGCATTGAAACGATCGAAAAATTAATGTGAAATAATAGGAAATTTAACATTTTTCGATTTGTAAATAAATAGAATGATCTGCAAGGATATATAAGCTTCGTCTTGCCGAAGCTAGCTTCCTTTCTTGTTTTAAATAAAGTCCCAATCTGTTGCTAACATGTGAGATGGATATTTCATGTTTCATTTAATAAAATCGTGTAAAATAGTGTGTGCATATATGTCTATAGACATCGATTCTTGATCTCGACAACACATGTTGACTATGATTTTAGCTTCTATGCATAACTCTGATAACTCTAAAGAGCTCCATATAAACTTCGAGTAAAATATCTGCTAATATCATTTCATGAGTTCGTCTGTTTCGCTATTTGTACATCGCGCTTTGAAGAAATAATGATTCTCAAAACATAAACGTATTAATACAAACGATTCATGCACAACGCTGTGCAACATTTTTAGGGTTATAAAATGTAACCGCAATTCGGATTTCATGGGCGGAAAGAACTCATCGAAATAAGCAAAAACCCATTTGGGTTTCTCTGGCTTAGCTCGCGCTTACCTATTATAGCGAGTTAAAGTTTTACACACAAAATGTATTTGTAACGGTCATATCTTGTGAACCGATTAAAATTTCCTTATCAAGTCTTCAGTGATTATGTAGCTATGAACCCAAGGAACTAAATTGACAAATAACTCTAGGTGCTAAGTGCGCAAGAGTCATTTGTCAATTCTTCAGTTTCTGGGGTTCATAGCTACATAATCACTGAAGACTTGATAGTGAAATTTTGGAGTAGATTTCTTTTGTCTATGGCTATGTCGCAATTAATTTGCTTCTTCCTTAAAAAATCCTGCAATTATTCTGAGTATGGGGTTCGTAAGATAAAGAGTGTCAGTTTAAAAAACCTTTAACATAAAAACAAACCATGAATACGTTTTCCTGTGATACCTCCAGAAAGTTGGCCAATTTCATAATTTTTCGAACATTGAGGAACTTTTTGGAAAACGCTGTTTAACTTGGGAATTCGTAAGGAATTCCAAATTCTTGTTACACCTGACTTAGTTGTGGTGTTGTTTACGTCAAAATATAATTATCTGAATTATAAGAAAGCTCAGTACAACCCAATAATAACAAATACCTCATTTAAACATTTTCTCCATTAAGACAAAAGTCGTAAAATTTAAAATAGTAAATGCAGTGAATATTATTTTAAATAACATCTAAGACTTTCCGTTCTATTATTGCCACCTCAACTGTGTGTTCTAACAATTCGTAGGCGGTATAAACTGCGGCTGCTGCAGTCAGCTAGTGAAATTTCCTTCCGCTTTCGCCAGGACGCGAAATGCTTTCATTGGCATGCCAGCAACTCTCTCTCTGTGCGAGTGTGTGTGTTGCCGTGGATGTGGTAGTGAAACCCTTGGCTGTTATTTGTATGCCCCTAAAATTATGCAAAGTAATCCTGTCTCGCCCGCTGGCGAAATCCGCGCCGATATTTGCAATTGTTAACGTAATAAGCGGGCTTAAGTGCGAGCTGCACCTGTCCTGCGACCAGCCACCTGCACTACCTCCCCTCCCCACCGACCTTTCCTTGGTCATATCTGTCCGATACCTCTTCATCGTTTTCGGCCGGCTTCTGTTGCCAGAGCAAATATTTGGCCACCTTAAGCGGTGGCGCTGGGCTGCAAAAAGTCGCCCAATTAAATGGCCAACTGCAATTCCTTACAGTGTAGCATTTTGGTGTTGCCTTTCCTCTCGCTCACTCCACTCCACTCCCTTCGCTTTCCATCCGGATGTGGCTGCGCCATGCTTTTCGGTTTACGTAGTAAATTAACTTCCGTTTTATTTGTAAGATTTCCTTTCGCTCTGCTCGTCGTTCGTTTGCCTTTTTTGCCGGCTGTCCTTGCCCTGCCACGCCCCCTGGTCCCTGGCCGCCTGCCGCCCCTTATATCCTTTCCAGGTTCCGTGTGCTTTTGTTCCACTATTTGGGTTATGCTTGGTCTGGTTGCTCGGTCTGCTTTTGTATATTTTTAAGCGCTTTTTCATTCAATTTACAAAATTGAAGTGGGAATTGAGAAATAAATTCCGTTTTCGTTTCTGGCTCCTGGTTCCGAAAATTCGGCTCCCAGTTGCACTTTGCGTGCAGCGGATGCGGATGTGGCCGAAAGCCCAAACCTCCAGACGAAATTAGGTGAAATGCAAACGTTTAGCGTAATGAACTAATTGAGGCGGCCGCCTGAAGGTCGGCCATCGCCATCGCCATTGCCGACCGCCGGAAACGAGGGCATTTAAATGCTGCATAAAGCCCATTTCCGGCTGACTCCGTATCTCGACCCTTGCATCTGCCGACTGCAAAGATAAATAGCCGCCGTCGCAGTAAATCTCATGGAAATTTTTCACTTGCCTGACATTTATGCAAGTTGCATCGGGTTTCCGGGATTTTGAAGGAATGGGCTGAGGAACTAGCCAAAGACCAAGTGTGATCCCTACGTCGCCTTGGCAATGCGCTTGGCTTATCTGAGACGAAACTCCGGCTCCAGAAGCAACTGCCAGCGACCGTCTCCTGAGCCATTCAACCGGACAATCGTGGAGTCCACTCATTTCGCCACTCAGATGTGTATTCAAAAGCACGTCAAGAACGATTTCAGAAACTAGTGTAGCTACGAATTTGGAAATAATGGATTTTTCTTAAATTTAATTGAAGTAAAAAAGTTAAAGTTTATCAATAAAAAGTGTTTTTCATGAGAGTCATCATGGTTTCTGAAACCATATTTTAGATGTCAATAGCTTAAACTTACCGTAAGTATAGTGCATACAAAAAGAAAAGTTTTTTTTTTAGTCAAAAGAAACACATTGCACTAGAGACTTTGATAGCAAAATTACTATTAATCATACCATTTGAAAAATATAAGGCATATGCGTAAATTATTAAGTCTCCCACCAAATAATTGTTCTCATCATATTAGCAAATGAGTTTTTATACAAAAACAATTTTAAAGCACATGAGTTTTTCCCAGTGCGACTTCTTGGCAGCCCCATTTCCCTGAGTTACCATTCCACTTATCACAAGTGCTGGATGTTTGTCCTTTTCGTGCTCCGAGTATTTTCAATTTGTATTAAAAGGTTTTCGTAGGCGAAGGAGCTTTACATATGCGTCGAGACTGTGGCACAGAGAAAGAAGATGAAAAAACAAGCAGAAAGGTATCTGCTCCCCGTTCTCGACATCATCGTCCAATTTGTGTTGATAATTTCACGGTTTGTTGACAACTCAGGTGGACAAACGCCGGCTGTGTGTTGATCCCTTTGTAGCGACTAATGCCATCGAGTTAGCCCATTCCCCAGACCCCCCTGCATTGTCATGGTATTTACATGCACTGCTGATTGCCACTAAGCCAAAACTATAGAGGGCCAAATGGGAAAGATGGCTCGGCAGGGACTTCACTTTGATTCAAACATTTGAGTTTTGTATCAAATGATTGCCCTGTCAATTGGTTTATGGTTCAGTGTGCTGGCAAATGTATTTAGGCGGCTTTTACCAGGCAATATCCAGCCCCGATTGGACCCGGCTAGTATATGAGAAGAGCTTAGTTTTTAGCTAGGTGTGGGGCCAGATGGGTCCGGGGATTATGGCCAAAGAGTTTTCCCCGAAGGCCGAGTTTATCGAGTGTGAGTCAGACCCCATTGAATTACACTTGTTTGCCAGTCGGATTATGTCCATCGGATCTCATTACAAGCGCTACATTTTTATTTAAACCGATTGAGTGATTCATCGAAATTTATTTCATTTAAATCGTTTGTTTGACACAAGCTCAGTGCAGCAGGCAAAAAAGCGTTAAAAAACAATGGAGGAAGCCCGCACAGCCCGTCCGCAAAAAACGCGAATTTAACAATACATTTTTCAGCTGCCAATGGGCTGGACACACATACGCACCGTTGCCGCCGGCCATCAGCTAGTCCGTGGCAGATCACAGCGGTTCGGTGCTCCAGCCCCCGCCATTTAAGTGCAGCAAACGGAAAGCGAAAAACACCGAGCTCCGTTCGACGTCAACTCTACCGCTGACGGCCGTTGATCTGTTTGCCACCGGGCGCCTTTTGCCTCGGGTATATGGGTTGTGTGGTCAACATGTACCTGAAGTTTGGAAAATCATTTCGAATTTACTGGATTGAGGGATTACAAAAATGTTATTCGCGTTGATTTATAACATTTTATTATAGTTTGTTGCTTTTGAAAGAAGTTAAAGCAAAGGCCAAAAATTCATGACTTTGCACACTTCAATTGACTTTATTGAGCTCCTTTTAAATATGTGTAAATACTAACATCATAATGGAAGATTTTGCAAGTTTATTACGAATAAAGCGTGAAACATATTACTTTTATCTTTTTTAATACATAAACACGTTTGCATGCCAAATTATAATTTTTTACCTTCCTTTTTAATTTGTGATTATTTTAAACTTCGTTCTAACTGGCTCAAATTGACCTTGTTCGTTAAAATTTAGAAAAAAAATCATAGATTAATAAAAATTAGATTAATAAAACAGAGAGAGAAAGATAAGTTTTAAATGATATTCCGGGAAATCGATAACTTCGATGCATAAAATTTATTCTGCTTCCTACAAACCAATTCCGTTTTATATGTTATACAAATAGCAATAGTTGTCAACCACAATTTTTGGTGAAGAGCACGGTACTATTTCTACTTCATGGATAGGCGCGATTTTATCTCAAATTAAAAGGGACCATCGAGAACAGTACTTAAGTCGAAATCAAATCCACTTTTACCCAATAAGTTGGTATTCTCTGGCCTGCAGTCTTACCTGGCGCACACTGCCTCCTCCAGCGGACAGCAATCGGTGTAGTGTATGTGTATTGACTTCATTTTAAATTGGCGGTTAAATCTGTTTGAAATTGTCACGCAATCACATCAACGCACACACGACCAGACAGCAGACATCAACAGAGACAACTGGCTGTGGACTATGGGCCACGACTATGGCTGTAGCTGCAGATATAGCAGCAGTAGGCCGTAGTCTACAGTCTGCAGTCTCAGGCTGGGAATGTTTTTAGTGATTTCACTTGCGCGTTCATTTCGCATTGCATACTTTCGCGCGCAGCGGCGACGGCGACGCAATCAACGCAACGAGGCATTAATTTGTTGTACACTGTGTGACATAATTGGGTGACAGTGCGGCAGAATAAAAAATAAATAAATAAGAACGAAAAAGGAAGCGAAATACGAAATGCAAAATGCAAAAACGAGAACGAGGAACGAAAAACACTGTTGGCCAGGCCAGCAGCTCTTGTGGCGCAGCTTCTAGTTCCCCTTCTTTTCCGATGGCAGGTGTCAGGCCGGGATTGCTCTTTTTGCCAGAGTGGCATTCAAGTTTATTAGCCTATGAAAAATTTGTCGGATTTGCGCTTTTCCTTTGAGCTTGCATTCAAATTTTAATTAATGCAGAGTTTCCCACGCTCCTGCCTGCAGCCGTGCCACTACCGAGGGTTCTCGGATGGAAATTCGATTTTCACATGCTCTGAGTTCTGACCCCAAACGAGATTCTTATGTTCGGACGCCCTTGGTCTGCGGTTCCCGAGTTTTGTTTCGCTTCGCCCCAAAAACATCAAAAGAGCAAAAAATAGCGGAAAATGGACAAACTGTAGACGCAGGGCACTTTTCACTTCATCTTTTTTAATTTGCGCCCTCCACGTTTTCCTTCCGGAAATGAGCAAAGTTGGCTCGTACACTTTGGCAAGGTAATTACGGCTTCCCCTTGCCCCCGACATCATCGTCTGATTTATCTCATTTGTGCAGCGAGCAGCAGCAGATGCAAATGTGCAAATGTGCGAGCTGCACTAATTTGAACCATTTGCGAGTTCCAAGCCTCAGCCCTGCAGTCATTGAAACTCAATTTAAAATTTTATTGCACGTCACAGGAAGACGTCTCCATTGCACCCAATTAATTCAATGCTGCAAACACTTTGTGTACTGCTCACTGGCTCAAAAGCCTCATCTTAAGCTGCATTTAATGAAAAGTATTGCCATTTGAGTGAGAAGGCTTTTCAAATCAATTCAGGCGAGCTCAAGTGGGCAACGCAGTGCAAAAATATTCATTAAAATGATGCAGCTGACCAGCAAAATGGCTATATAAACGTACAACAACAATATCCGATTATTAGGTAAATAAGATTCCAGATAAATTGTAAATTTTCAGAAAAAAAAACTTTATAATACAAAAATTGAGATATGTTTAATTTCAAATTGTATTCTTTTCATATTACTAGAAAGGGAAACATCAATTTAAGTTTTACATCTTTCATGCTAATTTTTTTTTCCAAATAATGTTTGAATAGTTAAAAAATTTTACGAAATTAAACTATTTTTTACTTACCTCTATGATGGCCTTCGTCATTTTCAAACGAGAACCCAAAAGTCTTTTGGTTGTAACCCGTTTAAAGAATTCTAAAATTATTAAAACTTCGATTCGAAAGATTCAAATGCTAAGTCTGCCAGAAATGGCGGTTCGAATATTGTTGCAAACTGCATTTTTCCAACTCAAGGTACTTTCCCAGACTCTATGTGTAGGGGAGCCTTTTTATTAAAACTTTCGAAAAATGCGCATCGAAGCGAATAAGATTCTTAAGCATTCATCGAGGTAAACGTTTGGTGTAACCATGCGCGGATCCACGGGGGGTGATATGGGTGATATATCACCCACCACTCGGCTGAAAAATGAAAGAAATTTTGGTATTCAAAAAGTATGCAACAACAAATTTGTTCGGAGACTCCGAAAATAAGAGTTTTTTTAAGGAGGTAAGACTAAGCACATAATTCTGTATACTGTGAGATGTATTACACAGGCCGACAAAATGTGACATGGGTCGGTGTCCAGACCTGCCACCATTTTATTTCGATAAATGAGGCTTTTCTAAGCATAAGTTGCCACTACGCCTATAGTCCATCAGCTCTGGTATTTGCGGTATCTTTAATTTAAGAAAATCACAAATTTTCTTCGTCTTTTGGGATATATCTTCAAGAGTGGTCAACCAATTTTGGTAATCTTTTCGGAATTATATAGTTACATGTCTCTTTTATACGGTCGTTTTGAAAAATTCAATCTAACTGAACCACAAGAGAAGGTGGGCGCATTTAAAATTTTAAAGTCACAGCAAAGTTTAAAAATCTTCATTTGTGAACAGCGTTTAAAAATTAAATAAAAATATTTTCTTCTACAATGCATTTTTGATCCAAAGACACCTTATGTCCCTAATTTTTAGGACACTCATCAGGTTTTTGTGTATTGTTTTGGAATTTTTAAAATTGTTTTTCTTACTTCCTTCACAGTGACGATTCACAAACAGTGCCCAAACCTGTCACTATTTTACGTAACTCATAACTATTTTTGAGCACAAGTGACCCTTGCTTTACAAATATTTATACATGGGCGTAAGCTAGAAGCTGGAGGGGGATTACACTTCAAGCATTTCAGCCCCCAAAGATTAGTAGGCTACGCTCATGTGCTTATACTCAAAGCAAAACTACTTAGATCGTTTAGAATTATGATATTTAAAATAGTGACAGATATATCCCAAAAGACGAAGAAAATTTGTGATTTTCTTAATCGTGTCCACCGCAAAGGTAGTTTCGAAAAAACAAGATTCTGAGATAATCGCGTTTAAAGTTTCAAGGTTGTAACGGCCGATGTGCAGGTAGTGCACTATAAATAGCTAAAACTTCGGTTCTAATGCTCCGATCGTTATGATTTTTTGTAAGAGTATTCTCAACAGTATATACTTCAAGAATATGCAATAAAAAAAATCGATTTTTTCATCTATCACAACTGTATATAACCCCTTAAATAACTCTTATTATCGGAATCTGATTTAAGGACTTTTGCAATCGTAATTACCTACGCCTTCACTCACGCCATTTCTTTCGGTGTGCTACTATAACAATTACATTAGTCGCGTGGCGCTCAAACACTTGACGCAAGGCGAGTGGGTAAATATTTCTATTTGTTTATTATTGCCAACTGCCCAACAACAAAAGAATGTCTGGGTTCCGATGCACTCGCTGAATTTGCGGGTGCGTTCGGAGGTACTTAGCGTGAAAACAATAGCCAATAAACTGCATCGCCAACTAATTGAAAATGTTGTAAAACAAAATTCTCGGCCCACACAATGCTGGCCAATAAATGGTTGTTCAAATGCATTACGAACAACAATTGCATTTTATGCACTCCCAGTTTTCAGCGATTTTATTGCGGGTGGGACGGTGGGAGCGCATGCCTTTAAGTGCAATAAAGAGCTTGAAAATTAAGCGAAAAAATGTGGAACATTAAACAATGAAACGCCTGCGCTCACAAAAGCAACGTTGAGGGGAAAATTAAAAATTAATAACTGGGCTCCGTATTTTATTTACACATAATAAATAAATTATTGAAATTCCGCAATTACACAAGATAAAGCAAATAGTTTGACCGAGCTTATGTATGCGAGTGCTGCATACCCAACAATTTTTAAAAAACTTTATACTTTATGCAAATTGGATTTACCCACGCTTTCTATGATTATAAGATCAGAAAATAAATCTTAGCGTCTGGACATCTTAACATTATTTAAAAATTGTTATACAACGAAATTCTATATTTAATTTAAGACAAAATAAAAAAATGTACAAACTTTTGACAACGTCTTTCAGTCCAACATACCCTCACTGGCATGCCCAATAATGCGGACAGCGCATTTTGTCGCTGGTTAAACGGAAACAGGCAGAATATTTTAATTGTTGCCACGTTCATTGATTTAACGCGGTGTGCGCGGGAAAATGGCAAAAAAGCGGCTGGCCAGAATCCTTTTTATTAATTTTTATGGCATTGCAATGCTAAGCAGCGGTAGTGCAGCAGCGCCGGCGGAAGCGGAAGTGGCGAACGCCATTCGTGATTCGCTTTCGCGATGGACCGGACAGGCCATTCGGGCACGTGGGCTGAGTGATCAGCCGGACAGCCGTTATCGCTGCCCCCTCAGCGCCCCTCGTGTAATTGTTTAACCACACACTTGCGCTTTTTGCGCCGCTCCAGCAACAACGTGGCCGATACTACATAACATTGTAATGATGATAACAATAATTACAACAATTACAACGGCCAACAACAGCGATGCAGCGATGAAGCGATGCCGTGGCCCCATCGAAGCCTGCGCAACAATTGAAAATTCAATTAAAAGTCTTTATTAAAATAAAATGCAACATGGAGTCCTTGTCCCTGGGTCCTGACCACGCCCCCATCCCCTTCGATTCTGCGGTCGCGCCTTTTGTAGCCGTCGCTTGCCACCTGCTGGGCCCTCAATCCAATCCCACGACTCACCCAATTCTCCAACCCCCATTTCCCGATCCGAGACCCAGCTGCGGCTTTTTCCGATTCTGTATTCTGTATCGCTGCAAAGTTAATTTGGGGTTTTTCCCTTGCCGCTGTTGAGCAGTTGTTTCTGTTGTTTCTGGTGTTGTTGCCCCGGTCTGGTCGCAAGTGATTTTAATTAATTTAAATGCGAATTAAAGCGGTTGAACCGATTAAAAATTCAAAAATTGCGTCGCCACGGGAAACACAATTAAATTTGAAAAACCTTTCCTTTGGCACTCGTTGATTCCCTCCCTTCTATTGTTCATTGTTCAAATAATTCGAAATTCGATTGAATCCATTAATTGGTCGTGCAAATAGCTCAAATGTCAATGATTCCTGCTGGTAAAATACAAGTGTTTGTAATGGCTCACTAATAAATTGAATAAATTACTTAAAGTTAATGGGTACTCATAGAACAAAATTGCTAATATTGGCAGAAATTCAAGTGGTGTCCTCGAACGCGGGGTGCGCTTTTCTAAGGTAACATTTGAACTTCAATTTATATTTTTATACCCTTGCAGAGGGTATTATAATTTCATGCAGATGTTTGCACCGTAGTGAAGGAGACGTTTCCGACCACATAAAGTATATATATTCTTCATCAGCATCAATAGCCGAGTCCATCTAGCCACGTCCGTCTGTCCGTTTCTATGCGAACTAGTCCCTCAGTTTTAAAGCTATCGCGATGAAACCTTCCCAAAAGTCTTCTTTCTAATACAATATAAAAACAACATTTTAGGTAGGCATACCTGCAAGGGTTTATAAACTTCGGCTGGCCGAAGTTAACTCCCTTTCTTGTTCTTATTTTAAAAACGCTTGTTATTATCGAAAGAACAATGTATGAGAGCAAATTGTGGTTTCTCCTCCTTGTATATTAAACATCTTATTTTTCAATTTACTCGCGAGAAAAGGCTAGCATAAAAAGTAACAATTTTAATAAAAACCAAACCTAAAGTCCGTTTTGGTTTTTATTAAACTTGCTACTTTGCGAGCTAACCCAAAAAAATCGATTAAAATACATGTAGCATTTAACTTTGGTTTTCGTAAATGTATAAAATGTTTTTATTACTGTCAATCCATTTGAAAAAGCTGAGTGCATTTTTTGAATTCCATAATCCAGTAGGTCACAGTATTTGAGACCGCAAATACTTTTTTTATTACCAGTGTTTGTAGATTAACATTTAAATTAATAAGACTAAATGGTTTGGCTTTAAAACGTAACCAATTTGAACAAATAAAAAATAAACTTTTTACATGTCAAGTGTAATATGGTTATACCTAATAATGAATTAAAGAAATAAATGCCACCCCCTATATGAGTAATATGCTAACCATTTTTAAAGTAAACAAGAAAGGAAGCTAGCTTTGGCTAGCCGAAGATTATATATCCTTGCAGATCATTCCTATTAACTTAAAAATCGCAAAAATTTTTAATTTCGTATTATTTTGACATGATTTTTTCTATCCTTCCCTATGGCAGCTATATAATATTGTCGTCCGATTTTTGTAAAATTTAATCCGAAATTCGAAAATATTAAAAAAAAACAAGAGAGAACGCTATAGGCGGGTTGGTGTCCCGACTATTTAATAGCCGTCACTCAGCTAAAGCGAACGCTGTACTCGGGTTGGTGTCCCGACTATAATCGTAACTCAGCTAAAGGGAGTGCGAGGGAGATAGATATATACATTTTGATTGCGTATAACTTTTTAATGAATGGTCCAATTTGAAAAATGTCTTTTACATTTCGATAGGTATAAATATGCACAACAAAATTGCATTTATACTTCTCGGAAATCTTTAAAGATGTGGGCGCGGGACCCATTTTAAAATCGTTAGAGGGGGCGTGGCGCTCGGCTAAAATTGCGCTGCGTAGGAAGCCAAAGAATATGTGTGGGAAATCTCAACCTTCTAGCTTTTGTAGTTTCCGAGATCTCAGCGTTCATACAGACGGACAGACGGGCAGACGGAGAGACGGACAGAAGGACAGACGGACAGACGGACAGACGAACAGACGGACAGACGGACATGGCTAGATCGACTCGGCTAGTGACCCTGATCAAGAATATATATACTTTATAGGGTCGGTAACGCTTCCTTCTAGCTGTTACATACTTTTGCACGAATACAATATACCCTTTTACTCTACGAGTAACGGGTATAATTATATATTAGAGTTGAAGAGAATACAATAAGAACCAAAGAAGCTAACATTTATTTCCTATTACTTTCCCATTATTTTTCCGATCGTTCCTATGGCAGCATGATACAGTCGTCCGATTTTTTAAATAGGTATTTAATTCGAAATTTAGAAATATTTAAAAAATAACATCCCCAATAGTAGAAAGTAATATTTTAAAAAACACCGAAGCTAGAATTTTTTAAACTTTTTTTTTTGATCCGTCCTATGGGAGCTATAAGATATAGTTGTCCGATCCGAAAGAAGACTTTTGGGAAAGTTTCAAGCCGATAGCTTCAAAACTGAGAGACAAGTTTGAGTAGAAACGGACAGACAGACGGACGGACCGACGGCGGGACAGACGGACATGGCTAGATCCACTCGTCTAGTGATGTTGATCAAGAATATATATACTTTATGGGGTCGGAAACGTCTCCTTCAATGCGTTGCAAACTTCTGACTGAAATCATAATACCCTCTGCACGGGTATAAAAATACTGTTTCATTCTTATGGTCTAACGCTTAGCCGTGGCTTAGTATGTATGCCAAGCAGTGGCAAACATAGTGACAAACTCGTTAAGCCCGACTCCATATCGAGACATTGCATTTAATGGATTTGCACACTGGCTGCACCAAATCTTCGGCTAAGTCGTTGTTATTGCGTTCGCAAGATAAATGGGCTCCTTTGCCGTACCCGTAGTCATACCCATATACGAAACCATGGTCGTGGCCATTCCCGTAGCCGTGGATCCGTAGTTACCCGGACCCGGCGCCAAGGTAAACAAACATCACGGATTAACGACGGACTCTGGTCAGAAGGCAGCTGGAAAGCTGAAAACCTGAAGAGCGGGAACTATGGTCCGACATGGAGCCACGAACGTGATGCTCCTCCGAGTGGGGTGTTCTGGGTGTTCGGGGTGTGTGCACTGTACAGTGTGTACTGAATACTGCACACTGTACACCTTGCACTTGGCTGAGCGCCCAAAGTTGTTTACACATTTCGGAGCAGGACATAAGAGGCATGACAAAACACACGAGACAAACAAACAAAACACGCCGAAAAGCGCAAAACTAAAGCTGTAAATAGTGGACCAGCAGCAGTTTCAACTGGAGTTGCTTTTTTTCAGCAGGAAGGCAAAGGAAAACGATGCACTGGGGAAAAGGTCATGGCCCAAGATGTAAAATAAAATACTGGATGAAAAATTAATATTAACTTTGGTAATTAATCTCCATGTTTAAAGATATTTATGATCGTTATTGATATTTACCAAATGGAACTACGTGGTCTAGTTTTTTAATAGGACTTAGGATATACAATTTCAAAAACTTATACAAATACAGTCGATTTTAAATTACTTAATTCCGGAAGGCTTCTATACTAGTTTCTTTGCTTGGAACTAGTAGGACTATTCCCCCAGTGCACTTGTCCTGCATTAGCAGCGGGCACTGACCAAAGTAACTAAAGTTGACTAAAAGCAGTTTATCGTCCTGCACGGGGTCTGTGAAAGGAGGACAGTACGTGCAAGGAAGGTGCACGTGTATTTGGCACTTGGCCACGGCTACTTTTGCTTTGTCTCCGGCTCAGCTCCTTGTTCTTTTCGAGTCGCGACTTTAGGACTGGCTAAGCAAGCTTTTGCGGTTGGCACGGGATTCTTCTGAAGCAGAGCTGCATGGACTGGGACTTGGAGCAGTCGTACCCAAGCCAGGTGTCAAGTGGACGATGTGGCAGCCAACTCGTTTTCCACTTCCACTTCAGCATTTTCCATTTTCTGTTCCACTGCCAAGGCAGAACAAAAGCCATCGCTGGCATAATGAGCTGCCGTTGGTGGCGTTTCGGCGTTTCGGCGTTTTGCGTTTTGGCTGCCCGTGTTTCCATGGAAACTTGCATTGCCAGCGAATTGAAACGACAATGCAAAGGGATCGCTGATGGCTGTTGGATTTCTGTTGGATTGCTGCGTAGCCATTAGACAGCTCCTGGCAGCGTTTCCGCCTCGCTGCCGCAGGACTTTAGACAACTTTTCACGGCTCGCTTGGAGCTGGGGCTCGGAATTCTAGGCTTCGGCCAGACAAATGCCAGGCGGCCAGCGAAGGGGTAATAGAAATGTTCTTTTCGTTGTTTTATGCCTATTTACGCTTCCAACAGGACATCCGGCAAAACAGGGCCGCTCTAAAGCGACTTTGGCTCGAGATACACGGCAAATAAAAGTAGTACGTAAAATAAATGGAAGTAATAAGGTTAAACACAGTTCAAATATGAAAAATACCAGCATTTTTTGTGAGCTTAAATTATGTATAAAAGTGTTTAGTTTTACATTTTCTGTTAACAACTTGTAAACCTCAATAAACTATTCATTTCATTAAATTTTGTTTAAAAACGTGGTAACAATAAAATTAAATTATTATTAAAAATAATGTTAAGATTTAAAATGTGTTGAAGCAAGCAAATAATTTGATTAATTGCAGAGAGCAGGAATGGCTTTAAACGTATAAAGTTAAATGCGGAGATTGTTATGCTATCGTGTGTTTTTACGGACTTCTGCCACATTTGAATAACTATAATTTTAACTGCCGTTCCCCAGCAATTATTTTATTTGAGTGTAGGCCGGCTTTAGCTTTGACTTGTGCCGTCGCTTGATATTTCCCACACGTTCCAATTACATACGACTACGGCTGAACGGCGGGATCCAGGAAAATAATAGCGTGCAAAGGAGCTACTTCATCGTTCAGCGGAAGTGATTGAAGGTGTGCCAGTATGTGTGGGGTTTCACTGTGACTGTGGGGTCTGACCCCGAAGACCCCGGTTGTACATGTGTCTAGGTATCCGTACCCTCGCATACACCACTACAATACCGGGAACCCAAGCCCGACGACCCAAGGACTGGCCATGTTATAGGCGAACTTTGAGTGCAGGTCGCATACATTAGCATCGGTGGCGAAGCGGGCTCAGGGGTACAGGGCGGAAGGCTTTGATTTCTTGGGCAATGGCGGAGCAAAGTGCTAAACTATGTTGCCCGGCTTTTGAGTGCCACGATGGCACCTTTTAACCTTTTTTTACCCCCTTCCATTCTCGAGCTCTGCCCTCCTCTACGCACCGCTGAGCTCGGGATATCCTCGTATGGGTCCGTTTGTGTGCGCTGGGGCACGACAAACGTTTTCAATTAGCAGCTCATGCATTTTTAAAACGTTAATGAAATATGCAAAGGCATTTTAAATACAGAATTCGCATGCAGGAAGGCGCAGAAAATCCGGGCACCCAAGACGGCTAAAAGTGAAAGTCAAAGGAGCCGGCTGGAGGCGAAGCCGCAGGACGGCAAAAAGCCAGCGAGGCAGGAAGCTCCTTCGATTGGCAACGACTTCCGCTAACACGCGTCCCGAAATTGCAGTTGACACAAACTAACAGCTCGGTTCCGCAACTGGCTTTTATCCAGCGAATTTAAATACGCTAAATCGGGTAAAGAATTGTGTGAATTGTTTGAATGAGTGCTTTAAATAATATTACGTTTTTAAATAGGGGAGTGTAGGGTAAGGTGACGAACGATTCGTTTTTTGAATGTAACTTTTGTAAAAATCAATATTTTTCAAAAGTGTAAACGCAGAAAGTTGCTTACATCTACTGAGCATATCCCCGTAAAATTCGAAATTCGAAATTCCAATGCAGCTAAATCCCACAGCGTTTGGCGTGAACCCTACTTTTTTTGCACTTTCAAAAGTTGTAGGGTAATGTGACGAACGATTTGTTCTTTAATGTAACTTCTCCAAAAATCAATATTTTTTAAAAGTGTAAAAGCAGAAAGTTGCTTACATTTACTGAGGATATTTCTAAAAAAATTTGGATTCGAAATTTCAACGTAGCCAAATCCCACAGCGTTTGGTGTAAACCATCCTTTTTACAAACAAAAAAATACATTTTTTTATATATTATTTACGGAAAGGTTATTTTCGATACGGAAAAGAAAAAAGTAATAAGATAATACCCAAACTTACCAAAAAAAATGGTCAAAGTGCAAACTTTTTATTTTAAATTAAATTAAACTGTCGTCACTATTAAAAACAACAATAAAACTGCAGCAGTAAATGTTATCTGGTATTATTATATTTTTTTACAAATAATCAACGATAACAGTTAAAATTCTTGAATAAAAAAAGTTCGTCACAATACCCTACAAAAAGTTCGTCACGATACCCTACAAGGTAGACTTGGAGCAAAAACGGTGTCACTCTCAAACGGCGCAAAAGAAATAAGCGCGAGGTACCAAAAACTGTTGATAAAGATCTCATGTATACGTGCATATATTTGCCTGATTTTATTTTCCACTCATCTTTGCTCTGGCACTGCTGAAACACAAGTAAATTGAATGGGTTAGCTAGTTTGCGCACCACATTTTTAGCAAAAATTACCTCACGAACAAATTACGGGACTTCTTATTAATATTACTGTAAATACATTGTCGACACGATAAGGGGAGACGACTACATTTATTTGGAATTTTTGTCGTGACGTCATATATGAGATTCGACGAGTTCGTCACATTACCCTACTCGTCAAATTACCCTACACTCCCCTAATCAAAAAAATAAGTCATCTCATCTTTTAATTATATCTGAGCAAATATAAATTTATATATTATAATATTCGTTAGCATATGTTTACAGTTTATGCCTAGTACTCATTTTAATCAAAAAGGCAACGAAACGAAAATTTCTATACAAAAATGACAGGCGGAAAATTTCGTGATCAAAATTTTGTATGGAGATTGTCATTTCGTAGGCTTTTCGATTGAAGTGAGTACTAGGCCTTAACAAGAAACCATAATGAAATCTGATGGAGTCTTATGAAAGGCCTTGAAAAATTCCAAGTTGAAGAGAGCTATTTATTTTAATTACTGGGGTATGCCAAATGTATGATCACTTTCGCGATCTATGAAACAGGTATGAACAATTCCCAGTTGAAGGAAAGCGTAATCCGGAACGGCAATTAAAGCAGCTGCCGTCGCAGCAGCAGCAACTCCGACTGAGAACAATTACAAATGTAATAAATGTAACGCCAAAGTGCGCCATCCTCCGCCGACGAGAAACTTCAGAAGTCAACGAACTACACGCAGAAAGCAAGCCACACAGACCCATTTGCACCTCGCCTAGTTGCAAGTTGCGAGTTGCTAGTTGCTCGAGTGCTGGTCTTGCTGCGGGGATGTTGCTGCTGCTGCTGCTGCTGCCGCTGCGGGGACGTTGCAGCCACCATATGCGGGTGCACGAGTGTGTGCCGAGTCGTACAATTTCATTTACATATTTGCACAAATTCCTGGCCCAGACGACGCCGTCAACAAGCAAGTCGACTCCTTGCTGCGTAGCGCTTCTGTTTGGCTTTCTGGTTGCTGCGGTCCGCTTTGCTGTTGTCCTTGCCAGGACCTGCTCTCTGTTGTGGTTTCCTACACACACCGCCCTTCATTTCATTGAAATTTTAATTTTAATTGTCGAAAAAATGCCATGAAGCCATCGGAGAAGTTGAGCAAGTTCGTTTGGTCTGTTTGGCCAGCTCGCATCGCTGGCTTTCAAAAGGCGTCGTCATCATCGACAATTGCAAACCCCAAACAAACGCACTCACATACATGTACGATTTTATTTCGAGTTAAAAAATTAAACTTCAATTAAGGTTCCAGCCCAAAGACCCGAACTATGTACATCGGCTGACAACTGCATGAAAAGTTAAAAGGAAAGTCACTTGCCATTGCGAGTAAATAAAGTGACAAGCCTTTTTTAATACAATACTTGCATTCAATTTTCAAAATAAAAATCTTATTTACGTTAGGAGCAAGGACGTTCCAAGGCCGTTTGCAGACAAGCCACTACATCTGAAAAAATTAATGAATTTACCCTTAAACTATATTGATTCAATAAATAGCATATGTGTCATAAATAAACTCAAAGCTCGCATTGAAATTCCTGTGAGCGGTCCTAAGAAACCGCAATCAGACGAAAATTAAATTTTACAAGATGGCTTCTGCAATAATTAGTATAGTTTTTGTTGTAAGTGAATTTACTTGGCACACGTTCCACTTGACGTATGCGTAATGTAGTCAGCCACTTTAATCGTCCTTAAACAGTAGTTCCACTCGCTGTCTCGTACCACAGCAGTAATTCGGCGGTAGCCGCAACAAAGAAAAGCCAAAATGTAACTAACTGACAGGCAGACAATCGGACAGACAGACAATGTGCAAAAAATAATGAATATTACATTCAAATTTTACGAGTGCCACTTAGGCACGCGCCTCCCCTCCCCACGCCGCCCCTGTCCTGCATTTCCCTCCGCTTTCCCGCATTTCCTCCTGCTTTCCCGCCCACTCCACCGCTCGTGAGAACACAGAAAAGCATCACATATGCTCCTGTGTTGCAAAAGTCAGGCCACTCGCATAATGCCTCTTCTAGCCATGTTTATGCCACTTTATGCAAAAATAATTGCACAATTAGTTTGAAGCTGGCTGCCGCTGCTGCTGCCTTCTGAGAATGACCTCTGCCCTCCGCTGCCACTCCTATTTCAGTCCCCTAGCCACACAGGGGAAAAACAACTGGATAAATAGCAAAATTTAAATGAATGCTTTGATTTCTTTTCTACCGAGGTCTAATAAATATTATTTTAAATATATATATTTAATTTAAAGTTTAAACAATGCAACTTAGGACTTAAAATTTGGTTTGCCTTCCCAATAACCAAACGATAAAGTAATATTATATTTTTGTATTTTGATAAGAAAAATTGTCAAGGTCTTTTTGACAAACAATCATACGACGTATTATGCAAATAAAAATTGGTTCTTTAAGTATTCTCCGCATGTTGAAATGAAAGTAGTCTTACATCACTGAATTCCCATACGTTTTCAAAGTTTAAAGCCTATGTCATTTAACATGCGGACGAGAAAGCGGCTCTTATGATACCAAACAACAGAAATATTTTAAGAATTTAGTTTAAAAGTTAATAAGAATAATATGTTAATATCCCTGACAATATTTCCAGATTTAAAATCGATTTCAATTGAATTTTGCAGAAAATAAAAAATATAAAATCACTAATATATTTGTTAGTGGTTTGATTTCGATATCTTAAGAAATATGTACTTTTTTGTCTTATAAATGTGTCCAGGCCACTGGCTTAAAACACATTTTCTTTGAGTGCATCGCCTCTCCTTTTCACTCTGCGAGGTACAATGTAAAATTGGTTCAAGCATTGCTGGCAACGCGCTGCAGGCAACAACACATCACCTGCCCGGAAAAGCTCGCCACCTCCAACTCCCCCGCTTTTCCGCCCCACTCGGTGCTGCCTGTCTCTTTCGCTCCGGTCTTTTCTCTCGCTTCATCCAGTGGGCTTTGGCTGCTCATTAGTAAGAGTTTTGAATGCTATTACAGCGTCATCTACTCAACTCCCGCCCCTGCCTTTCCCCTCTCCTTCCTCCTGTCTGTTTGTACACATGTGCATAAGTGCAGAGCAAACATACACACCCACGCCGACACCAATACAGAGGCAGGAGCAGACACACATCGACACGGAGCCGCTGGCTCTTTTTGCTCACGCGTACATAGAGCAAACGAGTACCAGGTTTTTTATCCCTGCCACCCGGCCACGCCCACAAACATCGGCTCCGGGACAGACAAAAAAGGGGCGAAAGAAGCGCAGGACGAAGGATGTGACAGCAAGAACACGGACAAAAGGCGTAACTAGCCCGCAGAAGTTGGCAAGACAATGCGCTTAGAATTGGTAAGATTAGTTCGGGCATTCGGCACACAGTACCGCCCCCGGACCGGCCACGCCTCCACCTGGGCTAATCTCTTTGACATTTCGAGATTTACCTGAGCCAGGTGCCCCGTTGTAAGCGCTCCTCTGCAAAAGTTGCCATCCGTGACTCGTGCATTTTTAACAACAGCAGTAGCAG
Source organism: Drosophila takahashii (assembly GCF_030179915.1). Lineage (NCBI taxonomy): Eukaryota > Metazoa > Arthropoda > Insecta > Diptera > Drosophilidae > Drosophila > Drosophila takahashii. The sequence continues at coordinate 8,300,148 of NC_091681.1, read as the reverse complement.
TATCACAACTAAGTTTTTGGGTCGGCGCTTTCGGGCTGACATTTAATTAGTTCACATAATATGCACTTTTGCAGCTCCCACATCTTATGGAATGCGACCTATAAACCTGGCTAAATGGCTAAAAAAAGAATGGAGATGAATCTTCGGAAATCATGAGAATGTATCAGTGGCGGATACAGGATTTTTTTCTGGGGGTGATATCAGAACAATTGTTTGTTTTGCATACTTTTTGAATACCAAAATTTCTTTAATTTTTCACCCGAGTGGGAGGTGATATATCACCCATATCACCCCCCGTGGATCCGCCCATGCAATGTATATAAAAAGAATGTAAGTACATTACAAAATAATTGTTTTTTAAACACTAACATTATAGAGCTATATATACTCGGCTTAACTCAGCTAAAGGCGAGCGCCATCTAGCGGCTTTATCACTGTTTACTTATAAGTGGGGTAGGGTATGGGTATTGATAAACAAAAAAAATGCGTTTTGTTTTTATTTTTAAATATAACTATAACTATAAATGGCCATTATTATTTTATTTAATTTTATGATTATTATTATTAAAGGTAATTTCAATTTAAAAAAATGAAACTTTGGCTAGCACTGTCAAAAGCTATTTCTAACGATAATATTTCATTCTGAATTAGCAATTATACATTACAAAAATCCAAAAAATTGTTTTTAAAAAACTTAAAAGGAAATGTATCCATAAAAAATGATGTCACTTTTGTTTTAATCTATGGTTCCAAATCTACCACCGATATATTAGACACATATATTAGATAAAAAATAGGCAATTTTTGTTATGTCAAAGACCCTACTCACTTAACTTATAATTCCGCTCAATGGTAAGAAACAAACAATGGTAAACAAAAGTCTTTGTAGTATTCAAAAACTTAACATAAGCCGCAAACGGATTCTAAGCCTAATTTTTTGAAAATTTGGTAAGCAAACGGATTCCATATTACACTTATGCAAATTAAAATATAATGGGCACTTTGTGTCGCTTTCAATTTCAATTATTTTCCGGTTCCTGGGCAATTTCAATAATAGTGCAGCCAAGCAGGATATTTGTTGCTTTTTCATGTTATGTGTGGCCACAAAGAGCCTGCAACTCCCCAAGGACCTTAATTCAATTAGTTGAGCTGCAACTAATCAGTTGATTGACATTAATCAACACCCACAAGCGAATCCGAGCCAACTCTTGTCGCACCGAATCAATAATTATGTTGATTGCGAGAAGCGACTTCTGGCAATCCAAACAATTCGAAAAGCTGCATTTGTCAACACACTTGTCAGCCGGGTTTCCCTGCCAACCGAAAGGATTGCGGGAGCCAGTGGATTCTGAGGAGCTCCTCCGGTAAAAGGAGTCCTTGGAGCGTGGCTATAATCAGTTTTCGTGATATTCGCATTACGCAGGCCCATGTTCGAGTGGCTTCCACACATCTGGCGATTCGCTTTGTGTTTGTGGCTGCTTGTAATTACTTTAAATTGATATAAACACTTTTGAAATGAAATCGATCTAAGCTCCTTGTTAACAGATTAACATGGGCGCACCCACACAGTCGGGCTGCCAGGCAATCTTGTCTGCAGTTTACAATTATTATTTATATCCTCACATTGTAGCCATGTGTATACAAATATCCTTGATGTGTGCTGGTGTTTGTGTGTGGTTTGATAAGCTCTCGCTGTGAGTATATGTGTGTGTATAGCACACAAGTAATCCTTGAAACATGTTTTTGATTTGCAATTTAATCAAGATAATCAAGTTTTATGTGTTTTCCGAAAATTGAAAGTGTGCCTGGTGACTTGCCACATTGTTTGGCCTCGCCTTCGCAATAGCTGTAATCTTTAAATCGGCCATTAAAGGTTTTTATTAACTGAAATTTAATAACGCAGTGCCCCATATTGATGGGCCATCTAATAAGCCCAAATTTTATGGCCTCTTTGGGGCAATTAGTGCGGATCAGAAAGTTAGTCAATTTTGGCACACAGCATGCAGCTGATAACAGGACCGCATATGGAGTTCGCCTATATGGCCATATATCCATACATATATCCATCGGGTTGGGGAAGCAATTTACGTCCTTGCCTTTTGCATAGAAATGTAAAACTTTTTCATATTTTTCCACTTGACAAAGTCTTTATGCATCTTGCGTAATAGTTTTATGGCCGTGAGGGAAGCGCAAAAGTTTTATTTTCAGCATCCCCACCGAGCACTTCCAATAACCATTCAATCCGCCTTTCTACCCCTCTGCTCTGCTCTCCTCCTCTTCTCCTTGCCGATCCTTGCCGCAATTGCAGTTGATGGCTTTGATTTTATTCGTGGATGCACTTTTCTTGTTGGCTGCCCAGATTCTGTCCAGCTCGCATCCATTGTCCCTTTATGCGCACTGCTGTTGTGTGCTTTTATTATTAATATTTCTGAACCAGACCCCTCCCCCGGATCCTTCTCCACGACGTCCTGCGTTATTATTTATTGCTGCTGAAAAATGTTTATCCGCCCCAGCTCGCCGGCAAACTTGACTGCAACTTGTTGGGAAGACAAATTTTTCTTCTCCTCGAGTATTGCATTGTAGGGCACTCCTCTGCTCCTTATTCGGATCCGGAGATGTGTTGGTCAGGTCATTATGTGGCCTGACGTTGATGGAATTCGGAGTGCCAGGGCTGCACTTAGCGGCCAAGCGGACAAGCGACCAAGCTCTTAGTCCTCGGGATAACGCGGCGTATGCGTAATGCGTATACGTGATGGCCATGCCAAGTGGAAAATAAGAGAAGAAAGAGCCAGCCAAATCGTATGTAAATAGAAAATGTATCAAACAAGATTGAAATCGCCGTATATATCCCCAGGCACCGAACAAAAGTTTCCGGGTCCCGGGTCTATTAACCGCCTATGCCACGCCCATCGGCCATGTCCGCCCACAGCCCGCTGCTCAGATGCAATCTGCCATTCGCCCATTGGCAGCTAATTTCGTTTAATGCCTAAAACTGCCCACCGCTGACCACCCTGCTCCCCTAATTTCGGGCCAAGATTGTTTTGGCCAAATCTCCAGGCACACATCATCAGGAGCATAAGTGTGCGGGCGCTTGTGTGTCCCTTCCACACACACACGCACTCTTTTTGCATAAATCAAACAAGCAAATCGACATGTAAACAACAATTTTTGCAAATTCAATTGAATTTCGAACTGGGGAAATGAAACGGAGAGCATAACCCGAGGAGGCCCAGGCCCGATATCCTTTGGGACTCGGATCCCGGCAATTTTGCCAATCGCACGATACACGTGCAAACAGCTACAACAATGGCAACAAAGGCACGCACACTCAATTATTTGCTAAAAGCTTATGTAAACGCCTCCGTGTCAGGGGATTTTATTAACTGCTTCTTTCTGGGCCCGGCCTATTGCCACTGGGCCCGGCCGACGGACAGGCTAAGCCGAAATTTAAAACTAACGCCCACCAGGACAGTAGGAATTTGCACACAGATCGCTTGACTCCCGGAGCAGAGCGTTCTAGATAAGAATCAGGGAAAATCTAGCTGGCAAAGTGTATGCCCTGCTTGAAAAACGAAAATAACAATAGCCGGTGAACGGGAAAATCGAGTCAGTTAATGGGGAATACCACTTCCCCCCGTCCTCTTCTCGAGGCGGTTTTGGCCGAGGACCCCGCTCCAGCTAATAGATCCCTTCGAGAGGGTATTCCTCTGCTGGCACTCACAAAGAAATTGAAAAATGCTCCGGAATGAATCAAAGTGAAAAACGAATGTGCGAGACAGAGCAACAGAGCAGCAGACATGAGGGACTCAGCTCCCGATGTGCGATGTTCAATGTTCGATGTGCGATGTGTGTGCTGCGTCCGCCTAACGAGCGAATCGTGTTCGATAAATATTTACCAGTCAGTCAGAGCGGCCCTGAACCGTCGGAGGAGTCCGGAATCTGGAATCCGTCCTATATGCGGGCGGTGGGAAAGGAGGCGGGGCTGAGACGCTTCATGCGGGCAGGTGCCCAAATCGGGAATAGAGTTTGGTCACACACTCGGGAAAAAGTCGGGTAATGCTTGACTTATTCGCGGCATAAACCACCCAAAAATAATTACCAGGGTGTCTGACAAACTGTATACTATAAATTTCGCACACAACTATTATCTACATTCAGCCATTGAGAGGTAAACACCATTTTGGAATTGTATTTAATGTTTTACGAATAATTGTACACAGACTGACTAGTAGTTACAAGAGACTTTTGTGGTATCATCTTCTTAGTCCAGAGTGCAGATGGATATTCCTTACTTTACCCTACTTTTTCTCCCAGTTCAGTGACTCTTTGGAATCCGTGGCGAATCCCGAGCCGTCCATCAGCTGCTTGCTTAGCTAATACCGCGTCGGCAGCGCCTTTGCATCTCTGCATCTATTCGGATTCGCGTCTATTACTATGTTTATACGATGGCAATCACGATTTCTTAAAAGCGCGATCTAGAAATAACCCCTGTTTATACGACAGCCGAGAATTCATGCTTTTATTCACTCTCAGCTGATAGGGATGCCGGACCGGTTAAAATATCTAATTTTTAATACCACTGATTAGAGAAATAGCCTATAAAAGGCCATCAATTTCTAGCGATCTGGCAACGTCGATCGTTTTTTACAGAGTTACCAGATTGCTTATCACCAAATCACGCTTTTGGGCTGAAATCATAGTCAACTTTCGTGTGTTGCCGAATTCACGAAATGGCGTTTATACAAGCACGAATCGGACGAAAGCGTGAAATGATAGCGCGAATTCGGCATCGTATAAACACAGTATATACGACAGCCGAGAATTCATGCTTTTATTCACTCCAAGCTGATAGGGATGCCGGACCGGTAAAAATAGATGATCATTTCTAGAGAAATAGCCTATGAAGGGCCTTCAATTTCTAGCGATGTGGCAACGCCGATAATTTTTTGAAGAGTTACCAGATCTGCTTATCACCAAATCACGCTTTTGGTCTGAAATCATAGTCAACTTTCGTGTGTTGCCGAATTCACGAAATGGCGTTTATACAAGCACGAATCGGCCGAAAGCGTGAAATGATAGCGTGAATTCGGCATCGTATAAACACAGTATATGAAATATTCATTCATTTGCAGCTCACTCCGGAGAATTGGTTCATGATGTTCTCGGCTGATACTCCAGCTCCTGCTGCGCCAGGACCCTCTGAATCTGAATGTGAATCTGGTCCCGATTCTGTTTTTCCTGCTGGTGGCGCTTCCCACTCCACCTCACCCCAGCCCAACTCATGCCTCGATTTATGAGCGCCCAGTGTGTGCTTTAATAGTTCGCAGCTGAATTAATTGGCTGCTGCTCCGGAGGCGCAAGATGAGCCGGCGATAGATCCGGCGCATATATTTACCATATATCTCGCACTTGCCATTAAAATAATTTAATCAAAATGTTGTTCGGCGCGGACCAATGCATCCCACCAGGCGCAGGGCGGGAATTCGATAAAGGCGAATGGCTGTCTGGGAGATATATCTTTATAGAGCACATGTGCCGCCTGTCCTCGGGTGTGGAAGTGAGCGTGTGAGTGGGGAGCATAAATTTTAATCAATTCTTTGCTTACTTTTGCTATCTCTTGGCCGCACTTTGCCTTTTTATTTTATTTACTGCTCAGAGTGCGCCCCTCTTGAATTGTAATGCACTTTCCTTTTTTTTAGAGAACTTTGAGAAAAGCTTCTTCACTTCGCGGTGAGCCTACAATTCTTGTAAACATTTGGCTAGTAAGACAGATTTTCTCAAGGGTAAAGCCGTACGGTCTCGGAACTAGTTCGAAATATTCGTTTTTTTTTAATTTTTATTCATTTTACAATTATTTATTAAAAATGGTTTCAAAAATACTTGTAAAATTTTCAAAAAATAAGGGAAAATATCAGCCAAACCTGTTTTCCATAGAACTAAAATAAGTTATATTTTTTGAATGCTAGTTTCTTAGCAAACTATTTATATTTTTAGATTTTTAGAATTTAGAGCAACAAGAACAGTATTATACACTTCTTTGCTGCCAGAAACTGCACAATCCAGCTGATTGTAACGGAGGCAGATTAAAACTTATGAACACACTCAGCGCGGAGCGGCAAGTTGGTATTTTTCTGGGTTCCGTGTACAAATCTTGGGACTGCGACTTAGACCGGCCCGTAATGTGAGCCACGCTAGTTTTATGGCAGACAGACGGCAATGGGTTACGGCAACACCCGAGCCCAGTGACAATAAAAAATGTAACTAACCGCCGCTGCCCCGGTCGAGGCATTGTAAATGCTTTATGAGTCTTCGGAGTGCCATAATTTTCACTTAATAATCCGTTGAGTAGCTGCCCGTGATTTGTGGCCATCCCGATTCGACCCGATTCGCCGGGAACAGAACAGTACAGAGCAGAGCAGAACAGAAACGGGACAGGACAGCTCGGAAAATAAAACAACGGCGCCAAACAACAACGTAATGAGCTGCGGGAGCGGTGGCCAAAACAATTTGAAAGTTTTTGCCAAAACATAATGTGTGGCTAATTTTATTTGTCGCCAATTGGGAGCGATGCAGCCGTCCGCTTGACACACTAATTTATAGTGAGCCAGAGCTCCGAACCACCTGCTCCCGGCTGTGTGTATCGCTTTTAGATACTCGTATTCCCCGGCCCCAGACACCGGAGCCTGGCGAAATATGGCAAAATAATAATGCCCGACCACCACCCTCGCCAGGCGCAAAAAATATTTAATGACCAAATTGCACATGAAATTGCGCGCATAAACTAATTACCGCGGATAAAGTTTAACAAAGGCAGCGCCATCCAGAAGCGGGTTCTGTTTGGAGTGGTGTTTCTATGCACTCGAAAAATATGACTACATCTTTTCATTTTCAGAAAAAATTATTAACTTTTTATTGAAAATCTACGATACTTTTTATAGGTTACTTGCTATTATTTTTTGCTTTTAGATGGACTTCTTTTGAAGTTCGGCTCTTATATTCATGATAAGTTTTAAGTAGGTTTTAAAATTTATATTTAAAGATTCCTTGCCCGGTCCAAAAGCTTAAACTTATCCAATTTATTCAATACTATGTCGATTGAATACAGAGTATCTGCTTTTACATGTGCCGATTTTGTTCAGTGCACTGTTCAGTTCTGGCTCCAGCTTAACTGGCAGGCGACCAGCTGCCATAATGTGGCGCAGCGGATCCCGACTCGAAACCAGAGTCCTGCGAATCGACTGCCACTGCCATCCCGCTGCTTTTGGCCACCAGTCGGTACTCACATGACGTCGCCACCGTTTGTCAGCATTACCGGCATTTACAATATATATTTTAATATTTTCGGGGGCCCCGCACTCTCAGCCAGCCCAACCCTCTCCAATCCCCGAATATTCTGTGTGTGTTACTGTGCCAAATTGTTTATGAAAAATTGCGTACGACGACGCCGCTGTTGGCCCATAAATCAAGCCGCCTTGGTCGAGGATTTGGGCCAGCAGCTCGACGGTGGCTCCGCTCGGTAATTACAATGTAGCCGCCTGTGAATTTAACGATCCGGGGGCTTTCGGGTGGCGGAAACACAACAATCCCACCCACTACCACTCGCATCAAGAAAGGGTTTCCTTCGGTCAGTTCGGTTGGTCAGCGGGTTGCCGGTTGTGCGTTCGGGGGCGGCATGTTAACAAAAGTGTGAGCCAAGTGGAAAATAACATTAAAAAGGGCCATAACAATAACTAACAAAGACACCAAAAGCAAATGGCAATGCCGAATGGCTGGCTAACTGGCAGAAAGGCCAGTACGCAGACGGTCCTGCCCCGCTTTCCACTAGCTTTTCCCAGCTCGACCAGGAGCAGGCCGACAAAAATTAAATGGCGCGAGAAAATTGCATGGTCGGTGTGGTGCAAAGAGAGAAAAGCCGGTTTACATAATTGCCCCGAGCCAGAAGATACACTTGAATAAAAATCGTCAAGTAACATATAAACATAAAAAGATTGTAGTGAGACGGGCGGATTTTTGTATATCAACAAATTTATGGTACCTGCTTACTTAAACGTTTTTCTTAGCTGTAACTAAAATAAATAAATGTATGTTAGTGAGTTAATTATAAATATTAAACTAGAAAATGGCGAACACATTTTCAACTTTTGTTTAATCATTTCCAAAACTTTAAATAGATTAATTGTGATTTTTTACAAATTTGGCTTATTAAAATTTTCTTGTTAATTGGTTTAAAGGTATTAAACAGTATAATAGAAACTCCCTAATCGACCACTTTAAATTGAGATTAATGTTAATGTGCTCGATTTAATATAATTACGCAATACAAATACTCATTAACATTATGTTAGGCAATGTTGGTTTTTGATGAGATTAAAAATTCCTTGTGTCTATTATTTACTTTTTTAAACATTAAGAACCTAAGTGGAATTTTCCCCAGTGCAGTTTCGGCAGAATAGATGCATGAGCCGGAGGCTGAGGACCGAAGTGGAAAGCAATCATTGCTACAGCGTCCATGTGCATGTAGATGTAGGCCCCTGCCCCTCTATAACATTTAACTATTTCCTGAAATATATACTCTTTGTCTTGGCCAGCTCTGCGGTGGCATAGTTTTGGCTGCTCCTTTGCTTTAGCTGGGCGGTAAGTCACTTCCACAGAAGGCAGAAGAGCAATGGTCCGGGTGATGTGGTAATAAAAGGTCATTTTGGGCGAGCGATCATAACAGGCATAATCACCGGGGGCTGAGTTCTGCTCTTTAATGTGTGCTGGCAACCCTAGTGCACGCCGGCCAAAAAGTATGCAACGCAATCAACAAATATCTAAATTAATTTTAAGCCCCACCAAGCATTCAAGAGCCTGCAGCATTTAATTGAACGCAAAAGCGGTATTAGGCTTTGCATACTTTGCGGTTCAATTGCAAATTAATGAAAAATTAAAGCGCTGAACTGGTTTAATTGCATCTGAAATGTATGCTCTGCACTTCAGGCCAACTATTTATTTGCAGGCAAATATTGGTCTATTCTTGGTGAAATGTTTTATTGGTCCGACCGATACTTAAACCACCCAGAAGATTTATTATCCCGGCAAGGCACAGATGAAGACATAGTGCATTCTTCGTTGAGTTTATATTTATTGCTGAATTCTTAGTTTCACTAGCTTAAAGTTAGGACTTATACATAATTACTTACAAGGCTTCATATTCTTATTGGGTTTTTTTAATCTATAAGAATCGAACAATAAAGTTTGTTTAAGTACCCTCGACTACTTATGGGGGCATACATTTATTACACTTATATTTTATACAATTTGCAAAGCCGAAATACATAAAGAAAGACGAATCAAGCTAAATAACTAAATTTAATATTTTGTAAGCTCTATTATGAAAGTAGTGGTTATGAACAGAAAAATAAATGCCTCTAAAATGATTAACTAATGAATAAAGTTATTAGTAGTTTACTTAACCCATATTTTCCCATCCCACAAACAATAGCACAGTGTCCTTCTGCTGTTTAACTACCAGGCTTATAAAAATAATATCGAAACCGAATACACAAAAAAATGTGGATTGAAAAAGAAGACCTTTTGCATTTAAGAGTAAATGTTCTAATTTTAAAACATCCCGAGATATCCCGCCCGCCAATGAAAACACAATCCCTTGTACGTTTTAGCTATTTACTACTTAGGCCTAGGATATTCCGAATGCGGGACTTGGGTGGCTAAGACTAACTGGGCTTACGACTACTGGGGCTGGGACTGCGGCTGGGCCTCAACAGCTGTGGCACTTGACCAGGCCCACCTCGTCGCAGTTCATGCACTTGAGGGCGACGAACTCGGCCGTAAAGTGGTTGCGGTGCACGGACTTCTTGGACCCGTTGCAGGAGGGGCAGGGCAGTAGGCGGTAGCCTCCGCAGGTCTGGCAGGTGTAGGTGCTGGCCATCGACTTGTAGGGCTTGAGCAGCTGCCGCAGCTCGCCGGACTCGTTCAGCCGCTCCACGGTCTCGGCGTCCCCGATGTGCTGGCCCTCCACGTAGAGCTGGGGCACCCGCACCTGGCCGCTCTGCATCCGCTGGCGCATCTCCGCCTGGTACTCCACGCTCATGAAGACGTCCCGCTCCTCGAACTTCACCAGCAGGGTGCGCAGGATCTGCTTCACGTTGGCACACTTGGTGTAGGTCTCCCGGATGATGCCCATGCTGGTGGTGTACAGGACCACCTTCCCGAGGTCTTTCTCCTTGAAATTCTGCGGGAAGAGAAGGGGGAGAAGCAGATCAGAGATTAGTTCGAGTTCTGGTTTGACGGCAGCGGCGGCTGGCTGAAATGCTGAAAAGCTGAAAAGCAGGCCACCGAAAACTGGAAATTGGCGCGCATTCGCCACAGAGCGCGGATTTCGAAGTCTGACATGGTCAGGCAAGAATGGCAGTGCCAAATTGGGTCTGTACCGGCTGAGGATGAAGGCCAACCGCAGACAAAGGCGATGCGGAAGCCGCTATGCAGGCGTAACACTGAGTCAATAGAGATTTCAGCATTCGAAACACACTATTTTACGGTTGAGTTTGCTTTGTGTACCTACAGTTAATCAACGCATTTAAATTCTATTTTTAGTGTTTTGTGATTGCTCAAATTATAGCCACCGATATTTCTCTTTTTACAAATTCACTTCAATATAAAAGCAACATCCAGGGTTTCAAAAATTAGTCTACAAATATGATATAATGATATCAATATGATATTTATTAAAATTTTAAAACTCTTTAAATTTTATTTAAATAAAATTAATCAAGGCAATAAACCCATTACTTTAATTATTTCATTATTTTGTTTTTATATCCAAGTTAACTTTATTATTTGACCTTACAGCTTTAATATTACTAAGTAAATGGTGTAAAACCCGTTGGGAAATATTTTGAGCAAAATAAATGACCGAAAATTTCCCTAATTTCAATTGAGATTGGAAAGTCCGTTGTTTTTCCTTATTGTTCCTTAGAATCAGGTCTTGGCCACAAGCCCGCAAGGGGAATTGGAATTCGGGAGCGGAGCTGAAAACTGGTTGGAAATTGCAGCTCGATCTGCGGCTGGTGGAAAGCCAAAGCCTCTCTCTGCCAGCCTTCGAGTTCATTAGCTCGCAGCTCGGAGTCACGTAACCAGGCAACTCTGCATGTCACTCAAAATCCTATTAATCAATACAATTAAGCAATAATAGGAAAACTGCTAGGCAATCGACGTCGCCAACAACCAGAGTCCGAAGTTAGATGGCGGCACAATGGAAACCTGGAATGCTTTCCCGACAATTTATGATGTCTTATTTTGTAAGATCGAACCGGTTCGCAGCTGGGGCTCGCTCATTTCATTTGACAATTAACATTTCCGTTAGTTGGCCAACTTTGGTGGCGTCTGCTTTGGCTAATGAACCAAGCCGAACCGAGCCAATGCGATCTGATCCCGGTTCCCCCACCTGCAACACGTCTCAGGTATCAATGAACCGTGGAGATGCATTTTGTACACAGAAACAAAAAGTGGCGATCTATGCTGAAATCGCTTTTAAAAAGTTGAGAGTACTGATTTAGTACTACTGAATCAATTTGGATGTTTAATATTCCTAACCTTCTTATAAAATTAGCATTTCATTAAAAGGTCAGCCCGTTGAATTATTTAGTTTGCAAATACACAACTAATTAAAAACAATGACTCGCAGCTTGTCATATAAAATATGAAAATTTCGTAATAAAATTAATTTATTTCGTTTTAGTTTGACGAAGAAATAAAATTGAACCAAGCTGCAAGCTGCTATTGACAGCCAATTACTCCGATAGCCATATCATGAACATAAGTAAAATTAAAATGGGTGATTATTTAAATATTCTCTGTGTACGGGATTGAAGCCTCTTGGAACCGGTAAGACGAGAATTTACATAGAAAGACTGAAAATTAATAAGCTGGCGGAGGCAGGGAAATGGAAAATGCACAGAGACAGAGACACAGCATTCCGAAAGAGATGCAGCTGCAAGTGCCGTTGTCAACGATAAACGACAAAAGCGAGAAAAATATTTCACGACAAAACTGAGGAAAAAGTTCAAAGCCACGCAGCACGAACCAAATCGACAATAAACAAGCTGGCAGGCAAACAAACAACAAGCGAGCTGCGGTCAAATGGAAAGTCAACTTCAGCTCTAAGTGAACGTTGCAGAGCTGTTTTTCCAATTCAATTCCACCGACTGTCTTCTGGCGAAAAGAAAAGCCCCGGAGCCGGGCTAATAAACCACCAAGCGGTGGTGGTGGTGCTGGTGGCCTCTCATCCGTCAGTGGTTCAATGTCAGCTCGAGCTGATAATTTGCATTGCCGAAAACATAAACACGGCGGCAATTAACAATTACCACACGTGATTTGCACGGTTGACCTCAGCGCGACTTTTGTCACAGCAGCAGCATGAACGCGAGCAGCAACACAAGCAGCAGCTCAGCAGCAACACCAACGGCGCAGCAGCAACTGCTACATATAAGTGGACAAAAGAGAAAGCAGGTCACTTGTATGGCCAAGAGCCAGCGGTGGAGTGATTGGCAATCGAAGAGTTGGGCAACAGCAACAGCAACATCACCGAGATGGAGGCTAATGCCGAGCCAGCAGATATTGCTGATGCTTCTCGAAGGTGACAAAGTGATTTGTGTGTTTCCGAACTGAACATTTGAACTGGTGATTTGTGATTTGTGGCCAGCACCTCCAATTTGTGGGCAATCGGCCATCGTAAATTCGGTGAGCGCTCTAATTATGGCTTGCAGCAATGCGCTGAAAAGGGTTGAAGCACACGAAAAGCAGTAAAGGCCAAGACAATGCCAGCCCGCCTATTCACTTTCGATTTTTACTGCTCTGCATACCGGCTGCATTGTAATTAGCAGCCTCAGCTTCAGCATCTCACTTTCCTCATTGTGGGTCGGGTCTCGAATGCTTCCTCCTCCCCGAAACTGCGAAACTCTCATTTGCATGCGAGCCGCTATAAGGCCATAAAACATTTCTATTCAGTTAGCATCCACTTAAGCTATGCTGATCCGCCGTTGTTTCTAGTCCGGCGAGCCAGCTATCAGTCCATCAATTCATCAGGTTCGGGTTCAGAAAGTGAAAAGCACGAGAGTCGCAGGCCGAGACGCAAAACAAAGCAATTAATGTGATCTAAAATCTGCTCATTAAATTAGATAAAGGGAAATCTCGAATAAAAGCTAAAAAGCATAAAAACAATATCGCACCGAACCAGAAGTGGAAGTATATGGAGTAGAAGAGATTTCTACTCCCGTCACGCTTGATAAAGGCAAAGCGGGAGAAAAGCGCGTAAATGGGCGGAAAAACGATTGAGGAATAATCAAATGGGGACAGGTTTCCGATCCTAAATTGCGTTCAAAGTGGAATGATTCGAAATCAATCACAACTACTTCGAAACCCTAATATGAGCTGCGATTTGGGAAGGGGAATTCCTAATGGCGGCAATTCAGATAATTTCCGACATTAAAACACGAAATTTGTTTGATTTCTGATACAGACTCTGAAGACGTAATCGAAATGCTAGAGAGGTCTGCAGGCCAATGATTATAAATCAACATCAGGCATGAAAATACATTAACGCTTGAGGATCAGCGATTTATTTAATGCCATATTATGGTTGATGGTCAGACACTAAGTTACTAGAAACTAGAAAGCTGTTCAGTAGAATTTATACCCTGACATTTCCCAGATTTATTTCAGATTTAATACCGAGATTATCTAACTTATTTTAAACACTTTAAAGGTGGAATTCTAAATGAGCATAGTGTCACTGCTGGAAATATCACTATTAAATCGGAGGATTGATTTCTAATAAATTCCAAAGCGAAAACTTTAAATCAAAATGCTAGAAAGCTCTTTAAGTCAATGATCATTAATCAGTGGGAGATATTGAATTATCAAGTGAATTAATTAGCCCCTCAATCAAAGATCGTTTTATGCAAAACTAGTTCCGAGAGCACGCCTCGGAAAAAGAAACCATTACCAACGTCGCTTTTACGATGACAATTCCCCTCAGCCCCATTGTCTCCGCGGAATTAGCTGTTCTTTTTATTTGTTTTCCAGCTCCCCAACTGCCCGACATTAACTGCGATTAGTCGTGTCAATCCCGCACCCAAACTACATGTCTCTGGGAACGAGAGGCCGAAGACAAACCCGAATTTGGCCAGGGAGATAGCTGGCTATCTGGGCAAGTTGTAAACGCGCGCTAAGCGCATACAAAACGACATCGGCGGAGACAAAATAAGCCACTTAACGGTTTCCATTATAATTGAAGAAGAAACCGGCGAAGACGCTGAAAGCGCAGCTGGTTTCCCAGGCGGTGGGGCTTTCGAGGGGACGGGGAACCACTACCACCGGCAGTTCATTAGATTACGGGCAATACAAAATACGAAATACGAAATGTGAAAGATATTGAAAGGCCGCAGCCACACATCGGCCGCCTCAATTGTTGGCCAGCACTTTCTCCATTTCGGCCCGCTGAAATGCTGAGATGCAGACAATTGGCAAGATGCTCGCACCGAGCCAATTGCATAATTTGGGCGAGCAGGTGACTCAACGCCACTGGACGCCTCTGCCGACGCCCAGCAGCGTGGGAACTGAATAACCGTCGATAACTGAATATTCATATCGAAACTCATAACTACAGCTGCGGTTGAAATTATAGAGATCGTGTTATCTTTGGAACATTTTTAAATTATCCAGTTTGTTATATGTGTTTTGGTAAAATTTTGAATTCTAAAACGTTTTTACCGAAACTTAAAAAATAAAAAATTCGAGTGCTTTTAAAAATATTTGTTTATATAAAAAAAACGTCAATAATACATTTTTCATATGAAATTTTATCCCAATCTGCATACAAATTTTTAGTCTGGAAGTTACCAAGATTATTCAAGTCACCAGAGGTGTAAAGTATGTATGGTTGCAGTGCGTAGCGATGGCATGAAAATAGGTTCAAGACAGTAATTATTAAAACCGGTAAAAGAAGTATGCAGCTGATTGGCAATGGCTCGTCTCCGACCTGATCCATGGACTACCCATACGATCCCATCCCATCTTGATCCCGAGACTCACCTTGGCATTGGGCTGCTGGTGGAGCTGCAAGAACGTGGCTATTCCATTGCGCACACGATTCTTGACGCCCCGCACCGTCCCCTTGGCAGAGCGGATGGTGGACTGGGTGGAACTGGGCCCACACCGCACGTCCCGGTAGCCGGCGAAGAGGTCTTGCTGCTCCGTTAGGATCCCGCTCTCGGACCCCGTCCCCGAGCCCGCTCCCCTTGAGCTGTCCGCCTCGTCTCCGTTTCCCGAGAACCCGCCGAAGTTCTCGTGCTCGTTGATGTGAAAGCTGTAGTATTGGTCGTCTGCATACTTGTAGTTGATGCTGCCGCGGTGTCCGCCGATGTTGCTGCTGCCTGGCAGAGACTGTGAGGTGGCGTCGATGCTGTCCAGCGTCTCCTCACCGGTTTGCACAAAGTTGGCCCGCTCCACGGCGGCCCGCAGCTCCTCGATTTTCTCCTCGCTCAGCGATTCGCGGGCCAGGCGAAAGGCACTGGGTTTCTCGGCGGTCTTGTCCGGGGTCTGGATCTTGTTTTCGTCCTCCGGCTGCGAGAATGTCACCACGTACTCGGTGCTCCTGCGATCGCGAATGTCCCTGAGCAGGCTGTCGGGCAGCAGGGCTCCCAGGACCCTCAGGGACTTCTGCCGCTGCCGCTGGCCACTGGGCTGCGAGGCCGCCTGCCTCACGTACTCCGTGCTGCTCCCGTGCATCGAGTCGCTGCCCAGGGAGGAGGGGCCACTCTCCTCGCTGTCATCCGGTTTGGTGGGCAACCCGGTGCTCTCCAGGTCACTGCCATTGCCACTGTCCGCGGTTTCACAGTGGGCCGAGTACTGCTGGTACTGGTCCATGAAGCAGCCGCCCGCGTTTCCGCCCTTACTCACAGGGGGCGTGGCCAGCACCATTCTGGCTCTTATTTATTAATTTATTACCAAAGTTTATTGAGTAAGCCCACTTTCGGCTGGCACTGTCTCGATTTTGGGAGCTGCGTTTTAGCGGTTTAGTGTTTTAGCGTTTTCACGTTTTATCGTTTTGGCCAGGAAAATGCAAGCGTTCAATGACTCTGACGGCCGTTGCACCCGAGACGTCGCATGTCTTTATGCTTCAGATCTCGTCGTTAGACTGGCCCGACTTTTTCTGGCCAAGACGGTGGGCCAGAGTTGCGATCGCTCCACTCATCTCGACTCGCCTCGACTCTCTCCTGCTCTTCGAGCCACTTCATTCAGCGCTCTCTTCGCGATTCAGCAACTCCGCCGTGGCTTTCTTTCGGCCAGATTGCACCTCCGCCGCGCGTTATTAGATTTTGTAATTTTAGCACCCGTTGCTGGGGCTCAAATTGTTTGTCATTAGCCGGGAAGAAGTTTCTGGCCGCCTCGCGAAATTAGCAATTGGCCCGCAGAGCTGGGGAGCAGCAGCTGCCAAAGTTTGCATGACGCCTGCGCGTGACTGTGACGCGATGCCAACTGGGGAACTGGGAATTGGTAACTGGGAGCTGGTAACTGGGAAATACAGCAGGCCGATCGCCTGGCCAGATTAGAAGCCGAGATTGGAGAACCGTAAGAACTCAAATTAGCGGAGACTCCAGCAGCGCCTAGTGTTCCGCAGCGGTTATTAAATAATATTTCAATTATGGGTCCCATCACTGGCGGAACTTGACCTACTTGACCCACATTTTTGGTTAGCGGTAGTTGGCTAATTGCTTCTCGGCAGCCATAATCGAGAATCTATAAATAACAGAATGCTTGCTCTTAAAATGTTACAGTCCATTTTGATAATTAATGGACAAAAATGTATTGAATGGGTTTACAGCTGGGTCATTGAATTTACACGATTGACTTTATTTTATATTTTTTATTATATTAATGCTGTAAATTAGTATTTAAGTAATAAATATTTAAAATAACAAAATTTGGATTTGTTGATCGGTAACATTTATACCTTGACCTTGCCAAATAGCTTGAACAGTTACAGAAACTATCTTTAAGCTGACTAATTAAGAAATTAAATCAAAAACATCTTGCCAAAACACAATTCCAACGATTAAAGTCAGACCCAAGCGATTACTTAAGCCAATAATAGCCCTTGCGATTTCGGACTATCTGAACACAGTGAGCGTGACAATTTTCTGAATTTTTTATTGAATGAGTCGCAGTCATCGGGAGCTTATCCACCGCATCTCGGACAACTTCCTGCACAGATAGCATACGTTACTATAATTCATTCAGTCGGCGGGGAAATGTGCTGGCAGCTGGGCATGAGTTGGCCGAAAAAGAATTTCAGCTGTGCGATTTCCCCCACACATTTATTTATATTTATGTCAGAAAATGGCAGAGGATGAGCGCATTATCAGCTTAGAGACGAGCGGAAAAGATACTAACTGTAAAGCGGTCGCCGCACAATCTATGCAAATGCCAACTTTGGGCTTATCTCGCCGCTCTTCCGAAATCGACCGAATATCACGTAGCCGCAGAGTCTGCACTCCGCACTTTGGGTGCATCTAATTGACGCGTCGGGTGGCGCTATCAATAGAGCGAATCCGGACAATCGAATCATCTATCGACTGTGACAAATTTCGCAGAATGCCGATGCCAAGCGTGTTTATCGCGCAATGTGATGTCTGCTCAATTTCGGCTCCGATCATATAATCATACCGGGCAGCTATGTATCATACCCCGACGCGTGCCACCGCTGGCATATAAAAGGCCCGGACGCATCTCGAATTGCATTGAGTTTGGCAACTGTCTCAGAAGCGCAAGAACATGGCTGGGCGAAAGGTGATAGGTCTCTGCTGTGGAATATTTTTACAAGTGCTGCTGGCATCCGCTGGCCAGGACCAGATGAGCATGCTCTGCTCCGACGACGATACTCCAGCGTGCGCCCAGAGTCGGGAAAATGGAATGTACTTCTTGTTCGCCAACGAGTGTGACCTGCGAAAAGCCCAGCGGGGCAACCTCATGAATGGTCCTCTGTGTGAGTATTACTTTTAGTGAGATTTCTGCAGAACACAGCAGAGTAAAATAAATATCATAATGCCATGAGACACTTGCTTAGGAAAATTTATTAATTACATTAGTTATTTTTTTGGTTTGTCCTAACGAATTTTCCATTGAATTGTGTAACCTTCTAACGATTTCTCTTCCCTTGTATTAACATAACATTGAGAAAGCGAATTGGTATTTTCGAACAATTTAACTTCATTTTAACTTTATCTGACAGATAACCAACTAGAACACTAGCATGACACATGCACAGGACTTACAAATCTAGCTGAATTATGAATTTCTTACAACTCGTTATATTTTCCTTTTTATTATAATCCCTGTGTAGATGACGTGACCCTCCGCTTTTGCTTTCCCACCTGCGAGTTTGAATGTAACTCAAGATATCAGCCGGTTTGCGGGATCAGCTCGATGGGCGGTCAACGCAAGACATTCAGAAGTCGCTGTGAGATGATGCGAGCCGCTTGCCTCTCCCGATCGGATTGGATGGTCCATCAGTGGGGCGTGTGCCCCAAGGCCAACACAGTGCCCCTGAGCAGTCAGAAACAACCTGTGCCCGTGCCCTGCAACAAAATCTACCGTCCTGTTTGCGCCATGTATGCGGGTGTCAAGTCCACCTTCTCCAACGAGTGTCTGGTTAACGCGGAGAACATCAAGACCCAGAGAAGTGAGCGCTCTTAGTTCTACCCCTATCGCTCCATTAGGTTATAAAACACGATGGGAATAACCAAAATATGCATTTTTTTTCTGTGCGCAGACTGGCGCATCGTTTCCGAGGGCCTTTGTGGCGAGGACAGCACCAAGATGAAGCACAGTCGCAAGCAGAAGCCAAAGACCAAGCCAAAGTCGGATGCGGAACGCACGAAGCGTAGCCACCACAGCAGAAGGTTGACCACTCAAGCGGAAGACTTCCAGATACCGGAGGACGCCGTGCAGATCTACGCCCCCTCGACCTTTCACACGCAGTTCATCAGCCACACTGGCGCCATGGAAAAGAGCTACTCCCTGCCCGCCAGAAAGCCCTACGTGGTCATCCCCCCGAAATCGAAGGTGCGTCGAGTCCCCGTGAAGACGTGTGTTTTCGGCAACGAGCCCGTTTGCGGCAGCTTCAAGAACCAGACCCGCACCTTTTCCAATGTCTGCGAACTAATGGAGTACAGCCAAAAAGTCGGAAACGGTAAGTCTATCATGGGGATTATGTACATACCATGTAGGGTAAAGGAACCTTTTCCAGTTTTCTTAGAAACAAGTTAATAGGAAGGTATATTGATTGGATGCAGGTTTAAGTTACGACAATGCAGTATTTATTATTAGTTAGCATAGTTAGGCAGCTTAAATGGCATAGATTAGCTTTGCAAACGAAATTGTTGAGGATAATATGGTACACTTTTTTAAATGCAACTCCAAATTATTAAGAATTTTTATTCGATAAGAAGTAACTAAGACCTTTAAAACATTTTCGTTTCTGATGATCCAGTTTGCTCCACAATTAGTAACTGCGAGACGTAGAAAACCCAGTTGTAACAAAAGTAAACTCTTAGGTCTATATAATTACCAATACATATTCTAACGACTGTTTCAACCTCAACAGCATGGACCATTTCCCATGATGGAACCTGTCGTCGCTGTGACAAGCCTTGTCCCACAGTTTATCAACCCATTTGTGCCACCCGCAACGGCATCAATCACACAATAATCAACGAGTGCTACTTGGAGCGAGTTCGCTGCAAGGATCCAAACAGCGGTAAGATCCATTTACAAATTTAAAAAATATATAATAACATCGTGTTAATATCTATCCTGCAGTTTGGGAGCTAGTCCATAGGGGTGAGTGCCCAAAAAACAGCGGGGTGGCTGCTAAGGGAATTTCCACTGAGAGAAACCGTTCTTTACCTTTTGTGCCACGTGTTTTATATGGGAAGAAGACCACCGCAGCACAGACTCGCGCTAAGAAGCCAGTGCTAAGAACCACAACCACTAAGGCTCCGTTGACATCATACAAACAACGGCAGCCGGTGAAGAGAACTTTCAAGGCCACTTCACCGTCCCTAGAAGTTAATAATCGCAAGATTCGGAAAATTGAGCTCGCCACTGCGGGATTTGCGGGCTACGGTGGATCAAGTGGCTCGAATCACGTCAATACTGATGAAGATGCCTCCTGGTCCTCCAATGACAACTGGCTGGTGAGAAAAACTCTCGATAATGTCAAGGGGATCTTTGGCAAGAAGCCAACATCCTTCAAGAAGGCGCACAGCGAGAAGTACCCCTTTTACTACTGGACTGTCTCACCAAGAGAATCAAGCACCACCAGACCTTTCACCACATCAACTAGCACCACCACAACGGCTGAACCACCCAAACTACCAGCCGTTCTGAGCATGGCGTCCACGGAGCTCTTAAATTTGGATATAGGAAATGCCGCCAGTGCGTATGAAGAGGCTGAGCATGAATTGCTGCTCATGCTGACCACCAAAGAGGGCACCACTTCAACCTCAACCACACCTGTGCCAAGCACCACTGCGCCGCCCAGCACCACCGACCCCGCGACCACTGAATTCTCCACCAGTCTGAATACTGCCTCTTCCTTAGCGGAAACGGCAAGTGAAGACACCACCTCTGACTCCGAGGAGACAACTGAGGCGCCAACCACCAGTATGGACTCAAGCTCCACAGCAGCCACACCATCTTCGACCACTGAAGCCGAGGAGTTTAATAGCCAAACCACCGGCAGCGAGCCGACAACCACCGTGGCCTCCGACGAGTTGGCCATAACCACCCTGAACGCGGACTACGCGGCGGATGAGTCATTTTCGGAGTCCAGTGGCCAGACCTCCATCTACGGGCTCGACAAGAACTCTCTGATAATGCGATTATTACGCGCCAGAAGTAATCAAAATGTTCTTATTTAGTAACGTAAACCATTGTTAAAATCTATGTTTAAGTTGTTAATTACACTAGCTTAAAAAATTAAATCGAAAAATGTCGCTAGAAATAAAATGTTTATTATAAAATAATACTTTATTTTATAAAAAAAAGCTAGAGAACAAGCTAACAAAGCTAAGCTAAAGCTTAACACCTTTGCGGATTTCACGAATTCAAATTTGACTAGAATAGCGCACTGCGCGAAATATTTTTAATTTTTGTAAAGTTGTATCCGATTGTCTATTAAGCCGCAAAAAGTGTCTAAAATAGAAAATTTGAAACTTTGACCGCGGATTTCTCAAAACTTCGACGTGATAGAAAGTTTCCAAGTATGAGGTAGTAATCTAAAGCTAAAATCCTTTCAGGTTTGTTAGCGTTTATTCTTCGGCCAAGAAATAGTCTTGATTTTGTCGACCTGTGTAATCAATCCCAAAAAAAAATTATTTATTTCTGAGATTTTACCTTAAATTACCTGGCACGTTTGACGTTGAAAATGACCCCTTACTTATCCAATCATATTGATCTGTATTTAAAAGATAAATTGTGATTTGTTGACTTTAAAATGAAACGAAAACTGGGTTCATTTGGTGGATAAAATTCAGAAAAATTATATTTTTCAGAATTATTTTTCTAAGAAATTAAATCGCCTCTTGTTATCCACTTTTTGACAAACTTTCTGCTTTCAGGCATTTTTCTTTGAAAATAAGAAGAAATCATCTTGCATTTTAGAAAAAAGCCTAATCGTGGGGTTTAAAGCGCGCTGATCATGCGCGGATCCACGGGGAGTGATATGGGTGATATATCCACTTTTTGACAAACTTTCTGCTTTCAGGCATTTTTCTTTGAAAATAAGAAGAAATCATCTTGAATTTAGAAAAAAGCCTA
This sequence comes from Drosophila takahashii, assembly GCF_030179915.1. Taxonomy (NCBI): domain Eukaryota; kingdom Metazoa; phylum Arthropoda; class Insecta; order Diptera; family Drosophilidae; genus Drosophila; species Drosophila takahashii. The sequence continues at coordinate 8,278,266 of NC_091681.1, read as the reverse complement.
ATCGTGGGGTTTAAAGCGCGCTGATCATGCGCGGATCCACGGGGAGTGATATGGGTGATATATCACCCCCCACTCGGGTGAAAAATTAAAGGAATTTTGGAACTAAAAAAATATGCAACAAAAAATTTGTTCTGATATCACCCCCCACAACAAAATCCTAGATCCGCCACTGGCGCGGATTATATGTTAAGTAAGCTTTTGGTTGGAAATCTGTGTTCAGTCCTCTAGTCCAAAATTAATCAAATCTACTTTTTATTGCCATGAATTACGTAGAACTTACCCTCTTTCATATAGATTTTTTTTGTGCGGGTAAAAATAATCAAATAAAAACACCTCTTAACGAGGTAAAAAACTAGTGACGACCGCACCTTCAACATACAAAAGTTCTGATATCAACATTTGTGACGAAAAATTATTACACTCGTCATTAAATAGACTAATATTTTCTCATTCGGCCCGCCCTAGCAAACTATTCCAGCCTTTTTCCCTTCACAGGCATTTTCTATTGCAGCGTGCCGAATGAGAAAATATTAGAAAGTCTATTTAATGACGAGTGTAATAATTTTTCGTCACAAATGTTGATATCAGAACTTTTGTATGTTGAAGGTGCGGTCGTCACTAGTTTTTTACCTCGTTAAGAGGTGTTTTTATTTGATATCAGAAGTTTTTGTTTGTTTACATTTGCTCTCATAGGAGCTAATATATACATTTAAATTTAAATTGGTCAATCATAATTTTTAAACTATTGTATTTTAACAAATTAAGTTAAAAAGGCGTTGAAGTATTTCAAAATACCTTTTAAACGAGGTATAGCACATGTCTGTACCTTTAGTAGTGTAGAACTTACAAACTAACGAAATTTAGCTATTTTTAGCTTTTTCCCGCTAAAGTAGCGGCTTTTTCCAAAAGTCGTAGAACAAAAGAATCCTATATGGAACTCTTAAGTGCAAATTTACTGATTCCATGACCCTAAAATACAGTTCGGATACCCTCCCACAAAATTCAATACTCAGGGAGCGTTAGTTGTTCTGAGCTGGCAAAAGTGGGTATTTTCGTTTCTGAATAACTTTTAAACGCGATTTTTTACATAAACATGATATATACCAAAATTTAAGGAATCTCAAGGGCTATACAGTTTAAAGTTGTAAGGAAAATCGTTAGAGCCGTTTTTGAGAAAATTAAAAAAAAGCTAAAAAAAAAGTTTAAACAAATTTTCTTTTGTTCATATCTTTTTAACTATTACATTTACACAAATTGCATATAGATAGCGTTTATAGCATTTAAAAATACCTTTCAAACGAGATGCAGCACAAGTCTGTAGCTTTAGTAGAATAGAAGTTACGGCTTTCCGAATTTTAGCTATTTATAGTTGTTTTCCCGCTAAACTAGCGGGTTTTTCCAAAAGTGGTAGAACAAAAGTTTTTTATATCGATGTGATGAACGTCATATCAAATTTTCAGAACTTAAAAAACATATTTTGGACAAGTGGACAAGTGGACAAGTGGACAAACTGACAAACAGAATTAAATTTTCATTTTGGGAAGAAGAAGAAAATCTTATTTTGGCTATAACTTTTGAACGGAGAGTAGGATTTTGACAAATGACCCCTCATTCGACGGGTATTTTCAAAAGGAATACAACTAAAACATTGCGAGGGGGAATTTATCCCCACCGGCCCCAACAGCTCCAAATTTCGAAATTTTCAGTTTTTCACTTTCACCGCTCTCTCTCCCAAGCCAATTGATTTTCTTAAAGTCTTGGTATGCAATCCTGTTAGTTTTCGCAATACCTTTCGATAGGTGTATTATTCATTATGATCGGGCCATCACAGTAGATTTTCATTTCTTCGTGTATATATAGTAGTCGCCTTCGCACACTCTCCTGGTGCGCTTCGTCACTACATGGACTGCCGTCCATAGTGATAATACGTTTTCTTATTTTCTTTCGGGGCGAAAATATTTTGGGGATATCTTCTTCATCTTAACAAAAACTTAAAAACAAAATATACAAATAATTTTAACTTATACTGCCGCTCCACTTCCCGCAAATTCCTACCCCTAGTGTTTGCGTTCGGCAGAAAACTTAAACTCTTAAGTCTTAAGCTAGTAACAAGAACATATTTTGATGTAATTAATTATGTTCAGGTAAGCAAAAAAATGTGGAACGCTTCACGATTTTGCGTGTCATCCTTGCGCAGGGGCCATGCTAATCTTCTCTGTATCGTTCCAATTTTAGTATATGTTCTGCCGAAGCAAGAACGTTGTAATTCCGAAAATTACCGTATATATACGAACAAATTGCTGAAAAAGCAGTTGGGAATTATAAAACAAAATGCGTATTAAGCGACGTCTACCGGTGGTTTAGTTTAAACGTTTCCTTGTTTAGCGAAGTAGATGGAGCTCAATTCTACAATTAATACACAATTTAATCATTTTTACATACATTCTACATCTTATGTGCTTTTAGCACCCCCTAGCGGAAGAGGCTTGAAACAAAAAGTAAGCATGGTCATAATTGTCATGGTGGCGCCTTTGCTGTATGCATAGGAAAAATACACTGTGAAACCTGGTATATGACATTGAAACGTTACAAAATATACAACATACAATATACATGTAGATATTTTGGTTCGAGTACACGCTACATTTAACAACCACCCCACTCCGTGATCACAATTTTCAGCCGCACGAGTCAGCCTGTGTTTTTCTACTTTTCCGCTGAGAGAGGGGGTCTAAAACCCAAAACCCCCCACAACCTTATATACGGTCTTGCCCACAACCAAACAAATACCCCAAAAAAGATATGTAAGGGAGAATTTTATATGGAAATTTCAGTAAATTTAAATGTACATATGTATGTACTAGTTACAAAAGTGTATTGAAATCGGCGCAAACCTTTTGCAGGACAATGTTTATTGCGGCCAGCAGGTTGTTGACCCCTTTGCTACTTGCGGTTTCCGGTTTTATCTACGGGCAGCAGATTATCCTGCATTTCGCAGCTAACGTGGAGCTTCTTGTGCAAGGACGTCCTGGTGCCACTTTAAATTCTGGAAGCCGGAGATCCAGACGTTGCACACAGTGGAACCGTTTCGCTTTTGACTTATTTCAAGGTCTCGACATGATTTCCTTTACTCTACATAAACCTGGTACTTAAATTTTAATTGATACTCGCACACACAAGTCGCAATCATTTACATAAATAATATTTAATTTAATAAATATCAAGAGAGACGGCTATAGTCTCTATACCCGGTCCTCAGCTGAATGAATGTGCGAGAGATGGTGATATGCAAGCCGCAAGGCAGTTTATTAAAGTAGCGCCATGTATCGGAAAATGCATTATTTGTTCATAATTTTTTTTGAAACATTGTTTAGATCTCAGCGTTCATACGAACAGTCAGACATGGATAGATCGACTAGGCTAATGATCCTGATCAAGAACATATATGTATACTTTATAGCGTCGAAATTGCTTCCTTCTACCTGTTACATACTTTCCGACGAATACGATATACCCTTTTAATCTACGAGCAACGGGAATAAAAAATATATATATTAATAACATACTAAACTTTAATCTTTATTAGCTCTTAATTTAATAGTCAACTTAAGAAAGATAATATATCTAGGTTAGAAAACTGGTTTTTTGCAGGTACATTAACTGCACCCCAATAAAGAACAATTAGGCTAGTCAAGGCTTTTGGTGCATTTGTTCGAGAGCCTGGTACTAAAACTTTGGCATAAAGCCAGTCAGAGAGATGCAGCTGAACGGAAATTTCACTATCAAACTGGTCAAGGCCATAACCACGTCTTTACGACCCAGGTCTGTCTGGGGTCCAGCTCTCGTTGGCCACTGGCCACTGGCACTTTGACAATTATCAGCCCATCCGGCCGCCTGCTCGAGCCGCCAAATGGGCCAAAAGTCTTGGCACATCGGATTTGCTTAATTGCCCAGGCAATTCGGTTTCGGTTTCAGCCTCTCACCGCCTTTGTTAATTTCTCGTAAAAGTCGTTTCGGCCTGCGGATTGTGGTGCAAAATCCGAAATCCTCGGCATACTCGCACGTTTGCGTGCGCCTCCTGATTTAATATGTGGCCATCAAATCGGGCTGGAAATGGGGTGGGTTTTCGTAATTATTGTTAGACGCTCGCCGGCCAAATATTTTCGAGGCTGGCTTAAAGACAATGTTTACAAGAAATTGGCGATCGGAAAGCGAAAACTTTCTTTGCAGCTGTGTTCGCCGCTGGATTCTAGCTCAGAGCCAGCCGGGAGCCACTTCATCCGATGCCGATTACCTCATTCTCATTAAGTGCGACCACAGACAGCGGGCTACCATCTGCAGGCCAATCAATCCCATTGCGAGCGGTGTCAGTCGAGAATTCCAAGCGGTGGGGCAAAGCAGAAAAACATAAGAGTCGACAAGCTGCGCCAATCGTTACTTTCACTAGTCAATAATGCAACAGGGGCAATGCATCTATCTCTCCGGCAACAACAACTTTCGCATCCCGCGTCTGCGGCTTGGTAATTAAGACGGTCACAGCTCCAGCTCCAGTTCCAAATAATCATTCCCAGTCACAGGCACAGGCACAGAAAGCAGAAAACAGCAAACGGCAAACGGCCAGCTGAAGTATGCAAATTGCACGATGCAATAGCCACTCGGTGGCCAGTTTAAACTCGCATAAATGCACATTTGCACTTATTCTGATTGGCATCGTTGGCAGTCAGTGCCACTGGCGCCAGGCCATCGTAATTGTATCAAGGCACGGATCGCGATTCACTTTCGATGCCCGGGCATTCGTTGGGACTCAAACGCGACTCGACTCACACGCAGCGGGAAGGCGGTCAATTGGCGGTTGCCTGCTGCTCGACATTGGCTTCATAATCCGCGACAATGCGATTCAATTTGTTGTCGATCGAACGCTGATCACAGATTGCAGATCGCGTATAGCAGATCGCTGACCCAGAAAGTTTCAGCGGCAGTGGCAGTGGCAGTGGCAGTGGCATTGGCAGCAGGAATTGCTATTCCGGTGCATGCCCCATACTCCATGCTCCATGCTCCATCTACATGAGCATTAGCTGCGAAAACCAGTAGAGTTGGCCTGCGGTTGCGGCTGCGCGATAAAAGGAGTAGCCAGCACCTCTCGGTTGCCATTTGCGACTCGTCCATTCAGCCGTGCGGTGGTGCCCCAGTGATCCCAGTCGTCTCGCGGTTATATCGAAACCGAAACCGAAATTGAAATCCAGATCCAGCCTAGGAACATGCTGCTGTGTCGCATTGTGCTGGCCCTGCTGCTGCTGGTGCTGCTGCACTACTGCCAGGCGGAGGAGGATGTTCCCCGGCAGCCACCAGTCTCCCTCGCCGAGTCCCTGGCCAGATCAGCGACCGGGTCCGGATCCAGCCTCATCCGCAGCGACCCCTTCATCTCGCGCAACCAGAAGCAGTGCTTCGAGACCCGCAGCCTGGTGTCCTGCATCAAGTACAAGGCCAGCAAGCTCATCTGGAAGCTGGCCACCAACAGCCTCGGCTTCTTCCCCAGCGAGTACGGACGCGATCTGGCCGACACCGGGCTGGCTGACAAAGGCCGCTGGCTGAGATTGGTCCAGTTGGGAGAGCCCGCCGACGAGGTGGTCGTGTTCAACGACGCCAAGAGCTTGGAAGGTGGGTCCGCGCAATCGAAAGTTGTTTTCAGGCCAAACCGCGGACTTTAATTGATCACCTGCGCCTGGTCAGCGTCCGAAGCAAATGGATACCCCCCTGCGGATGTTTACGATCCATCCGGCTGTAAATTAATTTGAAGAATTATAGCCGCGAGCTCTGCATTTATCGTGCGGTTAATTAACCGCTTCTTTGTTTGCTTTGCAGGTGACAGCGAACTGACGCTGATTCTAAAGTTCCTGAAGCGAGCGGTGGAGACCTTTGGACGGAATCACGGACTGCAGCTGAAGCTGAATGGCGACAGCGGAGCTAGGGTCATGGAGGAATCAGGTGGGTCTCGAAAAACTAGCAACTTTCATGCGGATATAAACCAGATAAGTCCCCGCCAGAGGCCCGATTGAAGCGCAAGAAGAAGAAGTGGCTCATCATCCTGCCCCTCGTCATCCTGATGAAGATTGCCCACCTGAAGATGACCTTGGTGAGCATGCTGATGGGCGTGCTGGGCATGAACGTCCTGCTGGTGGGCGGCGTGGGCTGGCTGATCCACTACCTCAAGTACAAGACCATGTGCAAGATCCACCCGCACCTGGTGCAGACGCACTCGCACGTCTACGAATCGGAGCCCTCGGACTACTCGCAGTTCGTGGGCAGCAGCAGCTACTCCAACTCGTACTCCCCCTACAGCTCGGGGTCCGGGGCTCCGCACGAGATCGGGGGCAATAGCTACAGCAAGGACTGGGCCACGAGTAAGGCCTACAATGCCCACAACTATCTGGACACGATCAGCAAGCGGATACAGTAGGGGAGTCTGACGAACCAAACGGACCTGTGCCAGCAATATCGAAACCTAGTAAATTGTTACTCGTCGTCGGTTTAGCTGTAATTAGCCTAGGTAATTTATTTGTAAACTAATAAAGCTATTTATTTTTTTTTAATGTGCAAACCAAAATTTTGCATAGTTTACATTTATTTCTGATGTCGCATATGCAGGGGAGAGTGGGGCCATTTCGACACTGGTGCCATTTCGTCACCTGCAATATCTCAGAGTCAAGAAGACGTATAAAAATAAAGGTATTTTTACACCCTTGCAGATGGTGTAATGATATCCATCAGAAGTTAGCAACGCAGTGAAGGAGAAAGAAACAAAGTATATATATTCTTGATCAACATCACCAGACGAGTCAATCTAGCCATGTGCGTCTGTCCGTTCGTTTGTATGAGCGCTAAGATCTCTGGAAACTACAAGAGCAAGAAGACTGCGATTAATTACGCAGATTCTACGTGTTCCTAGTTTGCAAGTTCTATACCTTCCGATTGGCGCCCACTCAAACGCTAAAACCTGTCAGGCGCACATGCATGGCAAGTGGTACCATTGCCTTCCGGTAGACGGTACAGTGTCCCATTTTAAAAACAGAGTAAGCTTTAATTCTTGTTTTAAAGTTTGTTAGTTGAGCAAGGGGTATCTAATAGTCGAGGCACTCGACTATTCCGTTTTCTCTTGTTTAAAAATAATATTGATGCAATGGCAACACAACGCAAAACAAAAACATAAATATTTCTTTTTGACAAAATGCACATGCACAAATATAAACTTTTATTTAAATTCTGCGCATGTGATGTCACAAATTTAAAAGATCTGGCCCAAGATAATTTCCCCGCTGGCCCTCGGATTTACCAGGGCAAACAGTTCTCGTATAAGCATAAAGCAATTTGTTTATGACGAAAGCAAACAAGCACTTTCCACAGACACCACTAGCCAAATAACCGAATAAAAATGAAAACAAAAACGTGAGAGTGGCGTTGGCCCTCGTGTTTACCCGGGTTCTTATCAGTGCCATTGCCTTTGTTTACCAAACAAAGGGGATTTGCCTTCCGAGAAGCCATTTCAATTTAGTCGAATCAATACGCTTACTAACGCCCAACTCTCTGACCGAAATAGGAAAATCTAATTGTGCATAGAATTCGTATACATATATGTATATGTATGTATATATATATATGTTTTCCGCTAGTGAATTCAAATTCATTTTAGATAATATGACAGACATAATATTTTTAAATTACTTTACACCAAAGCTGAAGTAGTTCTGATGGCCAACTAATTTTTTTGTGTGTATGCTTGAGATAAATTAATTTCACAACGAATTGTGCCAGAAAGTCTAGCAACTTCCGTGACATCCAGTCGGTGATTTAAATTATCAGTTGTGAACAAAACAATCAAAAGTGCCGAGAGTGTGAGGGCACTAAGAACTCACAGACGTGGCCTTAGAAGAAGAACTTTCTTGGGTCTACACACAAAAAAATTTGCTTGGTAAAATTGACCAACAAAGATTGACAAACAAAATTGACCAAACTATTAAAATAGTTACGTGTATTTTGTTTTGCTTTGGGTTTGTGTCTTTGCTAATTGTGTGTATTTTGTTGTTGTGAAATGACAATTTACTTAGTAGAATTGACAATTTTGCTGGTTGGGGCCTGTTTGACAATTATTACAGTTGATTTTACCAAGTTTTTTTTTTGTGTGTACTTGAGGGTTTTCTATAATTTCTTTATGTATGTTAATAAAACAAGTGAAGAAAAATGTAATTCAGACATCGAGCATGTTTAAAAATGAACCTCTACGATTGTTTAGAAAAGGATAAAGGATAACTTAACAAGGAAAGAATTGCTTTGATTATTCTGGTTAAAGGATACTAGAACATAAAGTATTATTCTAAAAAAAACCATAAATTGGAATTCCAAAAATTCCTTAGCGGATGGCCCACATTTAATAAATCATCTGTTTTTTCTAATCATTACTACATGTAAAGACCAATGAAATAACACATTCCCCTCATTATTTGTAAAATATAGCATCAACACATTAATGTCATCTTCATTTTCAGAATTATCGTGTCCTTAGTTAAATATATTTCCAGGAATATCTTCTCTATTGGCGAATACAATAAAATACATTGGCTTTCAAAATAGATTTATTTGTTATTTTTGCATTTTGTTTATGCCGCAAGCAGACACGCCCTGCAAACTCTTCCCTCTCGAACAGCTGGCGCAGAACAGAAATATTATGAGCGGCGGCTCTTTTTGGCCCGATGTTTACCAGCTTCTTAACAGAGGCCTGCCCTTGTTTGCAGTACAATTTGCTTCGGACTCCCAAGAAGCCATGCCAATTGTTTAACCAGCCAACTACGCACGGCCCATAATCAATAGGTTTAGTTCGCCAACAGTGGAGCAGCTAATGCCACTTAAGTCCAGTTCGGGCCAACTGGCTGCTATCTCCTGACTACACATGTAAATGATTTAGCCGGGCAAATATCGCTGCGCACATTCATCTGTTTGCTCTCATTTATGGCACAATGCGAAGCCAACAAAACGATGCACTTTAAGCCGCTCCAACAACTGCCAGATATGTGTACGTGAAATTTTAATAGGGCTGAAAAAGGTGATACGAATGGGCGCTGAATTTATGTTGATGCAAATAGAACTTAAAGCAAAGATAATGTACCAATAAGGGGCTGTCTATTAGACTGGGTCAATTTGTATGGGCAAAAAAAAGTGATAAATCGTAGGGAGGGACGCAATCTTGGAAGAATTCTAAGAAATATGGCAAAAGAAACTATATCTTAAAAACCACGTTTGACCCTCCGCATTTGCAAAAGAAAAAACCCAATATTTAATGAAAAATATCACAGTAGCCGTAAATTTTATACACTGGATTCCGCCCCATAAAGTATATATATTCTTGATCAGCATCACCAGACGAGTTGATTTAGCCATTTCCGTCTGTCCGTCCGTCTGTCCATTCGTCTGTCCGCCCTTCTGTCTGTCTGGGAAGGAACGACAAAAAAAAAATTCTACACACAAAAAAATTTGCTTGGTAAAATTTACCAACAAAGATAGTTACGTAACTATTAAAATTGTTACGTGTATTTTGTTTTTGCTTTGGGTTTGTGTCTTTGCTAATTGTGTGTATTTTCTTGTTGTGAAATGACTATTTACTTAGTAGAATTGACAATTTTGCTGGTTGGGGCCTGTTTGACAATTATTACAGTTGATTTTACCAAGTTTTTTTTTGTGTGTACCTTCGGTGTTTTTTTTAAATATTACCTTCTACTCTTGGGATATTTCTGAATTTCGAATTAAATTTTAAAATAATCGGACGACTTTATCATATAGTTGCCATAAGAGCGATAGGAAAATAAATGGGAAAGTATAGGAAATGAATTTCAGTTTCTTTGGTGTGTATTTTATTTTCTTCTACTCTAGGATATGACTCTTTTTAAATATTTCCGAATTTTAATTTAAATTTTGTCATATAGCTCACCAAAAACGTGATTACGTAGTATTTGAAAAGCCCCTAACTTTACATATTTTATAACTTAAATAACTTAATACTTAAAAAAAACCCAGCTGTTATTTATTGATGAGATTTCATTTGTAAAAAAATGCTGTGTCTGTAAAACTCTCGTTTGGGTGGTAGCACAGCTGTTGTTGAGCTTACGCCCCGTTTACTCTGTATTGTAGCATTTTTATTATACACGTAACCCGCAAAGTGAGAGGGTATATTGTATTCGTGCAAAAGTATGTAACAGCTAGAATGAAGCATTTCCGACCATATAAAGTAAATATATATTTTTGATCAGGGTCCCTAGCCGAATCAATCTAGCCATGTCCAAAAAAATCAAATTCAAATCTGACCATTCGTTAAAAAGTTATGCGCGATCAAAGTTTTATTTATCCGACTATAAAGTTCTCCCTTCTTTTTTGTAATTTTTCTCTAAATATCTTGTTTTAAAATATGATGCAACCTATTTTATATTTTTAAATTATTACAAATTGTACGCAACATTAAACGATTTTGCGCAAGCCTCATGCACTTTCGCTACCTAGCAGGTACTTTACTTTGTATAGTATATTGGCAAAGACTAGAGTTCCGACGAGAGACATAATTATACCCGTTACTCGTAGAGTAAAAGGGTATATTGTATTCGTGCAAAAGTATGTAACAGCTAGAAGGAAGCATTTCCGACCCCGTAAAGTATATATATTCTTGATCAGGGTCACTAGCCGAGTTGATCTAGCCATGTCGGTCTGTCCGTCTGTTTGTCTGTCTGCTGTCTGTCTGTCTGTCTGTCTGTCTGTCTGTCTGTCTGTCTGTCCGTCTATAAACGCTGAGATCTCGGAAACTACAAAAGCTAGAAGGTTGAGATTTCCCACACATATTCTTGCGCTTTCTATGCAGCGCAAGTTTATTTCAGCCAAGGGCCACGCCCCTCCAAAATCGGCCACTAACAATTTAAAATGTGTCTGGCGCCCAAATCTGTAAAGATTTCCGAGAAGTATAAATGTTTTGTTGTGTATATTTATACCTATCGAAATGTGGAAGACATTTTTCAAATCGGACTATTCAATTAAAAGTTATGCGTAGTCAAAACAATTTTATATATCCATGCGAGGGAGGCACTCCCTTTAGCTGAGTGACGGGTATTAGATAGTCGGGACACCAACCCGACTATAGCGTTCTCTCTTGTTTTAGTTTTTCTGAACAAGAGAGTTCTGGTTGCCAACGACACAGTCTCGTGCTTCGAAATTAAAATGACGTTAAAGACCTCATAAGTTTACTGTACTCGTCTCGATAAATGTTAATCAGTATGGACGGCAGTCCATGTAGTGACGAAGCGCACCAGGAGAGTGTGCGAAGGCGACTACTATATATACACGAAGAAATGAAAATCTACTGTGATGGTCCGATCATAATGAATGATACACCTATCGAAAGGTATTGCGAAAACTAACAGGATTGCATACCAAGACTCTAAGAAAATCAATTGGCTTGGGAGAGAGAGACGTGAAAGTGAAAAAGTTAATATTTCGAAATTTGGAGCTGTTGGGGCTGGTGGGGATACTTGTTCTCCCCTCTCAATGTTTTAGTTGTATTCCTTTTGAAAATACCCGTCGAATGAGGGGTCATTTGTCAAAATCCGACGCTCCGTTCAAAAGTTATAGCCAAAATAAGATTTTCTTCGTCTTCCCAAAATGAAAATTTAATTCTGTTTGTCAGTTTGTCAGTTTGTCAGTTTGTCCAAAACATGTTTTCTAAGTTTTGAAAATTTGATATGACGTTCATCACATATAAAAAACTTTTGTTTTTTGTTGTTTTGTTTTGTTTTTTGCTTTTGGAAAAACTCGCTAGTTTAGCGGGAAAACAGCTATAAGTAGCTAAAATTCGGAAAGCCGTAACTTCTATACTACTAAAGCTACAGACTTGTGTTATATCTCGTTTGAAAGGTATTTTTAAATGCTATAAACGCTTTCTATATGCAATTTTATTAAATGTAATAGTTAAAAAAATATGAACAAAAGACAATTTTTTAAAACTTTGTTTTAGCTTTTTTTTATTTTTCTCAGAAACGGCTCTAACGATTTTCTTTAAAACTTTAAAATGTATAGCCCTTGAGATTCCTTAAATTTTGGTATATAACACATTACTGTAAAAAGTCACGTTTAAAAGTTATTTTTATACGAAAATAGCCACTTTTGCAAGCTCGAACTACTAACGCTCCCTGAGTATTGAATTTTGTGTGAGGGTATCCGAACTGTATTTTAGGGTCATGGAATCAGTAAATTTGCACTTAAGAGTTCCATATAGGAATCTTTTGTTCTACGACTTTTGGAAAAAGCCGCTACTTTAGCGGGAAAAAGCTAAAAATAGCTACATTTCGTTAGTTTGTAAGTTCTACACTACTAAAGGTACAGACATGTGCTATACCTCGTTTAAAAGGTATTTTGAAATACTTCAACGCCTTTTTAACTGAATTCGTTAAAATACAATAGTTTAAAAATTATGATTTATGACCAATTTAAATTTAAATGTTTATATTAGCACCTATGAGAGCAAAAGTAAACAAACAAAAACTTCTGATATCAAATAAAAACACCTCTTAACGAGGTAAAAAACTAGTGACGATCGCACCTTCAACATACAAAAGTTCTGATATCAACATTTGTGACGAAAAATTATTACACTCGTCATTAAATAGACTTTCTAATATTTTCTCATTCGGCACGCTGCAATAGAAAATGCCTGTGAAGGGAAAAAGGCTGGAATAGTTTGCTAGGGCGGGCCGAATGAGAAAATATTAGTCTATTTAATGACGAGTGTAATAATTTTTCGTCACAAATGTAGATATCAGAACTTTTGTATGTTGAAGGTGCGATCGTCACTAGTTTTTTACCTCGTTAAGAGGTGTTTTTATTTGATAAATGTTAATCTTCATCTTTAAAATTAAGGGGGAATGGAATTATATTTAAGACCTTTTATTCAGACGAATCATATTTGTTTTGGACTTGAGTGTTTGTATAATAAAGATAATGAAACAAACACTTCCCACGGTATTTTGTACACACAAAAAAATTTGCTTGGTAAAATTGACCAAAAATGGTTATGTGTATTTTGTTTTTGCTTTGGGTTTGTGTCTTTGCTAATTGTGTGTATTTTGTTGTTGTGAAATGGCTATTTACTTAGTAGAATTGAAAATTTTGCTGGTTGGGGCCTGCTTGACAATTATTACAGTTGATTTTACCAAGTTTTTTTTTTGTGTGTATGTATTGGACTTATAATTGAAAAATGGTTTACTTGACCTCATCGTAGTTTAGGTAGCGGTACACTTTTACAGTCTGTTAAAATCTAAGGTACATCCTTACGACTAGTTGCCCTCGTCTCAACTTCGAAAAGTGATCGGACAATACTGGAAATGAAATCCGTTAATTAACGCAAAATAAATATCACAAACATTAAGAATCGAGTGTGGAAAATAAATGTTCAGGTAAAAATGTTCCAAATCCAAACATGGTAGTGCAGGATTTATTTAATTTGTTGATATCTGAATCAATTGCACATCCATCCATTCAACGAGACTCAAGCAAGGTTGAAAATCCGATATTTCGTCTTTTTAAAGGTATCCAAACATTAGTTAAAATATACTTAGCGTTTCAGACGAGAAATCGAGGCTGAGAAGGATGACAGAGCAAATTTAAAACGGTACCTGGATGACTTGAAATATTAAATCTACCCGTCACGGTTTCTGGCAATAAAAGCTGCTCTCGCGTTTGTACAGATGAGCAGAAAACTGATTTAAAGGAGCCCATATAGTAATTAGCCCTGGCTGTGCCTGGCATCATATAGGGTTACGTAGCTTATCTTACCTATTACCAGACTTGACTGATAAGACGAAGGTTTGGTGTGAATATAAACGTTGTTCCAGATGCTGTGAGCTCATATTCGTGAGATCGCAGTACACAAAGAACAGTCACCATGCTGCCTGATTGGCTAACGGAGGAGTATATCCAGAAGGCCCTGCAGGCCTTTTACAAGGACGATCTGCTGCGAGTCCAGAAGGTCTGGGCCAAACCGGCAACGGAGAAAGGGGAGAACTTCGTGGGCGTTATGACCCGGATCTATGTGGACTTCGAGCAGGGAGATGGAACTGAGCAAAGTAAGTCCTACATCCTGAAACAAGCCGTTCCCTCGGATGCTCCCCAGGCGAATATCTTCGCGGAATACGATGTTTACAACAGGGAGCTGGAAATGTACGACGTTGTCCTGCCCAAAATGGCCAAGATTCTGAAAGAGGTTGACTTCAACGAAAAACTGATGGCGGAGGCCATAATAGTTGATCGAGAACGCACCATTATGATCCTGGAGGATCTGGCTCCCCTCCGCTACACGAATGCGGACAGAGTGAAGCAACTGGACATGGTTCACACCAAGCTCGTTTTGGACATGCTGGCCAAGTTCCACGCCGCAGCCATTGTCCTGAACCAGCGCGAGCCGGATCTTCTCAGTCGGAACTACGCATCGCACTTCTTTTCTAGAGGCAAAAAGGGTTACGGGGAGGTCTTCGTGGGACTTTTCAGGGCATTTATAAGGTATGTGAAGAGCAAGCCGAATTTAAAGAGCCGCTATGCAGACAAGTTGGAGCATATAACAACCAACTTGATGGATTACGCCGCCCGGTCTGTGGACGTGGGTGAAAAGGACCTGCAGACATTAGTTCACGGCGACTGTTGGACCACCAACGTGATGTACCTGTACGATGATGAGGGCCATCCCACCACGGTCCTGCCCATTGACTTCCAGTTCAGTACCCTAACATCCCCGGTGGTCGATTTGCACTATTTCTTCAGTACGTCACTGAAGGTCGATGTAAAGGCCAAGGAACTGGAGCTGGTGCAGTACCATTACTATGCTTTAAAAAGCACATTGGAAGCACTTTCTTATAAAGGGCTCTTTCCCAGTCTGTTTGAGTATCAGCTGCAATTCGAGAGGCGTCGTTTCTTGAGTAAGTTTCGATATATACATACTTTTAGCCAAACTTATGCGAGTATTTTTCCTTCAAAGGTGTAATTATTGCTAACGTATTTCAACCAATTATGATATACACGGGATGCGAGGACTGCGAGTTCGTAAATCTCTATCAGGATACTGCAGAAGGAATCAAGTTCCAGGACTCCATGTATGAAAGTGAAGAGATTCAGAGAAGGATTGACACAATACTACCCATTCTTGATGCCAAGGGCTTTTTGGATGCCCATTAAAATAAGACTGTTAATTTTGTATATGGTTGAGTAATAAAATCAATCTGATTTTAGTGTATAAACCATTCTCTTTTTAACTTTTAAATTTTATTGACTTAATTTTATAGGGAATTTATCTGCGCTAGATTGCTGTAAAGGCAACTACGTAGGCCTTTAAAATATAACATATAAATAAAATACAAGAAATAAATGTTTTTAGAAAGCAATGTAGATTAAATTTATAATTTAAAATTACCAAAGGCGACAACTTTCATCCGCAGGACGCATGTCACTTCCCACGGGACAGTTGAAGGCCTGGAAGAAGTCCTCATTGTTCGACAGGGTGCCCAGAACACGGTACTTTTCGACAGTGTGGCTTTCGTCTTTTTTCAGCTTATCCCAATACTGCTCCTCCTTGTAGTCCGAGCAATATAACTGAGCGAAGCCCAAGAAGAAGAGCTGCTCTGGCGAGAGGTCGAGTCCTGGCAACTGCTCGCAGGTCTTCTCCTGACTAAGATTTCCCAGCAGTTGCTTCTTGTGGCTGTGGTAGGCCTCCATGACCCTTCTCAATCCGCCGCTGTCGGCTATATTCTCGTCCAGTGTCTTATTGCCATCGATGTGACGATCGATCTCCGGTATCAGGTACTTATTGTAGGCATTCGCAACAGTGCTGCCATTTTGTCCTCTTTCCGGACAGATCTGTCCTTTTTTTAACGGGTTTATCCGGAAAAAATTTGAAACATCCCCTATCCGGAAATCTGTCCTTTTTTCAAAAATTAGGTTTTGAGTGTTATTTTTGCCAGTCGAAAAAGTGTAAACCTGTTTTTATATGCTAAAACGCCCTTTTAACCATCAATCTTACAGTTCGGCACTTAAAAAATAATTATTTTTACAAATTATCAAAGAGACGTAAAGCAGTCGATGGATTTTCTTTATAGTACGATTTTTTCTGTAGCAAAAAAAAAAGGAAAACACTTTAAAAATTTCTTAATTTTTACTCTTTGCTTTTTTGTCAGAAAAAAATTTCAGATTTTAACGACTCTTATTCGGGTTTGACGCAGAAATTGAATTTTTTTGTATTACCAATATAGTTACTTGAAATGCTTTTATTATTTTAATAATTTTAGATTATTACGTATACGCACAAAAATTTACCATGGTAAAATGATCAAACAAAGAAGGATGTGAGTCGGGCGCAGTAGGTCATTACATAATTGAATTTAATATAAAATCCATTTAAATTAAGTAATTATATAACCCATTGGTAAAACAGAAAAATGGAGGCGCATTTACTTTTGTCCCTTTTTTTGTCCTTTTTTAAAAGTTTTTGTCCTTTTTTTCCCTGTTTTTTTTGGCTTATCTGTCCTGTTTTTCAAGCTGTGTGATGGCAGCACTGATTCGCAAAGCACTCGGAGCGATCTTCAAAAGCCAGCTTCGATTAGTTTGACCACCAGGACCGATATTTTCCATCTCCATCGAATCTGGAGCCCAACGTGTCGAAACCGTGGGTAAGTTCGTGGCCAACGACGTAACCCAAGGTGCCAAATTTAAGGGCGAGCGGCCATGAGTGGTGGTAAATTGGTGGTTGCAGAATGCCATCCAATATGTAAATGGTGTTCTCCAAAACATAATAAAACGATTGGATCTGCATTCCCACCAGCATCATCTGTGGCAAGGTCTCTTCAGGTAGTTCCTCAGAGTGTCGGGTGCTGAAGCGATTAATGTCGACAATGAATCGATGCAGGTTGACATTGGTCACGGTGTAACTATCGTCGTCCATTTCAAGGCGGTCGATCTCCCGGATCAGGCGATCAGTGAGCGATTTGTCCTCCAAGGAGCCGATGCGGTACTGTATGGCCTTCTCCTTGAAAAGGGCTTTTTCTCTAGTATCCGAGTCCAACCAATCGGCTTCCTCGAGCGACCTTCGCAGACCTTTCCGCAGCTCCTGTACTATTTCAGACACTTCCAACCTTTGCTTCTCAGTAAAGTACTCCTGTAAGGTAATCATTTTTAAAAGGGCCATAACAATCGCATTGAGACTTACCGCCATGTAAAGTTTATTGAACAGGAAACACATGGAGGTCAGCAGCGCCGATGCGTAATAATCTCTTTGGTACTTGGACGCCTTCAGCCTTGGATCAAATTGGTAGAGCTGTTTCATGGACAGATAATTGGCCACAGCCTCAGGATGACGGCCACACACCTTGCCTATCTCCACAAAGTAGGAATGGCACCTCTCCCTGGGTAAACCCTTGTTAAAGGCAATTTCGTAGTAGTTAGTAACATCGAAGTCTTGGCATTCCGATTCATCCAATTCTTCTGCAGCCACCAGGGCCTCACGCCAGAATGCAAACACCCCGTCGATCACTTCCGCAATTTTAGCCTCTGTCAGTTGAAAGGAGTGAAGAGTTGCTGTTGATGTTGTCCGTATGCACGAAGGAGTCAAACCCCAGTTCCGGCTGCTCAAAGTAAGGCCTAAAGGGATAGCTTTCGGATAGATTTTCGAAAATTAAGCCTTTTGCCCCGTAGTTGGTCAAGTGGGCGCTCATGTTGAACCAGCTAAACTTGGAAGCGTTCCAGGCAGCACCATCTACGGCAGGAAAGCCTCAGATCGACCGAATAAGTCTAAAATAATTCGGATCGGCAGCTGGGAACGGATAGAGATCAGCCCTCAGACAGGCTTTGTATAATAGTTGGGCCACCCCTAGCTCGCTGGACACATTGAGAGTCTCCGCCAGATCTAACCTGCCCAAAAGATGTTCAGTGATGTCATATAATGTGTAGACAATGTCCGACGAAGTAGTGCGCTTTTCAAAGGAATATCTATCCGGTTTCACGTGTTGATAGTTTCCGCAGGCGTACTCGTAGAAGTCGTCACAGGGTGCTACGCTTAAGTTCATGTAGGACTTCATTAGATTCGCATGGGACTGAAGGTAATTCGCAGTTTTCAAATCGGAAGCCTTACTCGGCATATCGGTTACCGATCTGGTGTCCCCTTTCACGGAAAATTCCATTAGAAGAAAATAGATCAGTGATCCCCACAATCTGACGGATCTTGAGCTTATCGAACAAAAAAACATGCTCTTGTTTATTGTCATTCTTATCAGCGCCTAAAAAGGCAACTGTGAAACACGCAACCTAGGACTCAACTTCTTGATTCAGAACGCAATTTTGAACTGTCAGCTTTTTAAATCCCAAATATTGCTCCACAGGCCGATGAGACTAGCCGTCAAGAGTTGAATATAATATATTCACCATACGAATGCTATATCCGATTTAAATATTTCGTAATAGTTTAAGTATGTATAATACATTTTTATTCTCAAAAATGTGTCTAATTCAATTTGACTTTAGATCCGTTTTTTATGCATCTTGATAAAACTGTACCCTGATTTTAAAGTTTGTTTTATACACTTCAAATACACCAAACCCTTTTTTTTTTTAAACCTAAAAATAAATTAAACCTTTTTATCTTCTTCATCTTCATCTTTTATTTTCTAAATTCTAGTAATAGGAATTTCTATATGTTAACATTTCGTTTTGCCAAATCTACCGTCCGTTCTCGTTAGTATTAAAACCGTTATCAAGCCTTGAAGTCGATGTCTGCAGTCCCATTATCATGCTCTTTTAACAAACAAAAATCAAGATTGTAGATTTTGTGTTCGACACAATAAAATGTTCGTGAACTAGAATGACTAGGCGACCGTCCAAGCAGTACCCTCGGGTAGTGACTGGGCTTTGTTTAATTTGCAATCTCACAATGACCTTGTATAACTGAGAATTCACTCGAGAATATAGATAGCACACAAATTGCCATTACAAAGCTTATCGCGGCTGCACTATAATAGTCTCCGATAAGATCCCCGTTTCGTCATAATATAAACGTGAGCCCCGGAGCTAAGACGTCAGAAGTTCGAGGAACCGCAACACGTAAACAATGCTGCCCAACTGGCTAACGGAGGAATATTTGCAGCCCAGGCTGAGGGCTTACTGCAAGGACGATCAGCTGAAGGTACTCAAGATCTGGGCCAAGCCGGCGACTGGGAAAGGCGAGAACTTCGTGGGCGTCATGACCCGTATCTACGTGGACTACCAGCTGGGCGACGGATCCGTTCAGAAGAAGACCTTCATCGTCAAGCAGGCCCTTCCTGAGGACGTTCCCCAGGCGGAGGTCTTCTTCGAGTACGAACTCTACACCCGCGAGATGGACATGTACGAGTTCGTCCTGCCCAAGCTGAGGGAACTGCTGCAGGAAGCTGGTCTGGATGGAAAGCTAACTGCAGATGCCATCACCGTGGATCGGGAGTACAGCACCATGATTCTGGAGGATCTGGCGCCGTACAAGTTCGTCAACGCGGACCGAGTAAAGCAGTTGGATCTGGCTCACACCAAACTGACTCTGGAAATGCTGGCCAAGTTCCATGCCGCATCCATAATCCTGCAACAGCGCCATCCGGAGCTACTGACCCAGTGCTTCTTTACCCACTTCTTTTCGCGGGACAAGAAGGCCTATTGCGAGGTCTTTACGGGTTTGTTTAGGGCTTTTTTGCGGTTCATAAATGGCCAACCGAGTTTGAAGCAAATCTATGGCGACAAACTCGAGAAGTTGCATACCCACATCATGGAGTACGGAGCTCGGGTCTACGATGTGGGTGAAGGTGATCTGATCACGCTGAACCATGGCGACTGCTGGACCACCAACATTATGTTCCAGTACGATAAGGCGGGAACTCCCCAGACTGTCGTGGCCATAGATTTCCAATTCAGCAACTGCACCTCTCCCACCATCGACCTGCACTACTTCTTCACCACTTCTCTCAAGGAAGAAGTTAGTGACAAGGAACCGGAACTTGTTGAGCATCATTACAACGCTTTAAAAGCCAACCTGGAAAAGTTTTCGTACAACGGCTCATTCCCCACCCTTCAGGAGTACCAACTTCAGTTCGAACGGCGCCGTTTCATGAGTAAGCACAGCTGAGTGAATCCGCAAACCACATTTCTTTAAAAATTATCTTTTTCCAGGTCTGATGGCCCACATGTTCAAGCCCTGTATGATTTACAATGGCACTGAAGGGACCTCAGACTTTTCAAGTCTGTATAAGGATACTGAAGAAGGGCTTCGTTACCAGAAATCTGTGTACGCCAGTGAAGCTGTGATCAAAAGTGCAACCAAGCTATTAGCTATTCTTGATGGTAAGGGCCTCTTGGACTTACAGTAGGCCAAAACTGCTTAATTAAACTTAAGGAGGTATAGAAATATATATGAGTATACCAAAATGGAAATAAAGTATGTCCCAAAAACTTCAAATTGTATCGACATTTAAGATATTTTATTACCAATTTATATTTACCCAATCTTGGCTGCGATTTTATAAAATTTAGTGTGGTGTCTGATTGTTTGCGATTAAGATTGTTTGCATACCAAATTACTTTCTGACGAGCACTTCAAGAGATAAGCTATCAGCAGACAGCAAAGTGCTTTAAGAATTATATTAGAGTGTTACGTCATTTTGGCGTCACTTTTGGCGGGGAATGAACATGACTGATAGCCTCCAGCCTCGGGTGATTGCTAAAAAATAAATTTTGAATGATTCAAGTTCCCAAGTAGACAATAAGGAAGCTCGGTACGCGTTTCCGGCGGCCCTTAGCCCAGTGTGCAGAGCTTTTCCACCCCTTGGGTTCAGTGATAAGAAAGCTCCGCACAGCTGACGGCCCAAAACAAACTTGGAAGCGAGGGCCCACGGCCGGTTGACCAAATGTGGCGCCTTCAGTTGCGACTTGTGTGCCACGCGGCGTATACGCAACGCGCATCCCGGCCAACATAGATTCAGGCGGATATTCAGGCGGAGACGAGGCTATATAAGCAGGCGATGCGCACCGAAAGCCAACAGATGGTCGCTGACTGTGCACGCGTGTGGTTATCGGAGATCAGTAAACAGCCAAACTAAACACCCAAACTTATTGTAATAAAATCGCGTGAAAAAGACGAAATAATAAAAATGCGGCCGCATATTTATTGAGAATTTTGAGGTGGCCAAACAACGGGGGCCAAAAACTCTTTGGATCTACACGGAATTCTGAATTCTGAGAGGTATGCCCCGTGACGCGGTGTTTAGTGTTTGTTTTTCGAACAATGTGCCGCCATTAAAAAGTGGAAAGCGTGAAGATTTCGCACGGAACTCGACATTTACGAGCATTTTCACCCTGCCCCAAAAGTGGGCCGCGGAAAATATGCTAATTGCTTGCCGGACGCTCGGCAGTTGTCGGTATTTAGTATGATTATTCTCCCGAACGCGCCTCAATGAATCTGAAATGCAAGTTGCGAATTAATCGAAAGAAAATATTATTCCGCCGCGAGTCTCCCGGAAAAACAAATCTTTTGAGTCTGTAATGCCATGTGACGTGTGCGGGCAAGGCAGAAATCATAATTTAACGAAACTACGAGGCAGTTAATGAGCTCAGGAAACTGAGGGAAAGCCGATTCAGCTGAGTTCCATTCGATGGAAAATTAATGAATGTGCATCGCGCGTAATGAGATGTAAACGAGTGCTGCAGCCCAACACAAAATTCGGAAAACCGAAAAGCAATTTGCTTAATGGCATTATTAATGGACTCTGAATAATGAAGCAGATTTCCAGCCATATATTGAAGCCATATTTAGTGCATTAAAGAAAAATACTGACAAGAATATTGCGGCAATTATAATTATGAAGAATTAACCATCTGAGGCCAAACGAATTGTGCACGCAAATATACGTATGTGAAATAATTAAGCCACAGCTTTCGTTGAATCCACTTTCTGCTTTACGTCTGCGAACTTTAATTAAGAATTACAACGGCACATTTTCCTTTAAAGCAGTTCAACCTTGACATAAGCGACCAAACTTCATTATAAAATTATTTCGCAAGAAGATTATCTTAATAAAATACACACTTAAATAATATTTTTAAATCGGTTAAGTAATTATTTATTTATAACTTCTATTTGGACAATAAGAAGGCAGCTGCTGTAAAACAATAAAGCCATGCTGTGTGGTGCAATTGCGTAGACAGTGTAATCCAAAAGAAAAGCCGTACTTTGTTAAAGTTAAATGAAGTTCATGTGAACCGAAAAGTCCCCTCTCAGACTGCCGAGTCAATTTAAACTCAGTTCAGCCGAAAGGGTTTGACGCGCAACTGAGCATGGCTTAACTGGGGAAGAAACCACCTCAAAGTGCGCCAGAATCTGGAAAATGTTCCAAAAGTTATGCATACCAATGCATGCAAAACTGGAACCCCCGAAGGCACTTAAAAACTGCAACCATCTTGTGCAAACTTTTTAACTTGAGGCCCGTGTGTTTGTTGCACGGAGGATTAAGCTGTGTCCCAAACTTTGCTCTATCTCGAGAATTTTTGAGGCATTTAATTAAGTTGATTATGCTGACAAGCAGCTTGGCTGAGCGGATTATAGGCTAGATGTACGCACCCCTTTAACGAAAGCATCCATTAGCAGAAATGTTTTTATTTCTTATAATTTCAAGACGGGAAAGACAACAGCGAAGTCCCGTGAGTGCACTTCAAATTGGAAACTAAATGAGCAACTGCTGCTGTGGCAGCCACAAAAACAGAGAGTCACTCGTGTCACACGCAGGCGGAAAACAACAGCCGACGGCCAGGAAGAACAATACGATACTACGTACTAGCATATATATCCCCAGGGCGGAGGAGATTGCCAGAGCGATACGATGGTGAGTGTAATTGCAATATAAATACTTAAAGCCGTCTGAAGAAGCCATTTCGGAGTAGATGTCAAACGGAACGAAATTACTTTGTTCCTAAAATGAAAAAGTTTGTTCGAGTTGCTTTGGGGGAATCAGTCTTGGTCTTGGTCTTGTTCTACTTCTTGGTCTAACTTGGCCATATGGCCATATGGCTGTGCAAGCGCAAGCCCCATTTTTTTGACATTTGCAGGATACACCGCCAGATTGGGGCCAATTTGCTGGCGTAGGAACCATACAAATTTCAAAATAATGCTCCCCTCTCCTGGGCAATTTGAAAACTCGGGGAAGGCTTAAAAGTCGAGCGAAAGCATATCAATTTACGCAATAATTGCTGTCCTGGTTACGCAATCGCACAGCATTTTCGTGGGCCGGATTTTGGGTAATATGAATTTTTATTTTTATCCCAGCACTCTGTGGCTTTCTTTGACACCTAAGAAGTGTTAAACGGCACACAGAACATGATTAAATTGCAAAGGACTCAGACAAATGGGCGAGAATCTGTGTTCAGCCCTTAAGCAGCTTAGATGATTAATTCCTAAGAAACCCAGTTTCGCACTCGGCCAGATGTACCCGCCTAGACAGAGCAGATCACTTTCGCAGTGAATAATTTGGACTTGACCAGCCGAGCAGATGAGGCCAATTCCGGCAGAACTTACCTCTTCCATGTTCGAGATAAATCGACTTCAATTAATAAACAAAACGTCCTGGGGGCAGGCGAAAGGGTCTCTTATTGGGCACAAACTGAGAAACTCATCAGCCAACAGGGGAAGGACGTATTTGCAGCAAACAAATCGCACGGGCGGCAATAAAATTCATCTTGTTGTGGGCGAAACAAGAGAGCCGCAAATAAATCACAAAAATAGCTGAGCAGGCAGCGGGAAAACCAGGCCGGAATCGAACTTGAATTTCCCGAAAACTGGATGGCATTTAAAACCTTTGTCACGCTCCGCTTATCCAGTGAAGCGACAAGGCTGGAGCTGGAGGAACTCGTATTCCGAAAATTATACCAAATTTGTGACAACTGCCGATGACTTGAGGCTGCTTTACATAATTCTTCCGACACTAACTTCCCTTGTGCGACCCCACCGAACCGAGAAGGCAGCTGCGCAGTGATTTTCCTTTGGGGAAAAGGACATGAAAATTCAATTTCCACCTTGAGTCAATTCCTCAAAGTCGTGTACGGACTGCGATTGGAACTTCTGCGACAAATTGGTGATCAACTTCGGCCTGCCTTGCACTGCTCCTTTTGCGGGGCAAAAACTTTTTTATTAGGTCCTCGCCCGGAGCGGAAGGGGAATCCAAACCATTTTGCAGACTGGCCAGTTTGCGGTCGGCAGACTTTCCCATTTAGGGCTGGCCGACTGGCCAAGTCTCGGGGCCCTGATGTTTGAGTTGGTAGTGCAAATATTAGTCAATTAAGTGCCGGCCAACTTGAAATTAAATTTCCATGGCAACTTTGTCTTCGGCTCGCTTCCGATCCCCCGCCCATCGGCTATCTAGCGAGTTAATCCCCCGATTGGCGAGATTTATTAGCGCCTCATTTATCGCAGCTGTCAGGGGTAATGCATACCTTTGGGCGCCCCATAAGTCTGTTTCGCCCACCTTCGGCCGAGCCATCGGCTTTTATCGATACTGACAAGTGCGCAGCCATTCGGCGCATAAAATTACACAATTATTTTTGGCAAATGTCGTCATTTATAACCTGCCTGTATCTGGGCCTGTGTCTGTATATGTATCTGGATCTGACGGCTGTCCCTCGGCACCACGATATCTTGCTCTGGTAACAAATGCCAGGCATCAAACGCACATTTCCCCGAGAACAGCACTTTTGAGTTTTTCCAATTAAGTGCATGTCTCGCCCCGATGTGCTGCATAAATTATGGCGCCGGGTAATGCATGAATATTTACGAGGGAAAGAACCAACTAACTCGAGCCAGGCACCGAGGCATTTAAAATTGAGATATGACATGAATTGACACCGAATGGTAAGACATTTTGCAAAAATAAAACAACGGGCAAAACTTTAAGACCAAGTGAAAGATTTTGCCCTGTCAAAGTTATCCTGTAGCAGATAATTTGCGAGTCAAGTCCCATGAGCCAGGCCCATTGTCTGTGCTCAGCAAGGCATCAAAAGGCGAAGAGCGAGGGCGTTTGAAGTTTTTATCAAGCCCTGAGATCTCAACTCAATTATTAAAATAGCATGCTGGAAAATGGATTTTCTATCAAGATAACGTTTTTGTAGACCAAAAGCACTACGATTTAAAGGTCGGCCGAGATTTGTTTGGAATTCCTAACTAACATTTTACAAATAATAAATTAATTGCCAAATCAAATGATTTGATTTTTGGGTGTGTTATGTTTTTGGACCTATAGACAAAAAGCTTGTTAAATACAATTTAATGAATTTGGTATTAGTTTTAATAAAATATTTAACATATTATAAAATAAGGACATTTAATAATTTTAATGGTCTATATCTTTACTAAAAAATAGGTCATAATTTATTGGCTTTGATGATTGTATCCCAAATTTCTCATAGTGATTGCCTGCTACTGAGGCGTCAGAACTTTCATTCATGTCGAATGCCCATAGAATCCTTTGGTGCTGGGCCACCTACCGGCACCGCACAAACTTTTCATACGATTATTGCCCCGAATTTCGCATAGGCGGCCCCATAAACCAGCGGAATTTGCCTTTCGCAGCCAGCTGGAATGTGTGGCGTGTGCTGCAGCCAATCTCATAAATCATACGTGATGTGGCACGCAAAGTTTCCCTCCTCTTAGCCGACCTCCTGCCTCTATCTTCCTTTCCCCTGACAATTGAATATTTTCGCTGCGGATTTGAGGAATAATAGGAGCCTGTTTGCCTTCTCTGTTTGCCAGATAATCAGCATGAACCAGACGGAGCCCGGCCAACTGGCTGCCGGGGAGCAACTGGGTGGCTATGCCAGCAGCAGCAACAGTGGCCGCTATCTCGACGACCGGCATCCCCTGGACTACCTGGACCTGGGCACGGTGCACGCCCTCAACACCACGGCCATCAACACCTCGGATCTGAACGAGACTGGGAGCAGGCCGCTGGACCCGGTGCTCATCGACCGCTTCCTAAGCAACAGGGCGGTGGACAGCCCCTGGTACCACATGCTCATCACCATGTACGGCGTGCTGATTGTGTTCGGAGCCCTGGGAAACACTCTGGTGGTCATAGCCGTGGTCCGAAAGCCCATTATGCGCACTGCCCGCAACCTCTTCATCCTAAACCTGGCCATATCGGGTGAGTTGAAGCCCCCGGGCCGGCGGAAATCCGTGTCTAATCCGATCGGACTTTTAGATCTACTTCTGTGCCTCGTCACCATGCCGCTGACCTTGATGGAGATCCTGTCCAAGTACTGGCCCTACGGCTCCTGCTCCATCCTGTGCAAAACGATTGCCATGCTGCAGGCACTTTGCATTTTCGTGTCGACAATATCCATAACGGCCATTGCCTTCGACAGATATCAGGTTAGTCCCGGCTCGGCCTTTTTTAATGCCAACATTAGTATGTAAATGGGGCAAGTCATGTCCCGGTATTAATGAGGCGAATGGCTTCAATTTGTAACCATTAAATTTGACGTTGAACGAAAATCGATGGGCTCTGAGTAAATATTTGGCGATTACTCGAATGCTTAACCCACGATTAAAGTTATTAATATAAATGGTGGCGAGCCGAAAGCTTGTTAAACGGGGTGATGTATAGAGGTCAGTGGGACTATTAGCTTTCGATTAAAAGGGTTAAGCTATTAAATTTACCTTATTATTTCGGGGATAAACATCGCTATAGTTATACAGTAGTTATCTAATATTGAAGAGACTACTCTCGCGGATCCACGGAGGGTGATATGGGGGTGATATAATCCACCACTCGGGTGAAAAATTAAAGGAATTTTGGTATGCAAAAAGTAAGCAAAAAAATTGTTCTGATTTCCCCCCCACCATTTTCTTTTGTTTAGTTACATATATGTATGTGGTATACCACAAATGTAGATATATATTTCCTATCCTAGTTTGTACAGGTGCTTAAGTTTATTCCCGATGTTCCCAGCTTAATTCAACCTTTTTAGACCAGGTTGAATCCATTGAACCGTTGGATAGTGACCCCCTGAGCTATCCTTGAATCACCCCCTGACTTTACTTCCAGGTGATCGTGTACCCCACGCGCGACAGCCTGCAATTCGTGGGCGCGGTGACGATCCTGGCGGGGATCTGGGCCCTGGCCCTGCTGCTGGCCTCGCCGCTGTTCGTCTACAAGGAGCTGATTAACACGGACACCCCGGCCCTGCTGCAGCAGATCGGGCTGCAGGACACGATCCCGTACTGCATCGAGGACTGGCCGAGTCGCAACGGGCGCTTCTACTACTCGATCTTCTCGCTGTGCGTCCAGTACCTGGTGCCCATCGTGATCGTCTCGGTGGCCTACTTTGGGATCTACAACAAGCTGAAGAGCCGCATCACCGTGGTGGCCGTGCAGGCGGCGTCCGCTCAGCGGAAGGTGGAGCGCGGGCGGCGCATGAAGCGGACCAACTGCCTGCTGATCAGCATCGCCATCATCTTCGGCGTCTCCTGGCTGCCGCTGAACTTCTTCAACCTGTACGCGGACATGGAGCGCTCGCCGGTCACCCAGAGCATGCTGGTGCGCTATGCCATCTGCCACATGATCGGCATGAGCTCCGCCTGCTCCAACCCGCTGCTCTACGGCTGGCTCAACGACAACTTCCGTAAAGAATTTCAAGAACTGCTCTGCCGTTGCTCAGACACTAATGTTGCTCTTAACGGTCACACGACAGGCTGCAACGTCCAGGCGGCGGCCCGCAGGCGTCGCAAGTTAGGCGCCGATCTCTCCAAGGGCGAGCTCAAGCTGCTGGGGCCCGGCGGCGCCCAGAGCGGCACCGTCGGCGGCGAGGGCGGTCTGGCGGCCACCGACTTCATGACCGGCCACCAGGAGGGCGGACTGCGCAGCGCCATCACCGAGTCGGTGGCGCTCACGGACCACAATCCGGTGCCCTCGGAGGTCACCAAGCTGATGCCGCGGTAAAGCACAGGGTAGTCCTTAGGGTCCTCGGGGTCCGGTTCATGGACATTTCCGTGACCGCCCACCTCCGCAGGACACACGCGTGCATGTCCTTTTGTGCGCCCTCGGGCTGATTGGATTTGCATGCTCCAAGCGTCGCTGCTGCTCCCTTACGTTTCACTTGTTCCAACTGCAACTGCCATATTCAGAGCACACTGAGCGCAAAGTCGTGTCGTTAGGTCACAAGTCTTAAAGATTTAACTTTAGCTTTGATACTGGGGGATGCGAAAATTAAAAGGAGTTTTCAAAATGCTCCTTTTTTAAATTTATTTTTTATTTTTTTGTGTGTGTGTTTTAATATGAAATATATTTATAATCTTTTGTACATTTTCTCAGGGTTTAACAATTATTTCTTAAGACATTTACATTTTTGTTGTAATGATTCCATATTGTTTTTACATGAACCACATAGTTTCGAAATATTTTAAGTGGTTTTGAAAATAAATATTTTTATAAACTTTTGTACAGTTTCTCAGAGGTTTACAAGGCCTAAAATTATTTCTTAAATATTTAATTTATTAATTTAATTTAATTAATTATTGAAAAACATGTTAATTATGTTTATTTTTTAAGATCGTTAATGTTAATTAGCTTACATTATTTTTGTAAATATATTGCTTACCAATTTATTTATTTTTAAATCAAAAATAGCTCAAAAGTAATTATAAACTTCTTACTCCTTTTTGTTGCAAAATCTTAATCCCGAATAAATTTTTTTTACCTTTTTAATACAATCAGAAATGTCTTGAAAACTGAAAATATTTGAGAATGGATATTATTTTTCAACTCCTGATTCTGGGTGTTGCTACTTTGTGGCTCGAACATGATTGCTCTCGGTTGTCTATAATTTCATCATACTTTTTCCCAGTGTATGCATGCGCTTCACAGTTCCTTTTATCGTTGCCTTGACGAGCTATAACTCTTGTCGTTGCCATGTTGTGACATTATTTGCTTTGAGCAGCCATCGATTATGACCCAGCTTTTTGTGACACATTTTCAGTTTGGAACAGTACTAAATTGGCAATCAATCCTGGAGCAGCGGGCGGCTGGAGCGGCTTTCGAGTGATGCGACTTTCAATTCGCTCTTAGAATTTACTGAAAATACATATTGTCCAGTGATCCAAAGCCAAGCTGAGTTACACCTAAGTTAAGAGACACAACGAGTATATATCTCGCAGCCTGTAATCTATTCCTAAACGAGCATCTCATCGCATCCACCATCAACGTCGGACTAAGTCTATGGTTTGATCACTTTCATATCGAATGCCGGAAAGTAATTGATTGAGCCCCCAATTGGATTTCGGGTATTTGATAAGTCGAATACGCCTAAGACATCGAATAAGTTCCCCTCAAACAGTTCCTAGGAAATATTTCTTTCTCTCATAGCTATGTCTTTATATCATATAAGATTAGGATTAGCCATAATTGATGTTTTGTTTGCTATTCACTAATAATAGGATAACTTGAAATTCACGAAAGTGAATTTACATATTAGTCCATAATTGTAAAAGATAACTTTAAAATAAATGTCAGCAGCTCTAAAAACATCCTAAGGCAAACTGTTTTAATGTCTGCTACACGAATACTAAAAAATATTTTAATAAATGTTGTTTACAAGTCCTGCATAATGGAGCTGTTTCACTTGAAAAATTTCTAAATGCCAAATGAGAGCTTTGGTGAAGTGCCAATTAGAAATGCCTGTTGAATTGCCCAAAGTGTTCAAATTGAAGCGCTCTTATTTACTCGGAATTCGGTCTTGTTTCTCCCCAAAATCATTCAAACTATTTGCAGCTTTGAGTTTTTAACAAAATGAAGTGGGGATTTTAAGCATATGAGTATGTAAGTTGCAGTAAGGTAAGTTATCTTTAAAGATTTTTAAACAAAAAGGGACACCGTGCTTACCAGTTTAACGGCCACAGCTATAAACAGCAGCTGACCCGCCCCAACACTTAACCTTTGACACTTTTGTGGGTTCGAGTCACTCAAGCAGCCGCAGCATAAAAACCTACGACCCATAAAAATAGCACATAAGCATGCGAACTTTGGGCCACTGCCACACGGAAGTTTGAGAAGCAGAATATCTATATCTTTAGATACACAAAAACATATACTCGTAAAACATAGTCTTAACAAATGTGGGCTAGTAAAATATAACACAAATCTATCTGAACTTAAACGAGTACCCCAATTAAGGCCGTCTCGGGTTTGCTAATAATAAACTCATTAGACCGCATTTTTCATAAGGTTCTCTTGATTAACGACAAGCTAAATTTGTGCTAAATTAGTGCATGATTACATTTCAATTAGGGTCTACGCACCGTCGTGGGCGAAAGGTCAGTCACCATCTCCTCAGTTTGCAGCTCGGTTCACAGTTCGCCGACGTGTGACACAAACG
Source organism: Drosophila takahashii (assembly GCF_030179915.1). Taxonomy (NCBI): domain Eukaryota; kingdom Metazoa; phylum Arthropoda; class Insecta; order Diptera; family Drosophilidae; genus Drosophila; species Drosophila takahashii. The sequence continues at coordinate 8,247,777 of NC_091681.1, read as the reverse complement.
TGACCGGTGGCGAGTGAATTATGGATCGCACGGAAAAGTGAAATGTTCCCACCAGGCGGCGTGGAAAATGAAACACAAATAAAATAAACTAATTAAAAATTTCTTTGGGGAACGCGTGATGCGACAGGTGAGGCGGCTCACCTGCTTCTGGCTGCTGTAAAACTGTCAACGGTCAGTTGGCCGTTTGTGACGGCTGGTAACGGCCTCATGCACTTGCGGCTTGTGAAAGTGTTTGCCTTACTTTTTGTCACACTCAGCCGACTCCGCACCTTCCATTTCCATTTCCCCTGGTCAACACACACAGACACACACCGTCATCTGATGATTACGAGTGCCCATCTCACTTTCTTCTCATGCAGATTGCGCAATGGTGACAAAAGCATTCTGGGTCTGCCTCTCCAACCCGATGGATTCGCCGGCAACGAAATTTTACGGAACCGGCGTGAGCGGGCAATTAGCATATTTATGAGTAAAAGTGAAATTAATGATTGGAGCAAAATTCAAAGCAAAGGTTCGCAAATATTTGCGGCAAACCGAAGACCCTCTCTGCATACAAATTGATGGAACTCAGATTCAGACTCAGCTTCGGATTGGGACTGACACTGAGATGAAACGTAATATATGTGCCTGGGTTCAAGGCACTTAAATCTTTGCATCCCGCTGCCGTCGGACACATGTCGATGGCGAATGATGGAGGATGACATTTCTTTGACATTATTGGCGGCTCTTTAATAGGTGCTAAATGAATCCGCTGCAAGCACTTTCACATACAGTTGGATGGATGGATGGCTGGTACAAATGGGAGTTCGCAAATTGTTGTCTGAGCAAAGAAGTTGGCCCCGATTTGCGTTGGGCTTTTAGAAAACATTGCTCGGACCATTGTTACACTGAGAGTGGTTATTGATTTTGCGGTCCCATAAACTGGCTTTCATTTCGTTTTGGCTTTTGAGCTTCTCAGTGGTTCAGTGGCTCGGCGGTTTGCCGGTTTGATGGTCGGGGGTGGGGCGTTTCCGCTTGTTAGCCACAAGTCAATGGCAAAGTTTGTCACCAGAAATTAATAACAATGTGACGCTCAGTTGGCCAATTCTAAGCGACGACTTTCTCATGCGTAAACCGGCCAACAAAACCCGTTCACAGATCAAACGGGGCACACTTATAAATAAGTGAAAATCTGCTTACACTTTACGCTGCTAAACTAGTCCATCTTAAATATTTATAGAAATCGAAAATGCTCGGCAGATGTGCAGGAATGCATGGTGCATTTTGTAACTGTGCACGGAATCCCTAATCCTCTAATCCCCCCGACAACAACATGTGAATTTCATATAGAGAGAGCAGATGTTATTGGACTATTTTATATTGCAACCAAAATGGGAGAGATGGTCCTGGGGGCTTATTCAGTTTCAGAATCAGTTAACCATGGTTGGTTTGGCCCATGAAACCCACAAATCCATTACATTGTGGTTCCCTAATAAAAAAATCTTAAAAGTTTGCATCCAAAACTCTTGCCAAGGAAATCATGAAACTCCGAGCTTTTATTAGTCTGCCAAGTTATCCCATAAATGTTGCTTAAAGTCAAAATAAATATTTTCTCTTATTATCGATAACACAACGTGAATTGTAATTTATAAATTGCTAAAATTAGTTCTTGTTCCGGATAATTACAATTATAAATATAACAGAAATCATAGAAACCTTTCCATCATCGGGTAGCTTTTGAAACATGGTCTATTTATTTAAGTTTTGATTATTTTAAACGTTGTGTAGTTTTGTTTATTTTAAAATTTTTGTGCCCTTAAAGTAACAACGTCGATGTAATATTGATTCATTCAGCCATTTAATACTCTCTACCGGTCTGCTGCTTTTAAGTTTATGAAACTCCGAAATCCATACTTGTTTGGCAATTTGCAATATTAATTATTTTTAATCGAGTGCAAATTGCGTGGGGAACCTCAATCTTTCAAAAGTTTATCCGCTTTTGGTGGGGAAAAACACAATGAAACAAATTGTAACAAATTAAATGAAGTTTGCGGCAACTCTTGGCCAAGTTTTTTCAACAGAGGTCCCACAGCTTCCCTCTGGGGGCAAACAAAATCGAAAGTTCGACTAAACCTACGACTGACTAAGTGACCGCTTTCCGTTAGCATATGGTGACGCTTATTTTGCGCCATGACTTGTCGTATTTCCAGAGATTCATATTATTCATATATATTTACATGCAAAATTGACATGCAATTTCACGGCGTCAGGGTCCCTACTTTTTTTAATATTTTGTGAGCTGTCCAGAGAGTAGACGTTTTCATTAGCGACTAATTTCCCGTGTGCAAGCGAAACCGGGTGGACCAATGATGCGTCTGTACACTGAGAAAATATTTTATGTTGCTTTTTGTGATAGTTTTTACGTTCTTATTTAATGACAAAAATAATAAATATCATATTAAATAGCACAAAATCATTATTTAAAACTAATATGTATATTCGTTTTTATTTTTAAATTTCAGGAAAATGCTTTCTTTGAACAAAGTTTTCGTGAAAGACATGGTATCGTCTTATTATACTGCCTTTAATTAAAATTACAATTATAACTATAAACAAGAGAAAACGCTATAGTCGGGTTGGTGTCCCGGTTATCTAATACCCGTCACTCGGCTAAAGGGAGTGCGAGGGAGATGGATATATACATTTTTTTTGATTGCGTATAACTTTTTAATGAATGGTCCGCTTTGAAAAATGTCTTCTACATTTCGATAGTGTCTTCTACATACACAACAAAATGACATTTATACTTCTCGGAAGGTGTGGGCGCCAGACACATTTTTAAATCGTAAGTGGGCGATTGTGGGCGTTAGAGGGGGCGTGGCGCTTCTAGCCTTCTAGCTTTTGTAGTTTCCGAGATCTCAGCGTTCATACAGACGGACAGACGGACATGGCAAGATCGACTCGGCTAGTGACCCTGATCAAGAATATATATACTTTATAGGGTCGGAAACGCTTCCTTCTCCCTGTTACATACTTTTGCACGAATACAATATACCCTTTTACTCTACGAGTAACGGGTATAAAAATACAGTCCTTATTTTAAGTAAAACAAAATATAAACTTGAGATAACTTATTTTATAGAGATAAAAATACTTATTTAGACGAAAGTTCATGGTTGTGCTATTCCAATGAGTCCGATTTTAAGTAACCCTTTACGGAAGCCTCAAAATTTTTGTCGGTGTAGTCGACGGCTTTGTCACTCGGCTTCGTCGCCAGCTGATGCCTTCAGCTTTGGGCCCGGCTCAAAGACAGGCCGAGAGACGCTCTTAAGCCGCTCTTCGCTACGTAAAGTCGGTCCGCTCTCGTAGCGCTACGTAAGGCCCCAAACTGGTTGATCGCACCCGCCGTTTGGCTTTCGCCCGGCAGTCCAAATCTTCGCGAGCTCAGCAACAGACGCAGACGTGCGATAAATCCAAGGAAAGCTAGTTTGCGGTCCCAGAAACCCATCGATAATAATAACTGCCAAAATAACAGTGGCGTGTGCTGCACTGTCTAAAAGTGGGGCCATTGTTTGTACTGGCAAATACTCGGTGATCAGTGGATCAAAGTGCTGTTAAAGTGAAACGAGCTGTGGCGACTGCATTGACAAAGGAAGTGAGTGAACGGGTTTCGGCCAGTATTTTCACCAGGCCAAATCGGAGAGCCGACGCTGAGCGTCAGTGAATGCAATTCCATTTTCGAAACACACAGAAACGAAAGTCTGGCGAAGAAAGTTCTCCGACGACGAATGCAAAAATCGAATTGCCAGTTAACTGAGTAAACCAGAAACTCCTGCAGGAATTACACGGCCCAGAGTGCGAGAAGGTAAATTGAGTTGTAATTGATGGCCGCCGGTGAGTGGCCTCATTAATCACCAGCGAGATCCTCCGAGCAGACTTTATTCACCAGTCTCGATTCGGGCAATTAATGATATATCGCCTGAGTTGGGGAGAAGGTTGTTATTGTTACCACCGACAAAGCAGAAAAGAAACCGATTGTTAACATTTCCCTGTCGACACTGTTGTCGCTGTTTAAAGCCATTCATTTCGCTGTCCCTCCGCATTTGTATCTCCAAACTTCCAGTCTCCGAGTCTCACACTGTGTGGGCCAAAAACTGGCCGCTAACTTAATAGAAAAGCTCCACAATCTCCGTAATTAATTGTCGAGAGGTGTTACGTAAGCCAACCAGCTGGCCTACCCCAACTGGGCAAAAGGGAATCATCTGCTCGGCTCGGCCGGCAATCGAAGCGTCGCCAAATGTTTAACGATACTTTCTTTTTCGGCTCACAGCGCGTAAAAATGCGTCGAAGAAAGCCCTCGTCTCAGTCGATCAACTGCAAAATTATGAAAATGATACGAGCGGAGGAGTGAGCCACACAGAGACAAATTATAGACCAAACATGATATTTGCAGGTCAAGAGTGTGTGATCCCTTTCTTTTGTATTCCAAAAATCAAAATGATACACAATTTCAAACCTTCAATTTTGTAGAAGCAAAACAATCCTATCCCTACTTTCATGTACCCGAAAAAAAGTAATAAAAAATTCATATTTTATAAATATATATATTATAAATATATTTCATAAATCGGAAAAACATCTTTAAAATACCATACAAAAGCATTCATAACTTTTTTCTGTGCCACAATTGTTGCTTTTAATCGGACTGCAGCGCACATATTAATTTCTAGTGAGTCGTGGAATTGTGGTTAGTGGTGCAGTGGTGCAGCTTAGTGAAATGCGAGTGGGTTGGGACTCCGAGGCAGAGCCAGAGCCAGAGGCAGTGGCACATCCTCGTGAGTCATGAGTGTTTTCCCAGTGGCGAGCCATCCGCCCGACTCGCACTTTCATTTCGCCAGCTTTTAAATCTCCCTGGCTGGAGAAGCAACTTTCTTGTCGAAAGCACTCATATCATCCGACAGCTGCAGATGCAGACCGCATTCACACGTATTTCCATATGGAAGTGCTCTCGCTCCACATCCTCGCAAGATGGGCATGTCAAAATGGTTTCACGGGCACTTGAGTTCGGCTTGGATTGGCTGTGAATTAAATGTCATTTGAGTGAACTCACAGAAAGCAGCGATTGCATCACTTTTAATTTTAATTTGGGCTTACAGCACCGACTTAACGACATAAATAGCAGGCGACTTTCTAAAGCCCAGCGGAATGGCAGTCGAATCGCAGTCAAATAGCAGACACACCACCCAGGTGCTGGGCACGCATGTAAATCACTCAATGCGAGTGGGGGAAACGCCCCGTAAAACAATCAGCGTCTAATGGGCTGCTAACATCGCGGCCAAATTGGCGGCTAATTGGCGAAAACCGAAATTCCATTTGACGCAGCCCGTGGAGATTGCATTGCCGCTTTTCAAGGGAATCAGCTGAAATCGAAAGTCCTACCCCGGAATCGATTAAAGCCATTCCGAAAAAGTCTAAGCCAAGTTCCTCACGTAGCGGCCATTATTTCGCTTTCGAGTGAGAGCAGTTAAAGTCGAGAAAACAGCCCGTCTAAGCCATTCAGGATTTGCCAGACAATATTTATCGTGTGTGACTTAATGCTCGACTCAAAGCTGCCAACGACTAAAGAGTGACGAAGGTTTCGCGCAGTAGATACACATTCAATCAATTTAGTACTCAGGTTTTTATCGCGCCTGCTTTATCAGAAAAGTGAGTTGCAGAAGGGTCAAAAGCTGTCAAAGTTTTGCAGACATTTAAGAAACTCCAGAACAAATATGCATGTGTAACGTATATAAAATGAATTTATGATGTTGGGATTGGAATAACTCTTGAGCTATTAAAAAATAAATTTGAGGTTCAGCAAATCACAAATGGAATTTCCTTTCCTGCTCTTTAAGGGATTTCCACATAGATATAATCACAGTTTTGAGTTGGCTTACTGTGCTTTGGGAATAAAGTTAAGCCGTACAAAAAAAAAACAAATTCAATTTCAAAAAAAGTATTCTGGGAAATAGTCTTGAATATTTCGCATTTATGACCCTTAAAAATGTCTTCTAAATTGGCTTCCCTCACAAAAGCTCCCTGTGAAAGAGAAATGGGAAATAGCAACTCATACATAGAATCAGCTTTAAGCCGAAATTATTAACTACCACAGAAAGTTGACCATTTCGACCATAATTCCCCATTTGTCCGTCAGAACCAGACTCAATCTGTGGGTGAATGCACCTGCCATCCGACCGCAGCAGATGGCCAAATGGCTTTCCTCGGGTCTCGGCCAACTTGTTCTCGGCCTTTGTTGGAATTAACAGTTATGTCACACACTAACAGTTACGATGCAGCGCGTTTACGAGCATTTTCGACCGTTAGTGGTCGCTGTTTGTCAACCAGCTCTTCTGCCAAACTGGTTGCCATCGTCCGAGCTTTGTACTTTGTGGCTCCTCGGTTTTTAAGAGTCGTTGGACGAGCGTGTCGCAAACAATGATTGCCAGCTTATTAACCCCGTGACCCCCCTTTTGCGAGCCATAGAGCCGGAGCCCATGGAAATATGGAGCATGTGCGGCCGAGACATCGGTTTCCATTAGATCAGAGCCCGGGAAACTTTTGTGACTTAATTGGGAAACTTCGCCTCGGATGAGCGCCGCTGCATGGAGAACAGAATAATATGGTAAAAGCAGGGGGGCAAAAATCTGATTAAACGCCGCCTCTGCGAAAAGTTTGCCTTAACTATATCAGAGCGGAATATCAGAGCATGAAGGTAGACCGAGCACAAACCATAACTAAGTCTTGTCGAAGGGAGGGCAGGGGCTGGGCTCAAAGGGTTCTAATTGTAATGGTAAAAAACTAATTTGCATGATGCCATTGTCATGACCCAAAAGCGTGCACTCTGTGAATAATTAATGCAACAAAAGTGTTGGGGAGTTCATACATAAAGAGCTTGGCGATACTTTTTGATGAAATATTTAGACAGCCGCTCAGGGGAGTTCCCGCCGACAAAAGAGCAAACTTATAAATGATGGCCCCTAATGGGCTGGCAATGATCTTAATGTTTCCATTAGAGGCGCAGATATTAGCTTACTGTCGCCTCAAATCCCCAGCTGCATCTTGATGCTCAAACAAAGCGAGATGAGCGGTTTTGACTTTGGCTTACAAACAACCGCACGGCATGCCATGGGAAGTTTCCCCTCTTCAGAGCACCGAGCAGAAACAATTTTCAATCAGTCAGTGGGGCCTATCAACTGTCTCTATTGAATGGGATTCACTGAAGGCATTCAAAAGTGCAAGCTCATAAGCTTGGGCTAAAGCGTAATTTATTAGATATTAAATTGAATATTCAAAACTATCATAGGGAAATGTTTTAAACTTAACCTCCGTACTTAAACAAATGATTTTGGAGTGGCATTTATTAGACGTTAATGAAAAAGGATTTCCAGTATTGATTAACTCAATCCGAGTGAGTTAAAACAAAGCTATCCGCCTTTGTAGAATATTCTCTATTGTGAGTGAGCTGCCAGCACAGCGCGCATCCTTAAATTTCAAATTTCCTCCCCGACACTTTGGCTGACTTCGAATATCTGCTGATGAAGGCTTTGGTGCAACCTGATAGTCAGTTTAATCAGGCGTTCCATGCAGGATCTGAAGTGACATTGCCTCCCGACCGACGGTTTTCCAGTCCGGAAACATTAGCGCAGCGCGGATAATTAACTGGGAGCATTCTTACCACCTGCCAACATGTGTTTTCCAATCAGTGCTGCCATTTTGTCCTCTTTCCGGACAGATCTGTCCTTTTTTTAACGGGTTTATCCGGAAAAAATTTGAAACATCCCCTATCCGGAAATCTGTCCTTTTTTCAAAAATTAGGTTTTGAGTGTTATTTTTGCCAGTCGAAAAAGTGTAAACCTGTTTTTATATGCTAAAACGCCCTTTTAACCATCAATCTTACAGTTCGGCACTTAAAAAATAATTATTTTTACAAATTATCAAAGAGACGTAAAGCAGTCGATGGATTTTCTTTATAGTACGATTTTTTCTGTAGCAAAAAAAAAAGGAAAACACTTTAAAAATTTCTTAATTTTTACTCTTTGCTTTTTTGTCAGAAAAAAATTTCAGATTTTAACGACTCTTATTCGGGTTTGACGCAGAAATTGAATTTTTTTGTATTACCAATATAGTTACTTGAAATGCTTTTATTATTTTAATAATTTTAGATTATTACGTATACGCACAAAAATTTACCATGGTAAAATGATCAAACAAAGAAGGATGTGAGTCGGGCGCAGTAGGTCATTACATAATTGAATTTAATATAAAATCCATTTAAATTAAGTAATTATATAACCCATTGGTAAAACAGAAAAATGGAGGCGCATTTACTTTTGTCCCTTTTTTTGTCCTTTTTTAAAAGTTTTTGTCCTTTTTTTCCCTGTTTTTTTTGGCTTATCTGTCCTGTTTTTCAAGCTGTGTGATGGCAGCACTGTTTCCAATTAAGTTCACAGTCGACTGCAGGAGGCAGCCTCTTAAGCTTTGATGGCGGAGCAAACAAATAAACTGAAAAACAAGAAGTTCGCTGATTCGCTTTGTGCAGCGCAATTGCTGGCTGCAATTTGCGGCTTTACAGCCAGCAAACTCAGTTCTGTAATAGTTTTTCATGCCATTGCCGTTGCCGTTCGCCGTTTGCCGCTCGCCGTGGAAAATCGAAAGTGAAAATGCAACACGAAAATAACGTGATCTGGACTGGAGTCTAAAGTCTGAAGTATGAAGGTAGCGCCAACGCATCCGAAGCGCCCGGGCTGGGTAAATACAAACAAAACAGTGTACATTTTCACTTTTCCCCAGCGGAGAGCTCCGGACTCGGGCTCCCAAAGCCCCAAAGTGTGGAGCTCGGATGAGGGCGGGGATGTGGAGGTGGACGGGCGTGGATGGAATATGGCGTATACTGAATAGCTTGTCACAAAACGAGTGCGACGAATGGCAAAGGCAAATAAAAAGTTTGCGACGTGCTTTGTGTGCCGAAGAGATGCTGCTTTTAGGGGGATCTGAGGTATGGTTGGTGCTGGGCACGAGCCCCTCCAATTGGGAGGCCCATCAAGTGGGAAACAGCAAATCATTCACATTACCCGGCCTGATTAGCGCCAGTCGCGAAAAAAATAAAATTGTTTAACGTGCACTCTGAAAAATATTAAGAGATTGGAAGCACTATTGAATGCACTAATTTTACCTTTGGGGAATAGAATAAACAGAATCAAATTATATTTTTCAAACTAAAAGCTTTGATCGCGTAATCCCCTAACAATTGTGAATTATAGTTGCTGTGGCCCTCGAATTTTAGGAAATGAAGGTATTTATTTAGTGGGCAAAACAAACCTGAATTATCTGTGGTGATTAGCCCCTCGCTTCAGCCAAACAAATGGATTAAAATGCTCAACAAAATTAGCTGAATTCCACGCACGAACCAAGTAAATTGTGAAAATAATTTGTAGAAAGGGTAATCATTAAATAAATTGCATGAACCCGACGGATTAGCGTTCACAAACTAAAACCCATATTGGACCGAAATTATCTAATAGCTGAAATTAACACTTAGACGAATTATATTGGTTTATTAAATTTAGCACGATTACTATTTTTTTGCACTTAAAAACAAGAAAAAAGATAGCCAGCGAGTTCAAACAGAAATAACAAAAAGTAAACAGTTAAGGGCTAGTACTCAACACAACAAAAAGTCGTCCAAAACAATAAACTTCATATATATAAAACATATTTTTTTGACGTTTTTTTCATATTATGCTTTTTTGATTTGGACGACTTTTTGTTGGGTTGAGTAATAGCCCTTACCTGGCAAAATATTTGATTGCTAATTTACACTGATCGGCATAATTATTTTGCCAGATTTTAAAGTTAAGTCTTCTCATATTTTGAACTTATAATAGAAACATTTTGGCACCTATAGAAAAAGCGCTTAAATTCCGTTTAAATGACACAAGAATGTTTTTAACCCATTAAGCACCCTTTGAAAAGTTAGAAAATTAGAAAATTTATTGTGAAGGTCGAATTTTAAACTTTTTTACTGGGGCCTAAAACAAAAATGTTTGGATGCAAAGGTTTTTCCCAATCAAAATTAATAATAACTTCAAAAAACAAATTTCAAAATATTTTTCCTTGTACTTTTTATGATTTTTTGAAAATAGCTAAACATTTCAATTTTAGCCGCTTTTTCACCTTTTCAACAAAATTTTACTGAGATCGTTCCATTCAAAAAATCGTAAAAAATACTAGGAAAAATATTTTGAAATTTTATTTATTATTATTTATTTTCATTGGGAAAAAACTTTGCATCAAAACATTGTTTTAAGACCCAGGAAAAAAGTTGGAAATTTGACTTTCACAAGATTTGCTTACTTTTCAAAGGGGTCTTAATGGGTTAAGAACATTTTTGTGTCATTTAAACGGAATTGAAGTGCTCTTTCTATAGGTGCCGAAAGTTTATATTAAAAGTTCAAAATGTGAGTACAGTTAACATTCAAATCTGTCAAAATAATTATGCCGACTATTGTATATGTATGTACATATAACTTGGCTTAAGTAAAAGTCCCCCTTTTTAAGGTACCGTTTTCTTGTTCTTTTAGTTTAACATAGGAAGAGAAACGGAAAGTATGAGCAAGATGTAACTAAGATCTAATATATCCGTAAACTTCTTATATTACGCATTTTTTTTTTATGTTATACATTTTTTAGATAGCTAAAATCATATTCTGAAAATGTTGTCTACTGAATACTTTTTTGCTATTAACAATAAATTAAACATTTTTGCTTAAAACTTTTCACTTTGGTTTTAAATGAATGATTTATTTGGAAAAGTAAAAGAACAATGTTTTTCATCTGTGCCGGCAGTGTCCTCGTACCTTTATCCTTTCAAGGACGCACGTAATGCGCTTATCAGGTTGCGCATTTTTTTCGGTTGCCTGTCATGTTCCAAAAAGTTATTTATTCGTGTGCCAACCGCGATGAGTTCGCGGAAATTGGCCACAACTCCATCGCATCGTAGAGGAGAAAACCCGTCTCAACAGTGCAATTATTCATTACAGAAACCTGAACCGAATCGAAGCACGGACCCTGGCATGCGAGTGCAGTTGCAAGGCGAAGGATAATGAAAATGGGGAGCCAGGACATCGACGGAGCGAAATTAAAAGCAAACAGCCACAGGAAGCGGCGATGCAGTCCGCTGCTGAATGGCATTATCTTGCTCTACAAAGTGGCGATGATATCAGCATCAGCAGATGTTCCCGAACCGGCAGCCCCCTACAGTCAGCCCCTCACCACGATGGCCGGACAGCCGCGCAACGATGACACCTTCCGTCCCATCCTGCCCATCGACATCAGTCCGGAGTTCATTTCCCGTAACGTCTTCACCAAGTCGGGGCAATATAGGGTCTTCCAGCCGGCGGAGACTGAGAGCGATCTTCGCCTGACGGTGGCCATGAGGCGCCGGAACTTCAAGCATCCCTCGGACTCACCCAGAAATGAGGAGCCCACGGGTTCACCAGTCAACGCGAGCCACTCCTCCGCCTCAATTGAAGCCGAGCTGAAGGGCCTGGAGGATCTGCTGGTGGACTATGTGGAGCAGTTCTTCAGCCAGGGAAAATATGAGCCCACCCCCGGGTTGATCTTAGCCCTTCAGCAGAACCACTCGCACACACAAACTCAGACTGGCCAACGCACCACTCGCAGCATTTTGGAGGACACCAATATCGAGCTGAATGTTCCCAGAGCCTTCGAGAGTGCTCGGCTGCTTTTCTTCAGCGGTAAGTTAAAGTTTTACTAATTCAAACCATCATACATATATTATTAAAAAAGTTTCCTAAGAAATTCCTTGGAAATTCCTCTCGTTATTTATGCCATATTTTGTAAAAAATACCTTTGGGGTCTTCACTTGAGTAAATGCATGTGAGCAATCGCCCGGGTCATTATAGTACGCCATGGTTATATTTTTAGGGGGTTTTCATGCACTTGACTTTGAACTTAACAACTAACTTCCCATCCAAAACCATTCAAGCGAAAAGAGACGTCAGATTTTATCAAGAACTTACTTTAGAACTAAATCACATGCTTGCTGATAGAACATAAAAGTTATTGACTCATTTTAGTATTTTAGTATCAAATAAAAACACCTCTTAACGAGGTAAAAAACTAGTGACGACCGCACCTTCAACATACAAAAGTTCTGATATCAACATTTGTGACGAAAAATTATTACACTCGTCATTAAATAGACTTTCTAATATTTTCTCATTCGGCCCGCCCTAGCAAACTATTCCAGCCTTTTTCCCCTTACAGGCATTTTCTATTGCAGCGTGACGAATGAGAAAAGATTAGAAAGTCTATTTAATGACGAGTGTAATAATTTTTCGTCACAAATGTTGATATCAGAACTTTTGTATGTTGAAGGTGCGGTCGTCACTAGTTTTTTACCTCGTTAAGAGGTGTTTTTATTTGATATCAGAAGTTTTTGTTTGTTTACATTTGCTCTCATAGGAGCTAATATATACATTTAAATTTAAATTGGTCAATCATAATTTTTAAACTATTGTATTTTAACAAATTAAGTTAAAAAGGCGTTGAAGTATTTCAAAATACCTTTTAAACGAGGTATAGTACATGTCTGTACCTTTAGTAGTGTAGAACTTACAAACTAACGAAATTTAGCTATTTTTAGCTTTTTCCCGCTAAAGTAGCGGCTTTTTCCAAAAGTCGTAGAACAAAAGATTCCTATATGGAACTCTTAAGTGCAAATTTACTGATTCCATGACCCTAAAGTACAGTTCGGATACCCTCCCACAAAATTCAATACTCAGGGAGCGTTAATTGTTCGAGCTGGCAAAAGTGGCTATTTTCGAATAAAAATAACTTTTAAACGTGACTTTTTACAGTAATGTGTTATATACCAAAATTTAAGGAATCTCAAGGGCTATACAGTTTAAGGTTTTAAAGAAAATCGTTAGAGCCGTTTTTGAGAAAAATAAAAAAAAGCTAAAAAAAAAGTTTTAAAAAATTGTCTTTTGTTCATATTTTTTTAAGTATTACATTTACACAAATTGCATATAGAAGGCGTTTATAGCATTTAAAAATACCTTTCAAACGAGATGCAGCACAAGCCTGTAGCTTTAGTAGTATAGAAGTTACGGCTTTCCGAATTTTAGCTACTTATAGCTGTTTTCCCGCTAAACTAGCGGGTTTTTCCAAAAGTGGTAGAACAAAAGTTTTTTATATCGATGTGATGAACGTCATATCAAATTTTCAGAACTTAAAAAACATATTTTGGACAAGTGGACAAGTGGACAAGTGGACAAACAGAATTAAATTTTCATTTTGGGAAGAAGAAGAAAATCTTATTTTGGCTATAACTTTTGAACGGAGAGTCGGATTTTGACAAATGACCCCTCATTCGACGGGTATTTTCAAAAGGAATACAACTAAAACATTGCGAGGGGGCATTTATCCCCACCGGCCCCAACAGCTCCAAATTTCGAAATTTTCACTTTTTCACTTTCACCGCTCTCTCTCCCAAGCCAATTGATTTTCTTAAAGTCTTGGTATGCAATCCTGTTAGTTTTCGCAATACCTTTCGATAGGTGTATTATTCATTATGATCGGACCATCACAGTAGATTTTCATTTCTTCGTGTATATATAGTAGTCGCCTTCGCACACTCTCCTGGTGCGCTTCGTCACTACATGGACTGCCGTCCATAGTGATTTGGTTAAAGAGGATATCTTAAAAAAAGCTCTTTCATGTTTCTCCTAACGATACCACTTTCGCTTTCAGGCTTGAAGAAGGTTATGTGGCCCATCTACATGGGTCTGCAAGTGCTGAAGAGCGTGCTGTTTGCCATGTTCCTGCCGACCATCATAAGCAGTGTTAGCCGGCTGATTGGCAAGGGTAACTACTTTAGCTTAGGGGACTTGAATAAATTTAAATATTTGTATTCCTTTGGGCCAGGCATCACTTCCGGTTCGGCTGGCTCGGTGCCGCTGTTCATCCGCCCCATGGAACCGCCGCAGGAACTGGACTTCCGGGACAACAGCATGAACTTCGATGACGACAGCAAGTTCTCCTTGGCGGACGAGGGCAAAACTCCAGCTGGCTACGAGTACAACGCAGGTGGGCTACCTCCCCCTCAAAAAGGGAATTGAATTTTGATGACATTGAATTTTGATTTGCCTACCTTGCAGAGGCTTCCCAGCAGCAAGCGCAATATGCTCAGGTCAATGGGAATTCGGTGAATCAGGCCACTCTTTCGCGCTACGGGGGCCAGCAGATGATGCAGGACACGTATCTGAGTGCTCTGCAGAGCATAGGAGCCGCATCCTTTAAGAACTCCCAGAGCATGTCGGGATCCTTCAGCGCCGGAGCTGGAGGTGGTGCTCCTGGAATGACGAAGAAGCCAACGCCGGCGGTGATGAACACGTTCCAGAGCTTCCAGAAGGTTCCGAGCTCATCGCTGCTGCTCTCCAACTACGATCCCTTCTACAGTCCCCTGCTTTCCCGACTGGACTCGGTGTTTGGCCAGCTCAAGCTGAATCCTGAGAACGAGGCTTGCCGCGAGAAACTCATCTGCCTGATGTACGCCAACCCCGCAAAGTATGCTCCGTACAGCAACCTGGTCTCCGCCCAACTGAGCAGGTGAGTTTGCTTTCCGCCTGAAAGCATGCCGTAATTAATCGCAGTTGAATAAATACAGTGGGGTATTGACCAAAGGAATACCAGTTTAATAGTAGGATGGGCCCTGAAGCCATTTCTTTATTTCTATTGCAAAATCAATACGAAAGGGAAACACTTACTTTCTAGATTTCACCCGATAGATTTGTATTTTTCTTTGTTAATTTGCTTTATTAGCTTAATGCCATTTTATATTAGGTTTTGAAAAATGTATTATTTCTAACTAAATATACAGAGAGAAAATTATAAGACGTTTTAGGTGCTGTTTTCTCGTAAAATCGTTTTAAAATTAAATATACAAGTTTAAGAAATTCAAAAAATGTATTACCCCTGATTTGGCACCTGAAGCTTTGGTAATTTAAAATTAATTAAAATTAATGTCTTTGTAATAAATAAATTTTTAACATAAAATTTTCTGCATTAAAATCTTTTATTATTCATAACTAAGGAAACGAGGCATGTAAGGCATGTAGATTTAAATTTAAATTAATTTCTCAAATATGCAGTCAAGAAAAAGTTAGATTAATATTTATTATTTCTGAACTTACTTATCTTCAAGGGAACTGAACGAGCTGCGGAAGCCGACCTCCGACAACCCGGACATTCTGCGGTTCTTCAAGTACATGCGGGCGGCAAAGGACGGCCAGGATGGCATCGACTGCGACGAGTCCTTCGCCAAGTGCAAGGAGCTAAAGGACTTCGAAAATCCGGCCATGCTGTCCACCTACAACGACATCAACAAACTGGTCCAGGCCCGCAAACTGGCGTAGACGGGGTCGAAAAGTCACGAATGACATTCCTGGGCGGGGGTCACAGATGACAGCCAAGTAAAGTTTGCGGGAGTAATGTCAAAAGTCCGTCCGACTGGATGTAATTATGCAAATCGTACTTTAGATAGCCATATATAAATGTTCGTTAGACGGCTGCTGTCAGCGGAGGGTGAGGGTGGGATCGCAGGGGCGGGGGCGGGGCTTCATTAATACGCTGTAAATAGAAAAGTTTGTTTCGTAGTTTAATTAGCGCATGACCAATTATTGGATGATGCTGTTATTTTTAGCCATTTAGTGGAATTTCTTTAAGTATTTATTTCTAGACTACGACTATGTTTAACCTTAACCTATGTATTTTTAAATATTTATTCTGTTGTTGTTATGCGATTAGTCAGCGAGAGTTGTTCAATGTCCTAAATAATCAATAAAATTATGTTGTACCACCAGACAAATGAGGTTCAAATTTCAAGGGGTTGCCAACTTCGGAAACTTTAAGGATGATTTAAAGACACTGTGCTTGATTGAATGGAATTCTTGTTTTCAATTCACGGCAAGGAGAAACAGCTTGTCTGCACTCATAGAAATTTTTACCTAAATACTAGAAAAGTCGCCCTAAAACCGAGGTCGCCCTAAAGCTACGAAAAATTTTCTTATTATACGGGTGGCTAGCCCTAAAGTTACGAAAAATCGCCATGGAAAATATTTTTTAGGGTTAGTTTTTCCAAAAAGGCCAATTTGCTCTGTTTTTTAGGGCGAATTTTCATGAGTCGACTCCAAAAGTAATTCCTTATTTTTAGTGCGAAATCGCCTTAAAACGTTGAACAAAATAGCAAAAAAAATGTTCTGAAATTGCCCTAAAAACAAGGAAGAGTCAAACGAAATTTTAAGACGCAATTAATGGATACATATGTAATACATGTGTGTATGTGTGTGTGGTTGACAGGTCAAAACAAGTGAATGTGTGTGTATATTAGGGCGGACCTTTTTCTATGAATTTTGATGCTGAGCGCATTTGACTTTAGAGAAGTCCACCCTTTTTCTTCTTCTTTGCTACTTTTCGTCCGTTGCAGTGGCAAGGGTGGGGGTAGAAAGAGTTGCATTGTCTAGACTTTGTCATAATTTTTCGGGCGCTTGGCGGCGAAAGACGTGTTTGTGAAAAAGTGAAAAATGTAAACGCTATTAAAGGACTTGGGAGGCGATTCTTTCTCTGTTTTCTGGTGAGTACATACATATATAATTGTGCAATTTGGATATTAATAACTAATTGAATTTACATATCTGTAACAGAGGAAAATGCAGCTGAAACTTAAAAAGATTTGACTGGAAGCAGCGGTCCAGATGTAGAGTTTTGGAAGTGTGCCAGAACAAAGTAAGAACATTAATAAGAGTATACATATATGTATGTGTATATGTAAATAATGCTTGAGGTAAAAAAATGATGCAACAGATGTTGCACATGTATACAGATGTATATATTTACCAGAAATCTGTATTTATGCACCGGACAAACCGCATTCACAAGTGCATATGCCAAAATAACCCCCAAATTTCTATTGCGTCATTTCGTCAGTAACCGAAATTTGCTTTTGTTGCTTCTTTTTTCCAGAAGTAGCAGCAAACGCAATCGCAGGCTAAATGAAAATTCTGACTGTTAGTAGTGCATTTTTATATTAATTTCTAACAATTTTATTTCTTGTTTTAGATTGAGAACGTCTTTGAGATCCAGCTTCCGCAAACCACTTTTCGCACTTTTTAAAAGCGAAAGTAAGGGAATAAAACTGCTCAAATCTTTGGAAAGCCACGCTGAAGGTATGTGCTTTTTCTCTTTTTCTTTTCTCATTCAATAAATAGACTGTTTTTATTTAATAGAGATACAATCAACTTTAATTTGGCTTGCGATCCATTCAGTGTTGGTGCGACAGCAATGACAAAAAAGGACGGCGGGAGCAAGAACGTGAAGCACACCATTGCGGACCCGCGAAGCCGTTTCTTGGTTTGGAAGGCTACTGTTGGGGAACTGCAAACACATCTAAAGGCATTGACGGAAAATTGCTAATCCGGAAAGCCGAAACTGCAACCATTCAGCTGCAACGTGGGAACAAGCCCTTTTTGACCTTGGTGAATTTCCAGTTTACCTATCAGAGGTTTATTTATAGAATGCCAACCTTATTGAAAAGTATTGATGTGTGCTTCAAAATATTTTTTGTTTTAAACCACGACATTTATCCAAAAAATGTTTTATGAAATTCATTTAGAGTCTGATAAGAAAGGTAAAGCTTTATCCGAACTCTTGAAGGATTATAAAACCTTAAAACTGTAACTATTTTAAAGAAACAATCTGTTCATTCCAAAAAAAAGTATTATTTCTATGCATTCAATTAGAAGTAAAATTTGATAATCAGTACTTATTGTAATAAACCTTAAAAGACCTAAAATTCCCTCCTGCGGAAGCACAAAACCTAAGGACCAAAAAATACATTAAGCCAAAACATTATTTTTAAGATCGATGTAATTCTTTTAGCAATAAGAATAAGTAGAAAAGTATGTAAATGTATATAAGTAGAAATTGTGTAAATGACAACAAACAAAAATATAAAAAAAACAAAAAAAATATAATGAAATCGTATTTTTATTTATGAAAAAAAGCCGGGAAATTTTGGGGAGCACTTTGCTTTTTTTAGGGCAATTCGCCTATAAATCCAGAAAAACGCCCTAAATTTATAAAAATCTGCCTTTAGTTTCAGAATATTTTTTCATATTTCTAGGGCAATTTGCCCTAAAATCCAGAAAAACACCCTAGATTTATGAAAATCTGCCTTTAGTTTAAAGGTATTTTTTCCGATTTCCAGGGCAATTCGCCTATAAGTCCAGAAAAATCGCCCTGGATTTAAAGGAAACTGCCTTTAGTGTAAGGGTCTCATTTCCTATTTTTATCGCAATTAGCTTTGAAAATAGAAAAATCGCCCTAGATCTACGAAAAATCGCCCTAAATGTGTGACAAATTCACCCGTATTTTTAGGGCAATTTGCCCTAATATTGTTGCCTAGTCGCCATTGACCCCCGTTTTAGGGCGATTTTCCTTGTTTTTAGGGCGATTTTACCGGAAAATTTCTATGAGTGTGACGACACGAGCTTGGGAACACCTTTAATTGCAAATATTTGAATTACACAGAAATCTCTACAAGGCATTGAGAAACAAGAATCTTAATTAAAAACAAACATGTGCTTAAGTGTCCGGTTTGGTCATATAAACATGTATTAAAAAGGGAAACATATATTAATTAAATTGGTAATTTATTCACCCTTCAATGCACATTTAATTAAGTAGATAAAATATTCCTTAGCACTTACATAAATGCAAATGCTTATTTTGCGTTTTCTTTTACATTTGTATTTCCATACTACAGATTCTTTGGATTTTGGATTCGTTAACCTAATCAAAGGTTTAATTGTAAAATATTTTTTTTTTATTAGACAATACTTTTGGTATCAAGTTTCATAATAGAAAAACATTAAGGAACGTTTTTTTTGTGAATAATACTAAAAATAACGTCATTGAATTTGGAATTTGGTTGGCGTGGTAATCTTTTTTTTAAGAAAGTCGATAAACTTTAAAATGCATCATAGTTATAACATAGTTCTGTGCTTAATAGGCGTTCGAGTTCAAATGATACTCAGCTGTGTGAGAATACCTGTATATTAGGGTGGGTCGATTCGTAGGGGGGGAACGTATTCTATAGACTATTCTAAGCAACATTGCCAAAGAAACTATGCCTTGGAAACCACGATTAACCCTCCGCATTTGCAAGAGAACAATACTGGTTTTTTGATGAAAAATATCTCAGTAGCCTTGACTTTGGAACATTTGTATGGACGCGAAAAAAGATATAAATCGTTTGGGCGGAACATAACCAATGGACCATTCTAAGACATATTGGCCAAGAAACTATATGCCTACACTCATAGAAATTTTCCGGTAAAATCGCCCTAAAAACAGGGAAAATCGCCCTAAAACGGGGGTCAATGGCGACTAGGCAACAAATCTAGGGCGAATCGCCATAAAAATAAAACCAAATAAAAGCAAAAAAAATCTATTAATTTTTCGGTGGGGGGGGGGGGTGTGGATATTTTCCTGGGAACTGGACTCAACACATACACACACACACACGAACATCGTTTCAGATAATTTATTTGTTGAATTGTTGCTATATCGGCTGATGCCATTGGGGGCAGGAGGCGGCAGACTTGTATAACTGCCGGTTATAACTGAAAAATCATCTTTGTAATCGAATTAAGGAGATATATATAAGGAGAAAAAACAACTTACTTGAGAAAAACATTTGGGGTCTCTACGAGGGTTCGAAACCACGGCCTCTCGAGTTGGAGTCTAACGCTCTAGCGCTGCACCACAGTCCCATCGCGCTAAGCAACGTACAAACACTGTACACATCTTACTTTCTTGCGGTCTAAGTTATTCGTACAAAAACTTGAATTTTTTGCTGGCTGGGATACTTAGGGCCGTTTCTTCGCATGCTTAGCATAAATTAGTTCTTAAACTCAGAATTTCCATATGTATTTAGGGTTTTAAAACTACTTTAAATTTAACATGCGAACGAAAAAACTTAATTAGTAATAAAAACTCTAATAAAAAAAAAAAAGTGTTGACTCACACAGGAATCGAACCCACGACCTGTATTTTCAAACAGCAAAGCTGAAAGTGCGAGTGCTTAGACCGCTGGGCTACCCATTCTTACTCACTTGTCGTGACCTGTCAACTACACACACATGTAAATAACATGTTTTACATGTATGTATCCATTTATTGCGTCATAAAATTTCGCCCTAAAAAACAGGGCAAATTGGCCTTTTTGGAAAAACTAACCCTAAAAAATATTTTCCATGGCGATTTTTCGTATATTTAGGGCTAGCCACCCGTATAATAAGAAAATTGTTCGTAGTTTTAGGGCGACCGCGGTTTTAGGGCGACTTTTCTAGTATTTAGGTAAAAATTTCTATGAGTGTAAAACCACGTTTGACCCTCCGCATTTGCAAAAGAAAAATACTGGTATTTCACTTTATTTTTGAGAAAAATATCATAGTAGCCGTTACTAATTTACAAAATAACAGTATTAAAAAAATGCTTTAAAGAGAACAAAAAATTTTTACCAAAGGGGAGAATTTAAAATTGATATTTTACTCAAAAGTAAAACGAAATACCAGTATTTTTCCCTTGCAAATGCGGAGGGTCAAACGTGGTTTTAGGCATATAGTTTCTTGACGTCTAGAAGATGAAAACGATCGTCCGCGATATCGCATTCGGATCGCCGAAGTCACCCCCGTCGGGAAGAACTGTTCCACTACGGCGACACTTCCCGAAGTCACTTCTCCTAGAAGTGTCGCGGAAGTCACTTCCAGAAGTGACTTCGGCGACGCTTCTAGAAGTGCCGCCGTAGTGGAACATTTCTTCCCGACGGGGTGACTTCGGCGATCCGAATGCGATATCGTGCTAGTCACTTGTAGAAGTGTCGCCGAAGTCACTTCTGGAAGTTACTCAGAAGACACTTGTAGAAGATACCTAGAAGACCCTTTCCCAATTGGAAAATATGTTTTTTGTGCTCATTCTTCATGTTTATTCTTTCAACACATTTATTGAAATATATAGTTACAAAAGCATTGCGGCATGTAAGCACGGTCCAAAAGCTTGTAGGAAATGGTGTTGTATTATTTTATTTAATTCCAGTTCCGTGTTCCGTCTATGCAAATGCTTAAAACAACAAAAAAATAATTAATATTGTGCCATATAAAAATCGGAGTAGGTATTTACCTTTTATAATTAAATAAGTGGAGTATAGTTAAGTTTTCGGTTTTCCCAGAGTTTCACGCGAAGTAATTCCTTTTGCTTTCGGAGGACAGCCTTGTACACGCTTAAATCTCGATTTCTCCACTCACTTTAATTTTTGATGTAAATAAATATTGTATTTTATTAATATTCCACCGGTATGTAATATTTAAAAAATAACGGGTTCACTCCGCATTTCATCACAAACACAGAAATTTAGAATAAATCGCACTGATCACAAAGAAATCTCGAAACGAACTGACGCTCGAATTCAAAATACAAAGTCGGGTTGGTGTCCCGACTATCTAATACCCGTCACTCAGCTAAAGGGAGTGCGAGGGAGATAGATATATAAATTTTGATTGCGTATAACTATTTAATGAATGGTCCGATTTGAAAAATGTCTTCTACATTTTGATAGGTATAAATATACACAACAAAATTGCATTTATACTTCTCGGAAATCTTTAAAGATGTGGGCGCAGGACCCATTTTAAAATCGTTAGTAGGCGATTGTGGGCGTTAGAGGGGGCGTGGCGCTCGGCTAAAATAAACTTGCGCTGCGTAGGAAGCCAAAGAACATGTGTGGGAAATCTCAACCTTCTAGCTTTTGTAGTTTCTGAGATCTCAGCGTTCATACAGACGGACAGACGGACAGACGGACATGGCTAGATCGACTCGGCTAGTGCCCCTGATCAAGAATATATATACTTTATGGGGTCGGAAACGCTTCCTTCTAGCTGTTTCATACTTTTGCACGAATCTAATATAGCCTTTTACTCTACGAGTAACGGGTATAAAAAGGGTAGTTTTCAGGTATAAAGAGAGAGCCAAGAGCGGACTGTACCCCAAAGACTTCAAAAAAATAAAACCAAATTCCTTTCTATCTTCAATTTAACTTCCAGAAGTGAATTGGAAGATGTTTTTTTCCCATTGGTTTTGTTTTTGTAAAATGTGTTCTATCGTCTTTCTATCGCCTAGAAGTGTCTTAGAAGTTACTTCAAGCAAACAGGCGAAATTTCTATCGCCTATCGTCCAGAAGTCACTTCTACGTAACTTCTGGAAGATAGAAACACGACAGAAGACATTTTACAAAAACAAAATATACATCTATTGCGAAGAAGTCACTTCTTAGTCACTTCTGGACGATTAAAATACGATAGAACCCATTTTACAAAAACAAAAAGGGTCACGATCGTGGAGAAGTAACTTCTAAGACACTTCTAGGCGATAGAAAGACGATAGAACACATTTTACAAAAACAAAAAGGGTTTAAATCGCGAGGAAGTAACTTCTGAGGCACTTCTGGGCGATATAATGGCGATAGAACACATTTGACTACCTAAAAAGGGTTAAAATCGCAAAGAAGTAATTTCTGAGGCACTTCTGGACGATAGAATGGTGATAGATCACATTTGACTACCTAAAAAGGCTTGCGATCGCGAAGAAGTAACTTCTGAGACTCTTTTGGGCGATGAAAAGGCGATAGAACACATTTTACAAAAACAAAACCAATGGGAAAAAAACATCTTCCAATTCACTTCTGGAAGTTAAATTGAAGATAGAAAGGAATTTTGTTTTATTTTTTTGAAGTTTTTGGGGTACAGTCCGCTCTTGGCTCTCTCTTTATACCTGAAAACTACCCTTTTTTCTCTTTGTCCTAAGCACTATGTATTTTGAATTCGAGCGTCAGTTCGTTTTGAGATTTCTTTGTGATCAGTTCGATTTATTCTGAATTTCTGTGTTTGTGATAAAAAGCGGAGTGAACACGTTATTTTTTAAATATTACGTACCGGTAAAATATAAAAAAATACAATATTTATTTACATCAAAAATTAAAGTGATTGGAGAAATCGAGATTTAAGCGTGTACAAGGCTGTCGTGTGAAAGCAAAAGGAATTACTTCGCGTGAAACTCTGGGCAAACCGAAAACTTAACTATACTCCACTTATTTAATTATAAAAGGTAAATACCTCCTCCGATTTTTATATGGCACAATATTAATTATTTTTTTGTTGTTTTAAGCATTTTCATAGACGGAACACGGAACTGGAATTAAATAAAATAATACAACACCATTTCCTACAAGCTTATGGACCGTGCTTACATGCCGCAATGCTTTTGTAACTATATATTTCAATAAATGTGTTGAAAGAATAAACATGAAGAATGAGCACAAAAAACATATTTTCCAATTGGGAAAGGGTCTTCTAGGTATCTTCTACAAGTGTCTTCTGAGTAACTTCCAGAAGTGACTTCGGCGACACTTCTACAAGTGACTTGCACGATATCGCATTCGGATCGCCGAAGTCACCCCGTCGGGAAGAAATGTGGAAGTGACTTCCGCGACACTTCTAGAAGTGACTTGGGGAAGTGTCGCCGTAGTGGAACAATTCTTCCCGACGGGGGTGACTTTGGCGATCCGAATGCGATATCGCGGACAATCGTTTTCATCTTCTCGACGTCACTAAATAGTGAATTCCGGGATAGAAAATGCTTGCAGGGTATATATATTCTTGATTAGGATCATTAGCCGAGTCGATCTAGCCATGTCCTTTGGAAAAGTAAAAATGCAGTTTTATTGTGTTTATCGAAACCTATCGAAATGTAGATGTAGAAATTTTTCAAATCGGACCATTCGTACAAAAGTTATGCGCGTTCAAAGTTGTATATCTCCATCTCCCTCGCACTCCCTTAAGCTGAGTGACGGGTATCTGATAGTCGGGGCCATCAATTGTTTTGATGGCACCTTAAATCGTGTGTGGGCTGAAATAAACTTGCGCTGCCTAGGAAGCCCAAGAATATGTGTGGGTAATCCCCAATTTCTAGCTTTTGTAGCTTCCAATATCTTAGCGTGGACATGGCTAGATTGACTCGGCTAGTGACCCTGATCAAGAATATATATACTTTATTGGGTCGGAAATGCTTCCTTCTCCCTGTTACATACTTTTACTCTACGAGTAACGGATATAAAAACGTAATATAACAGCTATTTTGTGTCCCTGTAATTTTTATATTTTAGGACGACTAGTTGTTATTTCAAGAACGATTGTTTTAAACAATTCCAAGTACGATTCGATATTCTTTAAAGAACGTTCGTTCTTTATTCGTTCATAATTTTTCTATGTGTAGGAATTTTGTATGGCTTTAAAAAAATGGATGAAATCGGATGAAAAAGTCTACTTATGTGAACTATTATTTCTGTGATTTATTTACTCGGTGTATTTTTTTAAGGTAACATTCCGTTAATTGGTTGTGTATATACTTTTTTTTGGGAAATGCAAGTGCTTGCACATAGTTGATTTAGCTCTTCTGTTTCTGGTTTTCTCCCTGGCGAGTGATTTACGTAAATTCATTCTATTTGCATTTGATGAATTTGCCCACTGGCTAAATCCCTCAGAGGACTGCCCAAGTAGATGATTCAATTACGCGGCAGGGGCACATGTCCGGCACAACAGAAGCGTCCTCGACCGCAGGACCGCCCCCGGCCACGCCCCTCGATCTGACGGAAACAATTTTCGCCGGCGGGCTTCTGTTTGCGGCCTCGTTGGCAGTTCGTGCCTCTGCTGACCGGCGAAAATCGGGAAATCGTGCGAGGTTGGCAACGGGAAAGCCCGCAGTAATGCTGCCTGTTGTTTTGATTTTTGTGGCAGCCAGCTGGGGGAATTTCCCCAGTTGCCCCACAACGGCCACCACAGGAAATTGCAGAGAATGCAAAAACCAGATGCAGGTTTGTTCACATTTCGCCCTGACTTTAAACGTGGGCGGTTCCAAAAACCAGTTTGCAGTAAAAGTAATAATGGTCTGTGAGGCAAGAGGCCAAAAATTACATAATCCCCTGGTGGCTGTGACGTACGTTTTCCCGAAATGAGTCACTTCAGCAGTTTGTTGTCTCTTTAAATCAAACTCAAATTAAAGCCAAGGCCTCGACGTGCGCCACAATAATTTTGGGATTTTCTCAAGGCACGCGAATGCTCAGCCCAGCCGGACGCGAAAAGCAATCATAGGCACAGGCACAGGTCGTTGTCTCTCACCCACGGAGCCAAAAGTAAACCCGATCGGTTCGGTGGATCGATCGTATCCACAACCTACCGCAAGTGCGAGCGTGTTGAGATCTGCCTCTTAGCCATCGTCGTTGTGGGCCAAAAGCGACGACAGCGTCTGGGCCATTGTCTCCATGTTGACTTGTCGAGCGTTCAGCTGACGACTCCTCCTCTCGCCACTTCTCGCGTTTCATATAAAATCTTTGCCGGCCAGCAGCCACGGCACAGTCGCTTTTGGCCAGCAGAAAGACAGGGTCGCTTGGAAAAAGCGTTAAGGATACACAAAACCAAAAACCACCTCAGGCGTTTATAGGAAACAGCAAAAGGTAAACAGCGGAAAAAACCAAACAGAAAATAATGTACAATCAAGTGAAGTGAAGTGAAATGAACTGCGAGAAATTGTGTAATAACCAAGTGAAATGGATGTGGGAAACGCTAATATTGCCAATTTAAACGATCATTCAGTTGTGGCCAAGAGCACTTATTGCGACATAAATGGTTGCAAAATCAATATTTCCGAAAAATTTAAAAGTACTCACTGGAATGCTTCTCAGTATTTTAATAAAACTATTTTGTGGAACTCTTTACGTAAACAACTAAGATCATTTTCATCCTATACAGAAAAATATTTAATAGCCGACTACTTGTATAATTTAGATGTTTTTTATAATGCACAATTAAAATCATCAAATCTACTTTTTAAAAATATTTAATTCTAAAATATTACAAAAAGAGCTCTTGCTAAATTTCACAGTAAGTCAGTATAGTTATTGTTAACATTATTTTTTTATATTACCCATTTATTTTTCCCCCAAATGTATACAAACATGGGAGCGGTTCAAGGGCGCTCATAAATTTCCGTATCTTTCAACCCGATAAAGCCATCATTTCCATTTATCGCCACTGTAATTTCGTAATATCGACCATCACCAGTCCACATTTCATTGACCTTCGTTGGCGAATGCAAATGAAAAAGCAAAACAAAGAGCAAAACAAATACGACACAGTGACCAAAATTGGTTTTCCCTTTCGACATCCCAAGCGAAGACCATTGACTTGGCAAAATATTCGCTATGAATCATTAATTGATTCAGAAATCAATAAATCTTCGGCCACTACCCAGAAAAAAACACAGGATCACGTAGATATTCATTTATTTATTTGTTATATTTAGCTCCCTTAAAAAATAATATGAAAGGGATTCGGGGCGTATCAAGTTCAAAATGCTTTCTATAACTTTGTTGTATAATTTTTATATAATATTCCGAATTGAGAGTCTGCTTCCGGGCGCTGAAATCAGTCGCCATAGACTTTCGCTGCATACCATTTGGCGCACCAAAAACTTTTCGCCTGGACATTGAACTTTTGTAAAGATGGTGGAATCTTTAAATTTTGCTCAAACCACAAGCGGATTGCCACACAATCGTCTTGCTGATGAGTCCCAATCTGGGTTTGGCCCAAATAGGAGCCTAACGAAAGTAAGAGCGACTGGCCGAAAAAATCCCTCGAGCATAACGAACTTTTCGCGTGCGCTTTCGTTTGGCGCCCATCATAATACAGTGTCCATAAAGCCATATACGAACTGGAAATCTCCTTATAAAACATAAACCACTTTTAGTTTGGCCTTTTATTTTCCAATTTTTTTAGTGGCAATTTTGTCATTCAGACTTTTGCCTACATTTTTGGGGACTTAATCACCCCCAAGTAAATGTGGTATTCAAAAAGTATTAAACAACAAATTTGTTTTAAAGTCCGCTAAATTATATTAATTCAATGAATGAAACGAAAACAAATCTAAAATATTTTTATTGAGATCCTACATGACCACTCAGTTTTACTATTCGACCCACTGTCTATACTTCGAATTAAGCACGCTTTATTGCATTTCTGGCTGACCGGACTCGGCCGACCTTTTTAAAGCACATTAGGCCCGCTGTTTATGCGCTTTAGCACGAGATTCAATTACGAGCATTTGCCGCCCCATTGCCGCCAAAGGGTTAAGCCGGCAAACCGGTCCGCCTGCATTTCACATTTCACTTCAAGTCCAACTTCTTTTGTGCGTTTATCCGTATTTTTGGGTGCAGAAAGCTCTCCTCGAGAAATTTGAGCAAACCCAAGTTAACAGTAAACATTGAAGAGCAAAGAGTGGTAAGCTGTGGTCTAAGTTGGTTTGAAAGCGAGAGTTATTACGTGTGAGCGGCTAATTGCACAGTGTGCCAATGGGGCCTCAGAGCCATCTGAAAAGTGTGTCAGTTTTAAGTGGAGAGCCAATCCGTTAAGCCAATAAGCAGTTGCCAAAAAAGTAGCTTTATACACAAGCGCTTTTTTGACATAGCGTGACAGCGCTGAAGAGGCTGGAATAATCGGGTGATTGAGAGAAAACTTCAGCAAGTCGAACGAAAACTGTGCCAGTGGCCGTGTTTCAAGCCATTTCATCTTCTCCCTCTTACAGCCATGGCAATGAGAGCGCTCGTCATAGTGGCCTGCATCACTTTGGTGGCCGGCGAAGGTCTACGGCTTCCGGACCAGCAGTCGTCCAACAACATCCAGCAGGTCTATGCGCCGCAGCCCCCCATCCAGCAAATCCAGCAGCCCCAGCAGATCCCACAGCAACCGCAGCCAGGAGTTGGCGAGGAGCGGGGACGCTCCTCCCTGCTGAGCATCTTCGGGCTGGGCAACGACAACGATCCCTACCTTGCCAGGACCAACACCAACTGCCTCGGCGGCGACCTCTCCGAGTGCTTCAAGACCCAGGCCCTCAACACCTTCGACGAGATCTTCTTCAAGGACCAGTACAAGTAAGCAGCAGTATTGAAGTTCTTAAAGGTTCTGACTGATAGATCGTTTCCCTCAACTGCCCCCGATAAAATGCAAATTTACTAGCACGCATGAAAGGGATGGCCCTTCTTTTAATAACAAATGCTCAAATACATCCATCCATAGCGAAATTGTTTGTTTATTCATATCTTAAAGACACATTCCACTTGAGAAGGAAATTAATCAAGCAATCCCTTAATTTCCAGGCTCTCCGACTTTGCGCGCGTGGTGCGATTGCCGGAAACCCAACAGAGGTCCTTGCTGCAGGAGCCCTTTGAGTACTCCGAGGAGCCACGTGGAGACGATGACTCGTGGAATCAGCTTCTGAAATATGGACTGCGAAGGGCCGAACGGTAAGCTGTCACAATTAGCCAAATGACTGCGGCCCGTGCCGGATGCAAATTAATTTGGGTCCGCGAAGTTGGCCGGGCTTTTGCATAAAATATGAGATTTTTATGAAAATGTAAATGGCCATTCTTTGACACGTTTTCTGCTCCTTTGTGCAGCTTCATCAAGTCCACGGCTCTGGAGGTCGAGTGGCCCGAGGAACTCACTGAAGCCGGTCGTTATGAGGCCCGTTTCATCGGAAACGACATTGATGGCGAACTGGACCTTATTGATGATGGACAGCGTGCTGGACATTTCTGTAAGTCTAAAAATGATTACTTATTTTCCGTTGAAGAGGGAAACTTAAATGTCGAAAAATGTTACGAGAAAATGCAAATGAGCAGGAAATTATTCTGATATTCATATTATTCACAACATATCTGTTCTATGCAATTGTACATTTAAAGTTTTCTTTAAATTTATTGAACAACAATAACAAATAAATTTATATTCCCATTTGCAGCGCGCAAGAAGCTTAAGAAGATGATCATTCCCCTGCTGCTCGTGCTGAAGATCTTCAAGCTGAAGCTGCTGCTGTTCCTGCCCTTCATCCTGGGCATTGCTGGCCTCAAGAAGATCCTTGGTCTGGCTGCTATTGTCCTGCCCGGTCTATTCGCCTACTTCAAGCTGTGCCGCCCACCAGGTGGCGTCGGAGGGGCCTTCGGCGGCGGGCTGTCCAGCCTGTTCGGCAGCAAGAACACCTTCCCTGAATACAATCCCCAGGGAGTGGGTGCCGCCACCTATTACCACCACCACGAGCATTTCGAGGGCGGCCACGGAGGCGCTCCAGGACCCTACTACCGCCAGGAGCCTAGCTTCGCCAAGCCCTACACCGACTACTACAGCAAGAGCTTCCAGGGTCAGCAGGTCCAGGGTCAGCAGGTCGCCGGCAACTCCGTCAGCTTCGGGGATCCCCAGGAGGCGGCCTACAATGGATACTACGGACGCAACTCCGGCAAGGACATTGCCGCCGAGCAACAGCCCCAGAAGAGCTAACTTCGAGGACTTCGACCGTCGCCACGTTGTTATTTATTCGGCCCCGGCCTTGTTGCATTCCTATAAGAATATTTATTACGCTAATTGTAAATAAAACAAAATTTAAAACGAATACCAATTAATTTTGAGCTGCGGAAGGAAGGAAACCATAGTGGCCGCCGGGCGAGGAGCGAAGCCGTTTTCAATTAATGGCAAAAATTTCACTACAAAATGCTTCTCCAAATTCTGCACTTGCTCTGCTTTTACTGACACTGAAGTTGATACAAATAAAATGCAGCTTTTAATTAAGGCAATGAAATGCCAAGGCGAGAAACTGAGGAAAAGTGGACTGGCGTGTTTTTTGGTTTTGTTTTTTCTGAGCGAGGGTTGCCATAGAGCTCGGGAAAATGGCAAAAAAACATCATAAGCACAAGACCCCACTACCTACAGATCACCTTTGTTGATAGTTTAGTTTCGCAAACATCCATTGAACTGCTGTAAAACCAACAACTTATATATTATATACACATCCTGTCAATCTAACCATGTCTGTCGGTTCATCTGCCCGATTCTACGCGAGCTATACCCTTTTTAAAAGTAATCGTGATGGATCAGACCACTATGTTTATCTTATGGCTCCCATAGAAATATTTGCAAAAGTAATTCGAGTTTTTAATTGGGTTTCAAAAATTGTTAACGAACTTTTTATAAAAATCGTTGCAAAATATTAAAGTACAAAAAAAAGCAAACTTCGTATTTATACCCGTTACTCGTAGAGTAAAAGGGTGTATTGTATTCGTGCAAAAATATGTAACACATGAGCGGATCCATGGGGGTAATATGAAAGACATTTTTTATGCAACAAAAAAATGTTCTGATATCACCCCCCACAAATAAATCCTGGATCCGCCACTGATGTAACAGCTAGAAGGAAGCGTTTCCGACCCCATAAAGTATATATATTCTTGATCAGGATCACTAGCCGAGTCGATCTAGCCATGTCCGTCGTTCTCTCTGTCCGTATTTTTAAGCGAAATAATATCGCTCAAATAATAATCATTATTTCTGAGCGATATGGGCACTTCCAAAATGTCCCTCGGGACATTTGCACACCTTTCAAGTTGAAAAAAAATTGTAAAACAATGGATTTTAATTTTAATTATGGGCTTTTCTTTTCACTCTTCCCAAGCTCTATTTTTGGTAAAAATCTTAATTTTGTACCACTTTTAGTTTTTAAGATATCGGTAAAAAACTGCCGTATTCGCTCGGGACAAAAATAGAAGTGGATTTCGGGGAAGTTCATACAAAACCAGAAATTAGCGAAGTCTGATGGAATATTTGAATGCGATTTTTTTTAGAATGTTGTTCAAACATGTCGCTGTGAAATGCTTTTGGTTTTACTCAAAAATTCTTTGCCGTTTTTTTTTTTATGCAGTTTTAACCACATTCGCTCGGTACATGTCGCTCGTCACATTTTTTCCGACTGTTTTGTAAAGCGGATTTCTTTACCTCTACCTCTCAATTGCTGGATGTTTTGCTTTTAACTTAATAGTTTAGCATGTGAATGAAGCATTCAGTACAGAAAAATGTCACATATTAGCATTCCTATAGGATAAATTTACAACAGAAGACAGGTCTCAAAAATAACAAAAAAATAGCCAAAAACTGATTTTTGCGTATATTGGTGGGGTTTGTCATAAAAATAATCAAACTATACTCCAAATTTGTAGTTAAGCTCAGTATTCAACTAATTAGAAACTAATATCGGGGCAAAATCATGTGGAAATATGTTTTATTCAAGTTTCAAGGTTTTTGGCTTGGAGGACTTTTTTTTGGAAGTGCCCATATTTATTTTCGCTTACATAATAATCATTAATTGGAGATTTTTATTTTGGTCAGAAGTTTGTAACGCAGTGAAGGAGACGTTTCCGACCCCACAAAGTATATATATTATTGATCAGGATCAATAGGGGAGTCGATATAGCCATGTCCGTCTGTTTCAATACCGTTTGCAAGCTCAGTTTAAAAGCTAGCGACTTAAAACTTTCACAGTCGTCCTAAAACATGTGTACGCAGATCAAGTTTGAAAGCCGACCCGATATCCTATAGCTCCCATAAGAACAATCGGATATAGCTTTCACAAAATGAAGATATTTTGATCAGTGTAAGAGCTTTTTTTACGCATAGCTTGATCAGGGTAAAAGCGCGTGCCGATCGGACGTCTATATCTTATAGCTCCCATAGGAACAATAGGGTGAAATCGGTCAAAATTTTACGTTACCCTGGTCAGGGTAAAAGCGCGTGCCGATCAGACGTCTATATCATATAGCTCCCATAGGAACAATAGGGTGAAAAATTTTAAATTTTTATTTTTCAATTATAGAATATTTTGTTGTTTATTAATTCATGTTGCTATTCTAGTCAAGTTTTCATTCGTGAAATCTGCAAGGGTATTAAAACTTCGGCTTGCCGAAGTTAGCTTCCGTCCTTGTTTCACTTGTAATGATTACGGTCCCTGGTTAAAACATACATACAAAATTTTTGGGTCGAAAATGCATTTTAGAAGAAAATACTTTTATTTAATTTTTAAGCTATAGCTATACACAGAGAGAATTCTGACGTTCTCATCTGAGTTGAAAATGTTCTTAAAAATATAAATGCCTTTTTTAAGTTCAAAATGTTCTAAATGTGCTTGAATTAAGTTAAATTGGTTCTTAAAATCTAGTTGAGCTTAGAATGTTCTTGAAATAAGAACGAAATGTTATTATTTTAGCACAGGGTTCTTAAATCAAATCGATTTTGTTCTCAAAAACCACAATCCCTCAAAACGTTCTCAGTTTGAGAACGAAAAGGACTAAAGAATGAACAAAAATTAAGTTGCATTTTAACTTAAAGTGATTCAAAACTCTATTCTCTACTTTTTATGGATTTCCTAGAAAGCGTTAGGATGTTTTCGTTTGACACCTAGCACGCATTAGGCCATTTTTCTTTGCTCCAATACGACCTTACCATTAGATTTGCCCTTTTCGTCTTATTTATAATTCCCAACTGGGTCTAGCCCTTCATAAACCAACGCCAAGTCAGATATTGAGACTTAAAGACTTTTTTCTGGCTTAAGCCTTTAATAAACTTCCGCACCTTTATAAGGTGTAGGATGAAGTTACTTTTGGAAAAGGTAATTGGACAACTACCTTAATATTACATATAAATTACTTTTGATCCTAAATGACTCTTATCTTTAGCTAAAATTAAATTCAAAATGCTATAGAATTGAGAGCCAAATGTTCTAAAAATATAACAAATGAACTTATTTTTGTATCCATTTGATTTAAAAATGTACTTGAATTAAGGACAAAATCAACTTGAAAAAAGAACGAAATGAACTCAATGTCGGATTATTAGCTAACACCATTTCGTTCTGATGTTGAGAACATTCAACTCGAAATGAGAACATTTGTGCTTACCCGGTTTTTAAGAACGAATGTTCTTGATTTGAGTGCAATGTTCTTAGTTTTTTTTCTCTGTGAATGAACTTCTAATAACGAAGGGCAATATTTTTTAAAGTGTTATTGAAAGATCCTCCTCAAAACAATTCAAACTTCCTCCGATTGAATTGGCCAACTTCAAAGTCTATGCCAAAACCAAAGCGGTGATATTGGTAGATGGGTAGCCGAGTAGCCCGTGTCTGGCGTTGTCAACACCGTTGGAGGAGTCAACTGGCCTAGACCACATTTTCCAAAAGAAAGCGCAGCAGCCGTTTCTACTGGGCTGCAAGGCGGCTTGCTTCAGATTGAGAAATTGTTATGACTCCAACCGGGGGCCACTTAGGCAGTCACACGGAGAAAAACCCGGGAATAACTTCCAAATTTTGAAATAAATAAAAATACTGCGTTTATATGTTTCTTCAGTTCCGCAGAAATGTACTCTTATTAAAAAAATGTAACTATGTGCAACAACTGGCCTAGAGTTTTACACCAAAAATGCGAAGTCTATGAATATACACAATTACTATAGAACCATATCATGAAAACCCATACGGCGGAATATCTTTTATTACTGATTAACCTTTTTTTCACTGTACACTGGTTGTCTGAAGTGGCCTGGGCGGACGCAGTTGGCTTTTGGTGTGGTTGATTTGGGAGCTGCGATCGGAGGAGCCAAACGGCTTATGGACAGATCGACTAGCGGTTTTCTGTGACCACATGAACACACCACTTTCCTGGCCAGGCGTCCCACTTTAGTGGCTCACTGTCCAGCCGGCTAGCCTACTTCCAGATCGGTTGAAATTCTGTGGAAATTCGAGCAGCACTTGCGGCTGGCCGCCAATTTTCGGTGTGTGCAATAACTTTTGGTCTTGGCGGGGAAATTGATTGAATTTCCTCGGTAAATGCACCCAGAAAAATGATGGACAACATTTTAGGTCATGCATAGCCTAAAACATTTTAAATGGACTAAAAGTTCCTTTTTAGGTCATGTACTGCCTAAAAATTTAAATTTTTGGTATATTTGCCCTACTATTTAGGTCCCGTATAGCCTAATATTTTAGGTCAGCCTGGGCCTTAAAATTAATGCCTTTTACCTAAATAAATTTGCACGGAACTCTGATACCGTTTTGGCGACGCTATAATTCCCAACCAGTTATAGCGCGGCTTGCATGGTAACCCACTTCGATCGTTGAATAAGACAGCGATTTTACTGCTGAACTGTGAAGCCTCCTCGCTCCTTTTTGTGTGTTGGCATAATGACGACTTCTTGAAGACTATGCCCGACATTGACCTCGAGTTAGCTATAAACTTTTCTGTATTTACTTTATAATATTATAAATTTTTCAGTACATATTTTTAGGCCAAAGAAGGCCTAAAATTTTGGATAGGGGTTTTCTCATATTTTAAGGCAGCCAATTACCTAAAATCTAGGCCAAAAATTACCCCCATTTTAGGCCTTTAATGGCCTAACATTTTAGGTCATGGTATTCTAAATTTTAGGCCATTCAAGGACTTAGCTCCAGTTTTAGGCCAATTTTACCTAAGTTCTAGGCAATTTTTTGACATTTTAGGTCATTTTTTTTTCTGGGTGTGGCCAACGGTCGCTCAACCTGTTGGGCAGTCACGCCCCTGGGACACGGCTGAATCCGTAATAAATGCAATAAATTACACTCGCTCTTAATCTGTTCCGGCCAAAAGCAAACGGCCGGGTAAATGCAGCTCGCGTGTGCCGGAATGAAATTGCCAGGCACGAAGGGCGGTCCCCCCGGGCGGTGGGAAAAATAACACGAGTTTTCACCGCACAGCCACAGTTGATAACCGCAACGGGGGGTCTGAGAACATATTGTATTGCACACAGGAGTTGATTAAAAGATTATACTTTAAACTTTAAGTTGCCGAATGAAGAGCGGTAGAAATATTAGAAAAGTCCAACAAATAGAACAAGCACATAAAACTAGTACTAGTTTACTACAATATAAACTTTACTTACAAAGTGCTCTGCATCCCTTTTTTTTTGTAAAACATTTTCAAAACTATTTTGTAAACATATTTGAAATATTAAACAATATATTAGTTGTAAATTCAATATACTTCGTTTTTAATTTTAATTGATTTAGCTTATTTGTTGCAACATTCATATTTTCCCAGAATATTTAATATCAGTCATAGTAAAAAAAATTTTGAAAATTGTATTTAAAGACAATAATCATAAGGAAAAAAATGTTGTATGATTAAGTTCGTAGGAATCTTATATTTATTATGTGAACTCAAACAATAGTTAATTGGAATACTTGCTGGATTTACATCTCTAACTCCTCAAACTCAGATCCCTAGTTTCCCCTAGGGTGCGCCCCTGGTGTCGAGTGCTCCTTGGAATGAAGAGTCTTTGACTAATTGGACCAACTGAAAAGTTTTCAGGTTTGCATGCGTGTTGTCAATGGCAGTATGTATGTCTGGTTTTCGCTGCTAATTCCCTGCCCACTTTTCCAAAGCCCCCTTCCCCGCCCCTTTGCGGCTGAGGCTGTGTGGGAAAATGGCCTCTTTGTTGTTGGGAATTAGGTCTGTTGTTTACTTTCGACTGGCTTTGTTTTTGTTGACGACCCACGCTGGCAAAGACAACAAAGGCAAAGAAGAACTTGTCGCCGGAGAAAACATAAACAAAGCCATGGGTGGCAGAATGTGGTGGCAAGTTCACAAGACAAGGCCATAAGAAGAGGCTCCGAAAACTGGCCAAACGAGTGGGTCTGTGGCCAAGGAGCTGGTCTTTTTGGCGACCAGTTCCAGGTGCAAAATCAACATCGAGTGCCTGCAAAAACAAACGCCGGCGTCGCAGCCAGCGGCGACTGCGGCAGAGACCTGTATTGTGTTTGCAGCGCTTTTGGCCGCTTTTCATATAAAATCGAATTCGCTGGCGGAAAATTCGCATTAGGTTTTCTATCAAGGCGACGATGTCAACAGCAAGAGCGTAGCACTTCCAGCAGAGCGAAGACGCGGGCGTTCGTGAGTGTGTGTGTGTTTCAAAGCCGAAGGATAAGGCCAGGATATACCCAAAATACGTGTGTGTGACACCCAGTCCAAGTGAAAACCGAGGAAGAAATAGCCACAAACAGTACGTTCAGACGGAGAACGGGTCATTCGCTGCGATAGCCGAAAACAAAGACCAAACATGCAAACATTCAAAATCTGCGCGCTCCTGGCGTTCTTTTTCGTCCTCGTCTCCGCCCGCGGCAGCAAAAGGCGGGATGGAACCGTTTCGGTAAGGAAATGTCCTGAAAAAGTTGCTAAAGTTGCAAAAGCGGGTGATAGAACGAGCATTAATTGCCACTGACAAGGATACCGTTTTGGCCCACAGCACAATAGAGCCAGTGACCTTTGTTTTGGCCGTCTTAATGTATAGCTTTATCTGAAAGTTCATCGCCAGTGTCACCAGAGAAAATGCTAAGGGATTAAAATCCAAGTTGGGGGTAATGGTTTACCCAAGAGTTAACGGATACTTGAATCCCATTTTAAAAAGCCGCAGTAAAAGCGGACCTCAAGATAACTCAAAGAGTTATGTTAAATGGTTATAAAAATAAAGAAATTTATCTACTGGTTCATTTGAATTTTCGATACCTTTTTTATATTTTCTTTAATTTAACGGTTCGTAGTCGGATTTAACCCTCATCCTAACAAATTCCAAGTAATTGAAGATGTGTGCCATTAAAAGATATTGTTATCTCTTTACTACGGCTTTACTACGGCTTTATTTTAACTTAAGTCAAAACTATGATCATGTGATATCTTAGACCTATTGCTTAAACACAACAAAAATTTAATTTTTTTAGATAACGGACAGCGAGCGTCGGAACATTGAAGATTTTCTGTTGGCTAAACTTAAACAGAATTGCCGGCAGGAGGACGATCGCGCCTGTAGGATGATTAAGATGTCAATTGTTATGAATCACCTGTACCTGAACACTCGTCTTGACCTTGGCGATCGCGTCAAGGTCACGGAAAACTGGTGAGTGGCGAAAATCTTATCAGCAATATATCTAAAACTAAATGTTGGTGAAATCTTTGATACCGCCAGTTTACAAAATAAAATCGTCAAAATGTCAAAGAAGGCGCGCTTGGTTTTCGCGTAAAGTTGAGCTCTCGGATTAAGAAGTGGTCACTTAACATTTTTTGTATGATGTCAATTTTTTATAAAGTTTAAAAAATGTTCTTTGCATTATTTTAATTTGAGTTTTGATAAACCGATTTAATTCAACTTTTATGTACACAATATATATTTCAAGTCGTTAATATAAATACCAGCGCCCAGTAAAAAAAAAACCCTGGCATAACTTGCCTCTTTAAAAACACATGCTTAAAATTCGAAATAAGATTTATTTTATTATTAAGTAAAAACTATTTTTTTATGTTTTACAAGGTCTTAAACCTATAAAAAAAACTATAAAAAAAATCTATTTCTTTTTTATTATTTGTTATATTTCTTATTATTTTGTATTTCAAAAATTAAACTTTTTAAAAATAAAAGTTTTAAAAATCCAAAGTAAAGTAAAATTGGTATGAAGCTGTTTAACCTTAAAAATGTTTTACCCCTGATTTTGCACCTAAAACTTTTGATAATTTTCTCTGTGTAATAAATTTAATTGCCAACTAAACTTCTCATCTAAAACTTGATATCCCGTGCGGATCCAAAAAGTAATATTAGGGGCTATTTTACTCTTTAAATATTGTCCTAATCGAAATGAAGTCAAACCTAAATGGATTTTTTTATTTTAATGAGAATTTTTCGTGAATCTGACCCTGCGCAACATTAGTTGTAGTTTGTTGAACCTTGATCCCAATAAGTCCCATCATATTTTCCCCTGTTACTAAATTTGAAATCTCGCAGGAATATCTCGATGGTGCCTGATGATCCGGAGGTGAATCAGCTGCTGTCCCGGTCCATGGGCTCTGACGAGGAGACCTTCGCCCTGCTGATGGCCAACAAGCTGTGGAAGTTCATCCGCTCGCGATCGTTGCGCTACAAGTTCTCGGAGAACGCGGACTTTGTGATGAACAGCGATCCGGAGGGCAGTCTGAATGTGGGCGTGTCCGTGCGCCCACTGGAGGCGTTGCAAGAGGGGCGTGGCAAGATGAAGAACATGGGCCCACTGCTGATGATGATGGCGGCCAAGACCGGAATGGT
This sequence comes from Drosophila takahashii, assembly GCF_030179915.1. Classification (NCBI taxonomy): domain Eukaryota; kingdom Metazoa; phylum Arthropoda; class Insecta; order Diptera; family Drosophilidae; genus Drosophila; species Drosophila takahashii. The sequence goes on along the minus strand of NC_091681.1, from coordinate 8,209,597 downwards.
GGGCGCTCTGCTGCTCAAAGGACTTTTCCTGCTGGCCGGAAAGGCCCTGATCGTCTCGAAGATCGCCCTGCTGCTGGCGGTGATTATTTCGCTTAAGAAGCTGCTCTCCAGCAAGAAGACCATCGTGGAGGTGCCTTCGCACCACGACAGCTACAGTTCCGGCTGGTCGAGGGCCTTCGATGGGTTCGTGGAGGGCCTGGTGGACGTGCCCGCCGATGTTTTGGCCAAGGAGGTGCAGCACCAGCAGGAGCAGGCCCAAAACCTGGCCTACAGTGGCCAGCAGCCGGGGAAAGTGGCGCAATAAAGCTAGTTTTAACTAACTTGTTATGTATGTCATTAGATCAGGAATGAACTAAATTGGGTTTTCCTCTAAGGAAAGTGCCTGCTGGCTTGGGGAAACTCCTCTCACGGTCTTATATCTCTATCTCTCTCTGGATCTCTAACTTTCCCTACTTTCCCATAGAATTACTTTCGCGCTCTCTCTCTCTATCTATTTCTCGCAAACACACTCTTTTGCATCTCTTTACTATTTTCTAGCTCACTTTCACTTTTCATTTTTCTCAATGATGCTCATTCTCTCACTTGTAATTTATTTAAGTTTACTCTTACACCTAATTTATTTATTTATTAATATTTATTGCATAAATAAAAAGCATACGCAAGCGATTACAATTTCTGAACAACTTTGTGTCCCATTCTTTATTGTTTTTTTTTAGTTTTTGTAGCATTTTGACTGCTAATTACAGAGACATTGATCTAGACTAAATGTGTGCGCCAGGTTTCACTAAGCTAAAAACGATTCAATAAATAATAACAATACGTTAGCTCGCTAGGTTGCTATTCCGATGCAGAGTGTCCGACGTCCGGTGTCCGATATTCGGCTCCTTATGGCAGCAGAGCAACCTCCTCCTTCCCACGGGGTCTTTGGTAGCTGCTAATTGGCTAATCGTCGCCTCAGGAGCGGTAGTACGGCATGTGGGGCTGCACGTAGTTGTAGATCAGAGGTCGTCGGGCGGGAGTGGCTGCAACACGAGTTCCGTCGTTAATCAGGCAAGTAATTGATGGCCCGGGGCCACTTGTTAGCCACTGGGAGTGGGAGGGGGTGTTAGTGTGGTTTCGGGGGCGGAAGGTGCAGGGATGCAATAAATTCCAAGTTTAGTGTTAAGGGTGAGTCCCATTCCCATTTATTTTAAAGTTTATTGGGAATTCCACACCTCTCCTCTAACTGAAATTATTGGTTACACTCGTGATTCACTTCTTTTAATTTTGTTAAGAAGGTAAGATTTGGATTATTATGGAAGCTTAAAAGTATGCAATTGGTTGTAACACAACCAACATTTAAGCTCTCCAATTAACCCTTTAGCATGTTAAACTTAAGACGTCTAAACTTAAAAATGAAACTGAGAATGACATCTACATACATTTAAGAATGTGATCGTGCTAAGCTATAATTAAATGTGTGTGTTGACTATTGTATATCACTGATTGATCAAATAATGCTGACAAGACTGCCTAAATTGTTATTTATAGATTCTAATTACATAGACCTGACCTAAAAAATATTATACACCAAAGTTTACTACCCCAAATTTTAATATTTTTAAAGATGGGGTTTTTCGTTTCAAACCAGCTGTTATTCATAACCCAGATTTTAATAAATCTCAAAAAACGTTATCTTTAATCCATCTTTAAAATTATTTATAAATGGCGCATTAGAAATAAATTGCATAGCATTTGAGATATTCAACTGCAGCTTGCAATGAAAAACTATACCTCAAAGCATGCAATACAAATTACAAGCAGCACAAAAAAGCAAATAAATGTGCTCTGGCTTTGTGATATTCCCATTTCCCTCGAAACCCACACCTCATGTGTGCGTGCCGGGTAACAAATGGAAGTAATAAGTACTCTGCTCAGTCTTCGTCCTCATAGTCGTCCTCGATAGCGCCCTCGGCTGCAGCAGCTGCCACCGCCACCGCGTTCAGGGAATTTACCTTGACCATGGAGAGGTGAGGGGATGGGGAGGATCTGGGATGTCTAGGGGCCCCCACCTTTGCCACGACTATCTGAAATATCGAGAGGCTGGATCAACTTACACTTACTCTTCGCCATCCACGAGTCCTCACGCTTGATCTTGTGCCCCAGGCCGCCGAGTCCGCCCAGAGCGGCCAGCACCTGTGTGTTGTTGCTGCCATCGCTGGCCACCTGGGCGGAGTGCAGATGGCTCTCGGCGCTCAGGCTCTCCAGTCCCGGATGTCCGGGATGTCCAGGAAGCTGGCCGCCACCTGCCATCGCCAGGTGATGCAGCGAAGCCGGGTACATCTCCGGAGACATTTCAGCCCCGTGCAGCGGGTAGTCCATGCCGTAGGGCATCATGTAAGGGGTCTGCTCCGGGAACTGGTACATCATCCTTTCAATAAATTGCAAATTTAATATCGATCTCTTTCCTTAATTCATTGCCTTACTATCTAAAGGTATTCTCACCAAGTTTAGTAGCGCAAATCTAAATCTATTAAAAAATTGATCATAATTTTTATATTATAAATTATTATTCCCTCTTTTAATGTATTTTGCCACATATTCAGCATCTAAAAATCTCGCGCTTCAATTAATTTCGTTTCAATATTTTAATTTTTAATAATTTTAAAACTATAAAAGAAATGGCCAAAAATTCACTTTTTTCCATTCTTTGTTCAAGCACGAGATTTAGAGATACATCAGCAGAAAAAAGATACTTTGTAATTTTAATTTTACGATGAGTGGTAGGTGTTTCTTTTTTAGAGGGTCGAAAAGATGATCAAATATGTGTCGAAAATGGGCCAAAAAATATAAGCTTATAGTATTTTCCAAAATATTAAAAAACTCAAAAAAGTGTTTGTTTTTGCACGAAAAACCCAATGGAGTCCCTTAAAGGAGATATGAACATTGCTGAAACCAGTAAATGGGTATGATCACCGTAAGGTGAGTTAAAACGATTTGTCTCGATTGGTTTTCATTTAAAAAAATAAACTAAAATTAATTTCCCATGCTTGAAGCTTTTTGATTTCGTACTCACTTTTCGCTGGCGTTGTCCATGAGCTTCTTGATCAGGACAATGGCGGCCACCACGAAGGCGATTTTGGACAGTATCAGCGCCTTAAGAGTCAGAAGTCCCACCGCCTTCGCGGCCACCATCGTCCAGCCAAATGTTGTGGCCGCCAGGTACATGGGAATGAACATCTGGAACTGCTTTTTGTCCTGGTGCTGGTGGCGCCTCCGTCCGCCCAGGATTCCACCTCCGCCCCCGTTGTCGCCTCCTCCGCCGCCCAGCAATCCACCTCCCCCGCCGCCGTTTCCTCCCAAGCCACCTCCTCCACCGCCCAGAAGTCCTCCACCTCCGTTGCCCTGCAGGCGGCCTGTAGTTGAATTTTGGGAAACAAGACACGTTTTAGGCTTTATGGCTTTAATGGCACTCGTACGTATACGTAATAGTGCGACACAGGATTTGAGTGGCCCGCCCCTTTCTTGTCAGAGGATGCGGCATGATTGATGCGCTGCTGCCATGTATATCGAATGTCAGATTAAATAGGGGTAAGTAATGGCAGTTTGGGACGGTCGTGCAAAGTCATTGATATGCATTGGGTGAGGATATAGAGTTAGGAAACGCCGCCCCGGAAGTCTACACTCATAATAATGCGGCTGTATCTTATGTGAATGGGCTTAAAGGACGTTCGAGTACTAACACTGTTTTCTACTTGTATTAAATCACAATTAATAAATTACAAGTTATCTGTTGACATTTTAAGCATTTAAAGCTTGAAAAAGGAAAAACAGAAGACTTGCCTATCAAAGATGTCCAAAGTTGAAACACTTTTGACATTTGTAACTCATAACAAATGTCAAAAGTGTTTAAACACTTTTAAAACTAGTAATCCATACAAAATCTACAGCCCAAGCATTTCCAATAAGTTAATAATTTTTTAGCAATAATTTAGCAATTCTGACTATTGTTTGGTACTCAACATTTTGTTAGAGAATAAATAGTTTATCCTATCTTGTACACTATTTAGTTTAAAATTCTCCCCTAACAGCACTTCGAAAGGCTTCTAAGGAGTATTTAATTTAATGGCTAAACTTCTGGTTCTGTTTTCCCAGTGCAGTCATCTGTCGGGATCGGGTATCGCTCAAATGCGAGCCGCATGCCAAGCAGGAGCAGCTGGTTAAGCCTCTGCTACGGGCTCAAATGGCATCGCCTGGACGTCAGGCACATGTCATTCGCTGATTGGAACTGTGGTCGCTCGTCATTACCTGTTCCGCTGGAGGCCTTTTTCAGCAGCGCCACCTCGATGTATTCGCTGTCATCCTCGGCCCGCTGAACACTGAAGACCATGGGGCCCACGGGCACCCGAATGGCGTTCCCCGTGACAAAGTCCATGAAACTGGAGAGGCCGCGCCCTGTGCCCCACTTGTGCTTGCGCGAGGCGTCCAGATCGGGCAACTTGACCAGGTCGAAGAGCCCCAGCTTGAGGGTCTCGCCGCGTCGGTAGGAGGCCATAATGCCATTGGCCACGCCGTACAGACAGCTCGCGTTGTTGGCGCACTTCCAGCTCAGCTTGTCCAGCAGGTCCGTGTTCTCCACACTGGCCGCAGGATTTGCCACCGGTTTGCTCTCGGCATTGGGACTGGGATCCCCTCCCAACGAGTTGGCCCCACTGCGCTTGTGAATGGCCGCCAGGCTCATGTTCAGGCCCAAAGCCAGCAAAAGGCAGCTGGCAACTAGATGGCTCGGCATTTTGAAGCTTTTTGCTTTCAGCTTGGTGTCGATTCGATTCTCGATTTTTGTAGAACACAGCACAACGACAACACACGACACTGGAAAAAGGACGAGAGCACGGCGTATCCTTCACATGGACGCGATTCGAGTGGACGCGATTCGATGGCAGCTGATGCAGCGCCTTGTGGAGACTAATTACCAGCCGTTGCATGCAACTCAGTTTTATTGGAGCAGCTGCGGCAACGGCACAGTGGCAGCGGCTACATTAGCAGCAGCATCCAACCAAGCTGCGTGCAGCACCACTGGCTGCACCACCGCCGCCGCCTCCTTCGCATCCACCATCACCATCCCCGCCAACAACATCGCCTGTTTCTGCTACAGTTTTGATTTCAAGTCAACCAGCTGAGTGACGGCCATCGCTCAGCGGGCAGGCTTCAGTAACGGAGCACCAGAGCTGTGGGGCATCAATTGCGCACAGTGGTTCCACATTTAATGCCACAGGGCCAGATATATTTAAAACATATCCATTTCTTATTTATTTATTTATTAATTATTTATTTAAAGTTAGCAAATATCTGCCAACATAAACATAGTACCCTACTCACATCAAGTGGGAGGGGGCAAGGACAGGTAAGTTAGGATGTTTGTTACAATTAAATTAACAGAGCATTCCGAGCATTAGAGTAGAATAGTTATATTAGTTATGTTCTCCCAATCAAATAATACTGATAACTTTAACTAGCATCCTTTAATCGGTTATTTACTTCTTTACAAAAAAGTTACGTTTAAATTGATAAACATTTTAATAAAATACTAAACCAACGTATTTTCAGGTACGTTTTTACAATTTCCTCAGAAAATATATAATGTAGGTACATAATTCAGTTTTTAAGCAATATTATAAATATTGTCAAAAAAATCTATGTACACTTAAACTGATGTGGCTCAACAAACAAGTAAAATATATTTCAATTAACAGTTTAATTGATGTCTCATTCAATTTAAAATATTGTAAACCTATTTTGTATAAACTTTCAATATTTTTTCCAGAACGACAAGAAGTGTAGTCTAAGGGCAGCCTTAAGTTTAATCTAACTTTATATTCAACTCAATATTAAATTAATGTGTACAGAAGTTCAGAGTAATTTAAATTGGAAATTAAATTGTAAACTGCGAAATGCGACCCACTGTGAGAGCGAAGCAAACGCAGCAGTCATCAATTTGCTTTGTTTTTCGCCAGCGGTACTTTTCAACTGCACTCCCGAAAGGTTCAAAGGGTGATCTAATTAGCTGCAATTGCATTAACCACATGACATTACGGTGGATCTTTGGCCTTTGCATAGGGGCCCCACCCGGCTCACTAGCCTCTTGGCCAAGACGGGGAGCCGTGGCCGTGACAGTGGCAGTGGTAGAATGGCAAAGCCACTGGCTTCAACGGCGTCCGCGGCATGTGGCCGCTGTACTAATGCGGCTAATTTACTGCTCATTAATTTGCCCGCAATTTGCTGAAAACAATTTTCGCAGGCAAAAGTAAAAGCAAAGTGCAGTTCGAGTACGAGTACAATTAAGTAGCAAGTTGGCGGGGGGTGCGTGGTGGGTGGTGGGCGGTAGGTGGTTAAGTGGGAGGCTGGGAGGCTGGGGCTCGGCTCGAGATGTGGCCACGCCTCGCCGCCTGTACACAATAAATAAATAAATAATAAAAGAAAAGTGAAACGAACTATTAGCTCTCGTTTTTCATAAATCGCCGGCTCAGTTACATTCTGCTGAGCAGGCGAAATCCGGTGAAGCGGGGGGATGTCGGGGGGAAATGCAGCCAATAAAACACTTTTCGTCGGTGCACGATGAGCGGGACTAATAAATATTCACTTTTCCAGCCAGCCAGGTAAGCACGCAGGTGGGCAGGTGGGTAATTGTGGCCAATTTCGAGGTAGTGGCAATCAGACCTCGACCATTCTTTGGCAGTGGCACCGTTTTATCGGCGATCCGCGGCTCTATCTGGCTTTATCTGACCGAAGATCCACTGAGAGTGTAATGACTGTAATCTGGATGTCCGCGCCATTCGCAACTTGACACCGTGCTCCGTCGATGCCTCAAAAGCGCAAGTAATGCGAGGCGGCTCGCCAAGAAAGCCGACCACTGAACAACCGCAGCCGAGTTGCTGCCCAAACCCGCAACAATGGATGGCCAACAGCCAAGGCCAACAGCCCAGATGGACATTGAAAGGAAAGTGGTGACGCAGTCCGAAAGCGGTAATCCGACCCCATCCAACCCACCCATCTGTCCATCCATCCATCCACGCAGCTCACTAAGGCCACCTAGCTGCTCCAGTTTACGTGTGCCACAAAAGTTTAATGATCCTTGACTGCAACCGGATCCGTTGGGTGGAGTCCGGTCCAAAGGCCAGCGGCTTCTTCGCCTTAATTGGCTCTGATTTCAATACTTCCAATGCACTTAGCTGAAACTAAAAGTGTCGGCCAAAGGCTTTTCACTTTTAACAAGCCACACATTTTAATCGAGTTTTAACCGGACCGAATCTCGGAGAGGAATACACCGAACTGCGGCAAGGCATTGCTTTCAATTCTTAAATCAAATCAAGAAGTTGGCCAAGAGCAGACTGGAAGTTTCGCCGCCGAAAGAACTTGTTGACTGAGCAGCGCCGATTGTTTGGTCACTTGTTTGCACCCTAAAAATTTTTCTGCTGAAAAAAGAAATAGTATTGCTGGTCCTTGAAGGTTTTTAAAAAATGCACTTGGCAAAATGTATTGTAGTTGGATCTGTAACCCTCCTATATAACATTTTTATTGACTAAATAAATTTCTCAAAGGCTAATAAAACTTTTGAAATTTATTCTTAGGCGATTTCACCTTTATTAACACTTATGATTTTACGGTTTCAAGTAATAACGGGTTTTCACAGAAATGTATTTTCCGTTTAACTGCTAAAAATATGGTAGAGTACATTTAATTTAAAATATTTATTTTTTATTGTGTAAGACACTTGTATTATATTTTTCTTGTGCACGAAGTGTACTTGTAGAGAATTACTAGTTCAATTCAACTAAAGTTGAAGCTTACTAAAGCAATTCTATTGCCTTTTTGATAATGTAGCAAAGGAATTGTTTGCACTTTGCAGCCATCGAGAGTTTTTAATTTAGAGCAAAAGTTTCAAGAACTCTCGAGAGCACAAAAACGAAACGTATAGTAGGTATATGAAAAGCTGAATTTGCTGTGTGTCACTCGTGCTTTTTGATATTGCACATTTTTCGCTATTCAAGTGCTTATACTCTAAATTGCAAGCTTTAAAGGATTTGTCTGAGGCCGGAGGACAAGGCTAATTGGCCATTTAAACCCGCTTACAGTCGCTAAAATGTTGCCCTAATCCCCGGGAATGAAAAGGAGCCTCTACGAATCGTTCACCTTGATTCTACATAATCCAAGCCATCCCAAAAAGCCAGCCAAGTGAGTCTGGCAAACGGCTTGACTGCGGATTGTAGGCTCTCATCGCATCATGACCACCGGATTTGTCAGGGCTGACAGCCAAATTGACTCTTTGGCAGTCAATCAAAGCGAATTGTCACGAGTCATGCGAGAAATGCAAGTCGCCTGGAAACAGGCGCAATTAAAGCCATTCCACCGAGTTCGTATTTTGCTGGCCAATAACAATAATAATAATATTGTTTATTTTGAAGCCAATTACGTGGCCATACATCTGGCCATGTTGATGTTGATTTTCTGCGGCTTTTGCTTGTGCGGCTGCTTTATTTTCACCGGCACGAATTTCGCTAGCTTTTTAATCGCACGGCACCTTGTTTATTTTCTTCGGCTGTTTTTCTTTCGTTTCTAATCGATTGCCTGAGCCCAGCGATACGTTTAATTTATTTTAATCTAATTGTTTTATAATTAAAACATACTTCTGTTTGATTTCACCTGTGCGTGTCACAAGCAACAATCTTGCGGCTTGGCTTTTCTCGGTTCGAGTGGTTGTTGTTTTGTTGTTTCAGTTGCCTTGGCTACTGGGCGCCTTAATTAGTTGCCACTGATTTGCAGCCCCACCCATATTTTGCAGCTCAATCGCCGCAGGATGTTGACTCGCAATTCGGAGTGTTTGCGATGCACTAACCAAATGATTTGTGGTCTGCAGACGTGTTGTATACTTTGGGGCTTGCAAAAGATTCAGGATTTGTGGCCGAGTTTTGGGAGTAAGGCCTCAACAGTGTGGCCTCGATGTGTGAAACTGGTTGGGTATAAATAGTTCTGAAAAAATTGAACTCAAGGTTGGCAACGTCCTAATACATTTAAACTGCAGGCAAAAAAAAAAAACTAGCCGGTGTCATATCGATATGCGAATGGTAAATTTCCAGTGTTTATACGCATATCGGTTTTACAATGCAAAACTGATAAAATTAATATTAAATAATACCATTTTACCGATTTCTATCTCACGGTGATTCTCGGACTACGAGAGGAAGAAGCAATATGGCGACTTAAATTATTTGAGTGGGAGCGAGAATAAAAAAAGGACAGCTAGAGAGTGGATTGTACCATTTAGTTTATATTTCTATGCGGCACTAGCAGGGAATAAGGTTCGTAAGTGAATTATCTAATCTCTTCTGTTTACTCAGCATCCTTTGATCTCCAAATACCAACGGAAGAAATTAATTCGGAGCTATCTGTTGGCTTGCCATTGGTCACACAGCCCCACACCTGCTTACTCCCCCGACAATTTGGAGCCACAACTGCTGTCTCATTCAATCAACTCGACTCCATATACCACAATGCACATTGCACATTGAATTGTGGTCTCCATTGAATGTGCGGCAAATGAGATTCTTTTAATGACGATGACTACGATGATGATGATGCTGCACAACAATCAATTATAGCAAGTTGCCACAGAGCCAGAGACTAAGATACAGATACTGATTCCGATTCAAGTTGGGGCAAACAACGGTTACAAAGGCCCCACTCAAATGAATCGAATCGAACCTTGGCTGCTTTCCTCGGTTCAAAATCGGAGATTCGAGATGGAGCTGATGATCTGCTGCCAGGGGGAGATACTTTCTTTTTATTGCCGACACCGACACAAGGCAAACGTAACGAGTTCAGATCAATTTTTGGTTGACTCGCTGCCAGTTCGGCTCAATAACGTACGACTTGTTTTGTGGCCCCTGTTGCGGTGATGTGTTTAATTTTGTACATCGTTTGGGGTTTCAAAATTTCCAGAAAATGTGTAAGTGTGAGCCTTGGGTTTGTTTGTGTTGGACAACAATATGATAAATATAAAAATTAATACATTGAGAGTGAAAGTTATTGCTTTTGGAGCTCAGTGGATCATTATCGTCATCATCATCGCACGAATAATCATCACCGGCAACTTCATGGCTGTGAGAGAAATGGCGATAATGACGAACGAAGTGGGATTTTTGAGCTGCCGAGTTGATTTCTTTCGCTTGCCCGATGGACCCCGATCACGTTAACTTGATTAATAAGTTTGGCGGTATTACAAAATATCCGAAAAGCTGACGAAATCTCCAGAAGACGGTTTCCCGTGTCTCTGTCTAATTGAATTACAGCACCAAGAAACTCTCGAATCTCTACGGCAGAGAACGCTAATTATAGCACTAAACTTGTATAATGTCCGGATAAAATTATTTTCAACAATTATCGCGTCCCTTAGAATTTAGATTTCTGTATGCATCACTGATTCAAAAATTGGGACAGCAGCGAAGAAAGTGTAGATGACATCGGTCGATAGAGATGGTCCCATGCGGGTACAATAAATATCAATGGTATCACCTTAAGAAATCGTAAATTTCCATAACTTTACTTTAAAAAAAATCATAAATATGTTTACCTAAAAAACACAACATTTATATTAATAGGAAAAGAAATCGCACTTTTGAGATATAAATACATATATATATATATTTATAATTAAACATAGATATATACTATAACACAGTGCAACATGAAAAATGTAACCGCAATTTTGATTTCATGGGCGGAAAGTACTCATCGAAATAAGCTAAATCCCATTTGGGTTTATCTGGCTTAGCTTGCGTTTAAGGTTTGTTGTTGTCACTTTTCTTATCCAATTAGTCTAATAGTACAATTATAACACCAGTTTACAAAAAAAAATCGACCTCTTCCTACTCGAAGGCAATCTTGGTTTTCCGGTAAAGTACATCTCCCTGATTAAAAAAAGGTGTCAATTTTTTTAATCAGGGAGATGTACTTTACCGGAAAACCAAGATTGCCTTCGAGTAGGAAGAGGTCGATTTTTTTTTTAAGTGTAAAAAACGTTTTTGGGCCTGTTTTATTTTCTATCTTGAGTTCTGGTAAACCGATTGAGGTCATAGATAACTCAGTTTACAGGTAATAACAAGAGAGAACGCTATAGTCGGGTGCCCCGACTATCAGATACCCGTTACTCAGCTAAAGGGAGAGCGAAGGAGATGGAGATAATTGGCTTAACTCGTGGGTTAAACTTTGATCCGCCATAACTTTTTAACGAATGGTCCGATTTAAAAACGTTCTTCTACATTTCGATAGGTATTGATAAACACAATCAAACTGCATTTTTACTTTTCCGAAATATTGAAATTTTTAAAATCGTATATTAGCGGTTGTGGGCATTAGAGGGGGCGTGGCACCCTTTTAAAACAAACTTGCGCTGCGTAGGAACTCCTAGAATCTGCATGCAAAATGTCAATCTTCTAGCTTTTATAGTTTTCGAGATCTCAGCGTTCATACAGACAGACAGACGGACAGACAGACGGACAGACGGACAGACGGACAGACGGACATGGCTAGATCGACTCGGCTAGTGATCCTGATCAAGAATATATATAGTTTATAGGGTCGGAAACGCTTCCTTCTACCTGTTACATACTTTTGCACGAATCTAATATACCCTTTTACTCTACGAGTAACGGGTATAAAAATACACGCCTAAAAACCGAAATTAGTTTTACAGCTTCTTCTGGTGGATGGTACTTTGACAAAATAAACAAGCTAATGATCATAAGAATCCACCAGCAAATGAATTTTATATGAATATTTGAAGTTTGGGACAACGGTCATTTTTTGGCCGTTTACAGCTGTTCGGAAAGTGGACCAAGCATTTTTCGAACTTTGAGGACCTTTTGCTAAGAATCCTTGCGTCGGAGAACTTTTTGGAAAACGCAGTTTAACTTCGGAATTCATAACGAATCCAAAAATATAGCACCCATCGAGGTAAATTTAAAAAGCATTAATAATTCTGCACATTGTTATTAAATGTTTTAAGTGATTTTTGTACCCGTTACTCGTATATTGTATATTGTATTCGTGTAAAAGTATGTAACAGCTAGAAGGAAGCGTTTTCGACCCCATAAAGTATATATATTCAAGATCAGGGTCACTAGCCTAGTCGATCTAGCCATGTCCGTTTGTCTGTCTGTCTGTCCGTCCGTATGAACGCTGAGATCTCGGAAACTCCAAAAGCTAGAAGGTTCAGATTTTCCACACACATATTCTTGGTCCTCCTACGCAGCGCAAGTTTATTTCAGCCGAGCGCCACGCCCCCTCTAACGCCCACAATCGCCCCCTAACGATTTTAAAATGTGTCCTGCGCCCACACATGTTTAAAGATTTTCGAGAAGAATAAATGCAATTTTATTGTGTCTATTTATACCTATCGAAATGTAGAAGTCATTTTTCGAATCAGACCATTCAATAAAAAGTTATACGTAATCAAAATATATATCTATCTCCATCGCATTCCCTTTAGCTGAGTTACGATTATTAGATAGTCGGGACACCAACCCGAGTACAGCGTTCGCATTTCCTTTAGCTGAGTAACGGGTATTAGATAGTCGGGACACCAACCCGACTATAGCGTTCTATCTTCTTAAGTGTAAAAACTACTATTCGATAGTCGAATCACTCAACTTTAGCGTTCTCTCTTGTTTTATATTGGTGTTGCTTTGTGTCAACAATCTCTAGCCTGATTTACTTTCGATACCTACACACAAAAAAAAACTTGGTAAAATCAACTGTAATAATTGTCAAACAGGCCCCAACCAGCAAAATTGTCAATTCTACTAAGTAAATAGTTATTCCACAACAACAAAATACACACAATTAGCAAAGACCCAAACCCAAAGCAAAAACAAAATACACGTAACTATTTTAAGAGTTACGTAACTATCTTTGTTGGTCAATTTTACCAAGCAGATTTTTTTGTGTGTAAGTGTATTACGACGCCATGTTGCACCCTCACCCCTTTTCCACGGACCGGCGACCCATTTTTATGGCCGTTGCATGAGCTGGCCAACGCAAATTGCTACTAAACGTCTTCAGAGCTCATCTTTTGGGCGGGGTAACTTTCGCTTTTTCGGCTGACACGCTCGCCAGTCCGCTAATGGAGTTGTTTGGCCCCCAGAGAATCGTGTGAAGTGGAGTAGGAACAAGGTGTGGGCCAGGAACAAACCCGCAGCACTTTAACCACTTCTAATCTGTATAATTTGGCAGAGAGCGGCGAGTTGAGTGAACCAAAGGCCAAGTTGTTGGTGGAACGGTCGGCAGCCAAGCGCATCCCACGGCTGTCCAACCAACTGACCGTTGAAAATTGGAAAAATTGCAACGGCCAGTGAAGAAGAAAATTGCACGGCTACGGCAAAACCAGAGAAACGCGAACTGAAAGCATTTTTCTTTCTTTCCAGAAGCACCATTGTTTTAATTTACAATTGTGACAATTCGGCCGGGGATGCTTGAGTGCCTCCGTTTTCCCCCTCCTAAGAAAGTTCCCCGTGGAAATTGGAGCTATATAATATGACCAAGCAATTGTCAAGGCTTTTAGTTGAACTTGAAGCGTTTCGGCAACATGTTCCGCATTTTCCCGCTGCTCTGGTTGCTGCTCTTCTCGGCTGTCCGCTCCGAAAACTGCGATCAGGATGCGGGTACCACTCTATATTGTCGCGGGGAAAGGGCTTTGCGAAATGTCCTGCGAAATTTAAATCGCAGTGAAAAGCCCTTGGTGGTAGTCAGGGGCCTCGAGATAGTCCCTCTGCAAAACAACTCGCTTATCGAAGAAGAACTGGGTCAGGACCAGGGCCTTCTGGATAGTCTGTCCTTTTATTTGCGCACCCACGAGATTAATGTAAAGCTGGTCGATCTCCTAGAGGATGAAGCTCAAGTTTCTGGTGAGTTTGCTTAAAAACAGGGACCGTAAATAATCGTTATTTGGGATTTTTATTTTAAAAAGACTACCGTGATATTTTTTGTAAATTGTAAAAAAAAACCTTCTTTTTACTCTTGTCCACGAAGTAAAGGCATGCATGTCAAAAAATCTGGAACGCAGATTAACTGTTATTTGTTCATGTCTATAAAGTGTACAAAAACCAGTTAAATTGTTGAGTAAAACTTGTGCAAATCTCAGTAGACCTTTTAAAATAAAACAAGAAAGGAAGCTACCTTCGCCCACCCGAAGCTTATATACCCTTGTAGATAAAGTAATGCTTACTCGGTGCAGTTCCAGAAATTCCAATTTTGTTTTTAAGTAGTCAAGAATCAAAACGCCCACTTCCTAGAAAGTTACAATGAATTTTCTTATATTTGTTTGAATTTTCCTATGGGAGCCTTAAGATATGGTGGTCCGATCCGGCTCGCTCCGACATATGTACTACCTGCAGTAGAAAGAAGACTTTCGGGAAAGTTTCATCGCGATAGCTTTAAAACTGAGGGACTAGTTCGCATAGAAACGGACAGACGGACATGGCTAGATAGACTCGGCTATTGGTGCTGATCAAGAATATATATACTTTATGTGGTCGGAAACGTCTCCTTCACTGCGTTGCAAACATCTGATTGAAATTATAATACCCTCTACAAGGGTATAAATATCAAATAACGAGTATTTACGGTCCCTGCTTTAAAATCAAGTGATCTCGAAAGATTGGTGCATGTGTAGGGACACATTTTGTTCTTTTGAAACTTAACGTGATTGGTATTGTTTAAAAGACTAGTCTTTTAGCTTTAGAATTAGGGCTAGTACTCAACCCAACATAAAGTCGTCCAAAACAAAAAACTTCATATGAAACAACATTTTTTGACGTTATTTTCATATGAAGTTTTTTGTTTTGGACGACTTTTTGTTGGGTTGACCCAAAAGGATTTTTTTCCTTTGCAAAGAAATAAAAAAATTTATTTTTTGAAGAGTGCTAGGAGAAGCAAGGTAAAAAAGTATTTTTTTTTAAGTACTTTGACCGTGTTACAATTAAGACAAATATATACTTTATGGAAACGCTTCCTTCTACCAATTACATTCTGTTCCCCGAATACAATATACCCTTTTAATCAAGGAGTAACGGGTATAAAAATTGTGTTTGGCTGCAACTATTTGCAAAACAACACTTTGCCGACAAGAAACTCTATAATTACGAGTATATCTGCATTGGCATGCAGTTTTTCGGATATCACACAGCAAATGTATTTTTGATTTCCTCTAAAATCATTTATGCTTGGACTTCTTAGGTTTTTGTTGGATTCTTGATTTCAAAAAGCTAGTTTGATACCAAGAGCTAAATATTAAAGGGTCCATTTAGTATTTTGAATTGTTCTGTTCAAAGCCACATTTGCCATTTCGATGCCAAATCTGAATTGAATCAAGGGCACATTGACAAAAAATCATCAACCAGCAAATGCAGTTGCATTAGCAGAAGTCACAAATGTATTTTTGATTGTTTCAGAGGCCCGCAAAAAGGACAAAGGCCAGGGCATGTTGTTGGCGATGGCCCTGATGTTTGGCAAGATGATGGCCGTGATGGGCTTGGGCGGAATCGCGGCTCTGGCCATGAAGGCGCTGGGCGTGTCCTTGGTGGCCCTGATGATGGCCGGGATGCTGGGCCTGAAGACAGCCGCCCAGCACGGCGGAGAGACTAGTCACAGCATTTCCTATGTGACCGGCGAGGGACATGGACATCACCACAAGAGAAGGCGCCGGTCGACCGGTCAACAACCCTTGGCCTACAGGGGCTGGAACTGAAGGACCTACAAAGGACCTGTTGACGTGCATTTTGTTAGTTCTTAAGCACTTAAGTAATTTAATAATTTATCCATCATGCAACAGATCCAAGTTGTTTTTATCCCGACTGCAATCGAATCGAGTGCAGTGCCACTCGAGACGATGATGCCGCTCTGGAGTCATGTTGCTGTTGCTGTTGACGTCGTGCTGCGGCCGAGGTTGCTGCCGTTGTTGTTGCCGCTGCTGCCTTGGATGCTGCTCTTTGGTTTATGAAATCGGTGAAAGTTTATTTGAGACGAGCTCGCATTGTGTAGCCATCAGCATCCGCAGCGGCAGAAGGCAACCTACACATGGCCATAACGGTTGTATTTGTGCCGATACCCTAACTCAAAGTTATCTATTTTTGGCGAAAAGCAGGTGTTTTCAGAAAATGTTAATCGTCTTCGTAATTGGCTATAATATATTTTAGATTATTTGGTCTGAATAATTATAAATAACTATTTGACAAGAAGTTTGGAGTTCTTTGATCCATGTGTCGTTGAAAAAAATAAACAAAGCTAATTATTTTTATTTTGACTTGTTAATTTCTTATACAGTGCAACATGAAAAATGTAACCGCAATTCTGATTTCATGGGCGGAAAGAACTCATCGAAATAAGCTAAAACCCATTTGGGTTTATCTGGCTTAGCTCGCGTTTACCTTTTATAGCGAGTTAAAGTTTTACATACAAAATTTATTTGTAACGGCCATATCTTGTGAACCGATTAAAATTTCACTATCAAGTCTTCAGTGATTATGTAGCTATGAACCCAAGGAACCAAATTGACAAATGACTCTTGCGCACTTAGCACCTAGTGCACCTAGCGCGTTAAAAAACAAATTTGCCTAATTTTTCGATTTTTAACGCGCTAGGTGTACGTCTTCGCAAGAGTCATTTGTCAATTTAGTTCCTTGGGTTCATAGCTACATAATCACTGAAGACTTGATAGTGAAATTTTAATCGGTTCACAAGATATGAAAAATGTTGCACAGTGTTATTAAGAATTTATTTTTCACGAAGTTTTCGAAGTTTTTCCATTAAGAGAGTGGCCAGGAGTTATTTCAATGGCTTTTTTTGTTTACGCTTTAATCATTTTTATTATTTTTATTCAATCCCAGTGAAAGAGCATTTCCAGTTCGCATTCAGCCAAGAAAATATCGGATTTCCTCCTTCTTGTTCACGGTGTCATCATTTGTCAGCCCGCTTTCGTGCAGTGTTATCGACGAAGCTGCCAGATACCGGATACCGGAGCTCGGATACTCTTCATCGGTTCTCTGCTGATCTGCGCTTCAGATAGCCCCCGAACTCTTATTTTCCGTGGAATATGGTACACGACCACTGGAGCTGGCCAGCACACAGATTGAATTTGCATAATGCGTGGCCAACTTTCACTGGATTTTGGCAGCGCCAACGGTTCTTTTCGACCACCTAAAGAGCCATGGGCCGGAGCAACAACAAATTACAGCCATGACAGACCCCGAAAAAGAAGACACAAGAAACAAGCTGTGCGTTCTGTTACACAATACCATTAAAGGCCGCAGCACTTGAACAGCCAAAACCCGTTAAGCGGCCGGCAGGGATACGGCCACCATTACTTGTGTGTACCTCTGCCCAAGAGCAACTTGCTCCACCTCTAGCTCTGTAGTCCCCCTTCCCCGGCCTTGCGAACCTTGTACCGCCGCCTAATTGCTCCGTCTACCGGTGCTGCTTCTTTTGTTGGATCGCTCTTCTGCTAACTTTCCCTTTTCAACGGCATTTTACGAGCGCGTCTGCTGGCCGTAATTAAATTATAAAATAAGTTCATAAAGGCAAATTTGTTGTTTTACAATTCGTATATGATCTGCTGCTTTATATAAGAGCGCAGTTGCTCCGGAATTGATTTTCTAAACGGCGCGCTTTGATTTTTACCAGTTTACAAGTGGACAATAAAAGCAGCGGCTTTATGGGTTTATGAGCACGGCGACGACGGCGACAATGATGATGATGATGAGATGGCTGCCAAGACGTGTGTGAATGCTGGAGCTCCACGCCATTCAGTCCATACAGCATACAGCCCAAAGAGTCCAAAAGACCAGTGCATAAATGAAAGTTCATAAAGAAATTAGCTGATTAATCGTCGTTCGATGAGCTTGGGACTTGGAAAATGACCAGGCTGAGCCAAGCCCAGCTGGATGGGATGACTGACTGAAAGTGTCACGCAGCCTACATTTCAGCCGCTGCCTCGAAATTTCACTTTTCAATGATGCTGCGCGGCATCGTCCGTTTCACATGTAAATTAATATTTAACCCAAATACCGCAAATTCTTTATTTGAAATGCTGGCCGTATCGGTTACTGCCGCGCTCCCCGCGTAGTCTGTATACATAATACCCTTTCCGGTATTATTATGCAAATTTCGTATTAATTCAAATGGCCGTAAAAGGGAAAATGTGTTCTATTAACTTGACATTTTTATGGTTTTGTGAAATCTCGCGTCTGCTGCGCTGCTTTATTTTTAGGGTGTGTGCTACTTGGATTTTATTTCTGCTAAGTTTACTTTTACTTATAAAAATATGCAGCAGCGATGCTAATCGGAAGGGGAGTATTTAATGTGGACTGGCTGGGGTTTGGTAAACAAGAGGCTCCTTTAATCCCCTTAAAGCTTCCCGGCTTATGAAAAAAAAATTGCATCATCGCTCTTCACTTTCCTTGATTCCCTGGCACCATTCGGAAATTCGAATGCAAATATATTTATCTGTTGCTATGGCTGCTGTGCTGAGCTGTGTGTAAATGGCTCACTTCTGACCACGACTTTCACCGAAACATTTTTGTTATTTATTCATTAAATTTTTGCCCCTGATGTTGCCCTGCGATGCCATCGCGGATGCTTCTGTTGTAGTCCATTCTGGTTTTTTTTTTGCCGTTCAATAAAACCCGTACCTACACATACTTACATGGCGTACACGAAATTCTTTTTGCATGACCGCGGCAAAATGATGAAAATAAAAAAACAAAAAACGAAATTAAATGTAAAGTCAACACGAAATTTTTTAGCTCCGCCAGTGCAAACACACCCATAAAGTGGCAATTGATTGGCAAAATACGAGCCGGGTGAAAAAAGATGTCAGTAAACAATGTGAAATTGTGCTACCAATTGGTCGAAACTTTTCTGTTTCTGTCGATTTAACTCGATTCCGTACGGTACAATAAGAGCCCCGTGCCCCGTTAAGATATCAGGCCGCCGATCGCCAGAATTCCGTAATGCACGCCCTCGATGCTTTCGTCGCTTATGCAAATTGACCAGAAAATAAAAGGAAAAAAACTTTCACGGCTAAGCCATTTGGCTTTAATTTAATTCAAACGGCTAGAAAAAGGGCCTCTCCGCTGATAAATAATACAGTAAAATGGCCTCTGTGTGGGACACAACGGTCATCATCGTCGTCGCTCGTTCCACTAATGAGTCTCGGGCCCAAATTGATGTCAAGCAAAATGAAAGTGAGAATACGATGATATCTCCGCCGGGCCCAAAATAATCATCACTGCGAACGAGCGCTCAGATCTTCGATCTGCTGATTGAAGCCCACTCAGCCATTGGCCTAATAAGTAGTCTAATTATTGAGCTTTTCTACGCGATGGTATTTTACCATCTTTTTGGAGGCTTGTGACCAACTTTCTCAAGACATTAAGGTTTTTTGTAGGAAAATATATAATTTTACCGGGTGAAAATGCAAGTATATTCCTAATATAATTCTTCTGGTTCAAAAAATGTATCAAAATTAGTGGCTACCAATGACAGAAAAAATTATTAATATACTTAAATTTCATAAAATACTCTTTTATTTAGCTTTTGCTGTTACTTGTAAAAATATGTTTATTAATTTTCTCATTTAAAGGATTTAAATAAATAAATATATATAAAAAGAAACACAAATTAGAAAGCTTGAAATATATGTCAACCGTATAACCAATATATTGTGTTTAAATCAATGAATTCCCTTCAAATTTTTTTAGTTGGTTTACTGGACTATGAAACACATTCGGGGGAGTCACAGAAATTTCTTCCAAATAAAGACGGTTGGTTTTGCGAATTGATGTTCGCGAGAACTAAAAAGGATTTTAAATTATAACAAGTAAAAACACTTAAATTCCCGGAAAATAAACCCCTTGCTAAAGAATCAAGCTACTTTTAAGCCATTTAAAAAGGTCAAAGGATTTAAATTTGTTCACTGATATTATAAATCCCTTTCTGAACTACATAACATGATACGGAAAGGGTTGAGAAGTAGCTTTAATCAAAGCCAACAGAAGTTGACTTCATATCCTAGTTACGTACAGTTATTAAGGTGACCTTTGCTTTCTGCATATGCAGTACTAAACATATAAACAAAAATATTTGTTATGTGATATGACAAAGAAACGCTCAATTTAGATCAACTTTCTTTGTATGCTTAAATAGGGTAAATACATATGTACTCGTTTTAAGGGAACAAAGGATTTCGGAATTGCCTGTTATGCGTGACAACAGGACTGCTAGCAACTTACTGCTCTTCTCGTCTTTGGTTACTAAGTCAACCTCTATTTTGGGGAAAACAAAAAATAATAAAAAGGGATTCAAATGGAAACTGTGTATTTTTATGGCCAAAAGTGTTTACGTTGGGTCAGTTGCTGATGTAATATGCCAGCAGCACAAGTTGTGCATTGTTTTTCTTTTTTCGGAGCGTTTCGAGACACTTGCGATTTGTTTACCCTGCTCTGTGACAGCCATAAACAATAACAGCAACACCCCAAACACAGCAGCAACATCGGACAGCAGCAGCAACATGAACAACAGCAAACTCAACTACTTGCAGGGTCCAACTACGAGCGAAATTCATTCATAAAAAGCACACACTTTGGACACTTGGACGGCTGCTTTTCGCATGAATGGCCAAGCCTGTTGGCCATGCTCTTGCTCATTGGCCATTGGCTCTTGGCCGTTTGGCAGTTGGTAGTTTGGAAGTTGGATGTTGGATGTTGGCACATGCCAGCCGACAAATGGAGGCGTTCACACTCGGCGCGTGAACCGACATAAGTTCGGCCGTTAAGACGGATGTGCAGCGGCATTAAAATTTGCATGTTTTTGCAGCTCTGAACCCATTTGCATTCGAATGTATGCCGATTTATGGCGGTCGAAGAAAACCCAAAGCGGAATTTCAGCTTAAAGATCGCCCCGCTTGTTTTGATTTTCTCCTCTGGGAGGCTGCAGCCATTTTGCCGTTGATGTTTCGTTATGAAATGGCTTACACTTTTACCACTGCACGCCTATATCGATTGACGTCACACGGCCAACTGAAAGCTGATTTAATTGTGGTAGCAAATTACACATACGCCCCATCGCCCATCGACAATTTGGCACCCATTATGCGGATGATTCAGGGGTTTCGTAAGCTGCACCGCAGCAGATCCGTATGATAGTGTCGGATGTCGTCAGTCACAGACATTCACCTTGAAACGGGAGCTCGGATCTTTCCAAGAAACCAACCACCCATCCAAGCACACCGAAAGAAATGCGTTAGCTTACCACATAATTTTTTGTCAATGAATTATTTTGCGTTTCTCCACGACTAGTCTTGACTATTATTATTATCATTTTGTTGTCAATTTGTATCTTTTATTTTCATTTGTATGGAAATATGGAGTTTCAATTATATAGGGGAGAGGTCTGAAGGTTGGTACACCTTTTGTTTTCGATCTGCCATTTCGACATTCACTTATGAAACTTCACGCATTAGGTACTGATCGAAAGGTTACTCTATTAGCTTTAAAAAAAACAACAAACGAAATTGTTATTTTTAGTGAAAACTAGAAAATAATTTTTTTTGAAAAGTACCAAAAAACGACATTTTGAAAAAGAGGTATGTAAGTTGGGACATTTTATAAAGTCAACAAAACTCACACTAAATGTACTTTAAACTTTAAGAAACTTTTTATTTATGTTAATTTAATCAATTTAAGTTTGTTTTAACTTATTTCCCGTCCATTTTTAATTAACTTAGACCAAATAGCAGTTAAAACTAAAAGGCTCTTTGAACGATCACATTTCCCCAAATTTCAAAAAAATTTACTATGTAGCGACCTCTGTCGCGCTATGCAACTTACACGCTCCGAGTGTCCGAACTTACACAAAATGGGTTGTTTCGGAAAAAATTAATAACTTTTTTTCTGACTGTCAAATTAATATGATATTTTTAATATTTGTTAGGCGTTTAATTGCCTATGTTTTAAGAATTTTACAAATATATTTAAGACCGTTCTTAAATTGTTTTGCAGTTTTGAATAAAGTGGTAAAAAACTTTTTTGGTGAAAAATGGTACACAGTCAATGGTCACAGCTTAAATGTGGCATAAGCCTGGCTTCTAATGTTTTACTTTAAAGTTTTGTTACTAAAAACGACTCTAGAAAAAATTGTTTAGTGAAAAAGTTTTGAGAAAATGAGAATTACAGACCGTCCCAACCTACAGGCTTCTCTCCTACCAATTTAAATTATTTTATTTTACTTTACTTTTTAATTATATGTAGTTTTAATATAAAAAATAAATTTGTGTTTTTATACCCTTGCAGAGGGTATAATGATTTCCGTCGGTCCGTCCGTCAGTCCGTTCCTGCGCAAACTAGTCTCTCTTTTAAGCTATCGGGATGACACTTTCCCTAAAGTCTTATCATTAGACATCGGATTTTAGGTGAAATCGATTTTTAAACATGATTTAAAGCCACATTTGATTAGTTAAAATTTTTTTTCAAAAACCTCAATTATGTTTGACTTAAACCTAATTATAACTTAATAAATAAAATTTGTAACTAATCAAATGTGGCTCTAAATCGTATTTACAAAAAACGATTTCACCTAAAATCCGATGTCTACTTATCATGTAGTTGAAAAGTCGGAACCGGCCGGATCGGACAACTATATCTTATAGCTCCCATTGAAAAAATCGGAAAAAAAGTAAGAGAAATTCTAGCTTCGGTGTTTTTTAAAATAGTACCTTCTACTCTTGGGAATATTTGTTTTTAAATATTTCTGAATTTCGGAAAATTTTTATAAAAATAGGATCACTGTATCATGTAGCTGCCAAAGGAACGGTTGGAAAATTAAATGGAAAATAATAGGAAACAAATTATATCTTGTTGACATGTTATTATATCTTTCTTCTCTGGGATATAGCTTTTCTTAAACATATCAAAGTTTCAAACTAAATTTAATGAAATTCGGATGTCTATATTATTTGTTTTTTTTTATGCTATTTCTTATATCAAAAGTACGTACAAGTACATACAAAAGTTCTGATATCAACTTTTGTGACGAAAAATGATTTTAGATGCGACTAAATAAGTACGCTACCTAAAATGTACTCGTTCGGCCCGCTTTAGCAAATATTTAATATCTACACGAAAGCCTCGTAATATCTTTGAACGGAGCGTCGGATTTTATCATATGACCCCTCATTCGACGGGTATTTTCAATGTAAAGCCAAATTATAAATAAAATAAATATTTTGTTTTTAGGTTATTTTAATAATTGTATATGCTCCAAAGCTTAACCTTATTTATAATGCATAGAATATTTCAATTTGATTGGTCAATTAGCATAAGTTTTCATTTATAGAGCATAAGTTTAAGAGACATTTTGCTGGAATTTTCACAATAGTTAGGGGAATTCTTAAAAAATTTATTGAAAATCAATTGGGGTGTCAAAGAAATCACAGAAATGCAAAAAACCTACCGTCTTTGGTTGGAAGAGATTTTCGTGACACCCCCGAATGTGATGTCCAAATCCAATATCTACTTTGAGCACAAAATACAATCATGTCAAGTTGACATCGGATAATATAAGGCCAATAACTGCCAGTCTTTTTGATATTTTTCTCAGTGCACCAGTCCATCATCTGCGGTATCTCGCATCTTGCGCGCATCCGTTTTTGTTTGCTTTTCGTGTAATTTCTCTTTCATTTCACTTGAGCAATTGAAGCGCGCTGTTATTTGCACTTTTGCTAAGCTCAAATTGTTGACTAATGTGTCACAACTGCCGAGTCAGGTTGTTTTTTATGATTATGCCCTGAGAGGAGTTTTCACCCGCGAACCCGAACTGCCCGAACGAAAAGTCCCGAACAGGACGTGCCTATCAGGTTGTAGATCATGCCCCTATGCTATCCTTTTTCAAGTCCCTGTCCTAGTTACATAACGGTCATTATAAATCACACTTTATGTTGCGTAATAAAATCAGACCAGCCATAAAGTCACGAAAATGAAAAGTAATTTCGAGGCGCGCACATGCGGTAAACAAAACTATTTTCGGTGATACCGGACGGTAAGGGGGTCTAAAACGGAGATGACATACAGACCAGGGGCCAGAAATAACAGTAGTATGAAAAATTATACACACAACTTTCATTTCTTGCGGCAAGGTGCCCGAAAAACAAAAGCGTTCAAAAAAATTAACAAAAAACCAGAAGAATATATGACACAGATGTGGGAAGGGGGTTGGGCTGCGGAAGGGGCAACCCGGGGGTTATGGGGCGCGGTGTGTGGAGGGTTAAGCTGAGCAGCACCTGTTTATCACCTCATGTGTTGTAATCTGTGAGGCTCCAGAAGCAACTACATCTCTTTGCCTAAGTGTGTTTGTACGAGGAAATGGGATGACAGAAGACTCTGCGGGAAGACGCGTCTTCTGGGGTCTCTCCGCCCGCGTGTGTTTGTGTGTGTGTGGGGGAGAGAAGACAGACAACCTTGGCTTTGGCTCAGCTCTCCGCTGGTAACTTTCTCGCGCTCTCACACTCAACGGCCCTGCTGCCTGCGCCGACGTCGACCGAAGACAGAAGACGCGTCTTCGCATGCGCAAGCGCAGCGACTTTCTTTAATGCGGAAGCAGACAAAAGTCTCTGCCTGCGCTTGCCTAATGCGTCTTCTAAGCTTGGAAGCTGCCAAGTAAGAGTGGGAGAGAGGGAGAGCCGGGCCGCGGCCAGAAAGAGAGGGCTGCTGGCTGCGCAGAGCGGCAGAAAGAGCGCGCAGACACGTGTGGAAGAGGGCTCTTCGGAGAGGGAGACCCTAGCTGTTCGCTGTATGTGTGGGCACTGGCGCTTTTTACATAATTTTACGTTATGCCGCTGCCGAGGCGACCGCTATGTTGGAAACTCTTTAAAAACAGCCTGACAGCGGCGAAAAGTTATCAAACCGCAGCTTGTTCCATTCGAATGAACACACCAGTGATTTCGGTGGTGCCCAAGGAATTCAGTCGCAGAAATCACCAATCCACCAACCCAGCCGCCAGCATGAAGTTCTTCGTAGCCACCGCTTGCATCCTGCTCCTTGCAGCAGGCATCTCCGCCGATCCTGTCAAGGCCGCCGACGAGCAGTCCGGCGCCTTTGCCAAGTGCCTCGAAACCGACTCCATCTCGTGCCTGCAGCTCACGGTACGGATTAGCTAGGCCTCAAGGATTACATACCCCTGCGATTAAAAAAAAATCAAACCCTATCGAGAACATTTGCAAAAGTGGCTAACCAGTGAAAGTGAAACCAACCAAATCCATTGATCACAGATAACTGATCAAGTGCAACGCCCTTGTGAATCGCAGGATACTGCTAAAGTGAAAGTGCCAAAGTTTTTCTTCATCACTTCCTGTCAAGCTACAAATATTTCACTGGTCTGAAAGTTGAATACTCGCCA
Source organism: Drosophila takahashii (assembly GCF_030179915.1). Classification (NCBI taxonomy): domain Eukaryota; kingdom Metazoa; phylum Arthropoda; class Insecta; order Diptera; family Drosophilidae; genus Drosophila; species Drosophila takahashii. Next base: position 8,184,121 of record NC_091681.1, on the reverse strand, counting down.
AAAATGGCCAAGTTTACCAGAATAATTCAAGATATCTGGCAGGAAGATGTGACAAAAGCTTTATCACTCAATCTTAAAGAGCTTAAAAGTGTTATCCTTATTATTCTCTTAAAGTAAAGAGTCAATATTTCGTTTGCTTAGACTCAAAGGATATATATCAATTGATTTTCTTCACCTTAAGTGATCACTTTTCCCTGACAATGATTTAATGATACCTACTTCACTTGCTTGACGCTTTTAAACCATTCACTCAGTCAGGAATTAGCTCATAGATTAATAGCATCTTTGCAACCCCCTCTAATTTGTAACCCCGCTTCGTACTCCACAGCTCTTCCGCAAGGCCAAGTCCGTCTTCGATAACCCCCAGATCGAGCTCTTCGGCGGCGTTTCCCTGGTGAAGGCCAACGAAGGACGTCAGGGCAAGTCCCTGGACAACTCCCTGGCCGTTGAGGCCGCTCCTAGCGTGGAGGCCCGCACCGCCGAGATGGGCAACTACTTCATGGACAACGCCAAGAGCTTCTTCGCCGAGCGCTCCCTGAACTTCAACTTCGCCAACGCCGCTCGCAGCGTGGCCCGCGCCATTCCCGATGACATCAAGGCCGATCTCCGCGAGCTGGTCGTCGAGTCCCGTACCCGCAAGAAGAAGCTGCTGAAGAAGTTCCTGCCCATCCTCCTCGGAGTCGGTGCCAAGATCGCCGTCCTGGGCGTTGGCTCCATCTTCGGTCTGCTGTTCCTGGCCAAGAAGGCGCTGGTTGTGTCCGTGATCGCCTTCTTCCTGGCTCTGGCCGCTGGTGCCTCCAGCGGACTGGGACGCATCGGTGGATCCGGAGGCGGCGGCGGTCTGCTCGGCGGTCTGGGCGGTCTGTTCGGCGGCAAGAACTCCGGCGGATCGTCGGCTGCCAGCACCGGTGGATGGTCCTCGGGCGGTGGCTCCTCCAACGCCGGATGGTCCTCGGGCGGCAGCTCCGGCTGGGACACCCACGGTGCCTACAGCTCGCCTGTGGCCCAGACCATCGCCTACCAGGGCTACAAGCAGGCTCGCCGGTAAACATTTGGCCATCAGCTAATTTAACCGAAGGACGAAGGCCAAGGAGAGAGAGAAACAATCGCTAAAAATGATGACCTATATTTATATTTACTTATAAATTATTTATTTTAATTTATTACTTGAACGAGAACGAGTACGAGACGAACAAAAGTGCCTTCCATTAGACAAAAAAACAAAAAACAATCGCTAAATAACAAGACACACCCAAACACACCACCTTTCATCAACAACCGCCAATAACCTCCACCAACGAATCTTCACTACTTTCCACACTCCTTACTCTCTACACTATATCTTAATTTCATGGCTGCACCTTGGATTTTTGGACTGCAAATATTTGCAATTAGTCGGTCCATCAGTCAAAGCCAGTCGCCTCGCCTATCTAACTGTAACTATCTCTCATCTATTTTCATCTATCTCTATGCTACGACTACCTCTATCTGTACCTGTACCTCAATCTATGTCTATCTATCTATCTGACTATCTACATCTGTCTGTCTATCTGGGCTTTCCCACTTTACCGCCCGGGAAAGCCCAACCAAATGCTGCTAAATCAAAGAATCAAATAATAAT